>NC_063358.1:22216095-22277330 GCF_021869965.1 Rhincodon typus
AGACACACACAGGGAGGGCAGTGAGAGACTGTCAGAGACACACACAGTGAAAACAGTGAGATTGACTGTCCGAGACACACATAGCAAGGGCAGTGAGATTGACTGTCAAAGCTTCTGGAATCGAACAATCGATTACATTTGACATGTTGGAGACCACAGTACCTGAGAGATTTGCAAATATTAGCTCATGAGAAGCAAATGCATAGAAATAGGGTCACCATCACTTACTAATGAGAATCTCACCTAGCCTCTGAAATACTAAGGGGAAAAGAAGACATTTTTGTTCCTTGATGTTGAAAATCTAATTTTTAAATTCTTGCTCCATTTGTCCAAATTGGCCTCCATCGCCCATGTCGTTCAAATTCTGCAAAGATTTCAGTTTTGCAGAACTAAAAGTTTAAATTGCTGCAATATTTTACTGTTTGTGCTTTTTTCTCATAATTGCTGATGACAATGTATTCATTTGGAGCAAAAATTCCTCCCACAACAGCAATTTACAGGAGAACCACTTGAATGAATCAAAGTGCACACAATATATCTTGCACTGTGCCCTTTTATTTGGCACAGCTCAGGCGTTAAATGGGATTTGCTGGTTCCAATAGGATGCAATTATAAGGAGCATGCAATTTTCTTAAAAGTGGAATGGTAACTAGTGTGCTAAGTGCCTAACTGACTGAATTCATAATTACATTATACTGTTGCTGCAGTAGTAAGAAGAAGACTATGCTTTCAGCCTTTCAAGTCTGTTGGACCATTCAATAATCAGAAGTCACATGACACCGGGTTATGGTCCAACAGGTTTATTTGAAATTCCAAGCTTTTGGAACATTGCTCCTTCGTCAGGCGAAGTGGAGGGAAGTGCACAGACACAGAATTTATAGGCGGAAACCACTGCAAGATAATTAATTAAGTGTCAAAGGTAATTAAGAGTGTCAAAAAGCAGTACAAATGGTGTGAGTGGAATGTCGACAGGCTGGATAACAAGCCTTTGCAGGTGATCAAAAGTATCAGACAGTGTGAGTAAAATGTCAATAGCTGAATAGCAAGTGAAGGGATGACATATGATCCAATTAACTGAGGTAGATAATTACAAAAAAATCAAAAATAAGATGGTGCTAGAGACAAACCAAATGACTGGAATAACATGATAGGTATAAGAGTTGCATGACAAGAACCATTCAATAGATCATAGACTTTAAACAGTTGTTCACAATATTTGAGTATTGCTTGTATGTCAAACAATTATTGCCCCTCCCCAAAAGCCTTTGAGAAGGTGATGATCTTGTGTCACTACACACACACTGCTGGTAAAGAGGAAGATCCAGAACGTTAACCCCACAGTGAAAGAATGGCACATGTCTTGGAGGGGAACATGCAGGAAGCAGTGTGCACACATGCCCAAATAACTTTCTGGAAATGCTAGGGGACGGAGGGTCAAGCATGAAGGAGGAACTGAAAGAAATTCTTATTAGTCAGGAAATGGTACTGCGGAAATTGATGGAATTAAGTCCCTAGGGCCTGATGCTCTGCATCCCAGAGTTCTTAAGGAAGTATCCCTAGATATAGTTGACACATTGGTGATAATTTTCCAGCATTCTATAGACTCTGGAAGAGTTCCAATGGACTGCAGGGTAGTTAATGCAATCCCGCTTTTTAAAGAAAGGAAGAAGAGAGCAAATAGGGAATTATAGGCCAGTTAGCCCGACATCAGTGGTGAGGAAAATGTTGCAGTCAACTATTAAGGATATAATAACTGAGCATTTGGAAAGTAGTGACAGGATCAGCCCTAGTCAGCATGGATTCACTAAAGGGAAATCATGCTTGACAAATCTTCTGAAATTTTTGAAGACGTAACCAGTACAGTGGGCAAGGGTGAATGAGTCAATGTTATGTATCTGGACTTTCAAAAGGTTTTTGACAAGGTCCCACACAAGAGATTAGTGAGCAAAATTAAACTTCATAGTATCACAGGTAATGTATTGACGTGGATACAGAACTCATTGGCAGACCGGAAGCAGAGAGTTGGAATAAATGGGTCCTTTTCAGAGTGGCAGGCAGTGATGAGTGGGGTACCGCAAAGTTCAGTGCTGGGTGTCCAGTTATTCACAATGTACATTAACAACTTGGACGAAGGAATTAAATGCAATATATCCAAATTTGCAGACGACACCAAGCTGAGTGACAATATGTGCTGTGAGGAGGATGCTAAGAGGCTGCAGGATGACTTGGAAAGGCTGAGTTGGCAAACAGAATATCACGTGGATAAATGTGAGGTTATCCACTTTGGTGGCAAAAACAGGAAGGCAGATTATTATCTGAATGGTGACAGGTTAGGAAAAGGTGAGGTGCAAAAGACCTGGGTGGTCACGATGGAACAGTTGCTGAAGGGTGGCATGCAGGTGCAGCAGGTGATGAGGAAGGCTTATAGCATGCTGGCCTTCATAGTGAGAGGATTTGAGTGTAGGGTTTGGGATGTCTTTCTGCAGTTATACAGGGCATTGGTGAGGCCACATCTTGAATACTGTATCCAGTTTTGGTCTCCTAGTCTGTGGAAGGACATCCTTGCTATTGAGGGAGTCCAGTGAAATACTGATTCCCAGGATGGCAGGACTGACATACAAAGAAAGACTGGATTGACTGGGTACTCACTGGAATTTAGAAGGATGGTGGGGATCTCATAGAACTATATAAAATCCTGACAGGACTGGACAGGCTAGATGCGGGAAGGATGTTCCCAATGTTGGGGAAGTCCAGAACAAGGGGTCACATTCAAAGAATAGGGGGTAAGCCATTCAGGACTCAGATGAGGGAGAATTTCTTAACTCAGAGAGTTGGAACCTGTAGAATTCTCTCCCACATAAAGCTGTTGGGGCCAGGTCATGAGATACATTCAAGAGGGAACTGGACACGGCCCATGCAGCTAAAGGGATCAAGGCATATGGAGAGAAAGTAGGGGTGGGATACTGAGATTGCATGATTAGCCATGGTCATACTGAATGGTAGTGCAGGCTCGAAGGGGGCCGGGTGGCCTAGTCCAGCACCTATATTCAATGTTTCTATGTTGTCCTTTACCTCCATGATGGTACAGGTTGTGGGTTAAGAAGGTACTGTTGAAAGACCTTTGGTTGATTGCCATCTTAAATTCATCTACTTGCTTAACACCGTAACTCTGGAACCCTTTTCATTACTATTTTCAACTGACCTTGCCTTCACAGCCTGTTAAGCAAAATTTTCTAGATTTGCAATATTTTTTATAACATCATCTCTGAATGTCCTGCCTTTAATTTTAAGAGTACACACTCTTGTACTGACGTTTAACCATAATTTAAAAGCTCTTCTCTATCCACACCATTAAATCTTGGGTTATATGAAACACTTAGGCCATCTCCTAGTTGTCAATGCATAAAGAAATGCAAACCTACTCTACACAATCTGTCCTCATTATTATTCCCCATGTACACATTATGCTCTAATTTTTCTTTACTCTCTTCTCTTTACTAATGATCTTCCTCTGCTGTCTCTAAGTAGCACACCATTTCTCAGCCAATCGCTCTTCCACTTTCACAGTTAAGTTTAAACTGCTAAACTAGTTGTAGTGGAGCATGCCCATGTAGCTAATCGTCTACACATTTATGGTCTTCTGTACATGATGCTGTGAAGAGAGTTTGTACATTCATGATGCCTCATACACTGTTCCCCACTCCTCAGCACTTGACACCACTCCATTGTCTTCACATTAGACTTTAGTATATCCTCATGCACAGCCTATAATGTGGCTCTCAAACTATTTTTTTGATTTCTGTTGAATTTCTACAGACATTCTTAAAGTTCTCATTCCTCAGCAGACTCCTGAGGCATTCCTAGTTGTTGTTAGACATGTGGAACAGATAGTCTAGAGCTCCAACAGCGCGATGCATGGTTATTTAAATTAATCATGGTTGCGACCAGTGATTTCAGATTCAAGTGTAAGGCAAATGTGGAGAAAGTGATTATCATGAAAATAGTTTGAAATATGAGATATGCTACTACATTTAGAAGCAAGATGTACCATTAAGTACATTGGGCAATATTAACACACAAGATCATTGATCACTTTAGTCTAAACAAAAACAATAGACGAATTCCAACAGCCTGTAGATATGCTGAATCAGAACGACCATCTTGAAAAGGTTTTAGATTGCTTGGTAAATCGTACACTTCATTTGGCTGCATTTTCTAATGTTCAAGAAAAATATACAGAGAGGAAAATAGAAAATATTTGAAACAAGCAGTAGGTCCAAGTCCACAATCAGTGAAAATTCCACCTGATTTGTTATTCTATTAGTTCTCTTTCCCTTGAAAATGGCATCATGGATTTGAGTTTTCTGACTATTTCATATGTCCAACTCTTGTTTTACCCATAAATCAAAGCCATTTGTCTGTATATTTTGAAACCATATGCAACTTCAACAAAATGTTATGTTTCAAATCAGCATAAGAAACATTTACTTTTTCAAATATAAGTATTCAGACTAACCTTATTAAATGTTAAATTTTCTCAGTTTCATCGACATAGCTCCAACTAGTGAAACAACAAGGTTTTGTGACAAACTGTAATAGAAGTGTTCTAGTGGCCTCAGATGGTAAAAATAAGGCATTGCAAATCCCTATGTTCACTATGAGCTGAACCTTAGGATTTTTTAAAATCAAAGTTGGAGTTGAGTTGAATTTTTTTTTTGAAAGATTTTCACCGTGAGGCTCAGTGACTTTTCTTGCTCTATCTTACCAAACTCATCATGGTAAACATCTAGCCCGCCCCATAGCAGCTCTCACATCTACTGATCACTAGCAACTCTGAATACGTCTCAGTAGTTATCCACCCAATTCCCAGCATCCCCTGCATCTGCGCCGCCTTTAAAAGGCCACTGTGAACCTGGACAAACACTGGTCTTCTGAAGCTGTCTGCTCATCGACGGACAGAGTGGGAGCATGGCTGAGTTGGCAAAGGCGGCACTGTAATTCTCCACAGGAGCCTAAAGGTTGTAGTGGATGGGGTGGCGTAAAAGAAGAAGTGTCCTCTTCCTGGAGGAATGGCAGAGAAGGCTATAACACCAGACCCAACCAGCCTGGTCTAAGGTCGCTACCTGGCCTTGTACTGTCTGCATGGTGCAGAGGAATAGCTGGCAATGCAGAAAGACCTTCCCTGCTCTGCCAGGGTTAGTGCCACCCTCTTCTATCTGCCACTTCACACACACACTCCATTTGTTACTGCATCCATCTCCCAGCTGTGTCTGTGTGCAATGCATCCCTGCTGCATCCTTTCAATGTTCATTGCTGGTTTGCCCTGCAATGCAATGCTGTGTTTCCAGAGTACAATGCCAGTGAACAATAGAAGTGCCTTCATGGTTGTGATGGGATGCCAGATGCCAATGCCCCTGGGAGAGAGGGGCATGCAGCTGGTGCTGGTGGATCATGCCCTGAGACACTCTCTGCTTTCCTGGTTGAGTTTTCCTAGTATGTGCTGGTTTAGCGAGATTGGCAAATGGGAGGTTGAATATTAATAAGGTGAGGACGGCACAGTGGCACAGTGGTCAGCACTGCTGCCTCACATCACCAGGGACCCAGGTTCAGTTCCAGACTCGGGCAACTGTCTGGGTGGAGATTGCACATTCTCCCTGTGTCTGCGTGGATTTCCTCCAGGTGCTGCAGTTTCCTCCCACAGTCCAAAGGTGTGCAGGTTAGGTGGATTGGCCGTGCTAAATTGCCCATAGTGTCCATGGATGTGCAGGCTAGTTGGGTTAGTCATGGGAAATGCAGGGTTACATGGATATGGTAGAGAGGTGGGTCTGGGGGGGATGCATTTGGAAGGTCGGTGTGGACTCGATGGGTTGAATGGCCTGTTTCCACACTTTAGGGATTCTACGACTATGAGAAAGTTGTGGTGTTAACAAGGTGGCTAAAAGGCATTAATCCCCAACATTTAGCTTCTTGTTGCCTCCTAGTGAGAATGTCATCACGCTGCTTGTGAAAAGCCTAAAAGATGGGGATGAAATGATCTCAGCATTGAGATGGACTGTGCTGCACTTGGTGCCCAATTCTGCCTCACATCCTGCTGTAGCCCATGTCACTCAGACCCCTGTGAGATTCCACTGCATCTATTTATCTAATTACCCCTCTATACCAATAACCATACAGGTTCATTCAATCCAATATGCTTCAGTGCTGAATCAATATACCCTTTGTGAAACCCTTAACTTACCATCTAAAACAGCAACAACACTACAGTCTTTTTCTTTATACAGGTCAATTTAGATCATATAAAGACAAATAATGGACAGAAGAATTAAAATCAATGATTGTAGGAACATGGAAATAGAGGAGAGGTAGGTCATACAAGCCTTTCATGCATTCGATTAGGCAAACATTGATTTGTGCACCAACTCCATTCACTCAAAGTTCCTTTACCTCTTTCGCAAAAACTACATCAATCCCAGTCTTGGGAATTTCCACTGAATTAGCTTTCACAGCCTTCAGGGGGGCAAAGAAATTCCAAATTTTCACCGCAATGGTGTAAAGGAACTGCTTTGATTTCATTCTGATTGACCTATTTCTGATTGTAAAGTTATGTCTCTGTGTTCTGAAGTCTCCCAGAACTTACTGCACTTGTAGCCAAGCTGTTCAAGTACAGCTAAACACTGGCACCTACCCAGGAATATGGAAAATTATCTCCGTGTGTCCTGTACAGAAAATGCAGACCAGTCACCCATCAATTACTGTCCATCATCAGTATCAAGAAGCCGTAACAAATCAGCATCAATGGAAATGGGAATGGCGGTCTGGGAGGGGTTTGGGGGGCTAGGGCTGTCTAGCACAAAGGAGTATGGTTGTCATTGTTGAAGGTCAGTCATCTCAGTTCCAGGACCCCTCTGCAGGAATTCCTCATACAACAGTTTTGTGGGTATACCTACAAAGTACAGAACCAGTTCAGGAAGGTAGCTCATCACTACCTTCTCAAGGGAAACTACAAGCCCCACAACTCTTTCTCTAGTGCATTGATGTCTTCCCTCTCTCTCATCTGGAATTGGAAACATTTAGCAATTTCACTTCCAATTTCCATCCTGCTCTCACCTTCACTTCGTCCATGCTGAATCCTCCCTTCTGATCCTCGAAATCTCTGTTTCCATTTCTGGGGATATGCTGGCCAGCAATATCCGCTACAAATACACCGGCTCCTACAGTTACCTGAACAATACATCCTCACACCCTGCTCCCTGTGCAGACTCCATCCCATTCTCCCAGTTCCTCCATCCCTCTGTCACATCTGTTCTGATGATGCCATCTTCTGCAGGGTTGCGGGGGTGGGGTGGTGTGTAGAGCTCTGAAACCTCCACCTTCTCATCAACTGAGGATTCTCCACCACCATGCTCACCAGGGCCTCAGCCATATCCAACCATATCCCACACTTCTGCCCCAGCCCTTCTCTTCCCTCCCACAACAGTAATAGGGTCCCCTCCGGTCCTCACCTCCCATCTCACCATCACCTACATCCTAAGGATCATTAGCTGCCGTTTCCACCGCCTCCAGCAGGGTGCCACCACCAGATACATATTCCCCTCCCTTCCTTTGTCAATGTTCCGCAGGAACTGTTTGTTCCAGGACACTCTGGTCCACCCCTCCTCGACTCCCAACACATCCCCATTCCCCCATGGCATCTTCCTGTACAATAACAGAAAGTGTTTTCTTCCTTCCTTCCTCCTCACTATCCAGGTGAAGCAGCAATTTACCCGCATCTCACTCAATCCCGTCTACTGTATTTGCTGCTCACAATGTGGTCTCTGCTACACTGGGGAGATGAAACTCAGGTTGGGTGACTGCTTTGAGAAGCACTTATGTCCTGTCAGTAAAAGTGACCCAGAACTTCTGGTTGCCCGCCATTTCAACACACTGCTCGGTTTCCTGGCCAATATTTCTGTCTCGGGCCTGCTGCAATACTCCAGCAAGGCTCAGTGCAAGCTGGAAGAATAACACCTTATATTTTGCTTGGAGACTATGCAGCCTTCAGGATTCAAAGGAAAGGTCAACATACCCGAAACATTAACTCTGATTTCTCTTCACGGATGCTGCCAGGCCTGCTTAGCTTTCCCAGCAACTTCTGTTTCTGTTCAGGATTCAATATCGAGTTCAATACTTTTTTAGAGCCTGAATACCTTCTTCCATGTTCTTTACCCACCCCCCCACAACCAAGGCTTTGTCATCATTTGGGCTACTTTCAGCATAGCCAACTCAGTCTCATCTATCTATGGTCTCCATTATCAGCTTTTTTCCTTCCCTGACATACCATTTTCTATCCCTTTGTTTGCCTGTCTTTCTCTTCCCCTGGACTTCACCTCCACCTATCCTCCTACTCCTTTACACATCCTACACTGTGTCTTCAGCATGTATACCACTCTTTCCTTGCTACTACTAGTTCTGATGAATGGTCACTGGACCCAAAATGTTAACTGTTTCCCTCTCCACTGATGCTACCTGCCCAGCTGAGTTACTGAAGCAATTTCTCTTCTCGTTTCAAATTTCTAGCATCCCCAGTTCTTGGTTTTATTTAAACTAGAAATATATTTGTTCAAGAAACGAGGGGTCGGGGTTGGGGGGCAGGGGTTGCAGATGAACTAGAGCCAAAGGGTATGTCCAAATGGAGTTTTGGCTGGCAACTATTGGCATATGGACCAATGACCCATTAGTTATTGATGACGAAGGCCTTTTACCTGCCTATGATGATGTATCTGGGTCCTAGCTAGCTGAACAGGTGTGAATGATTGACAGAAGGCTTCAAATCTCCACTAGGGAAAGAGCTGTTTGGGCAGCACTGTGGCTTAGTGGTTAGCACTGTCACCTCACAATGCTAGGGACCTGGGTTCAATTCCACCTTCGGCAACTGTCAATGTAGAGTTTGCATGTTCTCCCTGCGTCTGCACAGGTTTCTGCTGGGTGCTCCCATTTCTGCCCACAGCCAGGGGCTGTGCAGGCTAGATGGATTGGCCATGTTAAATTGCCCATAGTGTACAGGGATGTATAGTTTAGGTGTGTTAGCTGAGGTATAGGGTTACAGGGAAAGGGTAGGGAGATGAGTCTGGGTGGGATGCTGTTTGGAGGGTTGGTGTGGACTTGTTGGGCCAAATTACCTATTTCCACAATGTAGGGATTCTGCTTCTTTTCTCAGCAGTAAAATCACCTTAAGACCAAAGAAAGACAGTTCATTATTGCCTCAACAGTTGCTGCGAGCTGTGGCTCTTAACAAGTAAGCCAGAGACTTTGTAAGTGTGAACCTGCCACCTGTACCTTCTGCAGGCAAGTTAAAGTATCTGGAGAAGTAGAATCAAGTCTGGACAATCCAAAAGGGACATCTCAGTGAACCCTGTGAACAAGGCCCATTGAACTTCCTTCCCAGTCTTTTCCTCTGGCAATTATACCGATGTGTTTTTCCTGTTTGTGCCTGTATGTATGTTTATAACGGGGTTTAACTAATAGAAGCATGCGTCGAAGATTCATAATTGTTTATCCATAGCTAGAATTTATTTGCAATAAAATAGCCATTCCTGTTCATCCTGCTCCATTCTTTATCAACCTGGGCCTTACATGCAAGTAAATTGGGTCTTTTTGCATATTTTTATAACTTTTATGATGACTTCGGAAATAGTGGGGCTTGATGTCCAGTTTTGACTTCGACTACTATATATATTCGTAGAGCACTTAGTTCAGAGGCAGCGGTTAACGACAAACTTTAACAAACGCTGCCACAAGAAAACAGTTGAGGTCAAAGCATTGAATATTTTCAAGAAGGAGTTAGATATAGTCCTTAAGACTAAAGGGATCAAGGGTCTGGGGAAAAGGTAGGAAGAGCATACTGAGTTGGATTTTGATCACATTGAATAGCAGAGCAGATTTAAAGGGCCGAATGACCTACTTCTTTTACTATTTTCTGTTTCTATGTAACAACTCTTTCTTCTCCATCTAAATAATCAATATGAATAGAAAAAAAAAAGCATTGCTGGCCATTCTCAAAGCTCAAGCTGGCACTGAAAAAAAAAATCAAGTCCATAATCAACCTTCACTGGAAGAGTGGAAGAGCCAAAGACCTGTAGATAATCACCAGCACGTAAAACAGTGAGAGAAGGGAGTTGCCCATGCTTCTGAAACAGTATGAGTGGTCAGGGACAGCAGTTTCATAAAGATCATAATAGAAAGCAGGGTCAGCAGCTTCTCTAATAAGACGGAGAAGAGACAGCAGCTTCACAAAGATAGCAGCAATGCTCAATAAGGAATCTCAGCCAGCATTCTTATCCAATAAATATGAGGTTCTTGCTCCCAGTGTGGACAAGGGCTCAGACTGCCTGCAAGATGAGCGAGCTGACCAAAGTACCATGGTGCAGAGTGCCATTCAAGTGGGACAGAAAAGAGAAGTGTAAGAGTAACAGGGGATCGTGTATTTAGGGGAATAGACACTGCTCTCTGTAACAAAGACAGAGTAGCAAAGGCTTGTTGCTTACCTGGTGTTAAGGTGTTGGACCTCTCTTCCAGGCTGGAGAGGAGCTTGGAGTGGGAGAGGAAGAATCCAGATGTTGTAGTGCATATAGATACCAACCATGCAGGGATGACTAGGAAATAGGTTCTGCTGAGGGATTACAAGTAGCTAGGAGCTACATTAGAAAGCAGAACCACAAAGATGATAATTTCCAGATTACTACTTGAGCCACGTGCAAATTGCTGTAAATAAGATTAGAAAGGTAATACCTGGTTCAAAGATAGGTCTGGGAAAAATGAGCTCTGAGTCATAGGACACTGGCACCATTACTGGAAAAGACGGGTGAATTGTTGGAACAACTTCATTTGAACCAAGCTGGAACCAATGCAATTAACTCAGATTGTAGGCCAGGCTTTAAACTAATTGGAAGATAAAGTGCAATTGAAGGGAAGTTTAAAAAATCAGAAAGAAACAAGACAGCAGAGGTGTAAGGTAATGAAGAAGCAAACAATAATCAAAATATGACAAAAAGGGGTAGACAATGTCCACACTAGAAAGCAGCACAAATTAATAAGTAATAATTGTAAAATATTAAAGCTTAAGGTTCTTCAGCTGAACTCACACAGCACTTGTGACAAGTCAGAGAATCCAATGGTACAAATGGAAATAAATGAATGTGACTTAATGTCGGTTATGGAGACATGGTTGCAGAATGGCCAAGACTGGGAACTCAATATTTAAAGGTATTTGACATTGCAGAAGAATAGATGAAAATGAAAAGTAGGTGAGGTAGTTTTGTTAATAAAGGACAGTCCAGTGCAGTGGTGAGTACAATAGAATAGAATAGCAATTTATTGTCACTTGTATTTATGAAAATACAGTGAGGAGTGTGTTAGTCGCCACAATTCGGTGCCATTTTAATTACAGAAATTATAAAAAGAATTAATTGAGTCAGTGTGAGGACAAAGTTCATCTTTTGTTCCCGCCACAGCAATCTGGGTTTATGGAGTGGCCCTGAGGCTGCCAAAGCCAGGGTTTCCAGACAGGATCCACCACACTGCCACTGCCGAAGCCAACACCGAAGTCATTGCGTTGCTGCCATAGCAAGGAGGGACAGACCAGACCCACCAAGTCACCACCTGAAGCTGCCACATTGCTGCCTCAGTCATGAGGAATGAACCAGAACCACCGTACTGCCACTGCTGTAGCCACCGCTGAAACCGCTGTGGTGCTGGCAGGAGGAACGGACCAGACCCACCAACAATGAAGTCTTCGATAAAGCTGCGGCCACTATAGCCATGAGGAATGGACATCCAGATCCACCACAGTGCCACTGCAGGCCTTGCATCCACCTTCCTCCACCACAGCCACAGAAAAGACGAAAAGGTGAACTTTGATATAGAAGAGAAATGAAGAAACAAAACAAAAGGAAAGAATGTGGCCAGGCAGGCGAGTGGGAACATATGGACACAGAGTCTGTACATTTTCGATCCTGCTGCCGCCTCCATCTTTTGCAGTACCTACGTATTTTAGATCTAATAATGTTTAACAAGGTAGGAATAAGAATCATAGAAGCCCTACAGTGTGGAAACAGGCTAGTCAGCTCAACAAGTCCACACCGACTCTCCAAAGAGCATCCCACTAAGGCTCACCCCCACTACCCTATCCCTGTAATCCTGCATTTCCCATGGCTAACCCACCTAGCCTACACATCCCTGAACACTACAGGCAATTTAGCATGTTCAATGCACCTAGCCTGCACATCTTTGGACTGTGGGAGGAAACCAGAGCACCCGGAGGAAACCCAAGCAAGGGAGAATGTGCAAACTCCACACATATAGTCACATGAGGGTAGAATCAAACCCAGGTCCCTGGCGCTGTGAGGCAGCAGTGCTAGCCACTGAGCCACCATGCCGATCTTTCATTAAGGATCCTCTAGTGGGTAGTGATAACAACATGGTAGAGTTTCAAATTTAATTTGAGGGACAGTAACTCAGGTATCCCCAGCTTAAAAGACGATTCACAGAGGAATGAAGAAACATTGACTCACATGGGCTGGAAACAGACGCTAAGCAGAAAGTCAATGGATGAGTAATGGAATACATTTAAAGCAGATATTACCTGACACCCAGCAAAAATTTATTTCGTCAATAACAACTCAATGAGAAGATGGTCAGGGACAGTAATCAATCGCAAACTAACACATCAAAAAGCAGCAAGAAGCAGCAACAGACCAGAAGATTAGAAATACTCTGGAACCAGCTCCACATGAAAAGAAAGAGAAAAAAATGATAAAGTAAATTAGCAAGAAATATAAAAAGTATCCGTAGAGCTTGAATGGGTGTATAAAATGACATTAGCTGAAGCGGGGGACCCTTTGAGGAACAAACTGTGGAATTAATGATGAAGAACCAGAAAATAGCAGATAATTTAACCCGTTGTGGCCTCCTCTACATCGGGGAAACCAAGCGGAAGCTTGGGGACCGCTTTGTGGAACACCTACGCTCAGTTCGCAACAAACAACTGCACCTCCCAGTCGCGAACTATTTCAACTCCCTCTCCCACTCCTTGGACGACATGTCCATCCTGGGCCTCCTGCAGTGCCACAACGATGTCACCCGAAAGCTGCAGGAACAGCATCTCATATTTCGCTTGGGAACCCTGCAGCCCAAGGGTATCAATGTGGACTTCACAAGGTTCAAAATCTCCCCTCCCCCTACTGCATCCCAAAATCAGCCCAACTCGTCCCCGCCTCCCTAACCTGTCCTCCCACCTCAAGCCCCACCCCCATCTCCTACCCACTAATGTCATCCCGCCTCCTTGACCTGTCCATCCTCCCTGGACTGACCTATCCCCTCCCTAACTCCCCACCTACATGCACCTTTACTGGCTCCAACCCCGCCTCTTTGACCTGTCTGTCTCCTCTCCAACTATCTTCTCCTTTATCCATCTTCTATCCACCTCCTTCTCTCTCCCTATTTATTTCAAAATCCCCTTCCCCTCTCCCATTTCTGAAGAAGGGTCTCAACCCAAAACGTCAGCTTTCCTGCTCCTCTGATGCTGCTTGGCCTGCTGTGTTCATCCAGCTCTACACCTTGTTATCTCAGATAATTTAAACTAATCTTTTGCAATGGTTTTCACAGTGGCGAAATGTATAAACATTCCAAAGCTAATAAATAAGCAAGGTGCTAATGGGAAGAAGGATCTTGTAACAATCTCTATCATGAGGAACAAAGTATTTGATGAACTAATAGAGAACTAAAGGTAGACAGTTTACCACGGCCTGACAGTCTGTATCCAAGGGTTTTAAAGGAAGTGGCTGCAGACATAGTGGAAGCATTTAGAAACATTCCAGGCCTCATTAGATTCTGGGAGGGTTCCAATGGATTGAAAAATGACTAATGACCCTGTTCAAGAAGGGAGGGAAACAAAAAGCAAGAAACAATAGGCCAGTCTGCCTAACATTGTCATTGGGAAAATGTTAAAATCCATTATTAATGAACATGTAGCATGACATTTAGAAAAAATTAACACAGACAGAGTCAACATGATTTTGTGAAAGGGAAATCACTTCTGACAAATTTACTAGAATTCTTTGAAGATACAACAAGCAGAGTTGATAAAGGGGATCCCTTAGATGTAGTGCATTTGGATTTCTAGAAAGCATTCAGTAAAAATGCCACATAAAAGATCACTGCATAAGATAGGAGCTCATGATATTGGGGTAATATAACAACATGGATTAAGGATTAGTTAACACACCCAAGATAAAAAGTTCGGATTAATGGGTGTTTTTCGTGTTGGAAAGGTATAATTAGCAGAGTGCCACAGGGGCCAGTCCTAGGGTCTTCATCTACACTAATGAGTTTGAAGGGGCAGAGAGTAAAGTATCCAAATTTGCTAACAGTACAAAAATAGATGTGAGGGCACGTTTCAATGAGGAAATAAGAAATATGCAAGTGGATACAGATAGGTTAGGTGAACGGCAAAAATTTGGCAAATGGAATTTAAATATAGAAAAATGCCATGCACTTTGGTAGGAAGAATCAAATGGCAGATTATTTAAATGGAGGAGAGACTTCAAAAAAGGTTCAGTAGAAAGTGATCTAGGTGTTCTTGTGCATGAAATAAAATTTAACATGCAGTTACAGCCAATAATTAAGGCAGCAATGGAATTTTGGCCTTTATTCCTACGAAGCTGGAGTTTAAATATAGGAAAGCCGTATTACAACTGTACAGGGTATTAGTGAGGCTGCACCTAGAATACAGTGAACAGCGTTGGTCCCAGTTTTAAGGAAAGGATATACTGCATTACAGGTAGTTTAAAAAAGATTCTTTAGACTTCTTCTTGGGACGATGGGGTTGACTAATCAAGAGGAGTAAATGTGCGATCTTGCTTTGAGAGTTGTCAGAGAGGTACCTTAGCTTGGGCTAGGTGAAGAAAGAATGTCCCCACTTGGTTTACTCCATCACATGCTGGAGTTGTGTGATATTCCTGAGTGGTAAAATGGTGCTGATATCACTGCACATCTGCCATTACTCCTGTTGACTAAACAACATGGCACAAGAATGTAATTTTGGCCTGAAAATCTCACATGTGTCAGTGAATGTCAACATAGCATCCTGGACCTTATACAAAACCTGCTAAAGGGTCTAGGCCCGAAACGTCAGCCTTCCTGCTCCTATGATGCTGCTGGGCCTGCTGTGTTCATCCAGCTCTACACCTTGTTGTCTCAGATTTTCCAGCATCTGCAGTTCCTACTATCTCTGATACTCAGTCTTCATGTTGAGCTTTAGTGGGCACAGGGTTAAGAATGTCATCCATGTCATATATAATGTTTTCCACGCTGTCCAATATGTTGGACATTGCTGAAAAATCTCTGGTGCAAACGTGATGCCAAATGTCATGCAATACGTCCATAAGGTGTTACGGACATCATCACCAGCTAACAGTCCTTGTCAAGAAGTTTCTAAAAGCTGCTGTTTATGTCTAACCTTGTGAAGAGAGTATTGATTGCAGGCTCTTAGTCAAGCTCTCACTTACAGACACTACTGGATGCATCTCACTTTGCACTAATTTGTTCATATACATAAAGTTGACACAAATTCTAATGGGCCCATTCGGTTTAGGACTGGCCACAGCTGAACACTGTGTAGTTGGCTGTGACACTTCAGAAATAATGCCCTTCTTGAGCATAACCTCCATTTACTGAGAGTTGTACAGGCTTTCTTACTGAGTGGCAAGTATGTCTGGTCATACTGAATATACAGCATTTCCGCAACTAACCTTTGTTATAATGTTGCCTAAAGCTGTTCTTTCACCAGGCTGATTCATTAGACGGATGAAGGTTGCAGGGTAACCTATAGCTATGCAAGGCTGCCTGACTGCAGCCCCTATGACTAACTTCAAGTGTACATGACGGTCAGCGATGGTAATTTCGGAACTCGATTATTTGAGGTTGTTGGCTTGCTTGCCGAGCTGGCTGGTCATCGTACAGACATTTCACCACCATGCTAGGTAACATCATCAGTGTGGCCTCCAATGAAGCAATGTTGTTCTACTCTGCTTGGAATTTATGTGATCTGGTCTGTTAATTTGGGTTCTGTCATTTCTGGTTCATTTTTGCATGGGTTTGTACATGGGGTCTAATTCCATATGTTTGTTGATTGCATTACGGGATGAAAACTAGGCCTCTAGCAATTCCCGTGCATGTCTGTGATTGGCTTGAGCTAGGATAGGATAGTATTTGCTAACAACAGATATCCCAAAATCTTCATCCGCAGGTGCCTATTAGATAGACAACACCAAGAGGACACAGTACGCCCCAAGACACTGGCCATATTACCCTATGTCAAGAACATATCAGAACTGACAACGAGACTCCTATGGCCACTAGGAATCATGGTGGCACACAAGCCCACAGCCACACTATGACAAACACTCACAAGGACCAAAGACCCCATACCCACGACATGCAGGATCAACGCAGTTTACAAAATACCTCGCAATGACTGCAACAAACATTACATCAGCCAGACTGGAAGGAAACTAGCCATCAGGATACACGAACACCAGCTGGCAGCAAAACGACACGACAAACTTTCCCTCATCTCAGTGCACTTGGACAATGAAGGCCATCAATTTAACTGGGACAATGTGACCATCCTAGCTCAAGCCAACCACAGACATGCATGGGAATTCCTACAGGCCTGGTTTTCAACTTGTAATGCAATCAATCAACAAACAAGTAGAATTAGACCCCATATACAAACCAAAAATGAACCAGAAATGACACAACCCAACTTAACAGACCAGATCATATAAATTCCAAGTGGAGTAGAACAACATCACTTCATTGGAGACTGGACTGATGATGTTACCTAGCATGGTGATGAAACGTCTCTATGACAACCAGCCAGCTCGGTGAGCAAGCCAACAACATCATCCACAATCTGAGCTACAAATCTTCGCAAGATCTTCTACAAACCTTAATTGATTTTCATAGTCCAAAACTCTGCCAAAAGCCAGATTTTGCTGCACAGGTATCAAATCATGTGTTCATTACAAACACAAACTTCTTTGATGAAAGCTGAATGCCATTATTGCAACCATAGCTATTTGGGAGTATGGGTAGAGCCTTCTTCACAACTTGAATGCTTCTTTGCACCATTTTAAGTGGCTTTAAAATGGTGGTTAGTAGCTTTTCAGTCCAGTCTCGTTTCTGCCAAGGCATGCTTTCATTCTGTACCCATTATGGGGGCTCTGTCAACTGTCAGCTCATCTAGGGTCATGCATTGTTATTAAAGACTATGGGTAGGCTAAAATAAAATGCACCTATCACTCAGGACACAGCTGGTCTGCGTGGTTCAGCAAGCATATTTTCTTGCAGGTCTTCCTCTGTTGCTTGTA
The DNA here is from genome assembly GCF_021869965.1 of Rhincodon typus. Taxonomy (NCBI): domain Eukaryota; kingdom Metazoa; phylum Chordata; class Chondrichthyes; order Orectolobiformes; family Rhincodontidae; genus Rhincodon; species Rhincodon typus. The sequence continues at coordinate 22,233,504 of NC_063358.1, forward strand.
TTTGCTGTCTCTTTTAATGCAGACATCTCTCTGCCTGCTGGTCAATGTTTAGACTGCAACTGGTGTTGGGGTCTGCCCATTTGGAGGGTTTTTTGCCCTGGCTTGAGTGTTGCAGCCTCGTTGCTGCTGGTCACATGGCTTAACATAATGCAGGTTGTTTCTTGTTCAGATTTAATCCAGTCACCACATTGTAGGCGTGTTCAGAGATGACTCTAGAGTGGATCCTTACAACCACAATACTTTATTAAATGATAAACAACATTTACAAAGGTAAGAATACACTGTGAGATTATGAGCTGATCTATAAGTTTCTGTTTCAGAAGAAACCTTTCTATAGTCACCCCAATTAGCTGGAAGGTTACAGATGGCGAGCATGACAGGAAAGCGAGCATTCTGTAAAGGCACTCCTGAGCATGTGAATCAGGTTAAACAAATCTGGGATTTTGTATTTAAAAGAAGAATGACTACATTTCCCTAAGGTGAGGTGAGCAGGCTTATGCTGATACTGAGGGATAGTAAGGCTAGTCAAAACTCTACTGCTGGGAAAAGACATGGCCTTCTCATCAGAAAAGTGCAGTAACTACGAAGCTGCTGGTAAAAGCATCTTGATTAAAGCAGAGAATAGGCCCATCTCCCTCTACCAGCTGCACCTGGAGTGCGGCCTTGTGTTGGGACCAGAGACGGTGGGAGTCATACCTAGCTTGCCTTGGATGGGATCGACTTGCTCCATGTGGTAGTTATATCTGTAGCCACTGGAGAGTACCCTCACTGCCAGCACCACAGTCCCTCCCCAATTCTCAATAATTTCACTATTACTGATGTCGAATATGATCATTCTCAGTTAACCTCTTGAATTCAGTACTTTTGTCTATGTTTCAACAAAGGCTGCAATGCAGTGTGGAATCAAATAGTCCTTCTATAACCCAAACACAGTATTGGCAAGCAGGCTAACAACAAATAGATCCCATTGTTGAACAGGTCATCAGCCCACTTCATCACTTTGCTGGGGATTGTGAGCAGACTGTTGTGGCAGTAATTGCTGGATTTGATTTGTCCTGCTTTTATGGACAAAACATAGCTTCTGAATTGTGAAGCAGATTCAGTGTTTTACCTGTACTGGTGATTGGTGAGTCTAGCACAAGGGGACATGTTCTAAAAGTTAGAGGAAGATCTTTCTGGAGGAAAGCTAGGAAATATTTCTATACAAAGGGTGGCGAGAAATTTGGAGCTCTCTTTTGCAAACAACAATCAATGCCACTTTAATTGTTAATTCAAAAGGAGATAGGTGCACTTTTGTTAGTCCAAAAGATATAATGGGATGTGAGATTGAGGTTGATATGAGTGATCATATTTTTTATCTCCTCATGGAGGCTGGAATAAGTTTGGAAATGGAGTTTTATTTTTGCAGGTAAAACAATTTTCTTGTTCTTCCTGCCTCTAAACCACTTTTATGTGGCCTTTATATGGATCAGTTTGAGTGTAAATCTCACAAGCACCTCTTCCAAGGAGCTCTTTGTGAGGAGCACAGGAAAACTGTATTTCTGTCCAGGATGTTGTGGGCTGGTGAGACCAGAAAAACATGACCCCTTCCACAGTTCATGACTACCGAGAAACCTGCTGAGGAGTTACGGACATTCTGCCAGGTGAGTATAACACGCTATGACATCTCAAAATGTCTCAATGAGATGCTGTATTGTAAGGTAGATGTGTTTTTAATACAGTGATGCAAAAGGCTCAGTCCTGCAAAGTTGTTGATCATCACATTAAACAGCATTGAATGCCTTGATACACATGAGAGTACTTTTTCTATGGAGAAACTGCCATGATACATTCAAGAATGTGTTGGTAAAATCTCCTGTTGTGTTTGGTTTTGTAATTTACATGTACAGACAGCTCTGGCTTTGAAATTAAAAATGACCCACTGTGTAGCATAAAAAAAATCTAAGTATCTGCACATCAATGAATGAATGAATAGGATGCAATCTGTTTTAAAACTGAAACGTAACACCATCTGTTCTTTCAATTTCAAGGCGTTATGAACATACAAATTAGAAGCAAAAGTAGGTCATTCAGCCCTTGAGCCTGTGGCACCACTCAATAAGATCATGGTTGATCATTTTGTGTTTTGAATTACACATTTCCGTCTACTCCTAATCCTTTGATTCCCTTGCCTAACATGAATTCACCAACCACTGACTTAAACAAATGTTGAATGATGACACCACTATCAACTTCTGAGGCAGAGCTTCAAAGTCACACAATCCTTAGACAATGCAAATTCTCATCTCTGTCCTAAAAGGACAACACCTAATTTCAAAACTATGGCCCCCTAGTTTGGGGCTTACCTACAACAGGAAACATCATTTCCACATCCAGCTTGTCAAAAACATGAAAAATTTCATATCCTTCAATCAAGTCATCCTCACTTTTCTAAACTCCAGTGAAAGGGAGCCCAATCTGTCCAAACTTTTCTTATTAGACCATCTACTCATTCCAGGTATCAACTGAACAAACCTCCTCTGAATCGTTCCCATTTACATCCTTCCTTAAATAAGGATAGCAAAACTGTGCACAGGATGAGAGATGCAGGCTCATCAAATTCCTGAATAAAACATAATATCCTTATTTCTATGTTCAATTCCTCTTATAATAAAGAATAGCATTCCAGTAGCTGGCTTAATTACTTGCTGTACCTGTATACTAATGTGACTCATGCACAACACCCAAGTCCCTCTGCACTGCAGAATTCTGTAGTCATTCTTTGTTTAGGTAATAGTAATCTTATATTCTTCCCGCCAAAGTGTACAATTACACATTTTTTCCCCACATTATACTCAGCCTGCTTTATTTTTGCCTTCTCACTATTAGAATGTAATCTTCTTTGTCCTCTTCACACCATGCTTTTTGATCCATGTTTGTCTCATCTGGAAATTTATCTACCGTGCATTTGCTGCACTCATTTCAGTCATTGATTTAAATTGTAAAATGTTGACACCCCAGCACAGAACCCTGCAGGAACCTACTTGTTACATCCCAACAATTAGAAAAAGAATCATTTATGTATCGTCTTTGTTTTCTGCCAACCAGCTAATTTTCTATCCTCACTTGTATGTTGCTCGCTATACCATGTGCTGCTTCTTTGCACAACAGCCTTATATGCAGCAACTTGTCAAACATCTTCTGGAAATCCAAGTACAGTAAATAAATATTCCCCTTATCCATAGTGCTTGTTACTCCTTCAAAGAACTCCGATAACATGGTTAAATAAGATTTCCTTTTCACAAAACCACTTGGACTCTTCCTGATAACTTTGACTTTTCTAAGTACCAAGCTATAACTTGCTTATTCATCGATTCTAATATCTACCCTACAACTGACGTGAATCTAACTGGTCTACTGTTTCCTGTTTTCTGCATCCCTTGCTTCTTGAATAGAAAAGTTACATTTACTACATTCCAGTCTGATGGAATCTTTCCAAAATCTCATGAATTTTGAAAGGTTGATACAAGCCCATTTACTACCACATTAACTACCTCATTAAGACCCTATGATGGAGACCATAAGTAACTTTCTAGCCCACAATTAATCACTTTGTTCAGGACTGCTTCCCTGATGATTGTAATTTCACCAAATTCCTTCCTTCCATTTCTTTATTTACAACTATTTTTCAGATATTTTTATCCTCTATCATGAAGACAGAAGCAAAATATCTGTTATTTTCATCTATTTCCTTATTATCTACTCTTAACTGCCCATTCTCATTCTCTCAAAGACCATCATTTATTTTATTTACTCCTTTATTTTTTAAATATTTGGAGAAATTCTTGCTCTCCATGTTTGCGTCCTCTACATTTACTTGGCTTTCCATTCCTTTGGATGTTATATACCCCTTAATATTCACATACTAATCTTTGTCATCCTGCAACTATATCTCCATAATGGATATCAGATTGTGTTCACTTACTTCAGGTTGTGCTATCAATTTGTTTACTTTGTTATGAATGTTATGAAATTACGGACACAGAGATGTTAGTTTCGTTCTTTTTATCTTGTAAAATCTAGTTGATGAATTTAGTTTTCTTTCCTTGTCTGTCTCTTCCTGCTATTTCTAAACTTCATTTCTCTTATAACTATTTTGCTTTCCTTCCTTAAATCTACCTCCTTGCTACATACACCTTTTGCTGTCACAGTTTCCTTTGATAGCCGAAAGTATTACGAATGCTTGAGCTCAGTCGGTAGTCTATTGACACAGCTGCTGACAGGAATGACTTAAAGCTTAAAGAGATTGTAATAACATGTTTTACATTTGGTGTGGTTTCTGAATTTGTTTCCACAATTTAATGGCCACTTGAGTAGTTTAACTTTTTTATCTAGAGAGGCAATTTATTCTTCTTTAATGTTGTCAATTACAGATTCCTGAAAGGGAGTTCTATTAGACTTTGGAAGTTGATTGCATTCTGGTATTGTTGGTGGACTAGTAACCTAGAGACTCAGGTGATGTTCTCAGTACCCAGATTTGAGGCCCACCTGGCAGCTTGTGAAATCTGAATTCAGTAAACATCGGGAATTAAAAGTTTAATGGCGACGATGAAACCATTATTGATTGTTGTAGAAATCCATCTGGTTCACTAATGCCCTTTAAGGAAGGAAAACTGCCATCCTTATCCAGTCTAGCCTTCATGCTACTCCAAACTGACAGCAATGTATTTGACTCCTCACTACCCTCTGAAATAGCCTAACAAGCCACTACATTGTACCAAACCACTAGAAAAGACACTGGACGGATCACCAGCATCAAATAAGGCACCAGAAATGACAATGGTGACACAGCTCCTGGGATACAGTCAGGAGGGAGATGCCCAGTGAGTCCTCATCATGGACTCTGGATCCCATGATTTCACATGGCATCAGTTCAAATATGCACACCCACACCCAGCTGACGAATCAGTGCCCGTCCATGTTAAACACCACTTGGAGAAAACGCTGAGGGTTCCAAGAGCACAGAATGTACTCTGAGTGGGGACTTCATGGCCATCACCATGACTGGCTCAGCACCCTAATGACCAAGACGGTCCAGTCTTAAAGCACATAGCTGTTAGACTGGGTTTCTGGCAGATGGTGAGAGAACTAACAAGAGGAAAACAAAACATACTTGAGCTCATCCTCATTAATCTGCCTTCTGCAAGTGCATCTGTCCATGACTGTATTGGTAATCAGCCACCGCACAGTCCTCATGTAACTGAAGTCCTGCTTTCACACTGAGGATACCTTAATTCATGTTGTGTGTCACTACCAATGTGCTACATGGGAGAGGCTTCAGAAAGTTCCAGTAATTCAAGACTGGGCAATCAGCAGCAGTAGAAATTAATTCCAAATCAATCTGCAACCTTACGGTCTCATATATCTCTGTGTTTGCCATTAGCTTTAAAGCCAAGGGATCCACTCTGGTTCAAAGGACTAGTTCCATGCAAAACAGGATAAGAGGCAAGTGATAGACAGAGCTAAGTGATTCCATAATCAGTGGATCAGATCCAAGCCCTGCAGTCCTGCGACATCTAGTCATGAATGGAAGGCATCATCAACAGTGCTATCAAGTGGCACTTGCTTTAGCAATAAACTGCTCATGGACACTCAACTTGCTTTCTGCCAGAGCCACTCAGCTCCTGACCTCTTGGTTCAAATACAGAAAGAAAAATATGCTGAATTCTCCCGAAGGGAGATGAAGGTGACTGCTCTTGACATCACAGTCACATTGTGGCAAAACCTGTTTGGAGTCATATCTAGTGAAAAGGAAGATGGCTGCAGTTGTTGGAGATCAGTATTTTTGGCTCCAGGACATCTCTGCAGGAGTTCCTCAGGATAGTATTCTATCCCAAACATCTTTAGCTCCTTCATTAATGGCTGTCTCTCCACCATAAGGTCAGAAGTGGGGATGTTTGCTAACGATTGTGCAGTGCTCAGTGCAATATATTATTTCTCTGATATTGAATCGTCCACATCCAAATAGAGCAAAACCTGGCCAATAACCAGGTTGGAGCTGAAAAGTGACAAGCAACATTCATGCCACTCAAGTGCCAGGCAATGAGCATAGCCACATAAAGAAAATCCAACCATTGCTCCTTAACATTCAATGCCATTGCTGTCATTGAGTCCCCCACTAAAACATCCTGGGGCTGCCATTGATCAAAAACTGAACTGGACTCACCATATAAATATACAAGAACTGATCAGAAGCTAGGAAGGCTGCAGTGAGTAACTCAGCTACTGACGCTCCAATAACGCTCATGAAGTTTGACACAATATAGGTTCAAGCAGCCCACTACTTTCATACCCCATCCACAAATAAACAAAGAAACATTCTCTCCCTCCCCCACCAATGTTCAGTAGCAGCTGTGTGCACCTTTCTCCAGATGCACTGCACAAATTTACTGAAGTTCCTATGACCACTACCATCAAGAAGGAAAGAGCAGCAGATACACTGGAAGTTCCCATCCAAGCCAGTCACCACTGTAACTTTGAAATATAGTATGATTCATTCTGTATCACTGGGTCAAAATTATGAAAGACCCCCCCACACCCCACCCCCCGTTCCCCCCCCCCCCACCCCCGCCAGTGGCACTACATAAAATGCTCTGCAGCAGTTCAAGGGGGCAGCTCACCAACACTTTGTCAAAGGCTACCAAGAATGGCAGTAAATACATGTCCAGCTGGTGTTACACACAACCCATAAATGAATCAAAAACTACTGTAAAGGTTTAGGTTTTATTTAACCTGCACTTAAAAGAATTTTCATTGCTCTTGCACGACTCCTGAGGACTGTACAGATAGACAATGAGTGAATGGCAATGGAGAATACATGAATCCCTGGGTTATCTGGTGGCAAGTGATGGTTGAGTTTAGGATGCCCTTGAAACAGTTCTGAGAGATGGATTAATGTCTACCAGAATCAAAGTGTACCTTCTAACTAGTTTTGCTCTACACCTGCCCTTCAGTGTTATTTGTGAGCCACGTTAAACATGAACACTGCTAGGAGCCTCATCTATTTACAATCTATATCAGTGACCTGGATAAAGGCACTGACGGCACGATATCCAAATACATTCATGATACTATGATACATTGGTATGAAAGCAAGTTATAAAGACAACATAAAGATTCTGCAAAGGGATATGGTAAAGTGAAGTAGAAAAAAATTGGTATATAGAATACAATGTGAAGTTATCCATTCTTGGAAAGAAGAGCAGAATGGCACATTTGTTTTTGTTTTTAAACAGAGAAACTGTAGAATACTGCAGTACAAAGGTATCCTTATACGTGACTCACAAAGCATCAGGACGCAGGTTCTGCAAATTTTTGGGAAGGCAAATGAAATGTTGGCCTTTGTTGGAAAGGGGATGGGGTATAAAAATAGGGAAATCTTGCTACAATAGTACATGGATTTGATAAGCCCATATGTAGAGTATTGTTTTGGTCACATTACTAAAGCAGGAACAAAATTGGATTGGAAGCAGTTCTGAGAAGGTTCATTAGGCTAAATCCTAGCGTGAAGGAAAACAAAAAGAGACATTATTGGTAAAACTCAGCAGGTCTGGCAGCATCTGTTGGAAGTAAGTCGAGTTAACATTTCAACTCCAGTGACTCTTCATCAGAATAGATGAAGAAGTTGTTTTAAGATGAAAATTTGAGCAGGTTGGGCCTATACTTGCGCAGTTTAGAAGAATGAGAGGTGATCTGATTGAAATATACAAGATTCTGAGGGGTCTTCGAGGCAGAGTTAGATTTTTAGTTGACAGTGGAGTTAAAAGTTATGGATGCAGGCTGGACATTGAAGTGGAGGCTACAATCAGATTAGTCAATGTCGTATTTCTTGGTGGAGCAAATTAGAAGAGAGAACTGACCGATTCCCTCTCCTACTTCCGATATTCCCAGTGACAACTGCAAAAGTCAGGATAATTGAAGGAATTATGACTCAAGGATAGAAGTTTTGTAAGTGAGCAGAAGTTACAAGTCTTACATTTCTCAAACCCAGCCCAAACATTCCCACTCCTGGTTTTGGTATCATCAGGAGGAAGGATACCATTGATGAATAGATCAGTAAATACCTATTAAGGGAAACTAAATGCCTCCATTGTCTACTCTTTCAATTTTTAACTGATGGTTTCTTAGGACACTGGATACTGGCAGGTAAAAGGAGATGAGAAAGTGCAGATCCATGTATTAATACTCACATACAAGGGCAAGGGTTCTTCCCCAAATTTTTTCAAACTAAACCTGCTCCTATTTCTTACATTCTTATGAAAACAGCAAATTTCAGGCTCAAGTCAGTCTTGAGACAAATGTACACTTTGGCAGTCAGGCAAGGGCCTAATTTGCGTGTCACACAACCAACATGAAAACTCAGCTCAGAGTTAGGTCACACTTCAACACAATCACATCAAACTAAAGAACAAGCTCAATGAACTAAAAATAGCCTACTCCTGCTCCTATAGTCCTAATTCTACATTCACTCCCCAGGTAAAGGCTTGAATTGGCCCACTGCGGGCAGGCTACCAGAAACCACATAAAATTGTGGAGAAGGCAGGGGTGATGGATGTATTTGGCACCCATTGAGTTTAAAGTGTCCTCCACCAACTGGGGAGTATTAGACAGTACAGGTGAAGGGGACACAGATAAAGGAGTTGTGTGGGATATGCAAGGCAGTATGGGATTGCATGGAATGGAAATTTAAAGATGTACTGTTCCAATATAAAATGCCAACTGCTGGTAGGAGGCTGTACTCATGGAACTGGAGTCCTCGCACGTGGGGTAAGGCTTAGGAATCATGGCATCCTGACCCAAATAAACTCAGACAAGAATAAAAAGAAATCACCACTCACTCTCAATTCCTTGAATTTGCTGCATGCCTTTGTTGAGCATTCAGCTGAAGCTCACACCAATCCACCCACAAGAGACTTTCAGAATGACGAAAATGCATCAGGGAGATGTCCCTCCATGGTTCCTGCTATTTTCACTTCCTCCGCACATCCTAGTCTGGTAGCCCAAAGCCAGGAAAATAGTACTGGTTGCTTTTGTCTTAGAAAAGTCAACTCATTGCCAGGCTTACCAGAATTATTAGACGGATGGCTGAGGGTCTTTGACAGATGATGCTCAATTTCACCGTAAATTATCAATAGCATAAATTCATGAGAAAACACAAAGCTGAAATGAATTCTAGCCAGTGATCGAATAGTTATTACCATCGTTAAAGCAATGTCAGAGTCCAAGATCACTTAAATACATCTATCTGGCATCCTCAGTGAGCAACTGGTTGCCTCATGCTGGACACTTGATTTCTCAACATAGTTACAAGTAGTGATGTCACTATACAGCAGTTAAACATTTACTAATTTCTTATTAGCAAACCATGTTATTTACACGCTTGATTGAGTCTGCAATAGTGTTCATCGAAATTGGTGGAACAATGAAAATATTAGCACAATTATGCATTAGACAGTCAAAATGCAGAAACATTAAACTCTAATAAAGCCATATTTGGAACACATTATCTACAAATTTGGATGTGATGTTGAACCTGTACAATTTTTTTGATGGATCTCAATGGCAACATGACCTGCATGCTTCAAGGATATTGATGTTAAAGGGAAGAAGCATGAGTTTGGAACTACTGAGATCATTCCCAATTCCAGATTAAAAAGCCAACTAGATGAAGTGAAAGAAATTAAACAATAAAATGTCAGAACAATTGGATTATTACAAGATTATTTATGTGAGCAGTTAATAAAAATTAATACCTGTGTTGCACTAAATGCAACATTTAACCAATGAGATATATACATTAAAAGAAAGGGAATGATAATAAGTTAGAGATTTAATTTTTTTATTTAACATGCTCCCTTACACTGCCCCTCACTCCCACTGACCCCCCCCCCCCCTTAAAGTTCTCTGACCCCACGGTCTCCAATTCCTCATCACTGCTGAACCTTAGTTCTACTTTGAAATTGCTTTTCTTGGCATTGTCAAGAAGAATAATTAAACTTAATAAATAATACACTGCTTCCACATTAGGGTCTTACCCTCTGTTTTTCATCTTCATAGACTGCTTCATGAACACAGCAAGCAAACAGCGATGTAGGAAGATTGCTCAAGTTCATAACCCTGGAGTCCAGACTGTCATAGTTCTCAAAGATCAGACCCTCTTGATCATTATCACGAAGGCTGGAGTGGTTTGAACTTTCAGGCCATATCTGTGCATTGTCTCTTAGCATTGTGTCACTGCCTGAGTCACCAGTTGATTGTTCTCATAAAAAAAACCCAATTAAAAAAGGTACCAATTTGAAAATATCTGTGTAAAAAGGGGGAATACAATATATTGAAATCAGTACAGTTTACAGCGACAAATCTTTTCCTGTTTAAAACTAAAGTTGATTTATGCAACATACTCACACAAATAATTTTATATTAAAAGCTAATATCTATCCACCCTACATCAAAATAAAATCAGAAGTCAGACAAGACAGGATTCAATTTAAATCAGGATATGGTTAAAAACAGTGATAACAGCATTATGTCCAATTAATGTTGTGTGTGAAAACAAGTCAATATAATGAAAGTATAACTCAGGGTCTTGTGCATAGTTGTGTCCCTACCTCTGGGCCAGAACGTCCTGGTTCAAACCCCACCTGTGTCCCACCAAAATGTGTCATAGAATATCTGAACAGGTTTATAAAACTAACTACAGAAAGTATGATAATGCTATAAATATTTTTATTAAGCTAGTTAAATAACTAAATCAAAAAAATAGCTTTAGCACATTCAAGATTCATATTTCACTTGAAGCACTTTATTGATTGATTTTTGTCCAATAATGGATGCATATCCCCCCTATTGTAGCTGACCTTACTTAGGTCTTGTGAAGATATTTTCTAAGTGAGATAAACTCATTCTCCCTCAGAGAAAGCACCTGGTCTCCACTGGAAGCTTATGCTGAGATTAGAAATGCACAGGTTGTAGCACTCCATGGTAAGATGCATCAGTGCACTTTTATGATTCCCAATCTACAAATGTCCAGGTAGCATTCTTTTTTTAAACTCACAACTGTAACAAAACAAACCCTAAACCAACTGAAGCCTGGTAAATCAATTCAGAATGATAAGTTATTGCAGGCCTGATAAGGTTCAACTATGATGAACACATAATATTAATAGGAATATTAATTAGTTGCATAATTTAAATTATTGCAAAAAGCTGTTGTACAGTTCTTCAACTGTGTTGCAGTTAGTATAACAGCAGTATCCTTTTGAGGACAGCAGTAGTATTAGTGCCTGGATCAAATAGAAAATAGAATCCTTAAAAACCTAATCGAAATGATGCTCAAGAAAAAGAAAGTTATTTTTAAACGAAAACAAATTGCAAAATCTTCTTGCTTTCACGTAACTGTAATTTGTGACATAAACCAGACAGTGTGAACTAAAATTTGAGAAAAAAAATACGAGTTTACATTGCTATTAATGTAGTTAAGTCAATTCAACTCCCTATTTCTCATCATGCTCATCTATTAAATTAAAACACAGAACAGAAACGTGTAAGATTTCAATATCATCCGCACACAAACCTGCAACAGCTCCTGGTGTAAACCCTCACTGCACCTTGCTAACGGACAAACAAAACTTGACTGGCATATTGATTGACATCAGATCCAACCAATCGCAAAACGGAAAAGTTGGACAGTTTGGCGATGATGTCATGACTGACGAATCGGCGTTCGGTGGGTGGAGCTAGAGGCAGCATGTTTGGGTGAGAGGTGGCTGGTTCACTGCGGGGTTACCTGAAGCACTGGCCTCCGGACCCGCTGCTTTTTACCTCCTTGGATTGGGGATTTGCGAAGTTTGACCTGATCCTTTATGTTGTGAGGGCTCCCGATTAAAAAAAAATATGCGCAGTGCATAAAATTTCCTTCAGTGGAAAATATTTGCATCGTTGTACTGCGCAATGTGAGCAGATCCATTGAAGTATGGCAGCTATGATAGGCGCAAGGGTAGCACTTTCCTGAATCAGCAGGTTTTGGGGCTCACGATCTGGGCAGATCAGGAAGGTAGACACTCCCAGCAACACAGCTTTGAGTGTCCTGGAGGTACCATATCTTCAGTGGAGATGTTAGACTGAGGAGCTGCCTGTCCTCTTAGATGGATTTGAAAGATATCAGGAAAGATTACGTGGCTTGGAGACACTCTATCAGTCTCCCAAGTACTGGGTGAACCTCTCCACCCTGGCAGCTGGTGGCAGACTATGAGTTAGGTGTGATAATTGACACCCATTATCCTTGGGGCTACTGAATTTGGAGCCTCAGGGATTCAAGGTTAGCCCCATGGATTTCAGGGAATAGGAATTTGTGGCTGCTGAAAGCTACCCCAAGCCTTTCTCTCCAACCCACACCAGGCCCATCCTCCCCTGTTTTCATCTGGAGTTCCTGACATTCCTGACTTTCTGCTGCTGGCAACATGAGGTGATGCCCTCTCCTGATGAGCTGGTAAGTCACAGTGGGTAGAACTTCCTTTACTTTCAAGGCCTGACTGTGATCACACAAGTTCCAGAAGGAACTGAAGGGAATTCCCTACTTGTTATCCAGTGTTCATCCCAAATAATCCCAATTCTCTGTATTTATACAGTGCCTTTCACAACCTCAGGTTGCCCGAAAATGCTTAAAGCAGTAAATACTTAAGAAGTGTGGTAATTGGTGTAAGTGCACACCAAACAAACTTCCACACACAGTAATTAAACAAAATAACCCAATCATCTATTTCTTAGCTATTTGTTGAAGTTTAAAACAAAAACAGAAATTGCTGAAAAATCTCAGCAGGTCTGGCAGCATCTGTAGAGAGAAATCAGAGTTAACATTTTGGGTCCAGTGACCCTCCTTCAGGACAGTTGAAGGATAAACATTGGCCAGGACAGAAGGAAAACTTTCTTTCCCCTTCTTCAAATAGTGCCAAAGCTGCTTTTATATCCAGATGACAGGACACCTTGGTCCTCAGCTTAACGTGTTATCTGAGAAACAATATTGACACTGCATTGACTGCAACACTCAGTAGCACAAACCTGATCATGGACCCAAATCACTGGGGTGAAACTTGAGCCCACACTGTTTGGACTCCAAAGCAAGTGTTCCACTACTGACTTAGCTGGTATCATGGCACATCACATTTAAAGAAGGGCAAAGGAGAGATTTGGGCAGCACAGTAGCTAGTTCTGCTGCCTCAGAGCGCCAGGGACCTAGATTAGATTCCAGCCTTGTGTGACTGTGTGGAGTTTGCACATTCTTCCTGTTTCTGCATGGGATTCCTCCACGTGCTCCAATTTCCTCCCACAGTCCAAAGATATGCAGGTTAGGTGGGTTGGCCATGCTAAATTGCCCATAGTGTCCAGGGATGTGCAGGCTGGGTGGGTTAGCCATGGGAAATGTGGCGTTACAGTGATAGGGGAAGGAGGGGGGCTTGGTCTGGGTGGGACGCTCTTTGGAGGGTTGGTGTGGACTCAATGGGCCGAATGGCCTGCATCCACACTTTTGGGATTCCATGAATTGGATGGGGGAAGTGGGAGTGGTGATGGGAGAAGTGGGAGTGGTGAAGGAGGGGTTCTGTTTGTTTCTCATCCATCAGTTGACACCTAGAATAAAAAGAACTTGAGTATTTATGTTATTAGAGGACCACTAAGTTCCCTTCAAGTGTCAGGATATAGAGAAAGACTGAGATTTATTTAAACTATCCAATTTACCTGACTGACAAACTCAGGTGAAAAGACTACATCACCAGGTTTGTATACCGAACCAGAAGAAAACTATTCATTATGAACAAATTTGCTTGAATCAATGGTAAAAGAAATAAATTATTCACAAAACTCTAGGACTCTCCCTTTCTTAACTCAAAAAGACATGAATTTTAAGAGTAAGAAGAACAGGGATAATGCAGTTTGATAGTACTAGTATAAAAATATCAAAATGACTGTGGAAAGGCAGTTATGGTGTCATGGTGGTGTTGCTACTTCTTGGTCTGAAGGCCCAGGTTCAAGTCCCAGCTGCTCCACTATCATGACATGGAGACAATAAGGACTGCAGATGCTGGAAGCCAGAGTCTACAGGGTGAGGCTGGAAAAGCACAGCAGGTCAGACAGCATCCAAGGAGCAGGAAAGGGTTTTGGCCTGAAACATTGACTTTCCTGCTCCTCTGATGCTGTCTGACCTGCTGTGCTTTTCCAGCCTCACACCCATAGACTATCATGACGTGTGACCAGATGGAATTAAAAAGATGTGGTCTTTGGACAATGGCATTAGGTTGGAGAAGTTGAGATTGTTAGCTTTGGAGGGCAGATTTGATCGCGGTGAACAAGAATATTACAGGTGGCAAGGCAAAACTATTCCTATCATCTGATTACACACAGACAAGAGAACAGAGATTTAAAATTCAGATTAAGAGGGATATGAGGAAGAATGTTTTACACAGTAGATAGTAACAGCCTACAATGTGATTTGTGAAGGAAACTGAATAGGTACTTGAGGGGAGTAAACCATGCAGGGTCATGGGGATAGAATGGGAATGATAGAAACTTGACAGCCCACATGGACTCAGTAGACCAAACGGCCTCCTTCTGTGTCATTTTGGTTCGACATTCTACTTTATATTTTTTCATTTTTTTCCCAATAATAGGTTTAACGTCCTTAGCTCCCTACAATACAAGGAAATCTAAAATCGAGGGAAGCTCAAAAGCCATTTCCATTTATGAAAGCTTACGAAACGTTGACCATTTGGCAGAACTATGGCAGGGTTTTGCACAAACAAAATTTTGTTGTATTTTGGCACGGCTCCATAGCCAGCGCTGAAAGGGTTAAGGCAAGGTGGGTGCGGCTTGACTGCATTCCGCTGAATTAATGTTGCTCCGAAACTCAATGAATTTTTTGAAAAATTCGACATTAAAGAAAGGAGACGGTGATCGATTGAAGTGAAATTCAGCAGCGTGTGTTTGAAGATGTGCAGAATAGGTAAGGTTCCTTTCGGTAAATCGCCAGCGTCAAATACAATGGGATTTAGCGAAGCGAGTGAAGCAAGTGTCAGAAAGTTTTGTTTTGCAGCCCAGCAGGTTTAGTGGAGGATACAACAAAGTAAGTGTTCAAGGGTCTAGGCCCGAAACGTCAGCCTTCCTGCTCCTCTGATGCTGCTTGGCCTGCTGTGTTCATCCAGCTCTACACCTTGTTGTCTCTGAAATGCATCGGGACTTGGTTTAATTTGACCTTTCCTTCGGTGTATTCTATACAAATTTGCAGTAGCATTTCCAAACTCAGTGGCGAAAAACTAACATGCTCCACAGTGACCCACGAGGACATTGCTGTGAAGAAATCGGAGGAAAAAATAGGAAGTACTTAGTACTGTTCCGAAACGGAGATATCTGTTTTAAGACATACAAGACCAGCTCGGATCAGTACCAAGTGTTGGTGGTTTTCGCTTTTGTTGCAGCCGTACAAGCTGATTTCATCCGAGTTACAACATTTCCCAAGTAATCATTAAAGCAAAGACCATTTAACAAATCTGGTCAAATCCTCTCGATATTTTATGCAAAGTATATTTATTTTGTTATCACTTTTTAAATGATAATTTAGAATCAGATGGTAGATGTTAATATTAACTTGAGATTGAATTGCTAAACTCATTCCCGAAGTCGGGTTTGTTGCTAATGTCGAGCAGAGTTGAAATACACAGGAGCTTCTAAATTGATTAAAGGTGCATTATGTAATCCTACATTTGATAAGAACCTTGTGCTTTCTTGCTGTTCTGGATTACCAGTTATTGTTTGGAGCTACATCTAGAGATCTTGTTCATAGGGGACATGATATTTTAGTACTTTGAGACAAACGGCAGTGCCTTCCATCCAAGGGATGGAATGTAATATTGTGTTAAGACACATCGTGCAGTGAGTAGAGTGATCGAATGAATATATTGGTAGTGCTTATGATGGTGATGTCCGGAAACGGTAAGCTTTTTAGTAGCAAAGCAGAAAGCAACCGTGTGGAACAATTTGTCAAAATCACTAACGTCAAATTTTTTACTAAATTTGAATCTACCCAGATAGCTTATATTGATTATTACATCTTTAACATAATAAAATAGGCCAGGATGCTTCATAGGAACATTATTAAACAAAAAAAAATTTGACACCGGGCCAAAGAAGGGAGACATTGGGTCAAATGACCAAAAGCTTGGTCAAAGAGGTTGGTTCTAAGAAGTGCCTTAATGGAGGAAAGCAAGATTAGGAAGGGGAGAGAAAAGAGATTTAGGTTGCTTTTTAATGGAGGTGACAGAGCTCCTGCAGACCAGCAGGCTCAGTGTTGCCTCTTTCGGGGAAGACCCATGGATTCAAGTGTCACTTTAGCGACTTAACTGGACAGAAGTGGGCCTTCCTGTGATCAAGGTCTCTGGGGACAGAAGTCCTGCCCACTGAGAGAAGCCAGGCAGCCACTGGTGTACAGTTATATGATGGTGCGAGGGGAATTGTGTCCTGTGGGGAGAAGGGGTCAGCAGAAAGAATGGGTAGGTAGCTCTCAGTAGGACCCCCACTTGCTAACGTAGTGTTCCTCAATCAGGCACTGAATGTCATTGAACAAAGGACTCTCGCGTGGAGTCCACAAGGAACCCACATATCCATGATATGAAGCCTGTATGGCAAGTGCCTCATATGGCTCTGCATTAATACCAGTTAGCAGGGAGATTGAGCCTTTAGATGGGCATATTTGTAGGCTTAAATTTGTAATGAAAGCTCAATTTGCAGTGGGTAGGAAAGACCTTCATGCCACAAACATAATCAGGGTAGAGGTGGGAAATTGTTACAGAGATAGTAGGAACTGCCGATGCTGGAGAATCTGAGATAAAAAGGTGTAGAGCTGGATGAACACAGCAGGCCAAGCAGCATCAGAGGAGCAGGAAAGCTGACGTTTTGGGTCTAGACCCTTCTTCAGAAATGACTTTGACAAGTTCCCCGGCTGCTACGGTCCTTCCTGTTTAAATGCCCACTTCCACAAAATTTGCCATGGGGTGGACATTAAATTTTGCCCATAACGAGAGTACTTCAAAAGTTATGCGTTAGGCGACTGAAGGTATGGCCGTCAGTGGTGGTTTAATTAAAATCTGGTATACTCAAGGGGCCAGAGTTAGATGAGTTCAGATATCTGGAAATAAAGTATACTTTATTTGAATTTAAAGCTCCAACCTCTCTGAATCCCTATATTTCTTTGTTATTTGTACCTGCCAACCTGTCATCTGAAGCCCACACAATCTTGATTTAGAAAGAAATTCAACTTTTTTTTCATGTTTGCATCTTAGTTAAAATACCTTTGCAAATATCAACCAAATCAGTTTCATGCAAACAGTTAGCAGTTCAGGAAGTAGGTTAAAGAAGAGTACAAAAATATGGTAAATTGGAATTTCATATTTATACTTTGAAATGATTGCTTTTATAGAAAGACAGTCTGAGCATAATGCAAGACACCTTCAGGATGGTTAAATTTGATTTCAAATCATGCTTAACATTTATAATTGTTAATAGGACATAATGGAAAGTTTTCTTAAAAAGCCTCAAAAAGAAGATTAAACAAAATAAAAAATGTTTTAAAGAATTGGTTGTGTGAATGTCTAAAAGACGTAAGTCTTTCAGACATTGACAGAAAGTTTAATATGTGTTTATGTGAAAGGCAAGAATGAGCAATATTCTATTATTCCTATTTCATCCTTGCAGGCACTGGGTTCTGATCTAAATGTAAACATAATTATAATTGTGGTAACTCTGTTTAGGTACCAGTAGGTCTATAAAGATGCTTCTGGCCACATTTAATCATTTACTGCAAAACAAAAGCTTGTACAACATGTGTAGCACCAGTATGCTATCTCTTTGTTGTTAGGAAAAATTATTAGGATACCTAAAGCCAAAGATGCTTTGCTCCACTTAAATCAATGAAATTAAATGTATTTAAGAAAATGACAAACTGGAAAGCACTTACCACTCATTTCCACCTGTCCCAGGCAATTATGATGCCTTATACATCACTTTTACTCCCTAGAATTACATGATTTCCTGACAAACAGCCCATGCGAGCTCTCCTATTCAAAATGTTGCATGATATTTTTGCAGCTTTTAGCTTATTTCAGATCCATCACAATACAATTTCATGATTAGCTCATAACAGTAATGCCTTGACCAATGGCACATTGTCATAATTTGACCTTTTTAAAGTTGAATTTTGTTTAGTCAAATCACACATTATTTAAATCAAACACGGGGAGGAATTATTTGGCTTCTTTTGTCGGATATTTGGAGGTAGGGAGGGTATTTAATCTGATGCAAACACCCTGCTGCATTGCCATTTTTGCCAAAATTCAGTCCATGGTTGGAAGGCTTTTGGTTGGATTTTCTACACATTTGTCAATTGAGGTTCTTACCTGATTAATTAATAAAGGCCTCATTCCACCACTGCTGGAAATAAACCAGTTGTGAGCGACCCCATTGCCATTGGGTGTGCTTGACAAACAACCCTGAGCAGGGCTAGGGATTCTGCATACAAAGGCCCTCAATACCCAATTAAGGGACTTGGTATTGGCAAGGAGGGCGACCCCTGAGACCCACCCACTTGGTGCTGAACCCTATCCTATGAAACCGCTCGCTCCATGACTTACATCTGACCTGGATCATTCTCAATCATGGACCTTTTGTGACTGTCATTCCAACAGCAGACAGTGCCTCCTTGACGATGCTGTTGAACTCTTGGGTGGG
The DNA here is from genome assembly GCF_021869965.1 of Rhincodon typus. Lineage (NCBI taxonomy): Eukaryota > Metazoa > Chordata > Chondrichthyes > Orectolobiformes > Rhincodontidae > Rhincodon > Rhincodon typus. The sequence goes on from NC_063358.1 coordinate 22,252,311, forward strand.
ATTTCTACCCTCAGAGCCCATAGTCTTGGGGAAGGCCCACTGGTGGCCACTCAAGAAGTATGTAATTGGCAGCTTTTCCCACAGGAGGAAATCAGGTCTCTCGCTGGCTCTCCAACCAGCAGTCGAGACTCTTATGTGTTTTTATGAAATCCAACCCACTCTCATTATCAGTTGTTTCACAGATTATTGTTACTGACACTGTTTCTAACTCAGACACCATTATAATCACATTATTTGGCCAATGTATAATGAATGGCCATAAAAAAAATTTCCACCAAAAACAAAATCATTTTCATGGAATGTCAACACACTTTAAGGAAATTTGAAAAGGCTAAAGAGAGGGTAAAAAACTTGGCAGATGGGATACAATTTGGAAAAATGCAAGGTTATCCACTTTGGTATGAAAAGAACAGAAATACAGATTATTTCTTCATTGGTGAGATCCTGGGAAATGTTGAACTTCAAAATGTCTTGAGTGTCTTTGTTCACGAGTCACTGAAAGTTAACATGAAGGTACGGCAAGCAATTAAGAAGACAAAGGATATGTTGGCCTTTATTGTACAAGAGTGTTTACATAAGGGAGTAAAAACGTTCTACTGCAATTGTATAGACCCTTGGTGAGATTACAGTTGGAATATTGTGTGGAGTTTTGGTCTCCTTACCCAGGAATTGATACATGCACTGCAAAGGCAGTGCAACAAAGATTGACCAAACTAATTCCTGGGAGATAGTAAGAACTGCCGATGCTGGAGTCAGAAATAACACAGTGTGGAGCTGGAGGAACACAGCAGGCCAGGCAGCATCAGAGGAGTAGGAAAGTTGACGTTTCAGGTCAGGACCCTTCTTCAGAAATGGGGGAGGGGGAAGGGAGCTCAGAAATAGAGAGGAGGGGTAGGACTAGGGTAAGTAGATGGGATGGTGATAGGTACCCTAGACCCACCCCTCCTCTCTTTATTTATTTCTGAGCTCCCTTCCCCCTCCCCTATTTCTGACGAAGGGTCCCGACCTGAAACGTCAGCTTTCCTACTCCTCAGATGCTGCCTGGCCTGCTGTGTTCATTCAGCTCCACACTGTGTATCCTCTAATTCCTGGGATGGATGGATTGCCCTTTGAGGAAAGATTAAGTGGACTGCATCTATATTCATTTGAGTTTAGAATGATCAGAGTTGATCTTATTCAAGCAAATAAAGTTCTTACAGGGTAGATGCAGGATAAAGGTTTTCTGGGACAATGGGTCAAAAATGAGCAGACTGTCTCAGAATAAGGGCAGGCCATTTATGACTGAGATGAGGAGGAATTGTTTTACGCAGAGGGTGGTGAGTCTTAGGATTCTCTGGCCCAGAAGGCTCAGTCATTGAGTATGTTCCAGACTGGGATCAATAGATTTCTACATGTGAAAAACATCAAGGAATATAAGGAGAGAGCAGGAAAATGATGTTGAAATAGAACTCTCCACTGAACAGCAAAGTGGGCTCAAAGGACAGAATGGCCTGCTCCTTTTTCTACCTCTTATCATCTTTAGAGCTACAATTTGGAATATTCTCTTCTTTCACCCTTTAAATATTCATCTGAAATCCTTCATTAATACACACAAATCATCATGCCCCTAAAGCCTTATGTCCTAAGGTTTAGTCCCCTGATCTTTTAATGGTTTGCTTGGAAATAAAATCCGATTGTAGATGGGCTATTGGCTACTTAGTCTGACTGTGCTTAAAATTGATGTGTATTATTTATTAGTACATTTTGAAATGCTCATTTCTTTATCTTTTAGCAATAGAATTGCACTATTATAGAGTCCTTTCTTTTACTACTTTCAAAATATTGATTTGAGAAAGGAAAGTTTCTGATGCAGTGTGTCAGACTGAACAGAGTGAATTTTTTAGTGTTCTCCAAGAACAGCGCAGTAGCAATCTGGGGATCAGTGCAAAATACTCTGCCACCTTTTTAAATTAGTTATCAATTCATCTATATTTCTAAAAATACTTTGCTTTTATTGTTGTGTATAGTATTATCATCCAGTGTAGAGGATGGGTGCAATCTAGGTTAGGTACTTCACGAGCAGATGTTCAGCTGAAGCAAGATCTGTTTCAAAATGTACTAATAGGTAGTACACATATCTTTGTCAGTAAAACTATGTGATCATTTAATAGAAAATTGGCAATACTCACCCAACAACAGGAGCAGTTTAAGAAGATATGAGAAACCAATTGTAGAATACGTAACTGTGATGAATTTGCTACCATATCAAAAGAAATATGGAAAAGATTATTTGTTCTACTCATAGGATGAACTTTATTCAAAGGTACAGAAGGTTGTGGTTACTTTTGCCATCAAATTTCTTTTGGTGGTCTATTATTGTGATTAGTTTAAGATTTTCAGTACATTTTATTCAATTACCAAGCAATTTTGGCCAAAGTGACTTCATAAGGTTGTGTTATCAAATCCCAATGTTCTGTAATAGTAGGTATGCTTATACTTGTGGAGAGATTTTTACCAGTTCTTGTTCCTAATACAAAATTAAACTTTTGTATTGCTGAGGAAAGACATATGCTGTTTGCTGAAACTTTTCATTTTGCACTTATCAGGAGCAGTGCAAGAATGCCAAAGTTTAAAAAACAGATTTTATAATGCTATGAGAAACAGGCTGAATTGTTGTCAAGGATTTTCCATGGAGAATGCACTAGTGAAGAGTTACGACAGAGCTTTTGTTTCAATTGAAATAGGCAAGTCCATCATGATTGAATAAGAGGTGCTGTGCAGAAAACACCAGGGAGCAATGTCCCCAAAGCTTCTGTTTAATTGAAAAGGCACGATACCCAGATAAATTCCTTTCCCTACAGAAAGCCAAGCCCTGCATGTAAATGCATATAGCAGCTAGCAAGTACAGTGAGCCAAGTGCTTCCCACCACAGAATCACAATGAACAATCATGAAAATAAGCTTTGACTGTATGTGTCTCACTTCGTCAGTACTTTAGTTCTGTACTACAAGCCATTACTATTCCATAAAACCTGATGTATAACTCTTTCATTTTGATTGACAAATAGGAGAAAAAATACTGCTTTCAAAATGTCTTGTAGAAGTCAAACAGAAATAACCGCAACTTGTATTAAGTAGTTGCTATAATACAATAAAATGTTAAGCAGTTTGGGACAAGAGTAGAATAAAACAAAGAGCTATCAGTCAGATGATCAAAAGCTTACTTAAAGATGTAGGTTTTAGGAATTGTCGTCATGAAGGAAACGGAGATTGCAAGGCAGACTGGGGTGGATAAAAGGAATTTCAGTAATTAGTGACTAGGTAACTGAAGGCACGGCCACCAATGGTAGAGTGATTTAAGTTGGGAATCCGTAAGAGGCCAGAATTAGGTAAGCAGAGAGATGCAAAAGGTTTGTGAAGCTCGAGGAGAGGCCAGAGAGGGATTTGTAAACAATGCTGGAAAATTGTGAAATAAAGACATTACTTTGACTGGAAACTAGTGCAGCTTAGCAAGTGCACTATCGTGCTGTCCTGGATGAATGATTAAGTACAGCTTTAGGAGGCAGGAATTAAGTGCCTGACAATATGAAAAGGTTTTGCATTAATCTAGTTTCTTTCACATACTGAGGACATCCAAAATGTTTCACAACCAGTAAAGTATTTTTGAAGTATTGCAATAGTGGTACTTACTTTTTACTTAAGGAAATGCAGCAACCAGTTTGAGCACAGAAAGGTCCCCCACATAGGAACAAGACAAATTACTTCATTCCTGAAGAAGGGTCTAGGCCCAAAACGTCAGCTTTCCTGCTCCTTTGATGTTGCTTGGCCTGCTGTGTTCATCCAGCTCTACACCTTGTTATCTCAAATTGCTAGGCTTTTCAGATAAGGTGTTAAATGTTGACCAGAAATAAAAATCAGGCCAGATTTAAAATAAGCAGCTGATTCACAATCTTTTCTTTACAGTCTGACAGTACAACCAGAAATTACCCCTTGTCTGCAACAGGGAAGAAAGAGTTTAAATGAGTCTTGGCGAGGAACATCACCAACACCCATATCCTAAACCAAACTAATGCATTGATCAACCACCATGATCATCTTAATCCTGGAGATGACAGTTCATATCAGCTAGATTTGATTAAAAGGAATTTATTGTGGAAAAACATCAGTAATAGCAGCCTGAACTTGCTGCATGTGCAGTTCTTTCATTCCATTTCTATTGGAGCAATGCATTTCCTTTGCATGTTGTGGCAAACATGTTGTCTGTGTCCTACATCAAAATAAATTATATCACTGCCCTATCATAGTTCAAAAAGTCTTAAGATGGATATTTTTCTACCTGCATTGTCTTGCTTTAGCACTGAAATAGTCTTCAATACACATTTCCTTTCATTTTTGACTAAAAATATTTGATTTTATGATTTATTTCTTCAGCATATATTAAAGCAGCTCATGGCCAACAAATGTTTTTAAAGCACCTTCAGTGTCACTTTGTAGGCAAATTAAGCCATCAATTTTCAGAGAATTGCGTTCCATAGTGAACAGAAATGAGCAGCTAATCTTGTTTTGGAGAAGTCTGCCTCCTAAAACAGAATGTATCTTGGGTGTTACAATTTTGAGGTTTATACGATTGTTGTGTTTTCAGACTGCATCTTAAATTTAATACAAATCAAAGGGGATTTGCTTTGAAATTAGCCTCACAATAAGCCTGGTTGGCCTGGTTGTTAGAGATTAAAGGAATTCCGGATTGTTTGTTTCACTGGTAGAAGGTACAAGGATTTTATTTTTGGTATATTATCAGCAGCAGCCTGTGTGTGAACAATGGCAAGACCATGAATCACCAATGTCCTAGAAAAATGTTGAGAATGTCAGATAGTAAACAGGCCAAGTCAGAGATGGGCAATATTATGGAGGTAAAAGCAGATGGGCTTGGTGATTGATTGGATATGGGCTCAACAGTTTAGCTCAGGATTCAAAACGACTCCAAGGTTGTTAACAATTTCACATTCTGTTCTACTGCAGTTCTGCAGAGCATGCTCGCTTCTGATATTTTTAGTCAATCACTTGATTTTTGTTTATTGCTTCTGAAAACAAAGTGGAATATCACAATGGTTTACAGATAATTTATCTAACAATTTTGTAATTAATCACAGAATAAAATCATTATGTTCTGATAGCTCAAATTGATTATTTAATTTCCTCTTATCTATTAAAAGTCACTTCATTTTAATATATTGACTGTTTAGGTAATTTCTTAATGACTAAGTCAATATAAGATAATTTAGAGATTTACCATTACTGAAGACTACAGACATTTCATCCAGTGATTAACAATGGTAGTATTTTGAAGTGGAGGCTGTTGAGTTTAATATGAAGATTAGATGGAGAGCATGCAGAAATATTGGTCAAAGTACAGGCGAAGATTAAATAAACGCCATTTGGAGAAGAAGATGGGTGTGTCTAAAAGATCATTGTCATTGCATTTGCAGTGTTAAACCATTTGGTAAACCAGATGATTTCAGGACGTTTTAAAAGCCGTTAGTTTCCTCATCCTGCAAACAAACCATGCACACCCATAAAAATATGTTGCATACATTTTTCAAATTAGCATTTAAAAAATGCCGGTACACACACACTTGCTCACAGATACCTTTGTTTTATTTTCTCCCTGTGGAGGGAAAATGGTCATGTGTGTGGCGCAGATGTGGAATTGGGAAAAACAAACAAAAGCAATAAATAGTTAACTTGTAGCATTGGACTTTGTACTAAAAGGGAATTGAACTCAACTCACTGAAATTAATTAAAGACTGTTGGCTGCCATTACTATTTCCTCAACGGTTAAAGCAATGAAAGTAATTCTTTCAGTGTTTCAAAATTTTAATGACTGTCACAGTGAACATAAAAGGCACATATCTACCAATAATATTTTTTCCTTCACCAAATACTCCGTTCCCACTAAGAGCTAAACCATTTTACAGGGAAATGTCTTCCAAATGTAGTATTATTTTACAAAATATTACTGAATAAAAAGGATGAAAAAAATACATCATCAGTATTTTTAAAGTTAACACCAAGGACAAAATAGTTCTGTGTGTATGTGCTAAAAAAGTCATAATTCTTAAAAAATGTGGCTCTTCAATATCTTTTGGCCCTTGATTGCCTTGGACCTCTATAGGGATAGGTAAAGTGAAAGTTAATAGTTTGTATTCCTTGGATGACCTAAAATATCTAACAATGCTTCATCACATCGAATAATAAGTCCATCAAGAAGATTCACATTTAGAATAGAATGTACAACTTGTGGGCAAATTAGTGATGTGATGAAATGGATTTCAAATGCAATTTATTATATTTTAATGCGCAGCTCTTGTGTAGTGTGAAAACTGCAAGTTGGACCAAGGATTTTCAGGTACCTGCAGAATCAGGACAAAGATCAGTTTCTATTTCAGTGCTGCAGTCTCTGAGGTCATATCGTGATCCCAACTTTTAAGGCACTAGTTGGAAATTTCAAATATCCAGTATCAGGGACGAAATGGGAAACCCTCTCACCACCAACTAATGGCCCGCCAACCCCTACTATTGGAATCTTGTTAAGAAGCCCGTCTGGTGGAGAATGTGATTTTCAATGTTAAATTTGGCGAATCGGAACAGTCTGTTGCGTAGGATCCATCAAAGTTTATCTGCCTTTGTTTTTTTAACCTCTTTCTCTGGGGCCTATTTGTTCTGCTTTATGCATTCTACCTTCATTCTTCCTTGATTGTCCCTTTCCAGCCCCATTCATGTAACTGGCCCTTTGAGGAGCTGCCCATGCTCATTGGTAAAGCAATGGCAGGTCCTAATATGGCTGCCAGCCATTGCCACTGGCACTTGGCAAACACTTTTTCGTCCTGGAGGTATGTAACTCCTTTAATTGAATGCCAAGCTCACCTCCAGGCTAATTAAGCCATTTGAATTTAAAAACTGAGTTGCAAGATCGACGATCTGGAACTCATTTACGTATTTGGTTCACAACCCATTTTGAAAATCTGACCCCCACAATCTAACAAGTGACTTACAGTATTTTCTTGACTTAAATAATCATGGACTCATCCATTAAGTGTTAAGAAGAGATCGAGAAGATCTGTTATTCGATAAGAATATTGGTTTTCTATCAGATTTCAGTATTTTCTGCTATTTTTAGGCATATGAGCATATCATTTCCATTGCTGCATGTATTTATTGTAATTAGGAGCAGGATTTTCCATTTTGGGTTGGGATCGAAGCTGGGTCCCAACTCCAGACCATCTGGCAGTGATACTTGCAGGAATGTCAATTGTGGCCAAAGAGCAGACTGGCCATTGCACAGGGTCCGAATGCCTGAAGGCCAGTAGGAGGCACTCCAGCACTGAAGGAGCTGCAGTCAGTCTGCTGTTGCATATCCACTTTGAGGCATCCTCAACCCTTTCCATGAAACTGAAGAAAAGAAATGTCGACAACTACGATGTCTGAGCCCTCCACCGGTCTACCTGTGTCCATGTCTGTGACCAGGGGAAATGGCAGTATGGTAGAGGTGGGCCGGGAATAAGGGGGAGTGGGGGAGCCACTGAAAAATTCCAGTTATCTTATGACCAATGTAAAAATTGGCCTCAATGCTATTACTTAGGCTTAAGAGAGACTGAGTAGATTGGGATTATATTCATGGGAATTCAGAAGATTGAGGGGGGATCTTACAGAAACATATAAAATTATGAAGGGAATAGATAAGATAGAAATAGAGAGGACGTTTCCACTGGCAGGTGAAGCTAGGACAAGAGGGCATAGCCTCAAGATTAGAGGGAGCAGATTTAGGACTGAATTGAGAAGGAACTTCTTCACCCAGAGGGTTGTTAATCTATGGAATTCCTTGCCCAGTGAAGTAGTTGGCGCTACTTCAGTAAACGTTTTTAAAGATAAGGTAGATTTTTTTGAAAAATAAAGGAATTAAGGGATACGGTGAGAACACGGGTAAGTGGATCTGAGTCCACGAAAAGATCAGCCATGATCTTATTGAATGGCGGAGCAGGCTCGAAGGGCCGGACGGCCTACTCCTGCTCCTAGTTCTTATGTTAACTATTTGCAACTACTTCACCGACTACCTTCTCACCATAATGGGTTGAAATGTAAGGATGTTTGCTGATTATTCCATGACATTTAGCATCATGAAGAACTCCTTATACTGAAACAGTCCATGTCCAAATACAGCAAAATCTGGATAATATTCAAGTTTCAGCTGATACCTGGTGACTTAAAATTCATGTCACACAATTGACAGACAATGACCATTGTCAACCAGAGAAAATATAACTATCGCATCTTGACATTCAATGGCATTATTATCACTGAATCGCTCCACTCTGAACATTCTGGCAATGATCATCGACCAGAAATTGACCTGGATTAGCATATAAATAGTGTTGCTACAAGAGTAAGTCAGAGGCTTGGAATTTTGCAGATGCTTAACTGACCTCCTGACCACCTCTGCAAAGTCTGTCCACCATCTATTAGGCACAAGTAACAAATGTGATAGATTCCTCCATATTTGTATGGATTATGTGCATCTCCAACAGCATTCAAGAGGCTTGACATCATCCAGGCCAAAGCTGCCTGCTTTTTTAGCACTACATCAACAAACATTCAATCTCTCCATCATTGACACTGAAAGCAACAGTATGTAATATCTATAAGGTGCACTGCAGAAATTCACAAAGGTTCGTAGACAACACCTTCCAAACCTATAATCACTACCATTGAAAAGGACAAGGGAAAACTACCAAATTCCTTTCCAAGCCACGCACTATTCTGACTTGGAATTATTTTGTGGTTCCTTCAGTGTCTCAGGGACAAAACCCTGGAACTCCCTCCCTAATGGTGCTGAGGGTGTACCTATATCAAATGGACAGCAGTGCTTCAAGAAGGAAGTTCACTCCCACCTTCTCAAGGACAATTATAGATGGGCACTAAATTCCGGCCCAGCTGGTGAAGCCCACGTTCCCTGAATTATTGTATTTGAAAATGAGTTAACAAGCAACTTGCTGTTCAGAGTCATACAGCTTAAAAACAGGCCATTTGGCCCACCATTTCTATGCAAACCAACAAACACAAAACTGCACTAATCCCATTCATCTGCATTTGATCCATAGCCTAGTATGACCTGGCATCTTAAGTGCTCATTTCTTCTAATGAGTTTCATGTTGTTTTGGTGAAGTATCTATGGTCTATTTCAGGTGTTCCTTTGTAGTGGATTCCAGCAGAGACTTCAAAATTTATTTTATTTCTCCTTATGTGCAGTGCTTGAGCTTTTTTCTTCTTTCACGAAAAGGATTTCTGTATCTGCTGCATGGCCTCAGTGAAATGAACAAATTAACCCCTTTATCATGTTCTCCCAGTTGATTTTTCTCAAAAGAGATAAAACAAAGTGCTATGATCAGGTTGTTGTTTATGCTGTCATCAAAAAAGAAAGCAGGGTTCAGGGTGCCCTTTTATAAATCGTCAACATCAGCAGCATCTTTGTTCTTTTCTACTCTTGCCTGAAATGACAAATTAAGGTCTGGCACAACAAAACAGAAATTGCTGGAGAAATTCAGCAGGTCTTGCAGCATTCACAGAGAGAAAATCACAGGAGAGTAGTTGTTCCACTCTTGACACTGCCTCCAGGAAAATTGCTGAGACTGAGACTTTGGGGAACTGGCACATTGGTTGGAGTTGGAAAACTCCACCACTGCCTGACTTCATTCCCACCTCGGGATTGACACCAAAAACTCTGCTCATTTAGTCACTTTTCTTCAGGGAATCTAATGCTGCACTGTTTCCCCATTATATCTGAATTTAATGTGACAATATCTAATTCGTGGTAGTTAGCATGACGCTGCCTGGCCACTGGTAAAAGTATTGATGTGGTAAAGATTCCACAGCAAGGGCAGTTCAAATGCAAAGTAGTTTCGCAAATGGTTTTATTACTAAATGTTAGTTTTTCAACATATTCACAGAGTAATCTCTGGGAGTAATTTTGACTGTTAATAATTGTAAAATAAGTGATAACGAATTTGCAGCCTATTTTACTTTTCTCAGGAGAGATGTAAAACTGGCTGCTGCTTTGTTACTCTCTGTTTTTACACTATTGCACAAAGTCAACGATCTCCTCTTTGGTTTAAATAATACTACTCAACAGGTAGTTTCAAGACACCTCCCACCATTCCACTCCCATCCCTTCTCATCAAGTTGCCAGTCAACTAGCATTTAATTCAATAATATTTAATAGTTTTTTTATTTTTATTGCACCTTGAGGTTTGCGTTTATCGTTTGACAGGTTTAACAAGGTACTGAGGTTGTACTGATAACCTTTTGTGTTCTTTTCTCCTTTTGTGAAAAGGAGTTAATCTTTAAAAACCTTTTGCCATATGTCAAACCCAGTAATCTCATGTGATAGAAAGATTAGTTATTTATTTCAGACAACCACTCTAATAAATCTTCATGCCTCAGGAGGGAGGACAGCTATACATTGCAAAATGCCATGCAGGCAATGCAGTAACATTGTTATAATTCAGTGATGCATTCTAATGTGAATGGCCTCATCATTTCTGAGGGTTTAACAAGTACAAAACATTGCTAAATACTTTTAGACAGTTGTCTAAAGAGCTCTGCCTTGCTTTGAAACCAATTTGTGTAGGAACACCTTTGAAGTGACATTCTGAATGTAAAACAGTGATATGTATCCTGTCCAGCATGTATAAAAACAAGCTGGAGTATTCAACCACATCACGCAAACAGATAATGAAAAATACGTAGTATTTCTTATGTTCTGGATTACTAAAACTCCTCATTATCATATTTATTGAGCATTTTTGGATAAAGAATATAAAGTTCTCAATAAGATTGTTAAAAGAATCAGCACCATTACAGAAAACACACCAGGGTCTGCTAAGCATTATGGATACAGTTTGTGTTACGTTTTGGTGAGGAAGATAAGACCAAAATAACTCTCTTCAATGTTGCACTAGTAACAATTGGCACCTTTACCATAGGGAGACATTTGGCAGTGGGGGCCCAATGGAATGTATCAAAAAGCGATGGGAATGCAGGTTCCTGCTCTCTCAATGAGAAGGAGGTGCAACGTTGAGATGTAACTCTCACAGGGTTGAAAAGAATCACCTACGCAACGAATTCTCACCTTGCATGGATCCACTGAGTGATATTGGTAGCATCCACTTTCAATCCAACCCATGTAATACAATACAGGACAAAAACAAACAAGGTAACTCAGAACATTCCAACTTGCTGAAGTGAATTTCCACACCTTGGTAAAGTTTTAAAGATGGTAACAATTACATGTCTTTTAGACTTAATTGCAATTAAATTGAATTAAACTCCTTAAAGTTTAGGGATCAATGAATGCTAGTCTTGCAAAGCAATAGTACTAACTACTAGAATTTTTTTAGCAACTGGGTAAGTGTGAAATCTTCAATTGTAATAAACCAAATATTTCTATTCAACTTGCTTTCTCAGCTTAATTGAGAACTCAAGCTTCCCCAGCCAGACTACCAGGGAATCAAATGTCAGCATTTTCTGTCCGTTCTATCTGGCTGTTATCATGAAGATGGAACTTGTATGTTCTTGACTTGCCTGCCAGGCGAAAAGCCTTAGACACCCAGCCAACGTGTCTAAACAGACAAGAAGAAAATCACACAGGCTGAAAGAATTGTGACTCATCATCAACCTGAAAACAAACCAATTACACTAACACCAAGCTCAGACAGCAGATACCCTTCAGCAAAGGGATCTAGTCAGTATGTGTCTCCTCAGCATGCTTGCTGCACTGTTTTAACTGCAGAAATGGAGAATTCTCAATGTACCAAGATAACAAGGTGTAGAGCTGGATGAACACAGCAGGCCAAGCAGCATCAGAGGAGTAGGAAGGTGACGTTTCGGGTCTGGACCCTTCTTCAGAAATGGGGGAGGGGAACGGGATTCTGAAATAAATAGAGAGAGAGGGGGAGGCGGATGGAAGATGGATAAAGGAGCAGATAGGTGGAGAGGAGACGGTCAGGTCAAAGATGCGGAGATGGAGCCAGTAAAGGTGAGTGTAAGTGGGAGTTAGGGTGGTGGTTGGTCAGTCCAGGGAAGATGGACAGGTCAAGGGGGCGGGGATGAGGTTGGTAGGTAGGAGGTGGGGGTGGGGCTTTTGAAGGCGGGGAGATTTTGAAGCTTGTGAAGTCCACATTGATACCATTGGGCTGCAGGGTTCCCAAGCGAAATATGAGATACTGTTCCTGCAACCTTCGGGTGGCATCGTTGTGGCACTGGAGGAGGCCCAGGATGGACATGTTCTCCAAGAAGTGGGAGTGGGAGGGGGAGTTAAAGTCGTTCGCGACTGGGAGGTGCAGTCGTTTGTCACGAACCGAGCGTAGGTGTTCCACAAAGCGGTCTCCAAGCCTCCGCTTGGATTCCCCAATGTAGAGGAGGCCACATCGGGAGCAGCAGATACAGTATACCACATTAGCAGATGTACAAGCTTCAAAACCTCCCCGCCCCCGAAACCAGCCCAGCTCGTCCCCGCCTCCCTAACCTGTCCGTCCTTTCTACCACCTATCCACTCCTCCCACCTCAACCCCCACCCTCACCTCCTATCTACCAACCTCATCCCCGCCCCCTTGACCTGTCCGTCTTCCCTGGACTGACCAACCCCCACCCTAACTCCCCACCTACACTCACCTTTACTGGCTCCATCTCCGCATCTTTGACCTGTCTGTCTACTCTCCACCTATCTGTTCCTTTGTCCATCTTCCATCCGCCTCCCCCTCTCTCTCTATTTATTTCAGAATCCCCTTTCCCTCCCCCATTTCTGAAGAAGGGTCCAGACCCGAAACGTCAGCTTTCCTGTTCCTCTGATGCTGCTTGGCCTGCTGTGTTCATCCAACTGTACACCTGGTTATCTCAGATACTCCAGCATCGGCAGTTCCTACTATCTCATTCCCAATGTACCACTGTGGACATTTGTAAATAGGGATATTTAAACATCTAACTGATTTACAAAGATTATTAGATAAATGGGATGCAACGAAGATAATCATTTGTAGTACCTACTTAATAGTAACCTTCAGTTTTAAATACAGGAAGGCCTTAGAAAACGAGAAATGAACTACAGTAGTAAACAGAAAGGAATGCAGTAGCCTGCATTATATACTTTCATTTAGGTATTGACATAGTGATCTATCTTTATCAAATATAAATATCTATAAAAATAATACTGAATATACTTCCTGTCTGTCTGTTCTTATCCAATTGATTGTTGGGTTGAATTAACCAGCATATAGCAGATCAAGTATCAGCACATTTTCCATGGCAACAAAGACGTTTATGGAAATGCAAGTTGAATATTTAAATTGAATATTTGGGGATCATGTGGATCTGTTCAAGTTTTTAATACCTAAGGTCAGTTTAGCATATGGTCAGAAATTCAGTCATAAATCTACCAACTACCTATCTACAGTAAAATATATCCAGCACTAGCAAGGTAAAGATTTGTTTCTGAAACTCTGTTCTCAGTGTGAGGATTTGAACTTGATGAACCCTCATCATTGGCTGAAAAAAAATGGAAATGGTCAATCTTGGGTAAAAGTCAACCCCTGACAAGTGTGCCAAGAAATCCACACACTTTGTACTTACCATCCACCAGCCACTGATGTCAAGCTCACCCAGGTGCAAATCCACTTGTTAGAGCCATAGAATAGCACACCATAGAAGGTGGTTTTTCAGCTTGTCATGTTTGCACTTGTATGTTGACTCCTAAGTCCAAAACTTCTGGGGAAGGAGTTATCAGGAACAGTTTCTGAACTGGCAAGTCTGCAATAGTGAAATGAGGGGTGAGAATGAACTTTAACTTCTTCAAAATGTTACTCATGTAAAAGTTATCCCCTACTTTTTGACTGAAAGTTTAGCCTTAGAAACATCAATGTACAGGATAATCTTTCCCCCTGGTTATTCTATTAATATCCTTGGTCGTTTTAAAATCTTTTTAGCAATTTTTATCCAAGTCTTCTTCACTGTAGTGGAAATAGTCCCAGCAGCGCCATTCTCCTTTCTATATGGATAAATCCATAACTGCAGGTACAGCTGTCAATAATAGCTTGATCAATTTTTTACACATTTTTTTAGAATCAAACTGGTGAAGGATAAGCATAGTACCCGTTTGGTAAATGTTTCTTTACCTTTAGAACAATTTACACTTAGAATAAAGTTTCAATAGGAATTATAGAGGGAGGCATTTTAAGTCATATAGGAGCATGTTGGAAAACATGTTGGGTGAAGTAACGGCTTTTCTTTTTGGATAAATGAAGGAAATGGTCTTCCTCATCTGTAGCCATTTTTTGATCCCACATTGAGCAAATCAAAAGTGGTCATTTTAGAATCAAGTTTATTTTCCCTCCCAAAAAGCATGCTGAGCTGCTGAAACCTACAGCAGCTGCAAAGGAGAGCGTTCCATTTTATTCTGGGGGCCTAAATGAAGCTGGTTGATGAAATTAAACTTCAGTACCACTCTCTGAGTTACCTTCTAATTAAATGACATACAATCTTCTTTATTTAGCTGTGTGACGGTGGAAGATCATTTATGAATACGCATAAAGCTTGACACCATCCAGAATAAAGCAGCCTGCTTGATTGGCATTACATCCACAAGCATCCACTCACTCCACCACCGATGCTCAGTAGCAGCAGTGCATTCTATCCACAAGATGCACTGCAGAAATTCACCAAAGATAATCAGACAGCACCTTCTAAACGCAAGACCACTTCCATCTAGAAGGACAAGGGCAGCGGATATATGGGAACACCACCATCTCCAAGTTCCCCTCTAAGCCACTCACCATCCTGACTTGGAAATATATTCCTTGACTGTCACTGGGTCAAAATCCTAGAATTCTCCCCCAAACGGCATTGTGGGTCAACCCACAGCACATGGGCTGTCGCGGTTCAAGAAGGCAGCTCACCACCACCTTCTCAAGGGAAACTAGGGATGGGCAAGAAATGCTGACCCAGCCTGCGACACCCACGTCCCACACATGAATAATTTTTTAAGAAAGGCCATTTGGCTCCTCCAATCCCTACATCAAATTGTTTCTTTTAAAGAGAGGAATGACTAATGTGCACAGCTTATCATTTCACAGGTATTTCATTTCTTTGTGTTTCAGATAATCTGTTGGATAGAAAGCAGCTGATGAAAATGGGAATTGCCTTAATTATAATTGGACATTTGAACTTCATTCTCGGAGCAATTATCCATGGCACAGTCCTGCGACACGTTACTTCACCAGCAAATGGCAATTTGGTTGAATATTCCGTAACTAATATCATGTCTGCAATTTCAGGAATATTGGTACTCATTGACAACTTTCCGAACACCAACCTATGATTTATTTAAACTTGAATTAATATGTCTATGCTTTCAGATGGTGTATCTTGCCTCCAACTACAAATCACTGGAACATTCATCAGAAAAACAATGCTGGGTGTATTTCAAATTTGTTGATGGAAAATATAATCAGGGTGGGGACAGGGCTCTGATCATAGGGTATCTTTAGGTGAAGGCTGTCTGATGCAAGCAAAGAAGCAGACAAGCTAGTGAGCTGGGAGGAAGCTTCTCCTGGCCCACAGCTATGCTATAAAGCTAATTAACTTTGCTAGGAAACAGTCCTTCCATAATTTCAGCGGCCAGGTTTCCTGGGAAACAGGACCGACCAGGAGGTCTGATAACATGAAGAGGCTGCACATCTCACATATAATTGAAATAGCTAAATTATCTCCTGGGAACAGGTTGATTTCCCTTTCCCTGCTCTGAGTAAGTTAAAACCGTAAGTGACTGAATTGGAGTCCCACTTGAAATTTTTAAGTTATTATGTCTACCTCAGCCCTGCCACTACTAACTCCATCCCCCTTCTGTTTTCTAATTAACCAGTTTTGTTTTACTGCAATTCAAGAAATTGTTTAATGCTGCCATCACAGCAGATACTGATTTAAATTCACCTCAAAATCTCTATTTCAGACCATTTGTACTGGAATTGCAGTAATTGTGTTATCGGGGAATCTGTGTCGTACAATACTGGTGAGAAGAATTTATTAATTTTAATTGCCAAATTTATTACTGTATTAATGTCACCTTTACAGGTAGCTGTCGTAGTAGTTGTAAAGTAGACTATCACTAATGCAGCATATTTATGCAAATTAAAGTGAATTGCCCCTCAGTAGGGAGAATTGGACACTGAACAGACAAGAGAAGTTTAACGAGGGGATCAGTAGATGAGCAAAGTGGTAGTTTTTGTGTTTTTTTTAAGATAGGAAGAAAAGTAACAAGTTGCTGTGCATTAACATGAGAATTTCAGATTACGGGAATGAAAACTGTACCGGTGATGGTAGGTTAGAGGGAAATGCTGGGGGATTAGATGCATACTAGACTAGAGTCAAATGTACAGATGTTAAAAGCGGGGATGTACGACCAAGAAAAAAACTTCTGGAGGTCAGATTAGCTGCAAAGGGATCTGTAAACAAAAACAATGAGGATTCCTGAGGTTACTGATTCAAGAAGAAGTGATTGCTTTTAATGAATTCTTATGCATATCGACAAATAACGAATATCTCTTTTGTTTAATTATGCAGCAATACGTTGTCTTTACAAGTAGTATGCTCAATTCCCTCATCTCCATGGCCTGTATACTGGGTCTGGGAGTCTCTGTTGTAATCACCATTGCCAATGGTGGAAGAACGCTACTCACAGTTTGTCATCTCAGCTCTACTAAGGATGTTTTACAAGTAACAAATGAATGTCCATTTGACCCAACAAGAATCTATGTAAGTTGATAGTCCGTGGACAATGTCTATTCAGCATTTGGTAATTAATGTGTAGTTTAATTTCTGTGAGATGCCTATTAATTCTCCTATAACGTGATAGTTGTGTTCTTGTGTGATCTCGCGCTATAGAAAATCCCGTTATAGGGAAATTGCTATAGAAAATCACTATACTGTACAGTAGAAAGTTTGCATTATCCAAACGGGTGTCCACTATTCATCAATTGCGTTACAGCCAATTCATGTTAACAAAACACGCGTTATAGCAGAAATACCTGTATCAGCAATTGTTGGAAAAATCCATCTAGTTCACTAATGTCATTTAGCAAAGGAAATCTGCCATATTATCTAGTTTGGCCGACATGTGACTCCAGACCCACAGCAACAAGTGGTTATTTCTGAACTACCATCCGAAATGGTGAAGCAAGCCAGTTAGTTCAAGGGCAATAACGATGGGCAACAAATGCGGATCCTTTCAGTGGTATGCATAGCCCATGAAAGAATTAAAGAAAAGAACACCACCAGAAACTCTGCATCTCACTTGTCGACTTGGATGAAACATTTGACTCAGTAAATCCCAGTCCGTGGCGAATTATGCTCCAAAGACTTGGATGTCCAAGAAACCTCAGCACAATCCTGGAATTGCTTCCTGATGGTGTGACTTGAAGTGTCTTGAGTGGGAAACCTAAAACTGGTGACTTCAAAATCTTAACTATTATTGAGCAAGACTGTGCAATAACCCCATTCTATTTAGTGTCCGGACCGTGCCTATTTACCTTGGTGTAGATCATCTGCTCACTCATGTCAGTATTAAATAGCACTTAAACGGAAAACTCTTGAGTCTCAGGCACCTCCATACCAAATGAAACTGATCACCATAGATACATGACCTGTAGTTTGCAGTTTATTGCAATGTTGTCGCCAACTGAGGACCAGATTTGCAAACCTCCCTTGATCTTTTTAATTCTGCATATAAGAGACTTGCCCTGAACTTAAATGTTGCCAAAACTCATATCAACCACATGGTGGTCAGGCAAGTTTTCTGCCTTCCAGATATGTTGAAGGAAAGGCTCTAGGATATACCATAGCTTGGTAGCTGTATCTTTTAAAAGGCCGCCATTGATGAGGATATCCTGCATTATTCTTCTATAGACTGCAGCAGTAAGTGTTTGACAACAAAGATTTCAACAAGTCAACAAATGTCCTAGTGTACAGAACAGTTGGCGTCATTGTAAAGACCATATTTTTATTTCTGTATTTCTACTTATGGACTGAAATGAGAAAAGAACTGTTTGGGTGGCTGGAAAATTGTTCCGTGTTTGAAAGCAAGTAACCTGACACTCATTTGCATTATATAACGGCTTGTGCACCACTAATTGAAGTGTAGTTTGTAGATGAGCTGGAGTTGATGGGTTATATACAGATGGAGCTGTGGTTAGCAATAAGCAGCTAATTGGTATATAGGCTATTGACCAGTTATTGATGACTAATGCTTTCTGCTTACCAACAACCATGTTACTGGTTCTCAAGTAACTGAACAGCTTGAGGCTGTGAACAGAATATAGAGAAGTGATCACCAGTAGCTTGGCAGCACATTCTCTCTTCGCTGCAATAAGCCACTTTAACCCTGAAGAAACCAGTTTATCATTCTTTCAGCTGTTCTTTGGTAAGCTGTGACTGTTAATTAAGTCAGAGACCTTTTACAAGTGAACCAGCTTTGGTTTCAAACCTGTGGAAGCATCTGAAGAAGAATGACTGAGAAACAATGTTCTGATCGGCACAAGAATTATCTCAGCAAACTTTGTGAACAGAGGCTAGAGTTTTACTTATAGAGTTACATGCTGAGGTCCATAAATGTTTACGTAAAGCTACAGTCCATTTACTTTTAATAAACAGTGTTTGTTAGGTACAGAAACCTGGTCTGCTTTCTGTCAACCTGGGTTAAAAAGACAGGTAAATTGAGGAATCACTGCATACTTTTCAAAGGTCTTTACATTCTGTGACTCTAGGAATAGCAGGGCTTGATTTCCAACACACCACCTCAGTGAGTCGTGACAGTCACCACACTCCTGGACTGCAGTGAGAACTGCACTGTGTATCAGCAACAGTTAAAAGCACTAGAAAAATTCCGTCAGCAATAACAATGCTGCATTATTTGGTCCTCCTATTGAATCCATAGAGCTAATGCTTGTGTCCTTCTTCCAGTACATCCTACAAGTGTTCATGTAAAACTTCTACAAAGTCAATTTTAATACATGGGCAAGGTGTCTAGCTAAAAATTGTCTCTGCTATACCATCCTGTTCTTTTTCTCAATTATCAAGAAGCCAGTACTGCAGGGGTGGACAAGGAAAACCCTTCAAATATACCCTGATGCTTTCACTCAAGTGTGGTAGAATGACCTTTATGAATGGAAAGAGCTTGCTACCCACTCACTCAAAATGGCAACCACATGTCAATCAACTACATTAGGCTTCGAGTCCAAACACCTTAATAATGAGACAGAGAAGGAAAGAAAAACAAGCAAATCTTGCACTCCAAAGCCCACTGTTTTGTGAGATATCCTGCTATAAATATCCGAAGATCTGTGGGTTATGAATAGGCCTGCTCCGTCAAATCAGAATCCATGGCAGAAACTCATGACCGAGTAGATGTCATTCTCAAATGGAGGCATGGCTGACAATGTGAAAGGCACTATATAAACATACAACATTGTTGTTGCAATTACAGCAAATCATTTTGGATTCTAGTGATCTTCATTACTGAAAATCATCTGTGTCAGACACCTTGTGGGTGGTGTTAATCTGCAAAAAAGTAACCTGGTGACAAATGAGAGCAACAGAATGGCTCTTTGTTTTTACAACAAACACATTCTGAATCACATTTTGCAAAACAATTAATTCTCAGTGAGGGTGAGGGTGTGTAGAAGCAGAGGTGATAAAATAATTGGCAAAGAAACTGCAAAACACAAAGGGAGAGCTGTGATACATCTATCAGAGCTGAATAGGAACAAGTAGCAAACTTGTTTGGAGAATATTTCTGGCAGATATCCCACCTTTAATGCTGCTGTCTCAGTACTGGTTGTGATCTGGTTTCCTGCTGTACTCTGATGAACTCAATTCTCTCTTGCACTTCATGATTCTACTTCTATTCTGTGTAAGTTTTTCCTCCTGCCTACTCCGCTGAAAGTTAGTGAGTGACAATTGAGATAATTCACTTCAGTTAAATATGTCTCGAAGTCCCATCCAGCTTTCACCTTGAAGCTGACGTAGTGTTGTGCTGAGAAACGGGGTGACAATTAATACCCTCCCCTCAGGTAGGTTTGGTGATGGGGAGCATTCTGTTAGATGGGAAGGGGTGAGTGTGGACCCTATCACCTTCCTGCTCCACTCTGATAAAGTCCAAGTTGGGAATAGCTCATGGACGGTCTTCCCACCTCGTTGCCAACTGAGGCACATAGTTAATACTCGTTCCCGTTGCTGCTGGTATTCAGTCTTCATTTAAAGATGCTCAGTGTTTGATCAAAGGCCGAGGCATTGGGAAGGGGATCAGGGAAAGGCCTGCTGAAAGCCACCTACCCCTGCCCTTCCCGCAGACCTCCTTCACCAATCTCAGTACAACCCCCACCCACCATCACTCGCTTGGGGCTGGGCTCCCTCAGTAGTCTTGCCATCACTCACACTAGCACAGTTAAGTGGTACACAGCTGGTGGCCTCTGGTTAGCAGAACTTCTGTTCAGGGTTCTTGATTCCAGGGAAGACACATAATAGCAGCAGGCATCACAAAATGGGACAGCTGGGGCTCTTGCCAGTTCTCTCGCTGGTGGGTGAGACCTCAGTCATCTACAGTAAATACCCCTTATTGAGCTGAGGAGGTCTGGTGAGCTGATTGTTGCTGGATAGTTAGCCTCTGTTTCATACTAGATGGGAACAAGTGTCATCCAGGATTCTTGCTCCTCATTGACACAGTTGTGACCATGCGGATGTAGGCCCCAAGTTCTAGAATTCTCTCTTTTAAACCTTTCAGCCTCTATTTCTTTAAGGTACTCCATAAAACCTCTCTCTTTGACTGAGCTTTTGGTCACATATTTGTGATCCCGTTAAATGGGTGTCTTATATTTGTCCAATAACATAGACCTACATAGAACTGAGCAACAAAACTTGGTCTTCCCATCCTGGGAGGGCAGATTTAGTGGGGTGGAGTATGTGGGGAATGAGGTAAGGTCAAAAATATTCATCTAGCTCACTTATCTTTCAGTTTTTACTCCTGTTGAAAATGCAGGAATATGTGTTGGCATGGCCTTAAGAAGGAAGATGAAGATAGGAAAGAAAGAAAGCCTAATATCATTTACACAGTCAATCTTAATTCACACCACTGCAACCTCTCAACGTTTTAGTTTGCAGCCTGCTGTAATTCAGCTAAGGTATTAACCTTTTTTACACAGGAGACAGCATTTAATCTATACTTTGTCTCCCAGGATACCACTCTTGCAATGTGGATTCCAAGCCTGGTACTGACTGGTGTGGAGGCTTTTGTGTCTATCAGATGTTTCTTTGTCTCGGTGAATTTATTAGGAATCAAGAAGAAGCGAATTAAATCTGACAGGAAACAGGTAAGAGAACCAAACAGTAATACCTTCCAAGATAACAGTCTGATTCATTTGGAGTGAGGCTATCTTGATTTTGAAAAGCAGCTGCATAAATTTAGACATTTTCATTGTTGTGAATCAAAAATTCCATTCAAAAATCCCAAAATCTCTCATTTCCCCAGTATTGATAGTACTGTGGTTATTAAAAGATTTAACTCTTCTTAACATAATAAAGAGGGTTCTTTCCAATTTATTGCAAAACTAAATGTTTTACCTTGGTTAGATCACTACCACCTAGGGGTGTGGGTGTTGAGTTGAGGGTGTAAATTAATATAGAATTATTTTGTGTTAAATTAAGTTACTTGTCCAAAATAAATAAGACAGCCCAGTCTGCCACTTCAGAAGGATTTATTTGATTGTGTGACCTTTTTCTGACATGTCTTGCTTGCAGCTCTATCTTTATAGTCAACCTCAATAAAACACCTTCTCGACAATATACTTAATAAGATGGATCTAAAAATAGCTCACATGAAGTAGATAAAGAAAGTTATCATTAATTAAGACCAAAATATTAATGAATTAAACATTCATTATCAAAACTATGGGTAAGAATTAAGTTGATCCCTTTTTAAAAATTTTATCTTTTTTATGTATTTCCACTTCTGCTCTTCCTTTAAACTTTATTTCCCATGGATTTCCAAAACTCTCTTGGATCATTGTGCCTCTCTCCATTTCTCCACTCTCCAGTACTATGGCCTTTCTAGTTTCCTACTCCAGTCCTTCAGTACTTTTAAATTTTCTGACTTTCTTTCTGCCATCCCAAGCATGACTCCCAGTTAAATAAGCCTACATCTTCCCTCTGTGCCTTTCTTAGTATTTTTCATCTGGTCATTGAGTCACTTGGTGCTGGCTCATTCAAATACCAATCCCAATTGCTCCATCACACTCTTTCTTCCACCATCCCAGCCCTAGTGACTAAATTCACTAATCTTCCTGTCTAACTATCGTCTCCCATGCTGACCCTGTGGACTCTGCCAGTGTATAAGCTATCAGCACCCTTGCACACATCTTCATCTGGAATGCCCATTCAATTGCAAACATGAGCATCATCATCCATGAGCTTCCTGTAAAAAAATTGTATTAACATCATGGTTTTGGCAGAAATCCAGCTGAAGGGTGATAACACTTTCCTCCTAACTGAAGCCTATTGATCTGCCCATATTTTCCACAAATTGGCCTATCAACACAATTACAGTGGTGATGTGGCCTTTTGCACTATAGAAACATAGAAAGTAGGACCAGGAGTAGGCCATTCAGCCTATGAATCTACTCCACCATTCGGTGTGATTGTGGCTGATCATTGAGCTCAGTACCCTGTTCCCACTTTCTCCCGATACCCTTTGGTCCCTTTAGCCTTAAGAACTATATCTGACTCCTTCTTGAAAACATTCAATGTGTTGGCCTCCAACCACTTTCAGTAGCAGAGAATTCCCAGGTTCACAACTCTGTGGTGAAAAATTTCTCCATACTAAATAGCCTACCCCATTACCTTGGACTGTGAACAAAGAATAAAGAACAGGAACAGGCTCTTTGGCCCACCAAGATTGCGTTGACGCACAATGCCTTTCTAAACAAAACCTTTTGCCTCTATGTAGTCCATATCCCTCTATTTCCTGCTTATTCATATATCTGCCAAGATGCCTCTCAAACATTGCTATTGTATCCGCCTCCTCCACCTCCTCTGGCAGCGCATTCCAGGCACTTACCACCCTCTGTGTAAAAAACTTGCCTCTCACATTTCCTTTAAACTTACCCCCTTTTACCTTAAACCTATATCCCCTAGTAATCGACAATTCTACCCTGGGAAAAGACTTGACTATCCATTCTGTCCATGCCTCTCATTATTTTATAAACTTTCATCAGGTCACCCCTCATCCTTCAATGTTCAAGCGAAAAAAAAGCCAAGTTTGTCCAATCTCTCCTTATAGCTAACACCCTCCAAACCAGGCAACATCCAGTAAATCATTTCTGTATCCTCTCTAAAGCCTCCACATCGTTCTAGTAGTGTGGCGACTACGATTCCAAAAATGGCCTAATTAAGGTTCCATTGAGCTGCCACATGACTTGCCAATTTTTATACTATATACCCCTGGCTCTGGCCTTCCCTGGTCATTGGGAACATCCTTCCTGCTTTTCTAGTCCTGTTAAAATTTTATAGGTTTCTGTGAGACCACCCCTCATTTTTAACTCCTCACTAGACCTTGACATGACCTATTACTCCTGTGGCACCTCCTCCTCTTTTGAGCTTCTTCCCTTGGTTCATCTTTTTGCTTTTCTTACAAAATTATAACTTTGTACTGCCCTCAAGTATGATTTTTTAAAAAAAGCCTTCTGCAATATCTTCACTGCTTTCCTCCCCAGTTTCGTAATGAATTACTTCTCATCCTCACTGATTTGAACCTCCACCTCAATTCGTCATGTTCTCTCTCCTTTGAGTTCACTGCCCTCTTACCTTCTCCAAATCTCTTCACAACGTAAACACCCCAACATATATTCATGGGCGTCCCTTTGACCCTGCCATGACATAGGGTCTTGCTAGTGCTATCCTGTCAATTATAAGGAATGTTTTAGGTCCCATTTGAGCACCTGGACACACATGCTAGGCTGATGAAGCTCTGCATTGTAAAAAGGAGACAAGAAATTGAAGCATTTTGTTTTGCTCATTAGAAATATAATTAAAGAAAAAGATTTGAACAAAGGGACACCATTTTATACAATTTCAGAAGAAGGTGCTGATTGTTTGAGCTATCATTGGAGTGGAGATGCAGCAAAAGCAATTATCAATTAAATTCTCAGAGCATGCAGATTCTGATAGGTCAGGATGTCGAAGGATACAACAGTGATGTTGTAGTGATTTGACAAAAAGGTGCAATGCATGTACAAAATTCCACTGCCACAATAAAGTAGGGTCCTCTGTATTTTTTTATATATATAATATATAGCTTCCAGCATGTACAAATGCAAATGCATCACACTGTATGCCTGACTAATTGGTTTCTTGTACAAAACCGTAAAGTATAGTAGCTACGTAAGCCATTAGGCATGATCAGATGGGCCAAGGGCTGAAAAGTGTCTGAAGTTTAATTTAGATAAATTTGAGGTGTTGCATTTTGGTAAGGCAAACCAGGACAGGACTTATACAGTTAATGGTACAGCCCTGGGGAGAAATGCTGAACAAAGAGACCTAGGGGTGCAGGGGCACAGTCCTGTGAAAATGGAGTCGCAGGTAGACAGGGTGGTGAAGAAGGCATTTGGTATGCTTGTCTTCATTGGTCATAACATTGAGTGTAGGAGTTGGGATATCATGTTGTGTTGAGTCCACTTTTAGAATACTGCACACAATTCTGGTTGTCCTCCTAAAGGAAAAATGTTGTTATACTGAGATGGTGCAGAAAAGATTTACAAGGATAGTAGGAACTGCAGATGCTGGAGAATCTGAGATAACAAGGTGTAGAGCTGGATGAACACAGCAGGCCAAGCAGCATCAGAGGAGCAGGAAGGCTGACGTTTCAGGCCTAGACCCTTCTTCAGAAATGGGGGAGGGG
>NC_063358.1:22292330-22306815 GCF_021869965.1 Rhincodon typus
CGTCAGCCTCTCTGCCCCAATCTTATTTTGCATGTTTCTTACAGGTTGACTGATGTCCGAACTGTGTTAACATAATATTAAGCCAGGCACTTAGGAGAAACAAGATGTATGTATTGTTACCTGTAAAAAAATGTTAGTTGGATTCTTCAATACCATTATCCATGCCCAGTGTTTTATGTTACAACGAATAAGATAAGTATTGCCACATTACTCTGTTGGAGGTGAACGGCACATAAATGATACTCAGAGGAGAAATCTGCAGATGGCCTTGGAGGATGATCTCTGAGTCTAGAAGGTCAGTTGCAGAGTGTACAATCTCAGTAGAAACGGTGGCAGTTTCGGCTGACCGAGAGGAAAATCTACAGACAATGGTAAGAACTGCAGACTTGGGCGGACCAATGCTATAATCCTGAAAGAAGGCAGCATGTTTGTGCCCAAGCTATTGCCTGCCACTCCCCTGGCTGCAATGCTTCAGCAATCCTAGTCAGCTGTTGGGAATGGATTGTTTCACTGCTGTGACATTCTGTAAGTCTTTATGTGCATTGTAATCCACAACCAAAATGGCAGAATTGTAGTTTTCACAATTGCAACCTAACCTTGCACAGCAACTTTAAAGGAGAAAGCTGGTGATGGGGGAGTGGTAGGTGATAAGTAGATCACAAACGTTTCCACCATTTGCAGCTTGTAATTCAGGAGTGTACGCTGATGGGTTGGGTAGGACATGAGAAAGAGGATTAGGTATCAAGATATCATCACATTTGATGGTTTCTATTCCTCTACTAGTCACCAAGGTGACCTGATGTCCAATTTTTAAATCCCCACATTGTCCTGTGTCCCTTAACATTTCTTTCCATGGCTATATTTTTCCTGTATTTCTAAAGTCATCTGGGCATCCTCAGTGCTGTCATCAGCCACAGAGTGGTGCTGGGTTAGGGTTCCCAGAGAAACATACCTGGCTGAATTTGGGGAAGAATAGGGAGTACTTGGCTAATTAAGAGTGACCAATCCAGAGGTTTTGTTATCAAAGGTACCATTCTACAGAGCTGGCTATTCTTCCAGTGGGAAAGGCTAACAACATCGACACAATCAAAAATTCAGGTTATTTGAATATGACTCATCGCAATTTACTGCATTATATATATCATATTATGTGAGTTGGAAAGACGCTGCATTAGAAGCTTGAGTAACCAAACATAACACGCTACATCTCCCAGTCAACTTATATGCCTCACTCTGTGTTGTCATAGTTACTAGAATTGCCTGTTAAAGCTTCTTTGTTTTATTTCATAAGAGTTATAAAATCATAGAATCCCCACATGGTGGAAGCAGGCCATTCAGCCCATCAAGTCCATACTGACCCTCTGAAGAGCATCCCACCCAGACCGAGCCGCTCTCCATCCCTGTAAACCTCCTATTCCCATGGCTAATCCACCTAGCCTGCACATCCCTAAACACTATGGGCAATTTAGCATGGCCAATCCACCTAACCTGTACATTTTTGGACTGTGGGACAAAACTGGAGCACCTGGAGGAAACCCACACAGACATGGGAAGAACATGCAAATTCCACACAGACAACCACCAAAGGCTGGAATCAAGAGACAACAATGTGTAGAGCTGGATGAACACAGCAGGCCAAGCAGCATCAGAGGAGCAGGAAAGCTGATGTTTTGGGTCTAGACCCTTCTTCAGAAACGAAACGTCAGCTTTCCTGCTCCTCTGATGCTGCTTGGCCTGCTGTGTTCATCCAGCTCTATAGCTTGTTGTCTCAGATTCTCCAGCATCGGCAGTTCTTACTATCGCTGGAATCAAACTAGGTCCCTGGTGCTATGAGGTAGCACCGTGCCACCCATTTGGTCCAGTTGACCCAGTTGGTCACCATACCAGCCACAGCCAGAACAATGTGCCCACCAATAATTTGACCAACACCACCTCCTTGATTGAGGTTAGGGCATCCAGACGATCCTGTCCCCTGCTGGTTAGCTTATGCTGCCTCTAGTGGCAGAAACAGAACATACTTCAGCACAACAGCATTCTGTGGGGCAGTGTTTATAAATCACAAGTTTTTCCTCTTTTCTTAAAAAAGAGGCAGAAAAAGAGTGGAACCATGTCACTGGCTTTTACTGACGCTTTGGGAATGGCTGACAGAGGGTGGGAGGCCTGAGAGTGGCATAGGAAGGCAATGGTGATTGCATGTCTTGTCCTCTTTCTGCTACCACACTATTTTGGAGAAAGTGATTATTGTCCCTCTCGCCCACAAGCCAAGTGAACTACTTAAGAGGCAATTTAAGGCATCCTCCTGCCTTAGATGGCATTTTCTACAGGTGAACAGCTGGCAAGGGGCAACCAGTCATTTTAATAATTCTATGATTTTTATATTTCATAACTGCTTCGCTTTTGATGTTCAAGTGAAACTGTTTTTGAATCTTTACTTTGATTTCCCAAAGGTACAAAAACAAGTAATTCTTGGAAATGACCATACTGGACCTCTAATGTGAAGTATAAAAGATGATTGGACCAGTGTACGCCAGTCTCAAGTTTTAAGGGTGTTTCCTTCTGGGTTGGTGCTACAGACTGCTCAACCAGGACCTCTGTCTCCAGCTCAGAGTGTGAGTGGAATGTTGTTGAGGAGACAGAAAGTCTCAACAACTAGCTGGGGAGCTTGTGAGAAACGTATGCTGTTTGTTCCAGGGAATGCCCAATGTACCAGACCCCAACCAGGCAGTGGCCAATTAGATGCTAGCAGTACTTCTACTCAGCTTGCACTTCATCTTGACATCAAGTTTCTGATTTGTTCATTTTTGCCATATTATCCCAACTTTCTTGACAGTGCCCACATCCCACCAGGGAAGGGAGGATTCCATCCCTTGTTATTTATTGCAATAAGTTTAATAGGGTGTATTTCCCCATGGAAAAGCTGTTCTCTTCCAGAGAGAGAAACCCTAGTCAATGTGATTTTGCAGAGTTTTGAATGGAGCTATCTTGTTTCTTCATACAAAAGATCTCACTTAGAGGAGACAAAATCTAAAAAAAAATACCAGTAGCATTGCAATTTGAATAGGTAAAGAAATACCATCAACAATGAAAAATATCAAAGAATTCTATCGGCTTCTTCTTGACCAATTAACTGACCTTATGAACTGATCCAGTGTTCTGCTAATTGAGCAACAGGAACTGCTGAAATGTACAGTCAGAAAGATTGTTGTCAGTATTGCAGTATGTCACTACATGTCAGATGTCTGCATCAGGTGATGATCCTGTAGAACTGCCAAATTGCTTGGTGATCATTTTACGAGAAAGAAACGACACCTATGGGATCCTGCTAATGGCTAATCCAAATGTCCAATGAATGAAATACAATAAACAATAATTACCAGTCGATACAATAATTAGAATATAGAATAAGTGATCATAATTAGAAAAAGAACCATTGCTTACATTACCACAACTGGATTTCTTTTTAAGTAGACAAAATTATGCATCATTAGATAAATTATCAGAGAATTACCATAGCCAATAATCCTAGTATTTAATAATTCAAAGCTGTTGAATTTGGTTGTAATGCTATCACTTTTTCTAGGGCGCAGGTGTGATTTTAAAAATAATGTGAAATAAGAAGTTTTCTATTAAGTTATATGCAGCCTTATAATGAAGAAATAAGATGTCGATACAGGGAGAAATAAAGTCAGGTAGAAAAGCAAATACTCAGGCAGGTACTTTACTGAAAGGCAAGGAGAGACAATTAGTGCAGAAAACAAATGCATTAGTCATATTAGACTTCAGAGTGGAAAATACAATCCTGAGTTCCATAATTATTTCACACAGTGGTGGAAGGTAACATGAAATAATGCCACATTTCAGTATCCATGTATATGATACAGTTTTAGACGCTAAACGAAATCTTCCCTCATCACTGTTGACAGTTAGTTTGATGTGATATAAATCCAGCCCAATTCCTAGCACCCAATTCACCCCAATATCTACTAACTGTTATGCAGTTATGGATAAAAGGTTATTCAAATACTTTCTCCCATCACTTTTCAGAAACTCTTCCTTCTATTGGCATTCTTTGAAGTATAGGTGATAACAAGCAAGTAAAAACAGGTAAGATAGCTCACTGCATTGTTCTTGCTTGCAAAGAATGTTAAAAAAGGACATAGCAAAGGAGATATTATCAATTTCCTCGGATTACAAAATACCAGAAACTGAACTAGGTCAGCCCTACAAAAACTGTGGCTGCAAAAGCAGGTCAGAAGCTAGCAAGTGTGTGGCAAGTAACTCACTTCCTGACCTCTCAAAGCCCATCCACTACCTATGAGGCGGATATTATGAGATGGAATACTTTCCACCTGACTGGATGATTGCAGTTCCAATCATACTTAAGAAGCATGATGTCATCCTGGATAAAGCAAACCGCTTGATTGGCAGCCTATTACACCTTCAACATTTATTCCTAATACCACCAATACACAGTTTCAGCAGTGTGCACGATCTACAAGATGCACTGTAACAACTCAGCAAGTCTTCTTAGACAGCACCTTCTAAACCCATGGCCTCAACTATGTCGAAGGACAAGGGCATCAAAAAAAAAGGGAATACCACCTCCTGCAAGATTCCCTCCAAGCCGCACACCATCCTGATTTATTTATTATTTAGGTATATTCAGAAATTTCATCCCTCATATGTACCTTCTTGAGCTCAGTGTTGTTGGTTGCCCCTACAGGCAATCAGAGTGTCTTACCTTGAAAGAGCTGATTCAGAGGACTGCCATTGTTCTGATGAGATGTTAAGCTGATGCCCCAATTGCTGTTATAGCTGGATGCAAAAGATCCCCTCAATGAACACAGTAAAAACAGATTATCTTGTAATTATCACACATCATTGTTGGTGGAAGCAAATTGACTGCTGCATTACAAGGGAGCCTACACTTAAAGTATCCTTCAGTTAAGTGTTTTGGAACATCCTGAGTTTTCAAAACCTGAGTCAAAAAGTCATTGAGATGTATATTACGGAAACAGACCCTTCAGTCCAACACGTCCATGCTGACCAGTTATCCTAAAAAATTCTAGTCATATTTGCCAGCATTTGGCCTATATCTCTCCAAACCCTTCCTATTCATGTACCCATCCAGATGCCTTTCAAATGATGTAATAGTACCAGCCTTTACCCCTTCCTCTGGCAGCTCATTCCATATATACACCTACCCTCTGTGTGAAGAAGTTCCACCTTAGAACATAGAACATAGAACAGTACAGCACAGTACAGGCCCTTCGGCCCACGATGTTGTGCCGAACTTTTACCCTACTAGCAGAAGTCCCTTTTAAAGCGTTCCCCTCTCACCTTTAACCTATGGCCTCAAGTTTTGGACTTGCCCCACCCTGGGGAAAAGACCTTGTCTATTCACCCTATCCATGCCCCTCATGATTTTATAAACCTCTATAAGGTCACCCCTCAGCCTCTGATGCTCCAGGGAAAATAGCCCCAGTCTATTCAAGCTCTCCCTATATCTCAAACACTCCAATCCTGGCAACATCCTTGTAAATCTTTTCTGAACCTTTTCTAGTTTCACAACATCCTTCCTTTAGCAGGGAGGCCAGAATTTACTCTTCTGGGTCGATGGTTCCACTATCTGTGGTTAGCTGCAGTTCATGGACTTGTGCCAGTTTAACATTTTTTGTGTAAACACAATGGGCTGAATGTTACTTTTTTTTGGCTGTGTAAGTTGCATTGAGTTTTTTGGAAGGGTTCTTGCTGTGAGACCAAACAAGATTTCTTGCCGTATGTTACCAAACATGCCTCATTAACTAAAAGTAAAATACAGCAGATGCTGGAAATCTACAAGTAAAACAGAAAGTGCTGGAGAAACTCAGCAGGTCTGGCAGCAACTGTGGAGAGAGAAGCAGAGAGTTTTAACGTTTCGAGTTTCATGTGTCTCCTTAACTACCTACCTTGGCCGACAGCATTCCTTTTGTGTTCTTGCCCCATCTTACCATGCGCTATTTCTAGAACAACTCAACACTCAGTGGATACCTGCTAAAAGACCAGCACAGTATCTTTGCCACATTTGAAAGGCTGAGGTGCACTCAAACACTGGTATTCCAGAGCTGCCCCGCTTGGTGACAGGGTCATTTTGAAGATTCTTGGGAGGGGAAGATGGTGCCATGTTTCTCACAGGGGCTTGCTCTCCTTAGAAGAGCATGGTGCAGGAAAGGAGCATCCTCTGCCATCACATCTGACCCTTCAGTCTGGTCCAAGGCCACTGCCTGGGTCAGTGTAGTCTCCATGGTGTAGAGGAAAAAGAATGTCGATGACCCTCTCCATTCTGCCAGGGTGACTGCCATACTCTCTTTCTTGCTATTCCAAATTCTATCTCTGCTACTGCAGCCACCTCATCGTCTGCCACTCATCTCCCCTCACTCACTCTCGCTTCTCTATTGACACCCCACCCTTCTAACCCAGCACGTACTCTGCGCTGCCTACTCACTCAACCTGGGCACCCCACCACCTGCACCAGCACCAACAGCTGTGCCACCCACTTTCGCCTTGCTAAATCTCTCCCTTTCTCCCATTCCAGCAGAATTCAGCCCAGGGTCGAGCAAAAAAGGTTCCAGACAGCTGGTCAGGTGCCTTGTATCTGGAGAGAATCCTGTCCTTCGCAGGAGAAGACTAGGACTGCTCCTGTAGAGATGCTGAAACATCCATGATCCACCAATCGATTAAGTACCACTCTTCATTCCATTGCAACTTTCACACTAACCTCACTATCAGTGTCATTTATTGCACAATACTTGTAATCTCTGGCCCTTCAACCTTCTCTTCATTGTGTCCTGCACCTTCTCAAGCTCTAAGGAAGAGAATACTGAGGTCTGCGAGGCAGCGTTGGAGAGGCTGCCTCCTGTAACCCCAAAAGCACAGATCCTGATATCTCGGTGGGAATGTCAGGCGTAGAGTGCCGGACCTTAAGCTGGTAATCACTGCACTGCGGCATCTCTGCAGCTGGCCAAGGAAGACATGCCCCAGTCTGCCAGCACTCGGTGGAGACCAGGCACCTGCTCAGTCCCAGGAAGGAGAGGATCCCATCATGTGGGAAATCAGGGACTTCATCCACATAGGCAAGGTGGAACAGGAGCAGCAGATAGGATTGTGGGATGGAATGGCCCTCATGGAGCAGAGGCTCCAGATGTGGAACCCAGCTGCCTCAAGTATCTGTATGGTTGCCACTGACTGCCAGGGCCAGCACTCTCAGAGCCTGCTCAATATGTACACAGACCTACACTAACCATTGGTCCTTATGACCAAGAGCACGACCATAGGGGGACAGGGAACCTTGAGCTCACTCCAGGTGAACCTTCCTCACAAGGAGACAGGGCAGTGTGAGGAAGCACCCAGCCAGTGGAGGAAAAACACACGGCTCCCTCAGGAGTCTCCTCTCAGGCCACTCCAGAGGTGGCCAGGCTCTCTATCTCCCCTCTGCAAACACCCTTCCGACCCTTAGATGTTCAAGACAGGGAGGGTCTACTCACCTCAACATATCTGACCTGCCCAGACGCAAGTGCCCTGGGGTTGCTCAAACCAAACCTCCAGGGCCAGCATGCTTCACCATCAAGCAGGATCCCTTCACTGAGCTGTAGAACCTGGGCCACGATGGTGGGACAGAGAGCAAGAGAGAGAGCGAGAGAGAGAGAGGGAGAGAAATGAGAACACCTTTTGAGGGCCCTTGTGCATGGGTGACAGCACACTATGCAAAGTTTGATGTTTGTGTAAATATGATTTTTTTTATGGCATCCATTTGCTTGACTCCTTGTGTGGGTCCGAATGTAATTGTTTGAGCGGGGTGCCTAACTTGATGCCCACACAGGCTGGATCCCATCGATCAATGCCTGTATTAAGAGTCTGTTGCAGCAAGTGGAAACAAGATGACCTGCCCAGGGCATTGGCAGGATCCTTAGGGGATACCAGGGATGACAGGGCCTGTGGATGAGATATGCATGTATCTGGTGCCCATGGATTGTGCCCTGAAATGCTGTTTGGTGCCAAGCAACATGGGGGCTCTTCACAGTCAGCAGTGTGGGTATCTATTCTGAATTCGATGTCAGGGATTCTTGACATCTAGCGTCTATGCCACATCTGGTCAGAAAGAAGGCTGAATATTCATGAGGTGGGGTGTGGCATTAACAAGGTTTTTAACAAACATTAATCACCCTAATTTGGCAACTCACCACTGCCTAGCAAGAAACGGTGCTTCACCATTCAGTAGATACATAGAAGATGCAGAAAGTCACTCTTGTCATCAAGACAGGCCTTGTTGGACTCATCACATCATTCTGGCACAAATTCCACGACGGCTCATGTTGTTCAGGTCCATATGGGATTCCAACAGTTTTTTTTTATAGGCTACTGAATGATTTCTCCTGTCTTTAATATCCATGCATGCCGATTGCAGATATTTTGCAGTAAATTTTGTTAATCACTGCTTTTGTGAAGTGCTACAATTTCTATTGGGACCTCATCCCTGTCCCCTGCAACAGGTCTTCTAAATTAGTGAAGCAGTTGTTGACTAACTTCCTATTAGCTCTCTCCTTTGTACCGTACTCTCCCTAAAAGAAATAAATTGTTCATATTAATCTATTACATTGGTAACTAGAGCTTCATCTGTAAAACAGGGTTCTTAAAATTAGCACCAGCTCATTTGTTACTTGATAGCTGAGTGAATGATTGGGTCATTGACACTGGTTAAGTGGCTTATTGTCTTCACTAGTTGCACTAAAGGATCACTACTAAAGGAACACATTCACTGTGTATTTTCCTATTACCAGGAGTGAAACCGTTGCACAAGAATCAGGTTTCATTCAGGTTCAACAGAATTTAATGGCAGGACCCACATTAGAACTTAAGAAAATATTTTACAATTTGATTGCCACATTGGTTTGCATGTTATTTGGGGAAAAAAAACACAAGTAGAGAATAGTAAATTTGGAGATTGCAATGGGAGTCAGAGTTCATGGGTTGTGAAAAGAGATTGAGCTTGAGTAGTCAGTGGAAGTACTCCTGCCAGTGGCTCAGAAACAGTATAGGAAATGCACTTGTATCCTCAACATTTAATCAAGAGGGTGTTAAATGTAATTCCTCGGGCTAAAGGGACAAATGAGTACAGGGAGAAAGCAGGAACAGGGGACTGAGTAGAAAGCAGGAACAGGGGACTGAGCTGAACGATCATTAGTGATCATATGGATGGTGGATGGCCTGCTCCTACTGATATGTTTCTATGTTAACTGTGTTTCTCTCTTTACACAGATGTAGCCAGACCTGCTGAGTTTCTCCAGCATTCTCTGTTTCAGTTGGAGTAGATACACCTATCTCACATGTCCAACCCTTCACATATCCCTTTACCAACCAGCGTTCCCAAGATCTAGGAAGGCATGGGTTAAAAATTAAAAGACTAGACAATGGAGGCACACAGTTTCCTTAATACATCTTACGGGTGTACCTACCTCTTAATAAAGGGCTGGTTTTCCACCATTCATTCTTAAAACAAGAAATGGGGATATTGAGGCTGGCATTTGGAAATTTAAAATCTTTGCCCCCTGCCCACCTGCAACCCTATTATCCTTTGGAGTTAAATTTCTTTGGATTATTCCCACAGTTCTATTAGCATATGTAGATAAAAATGTAAAGGAATAGGAGCTGGAGCAGGCTATTTGGCCCATCATCCTGCTCCACCATTCAATGAGATCATGGCTGATCAAATTCTTTACTAGTTGCACTAAAGGATCACCATTAAAGGAGCACATTCACTGTGTATTTTCTATTACCAGGAGTGAAACCATTGCATAAGAATCAAGTTTCATTCAGATTCAACAGAATTTATTGACAGGACCCATGTTAGAACTTAATAAAATATTTTCCAATTTGATCTCAATGCTCTGTTCCTGACCACTAACTACCTTGTCAATCAAACATTTGTCCAACTCAGCTTTGAATGTATTAAAAGACCCAGTCTCCATTGTTCTCTCGGAAACACTAAAAATCTCATCTCCTCCTCACCTCCATCTTAAATGGGAGAGCCCTCCATTTTAACTTGCACTCTGCATTTAAAGATTCTCCATGACAGGAAACACCCTCTCAGCATTGACACTGTCAAGTTTCATCAGAACTTTTACATGTTTCAATAAGATCACCCCGCACTCTTTCAAACTCCAATGTGTATAAGACAAAGCCCTCATCCCAGAAATCAGCCGAGTGAATCTTTTCTGAACTGCATCCCATGGCAGTCTGTCCCCTTCCTATATTAAATGTGACCAAAATTGTACACAGTACTCTAGGTGTTGTCTCAAATGAAAGATTATTATTTCTTCTAATTTACACAGGGAGTACCATGGCTCTAACTCAGTGATTCCCAAACATTTTTTCCAATCGGACTCCATCTCAGTTTGAAAATTACCACAAGCCCAGATGCCAACAGAAATGATTGAATGCTGACCCTAAACAGTCTCCAAAAAAGTGAAATGGCCACTCAGGATTGAGATGTGGAGGAATTTATTTACTTGGAGGGTGGTGAATCTTTGGAATTCTCTGTCAAAGGAGGGTTAGGGAGGCTCAGTTGTTGAGTTTTTTCAAGATTGAGACCAATAGAGTTCTATGTATTAAAAACATAAGGGGCAGGGAAATGGTGCAGGAGAATAGCATTAAAGCAAAAGCTCAGTCATGATGTAATTGAATGGACAGGGTTGATATGGATTGTGAAGCTGCAGCAATCACAATGGCATAGTGGTAATATCACTAGACTAGTAACCCAGAGATCTAGGCTAATACCCTGGGATATAAGTTCAAATCCTACAATGGCAGATTGAATTCTGCCAATCAATTCACTTGATTAAATTTAAGGAATAAATGTAGAATTTAAAAACCACTAGCTTTTAAACTAAATGTTCACCAATGCCTTTTCGAGAAGGAAATTTGCCATCCTTACCTGTTTCAGCCTACATATTGACTCTTAACTGTCCTCTGGGCAATTATGGATGGGAAATAAAAGCTAGCCTTGATAGCAAAGCATGTTTCCCATGGAACAATAAAAGAAAAAGAAAGAAAAGGTCCAATTAAGATGCCAAAGCCCTAACCAGATGACTTCAGTGTCAGAGACTTTAGTAGTGAAAGATGGGAAGGCCTAATGGGTAGATCTTGAAGGTTAATGGCTCTTCTAGTATTCTTTGTGGACTAGAAGGAGCAGGATTGCTGGTCTTGGTCCTCCCAGAAAACCTTCAGTCTGCTTCAGCCCTCCATTCAGTCTTCAAATTATGGCTGATGTACCCTTGTCAGTGCCAGGAACTGACCCCATAGGTTCCTGACCAGAATTTTCTACAGTGAGCATCATGTTTGTGCGCTGATTGGGATCCTATCACTGTTTCTGTGACCTCCAACTAGGATCATGACCCACAATTTGAGCATTGCTGCCACCAGGAATTGAAGCTAATTTTCGCCTTGTTGAACACAAGTGTCAGTGTTGATCACCACTTGGTTCAAAAGGTGTTTAAATAAATATTTTAAACACACAGTTCAACAACATCATCCAAATTTGCCCACTTATACCAAGCACTAAGCATCACTTTGTAACCTCTCTAGTTCAGAATGTTTGGTCCAATTCATTTCTGGATATTGACATTTTCTGGATTATAGGACTGGAGAATGCCCAGCCACAAATGTGTGAAGAAGAACAGAGGTTGATATAAATACTTACCTGAAAAATAAAAAAATGATAAAACATTACAAAGCAGTAACAAATTGCTTCACTATCCAAATAGTCTTCCATGCTTTCACTCCCAAAGTGCTGCATTAATAATGATGTGGATAAGGCTCACGCAAAAAGTTCTAGATGACGGATATTTCTGAACACTAGATTTCTAGATTAGAGAGGTCAGTGTATTAGGTCCAGGAAAATGAAACATGCGGCAGAAATCTCATTGACTTTGAGCTAAACCCTATTAAGACACTGCTTCTAACGAATGAGTAGAAAATCAGTTTGAATTTCACTGAGGTGGGAGAAAAAGAAAATTCAACTCCTGCTTTAAAACAATGACATTTTAATTTAGAATAATATCTGAAGATGAATTACATCAACACAATTTTTTTAAAAATACATTTACCTTTCATTACAACAATCCCCTCTACCATGATGTAAAATGCACTGCTAATGGCTCCTCCAGATCTGAAGCCATGTAACACACCCCTGCTATAACAGATTTTGTGTACTTGTAGGGAGGTTTAAGTATATATCCATTCCAGTTTTGGTATTGTAACATTGTGGGTTGGTAACAGTTTCAGGCAGGAGCAGACCAAAGGTCCATGAAGCCTACCTATCCAAAATATTCCCTTGTGCAGTTCTAATAGCACGGATGGTGCTGGTCTATGATTGTTGGCCATATTATGTAATAGAAGTGAGGTATACCATGAATATCCAGTACATAAATCAAGCTTATTTACGACTTTTTTACACTCAACGTTGTCACATTTGCATCAATGGCAACAGTCATTCACCAATTAGTCTAAAAACATAGCAGACCATAGCAGACACTTTTCCATTAGGATGACCTATATAATGTTATTTTACGGCACTTTAATCCATAGAGACAAGGACAAATCCAGTCTTGTCAGACTTGATATACTCAAACAACATTTTTTGGGGAATTTAAACTGGAGCAAGTTGATCCTTTTCCTCCACCAAAACACTCCACACCCCCACCCCATCCCTAACTGTTTCCCCCTTTTCACCATCAGGTAAAATGGAATCTTGGAGATTAGTCACATTTTTAGTTTGACATGAGATGAAGGAGAAAATAGTAATTTTCAACAATTTTAGACAAGTTCATGTTGGTTTCTATTTGCTGTGAAGTCACTGGTTCACAAACCATGCCTTGGGAAACTGCTGAATTTAATATGTTAGCAAAGGGATCTAATTAAAAATCTAATTTGTAAAACAGTGGTGCTTGATTGGAATGGGCATCATTTTGAAGAGCCAAAGTTATAGTCAGGGTACATTCTGTATACATGTCAACAATCTCACTGGGAATGTGGAAGCCACTCAAACATTTTGCCCCAGCTTAAACCTCACCTCACACTCATATTTGTAATATCTCTCCTGCTTTCTAAGTATAAACTACATATCCCACAGTGAACTGGGGCTCACTGACTGAAATTGCCCATAAAGGAAAAAATTCACACGCAGAGAAGTTTAGATCATTGCAGGAATTGTAGTTGTTTTAGGTTTGCAACACAGGAGCAAAAGCTAGAGCAGCTACAATGTACTTGAAGCGTGTTCACAAACTCCCATGTATGGTATTTAAGGGAGCGGCATCTTTACATTCGTAATGTCTTTTTTGTATGTTTGGATTGTAGGCCAATGTTGAACATGTGCATTACATTTGATTCATAGTGGAGAACATTATGTACTTCCCACTAATGCCCTGAAAGTGATGGCATGCTTGATGTTCCACCTTACAGAAAACACAAAAGTGACAACGCAGTGACTAAAAGCTCCTTTGAAGACAGCTTGGGTAGAATATGTTATCCATGTTAGTCAATCACCCTCTTATGGCAGGAGGATCAATTCATGATGAGATGGAGGTCAGACAAAGGGTTGGCAATCCAGCAGGAATGAAAGCTTGCTCCTTTACTTCAGGCGGTCAGTGTTGATACTACCATGTCCCATTAGAACTGAGATGCACTGCTTGGGTCGCATTGTAGTAATCGTACAATGGATGGGTCACTCTTGGCACCTTTAATGAATTCTTCAAGGGACAATTTACCTGCAGGACAGTTGTAAATAGAAAAAGGGTGCATTATCAAATTAATGTTCAGTTTTGAATGTTACAGATAGTTTTTACAGGCAGCTTGTGAAAGTGTGTTTCTCACTCAACTCTAATGAGACTGAGAAAAATCAATCTATTTTACATCAATTTTTCTCTTCTACTCTGTAACTGCTACAAATGGGCAAATGGTTGGCTGCACAAAGAAATTCAGGAGATTGATTGCTGAGCACTTGCTTTCAGGGACTTGTTTGAACTCCAGTAACTTTGAAAAACAAAAATTTCTAAACTAGCAGAAAAAAAGAAATAGGCACAGAAGAGGAAGTTGATTTGTGAGAAAGGGTGAAGAATTTCTACTTTCTACTGATCTCTAGTTTTAAGTTAACTGTACAAGAGGAAGGATAAAGTAATCAAAGTCACAATAAGTAAAATGACTTGAAAGTATAAGTTAAGGTATGGCAGGGCACCTTAACCAAGCAGAATGCCTGTCCTGTGGTGTATGGGTAGTTGTGAGTACTTATTGTGATCTAGATGAGTGAAATATCATCAACTGCACTGAGGTACATCTGTAAGGCAGAGGATTTCATTGATAGTGTGTTCAAAGAGGTGATCACATTGCGATTTAAGAGCAGCCAGACTGGTAGGGAACGGGTAGTCCAAGAGAAACAGACAGGTAGGGAACGGGT
>NC_063358.1:22306825-22320849 GCF_021869965.1 Rhincodon typus
CAAGAGAAACAGACAGGTAGGGAACGGGTAGTCCAAGAGAAACAGACTGGTAGTACAGGAATTTCCAGAGATCACTCACAAAGCAATCTTTCATTCTGTATATAGGCGAGAGTGATGGATCTTCATAGGAGTGTGGCGAGGGTAAAGCGTGTGGCACCACAGGTGGCCAAGATGTACAGGAGGAGAGGATGAGGAGTGGAATGGCAGCCTGATAAGGGACCTTTACTTACAGAACAGACAAACATTTCTAAGCGTGACTTGGTGACTCCAGGATGGTTTGTTGTCACCCGCCCCACCCCCCACCCACTGGTGCCAGCGTCAGGTATATTGCAGAACAACTGCTCGACTTTCTTCTGAGGAGGAGGCTGAAAGCCAGAGATCATAGTCCACATTGGTGTTTAGGACATAAGTAGGAAGGGAGATGTGGTCCCTTCAGTTGAAATTTAGGGATCTAGATAGGAAGTTTGTAAGCAAGTCCTCTAAAGTAATAATCTCTGGATCACTCCCAGTGCCATGTGCAAGTGAATACAGAAATAGGAGGATAAGAGAGATGAATGAGTGACTGGAAGGATGGTACAAGAGGAAAGGTTTATGGATTGGCTCTGGGAAGATGAAGTTAGTACAAGTGGATTAGTTGCAACTGAACAAAGACAGGACTGAGTTCCTTGTGGATTCTTTGCTCATGCTGTTGGGAAGGGTTTAAACTCACTCAGAGGCGTTGGAACCAGGAGTATATGAAAGAAACTAATACTTGGGTGTATGAAATGCTGGGAGACTTAGGTAACAGAGATGTAGGAGAGTTTTACAAGAATGGTTCAAAGGATGAGGCACTTCAGTTATGAGGAATAATTGGAGAAACTTGGACTGTTTTCCTTGGGGAGGAGGAGACAAAGAGGAGATTTCATTAATGTTTTCAAAATCATGAGGTATCTGGACAGAGCAGATACGGGGAATTTCATGAAAGGATCAAGAATCAGAGGGCACAGTTTTAAAGCAATTTGCAAAATAAGATTATGTGAGGTGAGAGGAAAAAAAACTTTTTCACACTGTAGTAACTAAGATATAGAATGTACTGCCTCGAAATGTGGTGGAGGCAAGTTTAAATAAGACCTTTAAGAGGGCATTGGCTGATTATTTAAATAGAAATAATGTGCAGGGTTAGGGGAAAAGGCAGGAAATTGGCACTAAGATAAAATGCTCAACCAGCCAGTGCAAGACACAATGACCCAAATGACCACCTTGTGCACTGTTACCACTCTGTGATTCTGAGTAAACAATGATGTCTCACATGTTTATGCAAGCATGTTGATATGTCATTCAAAAGTTAGACCACGTACGTATGCAGCTGTGAATACACTTTGGTACATAATGGTTAGTGGTGATAAATGCCTGAGTGGTTCCTCTATATCCACGCCCAGTTTCTTATGATACAAGGGATAACTTAAGCATTGCAGCATGAGGTAAAACACCAGGAAAAACACTATTTTGATGTAAAAGGTAATAGCCTTGTTAAGCACCAAGAAATGCCATTCAAAGAAATAAGATACATAGATGTGATGTTATGGTTTGGATACTTATTATTTCATCAAACTCTGTGTTTACAAGAAAGTAGTTTCCACAAACAGATTTGAGACTTTTATTATCACAACCTGCGCCCTGCATATTTACCATGTCTGAGATAGCACACTGGAATTTTGAGGCATCAAAAGAATACACGGGCTTTTAAAATGGCAGGTTGAACTCAAATTGTCAAGTTCCATCCCCATTTATGACAGGTCATATTTTTGATGGTAGAAAAAGGCTGGTAGGACAGAAACCCGAATATGGGAAGGCTATTTGAACTTAGTTCTGGGTTCAGACAGACCAGGCATTTTTGCTGGTCCGAGAGCTTTAATCTGCAATGTGGGAGTTACAAATTTATGGAGTAGATCCAAGTGCTCCCAAAGGGTGGATAAGGTTTAATTGTCTTTCATGATCTTAGTCCTTTTTTTTTATAAAGCATACCCTATATTTAAATTGTTAAAACAAAATCAGCTGCAGCCGCTAGAATTGTTAAAAAAAATCCCCTTGCTGAATTGTATTGATTGACAGGCCAACTGGTGTAGCATTTAATCAGGCAGTTTGGAAAGAGGTCTGCGGCAGCATTTTATCACCAATCTAGTTGGACATGATATAACACACCTCCACGGTGAGTGGGATTGGGGCACTACCATTGCACCATAATAACCCATGCCAAGTGTTCTTCGTTGATACAGCTCCAGGAGCTATACCTTAATGAATGCTTGATTCAGTTTCAAAAGCTACAGTTACGTCAGCTCTGAGTTCACAGCACCATGGATGGTTTAAATAGGCTATTAAGTGATTATGAGTTTGAACAGATTTTTTTTATTTTTAAGTAAGAGATTAACTACTTGAGGAGACTGATGCTTCCTTGATTTTTTTTCACTATGAACTTCGAGAGTGAAGAGATACATTAGATTTTTAGAAACTTATCTCATTCTGTCTATGCAGCTCCTGAGGTCTGGCCTTGACAAACTCTGGGTGAATACCTGTGAAGTTGGCATAGCGGGTATTGTGGGCCATGAGGTGGCATGAAGGGTATGAGAAGCCATGGGGGCAGGGATGAGGGTATATGGATAGTGTGAGCTAAAGGGCCTAAATTTTTCTAGAACAATGAGGATGAAAATTCCAAACAACTGAGCTGGGCCTTCTAAGAATGTCACCTTAGTATGTATCCACCCCTGTAACAGCCAATGCTCTGTTTTCAGGGTCAGTTGGTGAGATTTCATTCAGAGCTAGCTTGACTGAAAATCTTATGAATTTGGGAACTTTATAAACGAAGTAGGTCCAGTTAGTCAGGGAATTTCTCAACCAGAGCTACCTGCCTCAGTAGCTAAATTCTGTCAGAGTGTTTAAGATCAACAAACCTCCTAGCAGTTGCATAGCTTTCACTAGAAGTAAAATGTTCATGTCTTGCATGAAATGCAATACTGGCCAATAAGATAAAATAACTTGATAAATTCACTCACAGAAGCCAAATGAAGCAGCACAAAATTAGGAAGAACCTGGAAGGCAAATGGTATAAATGGCTGGTCTTATGGTCACCCTTCTGGTTGGATGCAAGAAAGCATGTTTGGGATTGATTTGTGCATTCCTATCGTGCAACTTTCAAAATAAACCTGAACAGCAAGGTTTTAAATGTAAAAAAAATCTAAAGTATAGTTAGAATAACACAAACAGAAAGAAGTGAGAATGTACAATTTGCAAATGGAAAAGGATACAGAGCAAGATGGTTTCTTTTAATAACATTTGTGCTAAACGATCAAACAGATGATCTGCAATATTAATGTTAGAAACATAGCATGACTAAAGTGGAAATCAATTGTGCAATATTTTAACTCACTGGTTATTGTGTTTGCACTAAATCCCCAGGTTATGAAATTTTAAGTAATTAGTGAATAAAATTCTATTATTCAGCAATTATGTTCATGCAGCATGCACAGAAAAGTGATATGAATCTGCAAAACTAATGCAGAAAATAATGAAAATGGGCTGATTCCCACATTACTCTAAGATAGCAGCTCATGTAATTTCACCAAGCTAGGGAGCCAAAAATCCCAGGAGTTTCTGTCATGCAGAGTTAAAATTGTCTTTATAATTGTCTCTAATTTTAAAATAACAATTAATTTTAATCTTTAGTTCATCTCATTGGACTTATAAGTTTACATTTTTTTAAGATGATTATTTGGCTTTACCACTTTGTAACCGCAATGAAACATTATTCTTTATATACAGCCACAGAGGCATAAAGACATACTGATGGAATAAAGTCACATGAGTTCTTAACATCTCAAAAGGTAATGAAGATAGGGTAGAGAGTGAAAGTTGACAGTTCGCCTGAGACATGGTAAGGGGTAGTTTGATAATTACCATCATTATTTGTATCCATCTGCCTGAAGATTTTATCTGTTCTTTTCTCTGGTGTTGCTTCATCCTCAGGCATCTTCATCACAGTGGACACCATCTTGTAGATTGCCTGTCCAAAATAAGAACATTCAATAAATGGGTCAAATGATGTTCATCTCCCAATATTGGTCCATACCTGTCTTCAGGTGGGACTTGAACCCAGAGCTTCTGTAGAGACAACTTCAGAAAATAAGAAAGAAAAGACAGACAGAAAAAAAATAAAGTAGCATTTTCAGGATATCTCAAAACATCTATAGTCAATTCCATACTTTAAGTGTAGCCACTATTGTAAAGTAGGAAATGCAGTAGCACAGCAAGCTCCCCCAGCTTCAATGTGATAATAAACAGATATTTTGCTCCAGCGATATTGATTGAGGAATATATTTTGGCCAGGTCAATGAGAATAACTCCCCTTCTCTTCGTCAAAGGAGTACCGTAGGATTTTTTATATCTACCCAAGGGGGCAGACAGGGTTTCAGTTTAATGTCTCATCCACAAAATGTCACCTACAAGAGCACAGAATATCTTCAGTATGGCAATGGAGTTGGTCTTGAGTCCACAAACTTCCGAATAAGTGGTGCATGTGCTTCCAACTGAGCATGGCTAACACCACAAAAACTAATTGGATGATTTTTCAATGTTAGGCAAACCATGTTCCTCATCTTCCAAATTCCAATATTTGTCTAACTAATGTGAAAGTGTTGAATGAAAATGAAAACAAAAATGCTATTTTTTTTTAAATGCATCTTTGATGTTTCTTGTGGATTACTCACAGCAGTCTCTGGAGATCATTTTTTTTTTAAATTCCTGAAAGGTTGACAG
The DNA here is from genome assembly GCF_021869965.1 of Rhincodon typus. Taxonomy (NCBI): domain Eukaryota; kingdom Metazoa; phylum Chordata; class Chondrichthyes; order Orectolobiformes; family Rhincodontidae; genus Rhincodon; species Rhincodon typus. Next base: position 22,311,614 of record NC_063358.1, read on the forward strand.
GCATAATTGAAGGGTTTCCCTGCAAAACCCAAAACAATGTGTTTCAAAGCACAGGAAATGACAAGTACATGGCTTCAGAACTATTGAACTGTAAAGCTCAATAAAGCATGACAACTTATAAAATCCTGGAAAGTAACTAAGACAGTAACTGAAAGTAAGATGTAAGATATGTGATTTATATGTCATCATTTATTTTAAACTTTGGATTTTGAACTAGTGGCATGTGGGGTTTGGTGTCTATGTATGAGGGGATTTAATGATGAACTTTTCAGTATTTCTGGATCCATGAGTTTTTTAAAGCAGTTTTAGAGAGGGGGTCCTTGGATGATAACGGGAATTTGTTTGCATTGGAACAGTCTTATGAGTGGGTAAAACACATATTAAAGAACGCTACCGTGTCCTCTGTTTGGAAGGATTTTGTTTTCCGTGCTTAGGAGAAAAACCCATAGCCCAGAAAACTTTTGGTTTTTTTTTCACTTTACAAAGGTCCTAGTGAAAGTTAGATACATGAAACAGTTTTACCTGAAGATAGGAGATAAGTGAGAACTTTTAGGAAATAGGTTACCTTAGGGTAAGGACTTCTGTTTGAAAGTTCGAAGAGAGAAATGTTTGTTTAGAGCCCTGAAAGGGTTATTCAAACTTGAGAAGCTTTATACTCAGTTGCGTGACTAATCAAGGATGAAGCTATGAAACTCTCAAAACCGGGATTTGGAAGAAACAGTTAAGTCAAATCTATTGATATTATATTTCATGTCTTTATCTTCCACTGGTGTTTGGGTACTGTAAAGTGATGGTGTTGGGATAGGTGGGAGTGTATTTTACTGTGCATTTTAAAATCTTTCAATTTGTGTTATATGTAGAGAGTTTGATTTATTCTATTTTATCTTCATTTCTTTTGCTTAATAAACTTCTCTTCGTGCCACTCTGAAATAGAGTATCTGTCTCTCTCTCGTGTAACAATCTTGTGTAGCTAAAAGAATACCTAAAAATGTTGAAATATATAGGATTTTTAAGAATGTTGACAGGATAAATGCTGAGAGGATGTTTCCCCTCCTGGGAGAGTCTAGGACCAGAGGTATCGCTCAGAATAAAAGGGTATCAATTTAAGACTGAGATGAGGAGGAATTTCTTTTCTCAGAGGGTTGAGAGTCTTTAGAACTCCTTGCCACAGAGAGCTGTGGGAGCAGAGTCCTTATGCGTATTTAAGGCTGAGATAGAGATTCTTATCAGTAGGGGAATCGAGGGTTATGGGGAAATGCAGAAAAGTGGATGAGAGAACTATCGGATTATCCATGATCCTATTGAATGGTGGAGCAGGCTTGACGGACTGAATGGCCTATTCCCATTCCTATTTCTTATGGTCTTAATACACCACACAATTCGACTTAATCTTCAAATTACTAAACTCTCCTACTCCTTTAGCTATATGGGTAGTTTCTGACCTTTACAATATAGATGGTCTAATTTTCATGTGCCTGATCTTCCCAGCAGGAATACAGCAAAATGCTGATAATAAAATCTGACTTCGGCAAGCTTTGATAATGGAAACTGGTGAACACAGGACACATCTTTATTAAATGCACCGAACAATATGTTCACTATCTGCATGGTGGCCAGAGTATTTTCTTACAAAGCTTGGAATAATGTTGGAGCTGAGAATTTAGGTATCTTGAAGAGGTAGCTTGTGAAAATTGGTGCACGAGTCCAGAATTTGAAGGGATGGGTTTCAAATCCTAAATTGTTCAGGCAAATTAATCCCTTCTCAACAACAGCGACACAGTCTTCTCTAATGATAAGTGTTGTTGAACCCATATTAGAACCACTCAAACTAGTTTTATATTGGCCTTAGGGTTGCTATGTCAAAAATTCTGAATTTAACCATATGCTCTTGTTCTCTTCTCTGTTTGTTTTGTTCCCATTTCTGTTGCAGTATTTGATTACATTCCTTTCCACTTGCTGGAGCAAGTGGGGCTTGAACCCAGACCCGCTGACCAAAAGATAAGGACACTACCGCTGTGCCGGAAGAACCTGAGCAGTTGCATTGTAGAAACTTTTAATTAACTTGCTCAGATATGCTATGACATTACCACAGTGCGACAAGATCCCTTAAGTTGTTATTTGAATCAATCCGATTTGGATAATGTTATGACATATACAGAGAATGCTGGAGAAACTCAGCAGGTCTGGCAGCATCTGTAGAGAGAGAAACAGGGTTAACATTTTGAGTTGCGTGTGACTTCTTCTGAACTATAAGATGTTGCAAAATTTTTTTTAAAAATACTTTTGATGGAGGTGGCAGGGGGAACAGATAGTGTAGATGTTCAGTGCAAAAGTCAAAGGGGTTGTTAATGGTAGTTAAAGGGAAAAGGAGATGTAAAGTGGATGTGAAATAAGGTGTGAAAGTGAGAAAATTGGTCCTCTGTACTGGGACAGAATGAAAAAAAGACAATGCTGTTGGTTGGGTGGCGGAGTGGGGGGGTGGGATTGAAAGGAAGCAAAGAGACAGCAAGCAAAAAAAAATGGAGAACAGACATAATGCAGTCAGTTTTTGAAGTTATGGAAGACAATATTGGGACCTCAAGACTATAAAATGTCTAAGTGAAAAATGAAGCATTGGTCCTCGAGCTTGTGTTGAGTTCCATTGCACCAGGCCCAAGATAGAAATGTTAGCATGAGAACAAGGTGATTTATCAAAATGACAAACAACTGGGAGGTCAGGGTCATTCCGATGAACAGAGTAGAGGTATTATCTGTTACCTAGTCTGTGTTTGGTCATGCTAATACAAAGGAGACTTCATTGTGAGCAGTAAATACAGTAGACAAGATTGAAGGAAGTACAAGTAAAATGCTGCTTCACCTGGAAGTCATGTTTGGTACCTTGAACAGTGAGGGAAGAGTGAATATGAATGGGCAGGTGTTATACTTTCTGCGTTTGTATGGGAAGGTGCCATGTGGGAGTGAGAAAGTGATGGGAGAAAGGATCAGGGTGTCACAGAGGGAATAGCCCCTGCAAAATATTGTCATGGAGAAGAGGACAAGATGTATTTGGTGGTGGCAGCCCGTTAGAAGTGGCAGAAACGGCAGGGGATGATCCTTTGAATTTGGAGACTGATGGGGTGGAAAGTGAGGACAATGGGAACTTTATCATTGCTCTGGGAGGGAGGGGAATGGGAAGGGATGAGGGCAGAATTGAGAGAGATTGGTCAGACACAGCTGAAGGCCCTGTCATCGATGGTGGTGGGAAATCCTTGGTTGTGGAATATGAAGGACGCGTCTGGTGGCAGGTGGCACTGGCAGAATAGATGCAATGGAGACAAAGAAACTGGGAGATGGGGACGAAATCCTTGCATGAAGCAGGGACTGGGGAAGTGTAGTCAAGGTAACTGTTGGAATCAGTGGATATTGATGGACAGTTAATCCTCAGAAATGGAAATGGTGAAATCATAAAAGGGAGGGGAAGAGTTAAAGATGGATCAGGTGAAGGTGAAAGGAAGAAGTTGGAAGCAAAACTGATGAAGGTTCCCAAATCCAGACGGGAGCAGGAAGCAACAGCAAAGATATTAACAATGTGTTGGAGAAAAAGTGTTGCCGGTGGTGGGCTCCGAATATGACAGGCACAAGGAGAATTCCACATAACCAGCAAGGACATGTGTCATGACAAATGTTTGGGGCAGATGAAAATTGCCACCTCCCATTCCCCCAGCCCAGAGGTAGGGACACCACCACTGAGCCACAAGACTTCTTTAAAGCACACCCTTCTTTATGTACAGCCAATCACACAGAGTTCAGCTAAAAATGTTACTGGAGGGGATAATAGACCCCAGAAAAAAATTCAGCTCAATTTTGTTTTAAAAATCTACCTGTTCAAACATGTTATAACTCTGAAGATAGTGGGACCCGAACCCAAGCCTTCTGGCCCAGAGGTAAGGACACTACCGCTGTGCCACAAGAGTCCTAAAAGCAGTTACATTGTAAACCTATTGCAATAAGTAAGCACAGCAAATATCTGGTTTCCTGTATCCAAACATTGAAACATTTTTGCTGCAGGTGGAGATAGTCGCTCAACTATTCTCAGCCAAAATGGAGTAATCTCCATCAACTACATCTGGGGATCACATTGCTGGTTTCACACATACACAGTCTATATTATGCAGTTATCTGCCACTGCAATTTTTTGCAGAATAATTAAAACAGAAAGCGTTGGAGAACATGGCAGGTCTGGCAGCATCTGTGGAGAGAGAAATGAAGTTAATATTTCAAGTACAAAGATTCTTCTTTGAAAGTCACATGACACCAGCTTATAGTCCAACAGGTTTATTTGAAATTACAAGCTTTTGAAGCGCTGTGATGAAGCAGTGCTGTGAAAGCTTGTGATTTCAAATAAACCCGTTGGACTATAACCTGGTGTCATGTGACTTCTGACCTGTCCACCCCAGTCCAACACTGGCATGTCCACATCTTCTTTAGAACACAGAGAATGGAAATTGGCGAAGAATTAATCCCGCTTTTAATGGGACAAGCTGCTGCAGTTTTTGATCATGAGTTCCATCTGCTATTGTTAGTCGAGAGAATTTTAAAAAACAGATTCTGTTATAGTGCAGATGGGCTATTTAGCCAATCAAGTACATGTTGGCTCTTTTCAGAAGAATCCAATCATTTCCAAGCCCCTGCTCTAGCCCTGTGGAATAATTTCCTTCAAATTTCCATCCCTTTTCCTTTTGCAATCATTGATTGTCTCAGTTTCCTCTACCCATGAGGGCAGTGCATTCCACATTGTTGTGATCTCATGGTGAAAAATATTCTTCCTCATTTCTCCCAGCCTTAAATGAGGCCTGCTGATAAGGATGACCAGCTTTCTGCCTTTTAATCAGCATTAAATGGCAAAGGAGGGCAGAGGTCACGTGAGATTGATAGCTCAGGGTGAGGAGGTAAAGCACACAAAGGCAAGGCAAGGCAATGCAAGTCAGGGATGGAGTGAGCATCTAAGCAGGCTCAGAGTGAGGGAGTGAAGAGCTTGGAGACACAGCCTGGTCCAGTCCATAAGCTGGGTGACCCTGAGCACAATGTTTTTGCTGTAGCATTATAATGACAGTTGCTGGTGCAGTACTGAGTGCAGAAATATCCAGTAAGTAGATCAGACATGCATCACGACATTTCTTAGATGCTGGCACATTTTGTGCCCATGCAGTGTACCCTGAGATTTTGGTGCCCAGGACCCAACATGGAGTTCCTTCAGAGCAAGGGGTGATCTGAAGTTAGCAAGTACCTGCTCTGGTTTCTATGTCGAGATTTCTTAATGCTTAGCTTGTTTGGGATGTTTAGTAAGATAGAAAGCTGAACATTAATGAGTTGGTCTGTTAATGAGACTTTTAACAAACAATAATTTCCTTTCAATGACAACTGACTGCTTAGTTGGCAGGCCCCAGTGAAGGGGATTCATGGTGACAGGTCATTGGAGTGGAGCATTGGGGGACAATGCAGTGGGGGGTGGGGGGGCATTGTTGTTGGAGGGGGCACTCATGAGCCCTACTTCTCGCTAACTGGCCTGGGGCCTGACTCAAGCATCTCCTGCTGCAGGAAAGATCCTATTGGGAGCAGGAGGCAGATCTCAAGCGATCATATGTAGGCCACTTAAAAGTCTCATCTGACTTATGGGCTACCTGAGTCCTGCTGTGAGTAAAATATCCATAGAGATAGGGCAGATTTGCAGGTAGACAATCAACTTGCTTGGCTGTGTTACATCCATATGTTTCTTAGCCATCATGTTTGGAATAGGACTTGAACCCAGAGCTTCTGACTCAGAGCAAGGATAGTATCCTCTGTGCCACAACACTTCCCAGTTAGACAAGAAACAATAACCAACAAACATGCTATTTTTTAAATCAATGCATCTTTGCCTACATATCTCGTATGCTGCTTCCTGTCCAATTCCCTCTTATCGAGAAGATAAAGAATCCTTCCATACCCTCACTGTGACTCTTAAACGAACACATCTTATTAGCACACCCTTCAGAAATGCTAAAGAAATAAATGACAAATGCCAGCAGAGGGCACATTAATACTTAGTTCTACAAGCCATACCTCAGTTCATTCTCTTGTCAAGTCAAAATGACACAGTACTCAATTACTGGCAAACACATCCTCAAGAACTGGGCTACCAAACAACATGTATAACTCTATTGCTAAATCAAGTCCACTATACATTCTTTGTGACACTCAATGTTTATACAGATCTCAATAGATTCCATTTACAGTCTATATTATATGTTAAAAAAAACTGAAGCTATAATTTACTATTTTGACTGACATTAGGCAATTTATCTACACAGTGTTATATATAAGCCATTCACTTATTGTCGACTACAGGGGAGCATACTCACTGTAGACAGATTTACAATCAAAACACGGAAATAATTCTCCTTTCCCAACTGTCAAAATTATCTTTACGAAAATCCTCAATGAATTGTTGCTAGGTGTCCTGGCTGGTGTGACAATGAGTCACATAGACTAACAATTTTCAGTCTTTGATAGAATCTTAGTCTGAGTTTGCTGCCTCAGTGTCCTTGGGTTAGAAAATAAACCATCCTGGATTCCAACTGGTAATCACTATCCATTACATGAAAGTATCAGAGCTCTCTTCCTAACAGCACGGTGGGTATATCTACCCATGATGTACTGCAGTAGTCCAAGAAAACAGTTTGCCACCATCTTCCCAAGGCACTTAAGGATGCCTACATCCTGTGGATGAGAAAAGAAGCCCTTACTATAAGCAGCACATGTGATTATGTCAGTTGATCAAGCCACAATGGTGTTCAATGTTGAGCTACATCCACTTCGAATGGCCAACTGGGGAATTAGCAGAAGGGAGATTTTAGACTTGTAACTCAACTGGTGTTGCACTCAGGAGGGGTAAGGGTAGAAATGAAAACGGCAAGTTTCTTCAGAAAATAATTTGATGGCTCTCTCACAGACAACAGGAAAGTTAGGGGAGTAGTGCATAGACATCCAAGCAGGAATCTGCAATCTTGCCAGAAAAAAGTATCCTTTTAGCTGCATTACAAGCACTGACAGTTCAAGACATTTGATGAATTGTTGCGAGCATCAATCTACACTCTCCACTTTCCCATATACAGAATTTTGTGTGAAGTTAAATAGCGATGCAGTTACTTGTTCTCTGCATATAAACACACAATGGCAATATTCTTCCATTTCAAACCAAGCATTAATATTGTTCAGGTCTAACTCTAAGGACAACTTGACCTCAAATGTATAGGACCAACACTATGAATTCAGTGGGCTATGAATGGAACCTAGAATTCAAAAGTTACTTACAAATGTGTGAAGAAATGGCCCTCAGCTACTGACAGAACAAGTAGGTCAGTTTTTCCACCTTTGTAAGTATAGTTAACAGCAGGGAGCTATGTAACTGTCATCATCCACTCTCAAACAATGTGAATACAGCATGCATGACACAATTGTTCAGAGTTAATTTCAATGAATCCTTACAACTTCAAAAAATCACAAAGTCATTCTTGATGAGGAAGACCATTTAGCCAAATCTACGGTTATCCATTCAGGAACACCTGACATTATTCACACTGATAAAATTCTTACGCCCAGAAAGAAAACTAAAATAGTAAAATGCATAGTCACATGTACTAGCCTGACCTGTCTTGTACACTTCAAACTGAAGGACCAGGAAGTTCATTCAAATAACACTGAAATACTGTGGATGTTGGAAATTTGAAATAAAAATAGAAAATGCTGGTGAAAATCAGCAGGTCTGGCAGCATCTGTGGAGAAAGAAATAGAATTAACAGCCACAGAGAAACAGAATTAACATTCTGAATCGGGTAAGGCTCATACAATTAATGTTAGGGCGTTGGGTAGTGTTGTAGAACAGAGGGATCTGGGGTGCAGGTACATAATTCTTTAAAGTTTGCGTCACATATAGACCGGGTGGTTAAAAGGTGTTTGGCACACTTGCCTCCATTGCTCAGCCCTTTGAGTATATGAATTGGGAAGTCATGTTGAGGTTGTACAGCACATTGGTGAGACCTCTTCTGGAATACTGTGTCCAGTTCCGGTCGCCTAATTATAGGAAGGATATTATTAAGCTGGAGAAGGTTCAGAAGAGATTTACCAGGATGTTGCTGGGTATGGAAGGTTTGAGTTATAAAGAAGGGCTCTTTAGGCGGGGACTTGTTTCACTGGAGAATAGGAGATTGAGAGGCGACCAGACAAAAGTTTATAAAATAGTAAGTGGTATAGATAGGGTTAATGGTAGTTATCTTTTTCCAAAGTTGGAGATTTCAAATCTCGGGGGCACACTTTTAAGGTGAGAGGAGAGAGATTTATAAAAGACATGAGGGGCAATTTTTTTTATTACAGAGGATGGTTTGCATGTGGAATGAACTTCTTGAGGAAGTTGCATATGTGGGTACAATTACAATGTTGAAAAGACATGTGGAAGAGTATATGAATAGGAAAGTTTTGGAGGTATATGGTCCAGAAACAAGCAGTTGGGACTAGTTTAGTTTGGGATTATGTTTGGCATGGACTGGTTGGACCAAAGGGTCTTTTCCATGTTGTATGACTTTATGACTAGAAGTCATGTCAGACTTGAAACGTTAACTGTATCTCTCTCCACAGAATCTGCCAGACCAGCTGAGTTTCACAAGCATTTTCCACTGTAATTTCAGTATTTTGTTTCCAAGTATTAAGTTTTTTTTTCAAAAATGTTTCTCGTGCTTGGTGATTTCTGAAATTGTTTTGAAAACCTCATTATTTTGAGTTGATCACTCTTTGAAAAGGTGATTTATCAGGAAGCGTCAATCCTCCTGAAAGCAAAAGCCTACGCTAGAAGAGGAATAGGCCATTCAGTCCTTTAAATCTTTTCTCCCATTCAATTAAGAACATGGCTGAACATCTTAACTCCATCCACCTACAGTCAAAAATCCATTCATCTCAGCTTTGAAATGTTTAATTAGTTTCAATCAAAATCTTTTGGAGGAGTAGAGTGGGAAGATAGAATAAAGAGTTCTGTGTCTCCTGTTTCTGTGAAGTAGTGTTTCCTGACATCATCCCCAACTACCTGATCTAGTCTTAAAGCAATTCCCCCTTTGTTAATAAAAACCGAAAGAACTGCAGATGCTGTAAATCAGGAACAAAAATAGAAGTTGCTGGAAAAGCTCAGCAGGTCTGGCAGCATCTGTGAAGAAAAAAATCAGAGTTAA
>NC_063358.1:22335849-22354577 GCF_021869965.1 Rhincodon typus
CTCAAGCCACACCCCCATTTCCTACCTACTAACCTCATCCCGCCCTCCCTGGACTGACCTATCTCCTCCCCGGACTGACCTATCTCCTCCCCACCTACACTCACCTTTACTGGCTCCATTCCCGCCTCTTTGACCTGTCTGTTTCCTCTCTACCTATCTTCTCCTTTATCCATCTTCTATCCGCCTCCCCCTCTCTCCCTATTTATTTCAGAACCCCCTTCCCCTCCCCCATTTCTGATGAAGGGTCTAGGCCTGAAACGTCAGCCTAACTTTCATATAAAATGGAATCATGACAAAAGCCAAGCAGAATATGCTGAAGAAAGTACCAATTCAATGTGCATGCCATCCAACAATGCAGCAGTTACATTAATATTTAAATACTCTGTCAGAATCACTTGGAAATGCACAGGAGGAGGCACACAATTGACAGCACTCCTTAATGTGGAAATAACATGCCGCCTTGTGATAACGGCTTTTTGAGGACAATTTATTTTTTCAAAATGCAATGTATGTGGGATTGCAATATCACTCTTCTTGCCACTCAGTACAACTTAAAGAGAAAATCCCCATGGAGATAAACATTTCAATATCACACATCTCCTCATAAAGTGGCTTTACTTTTAAGGAGAAAAGAAAAATATGAAATGAGAGAAGGCCGCGTACTCCATTAAGCATGCTGCTTCCACAGGCCAAGTACAATAGATCCTGTCAAAGTTGACAAATTGGAGATCTGACTCTTTGAGATTATAAAAAACACATTATGTCTGTTTTTCACAATGGAAATTGGTAGCTTGCCAGCATTTTAGCACTAAAACAGCTCCTGCAATTACATTTCAGGAGAAATAGTCTACTGTCTTTGTTCCTCCTGTACTGAAGGTCACAAATGCATATTACTGATTAATCTGTACATGTTTTGTAGGCAATCACCCATCAGAATAAATAACATGATTGAGTCTTCAGATTGTATTCAAGTTGACTGAACTATTAAGTATTATTTGGAAGCCTGCCTTAATAAGTCTTTAGATTTCTCAGCATCCTAAGGAGCTGTCAGCCTGGCAGATTGGCCACAGCATTATCTGTAAAAGTCCTGTGTTTTAAAATTATGAATAATAACTGCAATCTTACTTTTGTGTTGCACTTGGAACAATGGGGAGGAGACAAATATAACTGGAGATTGAAACCTTTCTGGCTAATCTCCTTCTCAAACAGTCACGCAGACTAAAAGACTAATAAACGACTCCATGAAGCTCATACCTGCAAAAAGCCTTGCGTCACAAAAGTTTAGTTCAAAAGCTTCTGAAGAGAATTATTGTTCTAGAATTGTTGTAATGTGTTGATGAGAAATCATGCATTCTATTGCGCATTTTCAGCTGCCTGGTCTAAAGCTAAAGTGATTGTTTTCATTATGAATTATTTGGTTTAGCTTTTACAGGTTTGAGAGGGCTTAAGAAATGAAGCTTTCAGGCCAATCGTTGACAATCCTTTTGAGCCATTTCAGATGATCATCATCTGATGGATCTTGCTGAATCTGCTGTGCTCAGCTGTGACAAAAACGTACAAAATTGATGTGGAGACTATGTTCCAGTTCAGTTTCAGTAAAGTTCAGTAAAGGGATATCTTTGTTCTTACTGGGGTTTGAAAGTTAGCTGAGAGCATGAGAGTTGGTCATTTAGGAATCTGGTTTGCACTGTACTTCTAAATCGCTCCCTTGGAATTTCACAAGCAGGAGCACTTGAGAGGTTTTCGATAGATCATTTCGAACGACGCACAAGGAAATGCTTGTGGAATAGGTATGAATAATACCATTTTGTCCTGAAAACAAGAGCAAGAGTTCCTTCTCATCTCAGTCCTAAATGATTTGCCTTTAATTCTGAGAACTGTATTCCCTGGTTCTAAATCCCAAAACCAAAGGAAACATCCTTTCTGCACCTAATGTGTGTGTTAACATGCCTTAAAGCACAACACAAATCAAGGAATATTCCCAAGTATTCTATTCTCAAATCTCCACGGCCTATGATCCTTGAAAAAGAATAATGTACTCCCTTTTCCCCAGCAGAACTAGAGCAATTGTATCCCTGGAGTGTTTAACTTTTATTTATATCTCTTCTTCTATTCTTCAATATTGTTCCCAAGTAGATGTTTCTTTAATCAATGCAGCATCAACTGATTTGACTGGGAGCCTGTTCTGCATATCCACTACTTTGTAGGAAGGAGAGTTCTTTAATTCTTTTGTCTTTCCTCCACAGTGCTGGAACAACTAGGAAACTGACTACACGAGTAAAGTCATCTAACACATGCATGATTGAGCTGTTGATCTGCAGCTGGCCTCATTTGAAAGCATCAAAAAATGATGAAGTGCTTCTAGCCAAGCTGCTAAACTGGGCTTAGTTGGACTGCATGCAGTGAGCAATGGCAGCTTCGACAGTCAACAGCTCCAAGTGCGTCTGGGCGTCTCCTGAAGCCAAAGAGGCTGCAGGCTTTTTAGTTCTGCAGGAAAATCTCTTTTTAATGATCCAGTTTTTATTTTGTTTTGCACCCTGCTTCTGACCAACGCCCACAGATGCCTCAGACTGCTTCTCAAAGAGATGGAACACTGACAGATTTCAGGAATCTCCTCCTACCTCTGCTAGTCAAACTATCCACCATCAATGCCTCTGAGGAATAGGTATGGCATCCCTGACTAGCTACAGCTTTCAATGAGGGCCATGATCACAAGGAGATGGTTGGTTCTTATTGCTTCCCAGGAGCTCAATGGAACTAATAATGGTCTGTGCTTCATGCCAATCTGATCTTTCACAGCATGATATTCATCATCATAGAAACCCCTACAGTGTGAAAACAGGCCCTTTGGCCCAACAATTCCACACAGACCCTCAGAGCATCCCACCCAGACTCATCCCCTTATAACCCACCTAAGCTACACATCCCTGAACACTATGGGTAATTTAGCATGGCCAATCCAGCTAATCTGCACATCTTTGGACTGTGGGAGGAAACCAGAGCACGCAGAGGAAACCCACGCAGACATGGGGAGAATGTGCAAACTCCACAGAGACAGTCACCCCAGGGTGGAATTGAACCCAGGTCCCTGGCGCTGTGAGGCAGCAGTGTTAATCATGCTCCAGTGATAGTGTTATTAGGGAGCTGGCTTGAGGCTTGGCATATGCAGCTGCCCTGACAGACCACAGTGCAATGCAGTTGCAACTGGATTGAAGTTTCATTCTCATTTTCATCTATGCCACTACCAGCTTCCTTTTCTTTAATAGACTGTTGCTATGGTGCATCTGCAGGAAAAGCAGGTAGTACTTAATGCAGAGCAAGGAACACCCTCTTTGGGTTTAAAAGGAGCAGAGGTAGGAGTGCAGGATTAATGTATGCCTCCAGCTTTCCGGGAATCCATAGACTGTATAGATTACCATACCTTGAGGGCTTTAAAAGTGATGCCTCTCCATTGGCTGCCATAGTATGTCAAATTTTACTGCAAGAAAACATTGAATGTACATATAGTCAAATTGATGCAGGAGGGAGGTGAAGTAAGAGGTATGAAGATATCAGCCTGTACTGGAGGAAAGGTTAAGGTTGTATATATATATGCAATTACTGGGAGGGGTGTTTCGTAACCAGGGTGCCAGATGCTGTATTGAAACCACCCACCTCAACCCCGCTTCGTCAGAGCTTACTATGAAGGTTACATTAAGCAAATGTTATTTTAGGAGCGTGAAGAAGTCTTGATGTTCAGGGTTGGCAAAGAAGAAACCAAAGATGTGTGAAGTGTGTTAACTTCCCTGTCTATTGAGAAACTGGAATTTTTTTATGCGCTGTTCTACTGTCAATGGGGACGGTAACAATCACTGGGGGAGATTAACAATCACTGTCAATGCTATCTCCTTCCAGATGTTGCACAATATTTCAGATGGACATGCTTGACGTTAAAGGCCTTGGCGCCAGCAGCAAACATACAACAATTCCTGCATTGCGGAGAGTGGTGCAAAATTGAGATGACAGCACAGGAAAGCATGCGAGGGTGGAGCCCATGGCTTTCAGTCAGTTGATTGGAAGTACTTGACAATGAAGGTTGCTACGGTCAGGCCGTTGGTCGTCCAGTTTAGAGCTAAGGGTGAGGAGGCCCCAGCAAGCAGCAAGACTGTAGTTAGCAGTCTCTAGGCAGTCAGGGTTTTGAGGGAAAATCAGCGAAGCTGGAAAAGTGGTGGAAGGCCTCTGGCTCTGTGTTGAAGTAAGTTAGGGCCCATAAGAAACCTTGGAAGCCATGGATAGTTCAGTGCATCTGAAAGCTGGACTAAAGGAAGCCCCTAAACATTATTTCATTGGTGCAGCTGAGAACGACTGAAGCTTTGAGAAACCCAAGGCAGAACCTGCTTAGTGAAGCCAGCTGTCTGTAAAAAAGTTGCAACTCTGCTCATAGATACGTACTACAGTATAACCTTAGGAATCCATTGGACTGCAGTCTCAGGGCAGGAGATATTAAATGAATATTTTGCGGCAGTTTTTACTGTGGAGCAAAAAATGGAGGCTAGGGAACTCAGGGAAATAAATATTGATGTTTTGAAAACAGTACACATTACAGAATAGGAAGTGCCAGAGGTCTTAGCAAAAAATAAAGATAAATCTCTGGTCAAGTGTATCCCAGAATGTTGTGGGAAGTTAGGGAGGAAATTGCAGGGCCCCTAGCTGAAATACTTGTATCATCTGTAACCACAGGCGAGGTGCCAGAGGACTGAAGCGTGGCTAATATTGTGCTCTTATTTAAGAAAGGCTGTTAAGGAAAAGCCTGGGAACTATAGACCTGTGAGCCTGACATCGGTGGTGGATAAGTCATTGGAAGTGATTCTGAAAGATAGGATTTACATGCATTTGAAAGGGCAAGGAATGATTAAGGTTAGTCATCATGGTTTTGTGCAAGGGAAGTCATGTCTCACTAACTTGACTGTTTTTTTTTTGTGGAATTAACCAAAAAGATTGATGCAGGCCAGAGTGGTAGATATTGTTTACCTGAACTTTACTAAGCTTTCGATAAGGATGCTCATGGTAGGCTAATTAGTGAAGTTAGGTCACATGGGATTCAGGGTGAGCTTGCTAATTGGATACAAAATTGGCTTGATGGTAGGAGACAGAGTGTGATGGTGGAGAATTATTTTTCAGACTGGAGGCCTGTGATCTACAAGGATCAGTATTGGGTCTACCTTTGTTTGTCATTTATATAAATGATTTGAATGAGAATATAGCAGGCATGGTCAGTAAGTTTGCAGATGACACCAAAATCGGTGGTATAGTGGACAGCGAAGAAGGTTATCTAAAATTACAAAGAGATCTTGATCAATTGGGTCAATGGGCTGAGGAGTGGCAGATAGAGTTTAATTTGGATAAATGAGATGTATTGTGTGCTTTACCAAAATGCAAGGGCAGAACTTATACAATTAATGGTAGGGCTCTGGGTAGTGCTGTAGAACAGGGAGACCTGGCGGTTCAGGTATATAAATCTTTGAAATTTGCATCACAGGTAGACATGGTGGATAGGAAGGCATTTGGCATATTTGCCTTCATTGCTCAGACCCATTGGGTATAGGAGTTGGGATGTCATATTGAGGTTGTACAGGATGTTAGGGAGGCCTTTTCTGGAGTACTGCGTGCAGTTCTGGTTGCCCTGTTACAGGAAAGATACTTTAAAAGTGGAGAGGATTCAGAAAAGATTTACCAGGATGTTGCCGGAAAGAGGGAGTTTGAGCAATAAAAGTAGGCTGGCCAGGCTGGGACTTTTTCACTAGAGCATAGGAGGTTGAGGGGTGACCTTAAAGAAGTTTACAAAATCATGACGGGTATAGATGAAATGAAGAGCAAAGGTCTTTTCCCTAAGGTGGGGAAATTGAAAACAAGGGGGCAAATTTTTAAGGTAAGAGGAGAAAGATTTAAAAAGGACATGGGGAGGTAATTTTTTTTTACACAGGGAATGGTTAGTGTTTGGAATGAACTTTCAGAGGAAGTGGTGATGCAGGTATAGTTACAATGTTTAAAAGACATTTGGATAAGTACATGAATAGGAAAGGTTTAGACGGATATGGGCCAAATGCAGGCAGAGGAGACTAGTTTAGGAATATGGTTGGTATGGACTAGTTAGACTGAAGAGTCTGTTTCCATGCTGTATAACTCTATGATTCTACAAGAATACAAAATGTGTTTTGGACAGTTCATGATGAAATTATTTTGGAATGAGGTCCTTGAAAGGGAAAAAAAGTGGAATCCCTAGTGCAGGTTGACATAGTTTTAACAGTTTCTCTGAATTGCTGAGAAATCCCCAGAATCAGTGTTGACCATATCTGCTATGTGGAGACGGAAAGGACTGCAGATGCTGGAAGCTAGAGTCAAAAAATGTGGAGCTGGAAAAGAATAGCAGGTCAGACAGCATCCAGAGCAGGACAGTCAACGTCTCGGATCAGAACCCTTCTTCAGTCCTGATCCGAAAGTCCTGAAGAAGGGTTCTAGCCCAAATCGCTGACTTTCTGGCTCCTCGGATGCTGTCTGACCTGCTGTGCTTTTTCAGCTCCACATTTTTTGACATCTGCTATTTGATTGTGCTCAACAGCCCACTGAGCTGTGTGCCTGTTAACTCCTGCACTCTAAAGGATCAACATTCACATAAGGCCAATAGATTGTAGATGTTTTACTTTTCAAACTTTGTGTTGTAAAGTTGATTTAGTTTTTTTCAAAGTTCTGTGGCTTTCTTTCCTTAGTAAGTTGCTAGGAGCTCATACTTTCTTTGCTTTAAATAAACAGAATGTTACTAGGCCCTAACTGGATTGAAACATAATGTCATCTGGGATGGGAATTGTACTTTTGTACAAGTGTAATAGAAATAGCGAGTACACAAAGTTATGAGAGAACGATGAAGCATAAGAGGCACTGTTACTCTCTTGCCTGTTTCACTCCCGCTCAGCCAGTAAAGAGCACAGGCTGAACTGCCCCTTTGAAGCATACACCAACTTGCCCAGATAGTTCATACCAAATGGACAAAAATGGGAACTAATGGAAATCCAAAAGTCACATGACACCAGGTTATAGTCCAACAGGTTTATTTGGAATCACAAGCTTTTGGAGCACCGCTCCTTCATCAGGTGATATCCACTTCATCATGTGACTTCTGACTTTGTCTATCCCAGTGCAACACCGGCACCTCCATATAATGGAAATCCAAATTAGGACACACAGACAACACTCATGTCATCATCCTAGAGGACAATGTTAGATCCTACAGATCATTATTTAAAATGCTTAAAATAAATGAACAAATCAAGACTGGTCCTGACCAATGGCTGCATATATAAAACTGAAAGTTTTCTACTGAGCAGAGATCCAGGACAATTATTTCACGAAGACGTCATGGTAAGGAATCTATAGGAGGCACTGAATAATACTCTTAACCATATAATCCTTCTGCATTATTCAGCTCCTCTTAATGATTATACAACTATGTTTCTACATCACAGCAGAAAAAAAGCCTCAATATTTTACATTTTACCATTAAATAGATTAAATTGTACTTAGGGGAACTAAAACATGTATTACAGCATAATTAATTTCCAAAATTGACAGTGGTGTGAAACAGCAATGGAAAGAAACAATATTTTAGGGCTGTTGTGTCACAGTGACACAGTAACAGGAGAGAAAAACCTTACTTATGTATTGAGTTATAATAACTAACAGTTAACTCATTAAAATTCATTTACTAGAAAACACACTGCAAATATCAAAAATGAAATTTGTCCTAAGCAAGCAACTAATTTAGAGATCTGCATACATGAGATGCTTATAGGTGATGCAGACTTGAATGGGTAGGGTTAGCCATTCACCAAATGATCCAGCCATACAGAACTCTACTGAGGGTCACTTCTCAGGATTATCCTGGAACTTAAAGATAACACCAGATTTCTGTCTCACTTAATCAGACCTGCTAACCCCTCTCCCGTGACTACTCCACCTACATCTTCAGCAAAAAGTGCAAGGAGCTCACACTCTCCCTTCTGGTCCACCAGGACAAACATCTAAGACTTCAGCTTACACAACTGTTAGCTTCCTTCCTATTTTCCTTTTTACAATTTTCGAGTTTCCCTTGCTGTTGAGGAACACACCCTAGTCACTCAACCATATTCAAACTAAACTACTGACCACCCAACTTCCCTTCTAGCTCCCATGTTAGCTGATATCACTCATTCTCTCATTTTAGCCACTGTCTGCTCCTCTCTTTCAAATCTGCTGTCATCACCATGCCCCTTAAAAATATAAAAGGCAACCCTTGGCCCACAGTTTGCAAGGACAATCTCTAAACTGGCTTTCCTCTTCAAAGTTCCTGAATGTGTACCGTCTCCCGAATCTGTTCCTAACTTTCCCAAAGACATTATATTTGAATCAAATTTCCACCTTTTTCAGCAGTGGCTCTCAAAGTCACCAATGACGTCCCATGTAACTGTGACAAAAGTAAACCTTCCCTTGTCTCCTTCTCAACCTTTCTGCAGTCTCTGACATGGTTAAATACACCACCATCCTCCAACACCTTGGCTCAAACTCTCTTCCATTTTTTTACTACTCGATCATTTCAATGCACATCTCGCTGTTGTCCTGCATGATCCCACATTCCTGTAAACTGAAGGTTATTCAAAGCTTGCCTGCTTGTGTCGCAATGCACACCAAGAACTTTTCTGCACAACCTGCTTGCTAGCCTACACTAGCCCCTATCTTAGCAATGCCTCAATTTAAAAAAATATATTTTCAATTCCCTCCATGGCCAGACCCCTCACGTCTGCAATTACCTCAAAAGCACAACCATTTTAGATATTTGCACTCCTCTAATTTGAGGTTTGAGTATCCCCACTATTTCTGGCTGTACCTTCAATTGCCTAGTTACAAACTTTGAAATACCTTCCCTATACCTCTCTGCCATATTCTTCTCATTTAAGATGCTACTTAAAACCAACTGCTTTAACTGCCTTTTCTGAAGAAGGGTCTAGGCCCAAAACGTCAGCCTTCCTGCTCCTCTGATGCTGCTTGGCCTGCTGT
Source organism: Rhincodon typus (assembly GCF_021869965.1). Classification (NCBI taxonomy): domain Eukaryota; kingdom Metazoa; phylum Chordata; class Chondrichthyes; order Orectolobiformes; family Rhincodontidae; genus Rhincodon; species Rhincodon typus. Next base: position 22,344,916 of record NC_063358.1, read on the forward strand.
GTTCATCCAGCTCTACACCTTATTATTTCTGCTTTAACTCAATGTTTGGTTTACTGCCCTTATATCTCCACATGCAGTTTGGTGTCACAGTCTGCTTCATATTGCTCCTGTGAAGTTCTTTGGGATGTTTCCCTACATTGAAAGTGCCATAAAAATACAAAGTTTGTTGTTAAATCCATAAACACACAATTCATGCAGTAAAGTTCGCTTGCGCAGATATTCAATAGCTGATATCTGGTCAGTCACATAATATCCCTGTATTCGATATGCTAAGTATATCCATTGTGTGACACAATAATCAGAGCTGTTTCAACCTTTTGAATTACTCTTCACTTGCAGCAACAGATTTGTAAGTAATTGATCTGTCAGAATACATTACCAACTGATGCCATACAGCAACCTCGTGGCAATTAAGCAACTGAAAACTAATCTAATCTACTGTCCCGAATCCAGAAATCTCATTCCAAGGCTTTATGTTCATGCTGATGCTGTGGAAGTGCTCCTTCGCAGTGCCGGGGACCTGGGTTTGATTCCAGCCTCAGGTGACTGTGTGTGGGGAGTTTGCACATTCTCCCTGTGCCTACATGGGTTTCCTCCGGGTGCTCTGGTTTCCTCCCACAGTCCAAAGATGTGTAGGGTATTTGGATTGGCCATGCTAATTTGCCCATAGGGATGTGCAGGCTAGGTAGATTAGCCATGGGAAATGCAGGATTGTAGGGTAAGGGGGTAGGTCTGGAAAGGTACGTTCTTAGGAGTGTCGGTATTGCTTCAAAGGGCCCAATGGCCTGGTTCCAACACTCTAGGAAACAATATGATCCGAAGTGAGATTAAATGAATTGTTGGCTAGCAGCTATTTTAGTATAGGTGCATTTTAATCTACCTGTTCGGAAACCTGTCTTCCAAGAAAGGTGGGACTTGAACCCAGGCCTTTTGGCTAAGAAGCAAGGACACGACAATTATACTACAAAACCGTTACTGTCGTACCAAATAATTGTTAGTGCTCGATGTTGACATTGGCTGACAAATGTAAACTGACATCCTTTGCATTGATATGGACATAATCAACTCACGTTTTAGAAATAATTTTGTATCAGATATTTTGTCATACACCTATATTAACATAATATCCAAGGGGCATACTCAGTTCATTGAGTGTATCATGACTCATTTGACAAGGTAATTAAGAGAATAAAAACTGAACCCTGTGAGACTATAAAGTCTGCAATCTACACGGAATGAGAGAGTGGCATTAGAATATTGCTAACCACAAAACAGCTGTCAATTTAAATGTAGACATAAAACAAATTTCCCACATTTGTACAAATTCAACCTTACAAACTCAAACAACAGTCATGGACAAGAATCATAGAATCTCTACAATGTGGAAACAGGCCCTTCGGCCCAACAAGTCCACAGCGACCCTCAGAACATCCCACCCAGACCCATCTCTCTATAACCCACCTTTTCTACACATCCCTGAAGACTATTGGCAATTTAGCATGGCGAATCCACCTAACCTGGACATCTTGGACTGTGGGAGGAAACGGAGCATCCGGAGGAAACTCACACAGACACAGGGAGAATGTGCAAACTCCACACAGACAGTCGCCCGAGGGTGGAATCGAACCCAGGTCCTTGGTGCTGTGAGGCAGCAGTGCTAACCACTGAGCCTTAAAGTGTCCAATTAGTGAGAAGATCGAAAGTTCAGTGTCCTCGTTCATTAAAGAATTATGGAAAATTGGAACAAACCTTGGGCAAGAGACTTATGGTGAATATTTCCTGAAGATTAAAAGGGAAAAACTGAAGAGAACAAAGACCCAATTTTCCAGTTGATAATCAGTAAAGACATTAAGTGCATGCATACCTGAATTTATCTCTATATAATTGGATCACTAGGGATCTTACCTGTACAATTTCTAGCATTTCATCTCGACTGATGTACCCATTTCCATCCAGGTCATACATGCTGAACGCCCACTTCAACTTCTGCTCCAGCTTGCCACGGGATGTGACACTTAGCGCAATAATAAATTCTCGAAAATCAATCGTTCCATCAGCATTGGTGTCAAAGGTGCGGAATACATGCTCTGCAAATTTGGAGGCATCGCCATAAGGGAAGAAATTTGCATATATTTTCTTAAATTCATCAACAGTCAGATTGCCACTTGGACAATCTTTCAGGAAGCCTTTGTACCATTCCTGGAGCTCATGGTCGGTGAATTCTGTGTTCTCGCGAAGATCCTGAAGGACTTCGGGGCGCAGTTTACTATTCTGCTTACCCATTCTAGCTCAGTTGATCACACCTAGTTAGAAAGGGGAAAAGGGAACAGATTTAGTCAACTCAATGCTACAGAGGAGCATTGGTCTGCAGCTGTTAAGTGGACATTTCCATTCTAGCACTTTGCTATAACTGATAGATGAGCTGCTACTTATTCAGACGGCAGTTGAGCTGGAATTGCCCATGGCTGAATCACTAATACAGTAAAATCCGCAATCGAATAGTTTAAATACGCAACTTAATGTAAAAAGCATGGAACCAAAGTAGCTGGAGTCTTGTTTTAGCTACAAGCATCATTTGGGATGTTTTGGCCTAGTTTTGCACAATGTAGTAAACATGCAAAGGAATATTTTAAATTGCTCTTCCAGATGCTGTTCTTCAACCAACCAACTGAATGCACTGTAGTTAGGGTCCAAAATGTTCAAAGTATTAGTCAGGTCTAATGGCGATTACTCTTACTTCTGCACCAATGGCACAGAAATGTCAGGTAAGAGGTAGTTACAAAGTTAATTAAGGATATAACTGCACAAAAATGGCTTCTCACTGGATGGCTCGCTTTTGGCATACTTTGAACAGCATTAAATTGATAAATATATACTGAATGCAATACAGAAAATAGAAGATATGTAATTTAAAATCAAATGTACTTTGGATGAGGCAAAGTAATAATTAACACCACTTGGACTCTGGCAGTGAAAATCAACTATTACAAGTCTCATTCCTTCAGAAATTAATTGTGTTGGAGAGTGCAATTGTCATATTTTAAATTCCTACACTCAATAACTCTTTTGTCATTTATCACCATTTTTAACAAACAGATTTTCATCCCCGAACCCCAGATTCATTTTCTCTCCCTGTCTCAGATTTGACTTGTAATTGTCAATTAGAGTCAGTGAACACATTCTTGGCTATTCATTTCTCAGTCCTTCGAGCCAATTGCTGAGTGAAGGAGATACACATGGCATTCTAATGATAATCACTCAGGTCCCAAATGCTCGATCTCCCTCAGTGCAATGCCCTCAGTTTGGACTTTCAACAATGCTGACAGGCAAATCTAAACAGCAGATTCTGTTTCATGGCTTGCAACAACAAACGATGGCCCATTATCAAGATATCTATCACCAAACTAACCATCCATACACCTCTAATGTTCAGCATTGGGCCAGGAGATCAGAGAGAGAATGGACCTCAGGAACTTAACTGTCAGCACTTCATTTTCCATAAGTAATGTTATTCTTGAAAGAAAGAAAAAAATCTACTAAAAAAAACTGATTGGTTACAACAAATAAATCAAAAACAGCTAACCTCATCAGAGCCAAATGTTCTTTCTCTCAACAGATATGGATGAGCAAAGTCTGTCCAAAATATACTGAGCCTATTCAAACCTCAGAGCATCCAAGTTTGGTGATCAGGCCATCTGGACACTGTGTTTGCCTTTGTGTCTGGAAATGGAAAACGCTTGGGACATAGCACCCACAAAGCTTTCCACTCTAAAGTATCGAGATTGAAGCTGTGAAAAAAGGCTCAAATTACTTTCTTTGCCTGACCACCTGACACTCTCAAACCCAATGTTAGCTGTCCAGATTCAGTTGTTAATTTAAAATTAGGGATAGATAAAGTTTGTTAAGCAAAGGTATTCAGAGATACAGGCCAAAGTCAGTTATACAGATCAGGCATCATCTCATTAAATAGTGGAACAGGCTCAAAGGGCTGAATGGCCTCCTCCTGTTCCGATGTTTCTTAGACTGATCACCCATTTTGCCAGATCACAGAATGGGTGCCCCAATTTTGACAGACAGGAAACTGAATCAAGAGAGTGGAAATTCACCCTCTTGATTCATTCATGGCTGTTCTTACCCTGTCCCTATTCTTGGCATCAGAATCAATTGATTTTTCCCTGGAATCTCAATGCAGCATAATGGGTATATCAGCAAGGCATAAAAGATCTCTACCTCCTCACTTTCATAATGTGTAAAGATTAAGCATTATCTAGGCCCTATCCTGGGCACTAATACGAGTTTGATTTTGCCAACAGACTAAGCACTTTTGATTACCTACCAATTTGCATTATTTGCAGGAGAAAAGTTGGCTAGTTTTCTTCATGTGATCGAAACATTTTACTGTGATGTTGAAATGCTGAAACCTTCACTTTCATTCATTTGTTAAAACTGCAGATCCTTTGTACTTATTACTCCAGTGGAATGAATGTCAGGGTTTAATCTGTGTTTCTGTGAGATTTGTGAATTTCTTACTATTGATTCCTTCTTCCCATATTTTAGATGTAGCTCATAGGTCAATTATCTCAACAGCATGTATACTGATCTCCCTTCATTTATTCACTCACCTATCCAGAAAAATCCTGGTCCAGACAAAACCAATAGATTTGCTCTTTTTTTCTTATAATCGATAAAGACATGGATTATCAAGTTGCCATTGGAGAAAACAGCTGGATAAATTAGTTCAGGTCCCTGTACGGTGGTGATTAGAAGGCAACAGTAAACATGATTAGTTTACATGCTGTTGAACACAATGCCCTGCTCACTGCTTATTTATCTCACAATTGTGAAGGAGAATGTTCAGGGAGATCAGCCTGGGATTTATGCCTTCATACCCGAAAAGATGGAATATCTAGTTTGAAGAATCATGTTTGGCAGACTGGTGCAATTTAAATACTTCTTCAGTGGATAAAGATCTTGGTGAAACTGAAATTTACGTCCTTGCCTTGATTTTCCTTACCATTCTTTGGTAGCGGCACAATAAATACCAGATATATAATCTTGGGGCGATCTATCCAGTTTTTCTTGGAGAGTTAAAAATTTGCAAAGAATTTCATAAATGCTTTATACTTGCTCAAAAATCTCAGCGTTACCACATATAATCCAAGATTTTAAAATTATTTGGAACAAATGCTCAATTGAGTTAGACTTTTTACTGACATTATAATCTCAAAATCTGACTTTGCATTAAATATGTGAAGTCCCATTGCAACATACTTGGATCTGAGAATGTAATTTTATTTTTTCAAAAACTGTCATAGTTTCTGCATGCTATTTAGTGCTTAATGGCACTGTACCAATAAGTCGTTATTTCAAATTCATCAATGCAAATTGTTTAGAAGTATCATTACTATACTTAAAATAAGTAATTTTTCCAACAGTGAAAGAGTCATGTTTAATTTTTTTTTGAACTAGTAGCTCATTTCAGAATAAGGCCTATTTCCTGTATGATTAACAAAGCATCCTGAAAAAGGATTATTTAGTAAGTATTTGCATTTGGGGACGGAGAAGAACTGTGCACCGTTTTGGTTTGTTTTACAGACAAATGGCACAAAGTTTCATACAATTAGTGTCACTAGCGTGTACAAAGGCAAAGTACCTTTCTTCAGGCTGATAGGAATTTGCTCCATTGTACACACTGTTTAATGTTTACTTTATAGTTTTATTGAAATTAAAGTGCACAAAAAGTCATGGAAATTTCCTTTCCTATGGCATACCTTAAGCATTGGTTGAAAATCACAAGTTGAAAAACTTATGTTTGCACATCATTCACAGTCACAGGACATACAGTGCTTCACAGCCAGAGAAGCACTTTGGAAGTATGGTCATTACTTTAATGTACAGCACACAGCAGCCATTTTGTAGACAGAAAACTCCAACAAACAGCAATGCTCAATGATCAGATGAGGGGAGGCAATGACCTCGTCATATTGTTGCTACACTAGTAATCCCAAGACCCAGGTAATGTTCTGAGGACAGATGTTCAAATCCCACCATGACAGATGGTGGCATTCGAATTCAATAAACATCAAGATTCAATTCAAATGACCATGAAACCGTTAGCGGTTGCCATCAATATCCAACTTATTCACTAATGCCCTTTGAGGAAGGAAACTGTCATCACATGATCTGGCCTACATGTGACTCCAGATCCACAGCAATGCGGTTAGCTCTTAACCGCCCTCTGAGCAATTAGAGATGGGCTAAAAATGCTGGCCCAGGCAGTGACACCAACATCCTATGAGTGAATAAAATAAATAACATAATATGTTTATGAAATGTGGATTGAGGGATAGTGTATATAATCATGGGAGAGCTATCTGGTTTTTCTTTGATGTAACAAGATAGAATTTTTACATTTACATGATTCACAGCAGACAGGATCTCAGTCGAACATCTCATCTAAATGATAACACTCCCTTCACTACTGCTCTAAAGTGTCAAGTTCGATTTTAGTGCTGTAGCCCTAGAGTGGGATTTGAAACCACAATCTTTGACTCTGATGATTCAAAGTTTTACGAGCGGAACCACAGCTGACACCCGATGTGAACAACTGGGTGGAGAGTCAGTAGTGCTATCCTGTCCCTTTGATCAAATGCTTCAAATCAAGACAGTAGTTTCTTGATTTGTTTTTAAACTAAATAATACCACACAAATCTGACATCTTTAAACAGCACAGTTGCTAACAGCGACTCAAATAATGTTCAGTAGGAGCAAACAGAACACATAATATGGTGGCTTAATACAAAGGCTATTTTAAACCATAAACTAAAGGCCAGTTTAAAATATGATATAAAATTCAACAGATGTCCTGGGAAATATCTTTGTTATCCTACTATCTCAAGTCAAGCACCCAGGTAGGTCTGAGTGGGTATCCTTTTCAAAGGGTTGGTGCAGACTCAATGGGCTGAACGGCCTCTCTATGCACTGCCGGCATTCTATGACTCCATAGGTTTTAAATTCACCAGCATCTCATGACAGTTAAAACTAGCAACACATGGCCAAACAAAACTCCAAAAAAAATTTAAATGAATCTCACGAAATTAAAATCTTCAAAGAAGTGCAGTATATTCAAGACTTAAATATACCCCCAACAGGGAATAAAAATCAGTGAAGCTTACATTCCAACCTAGGAAACTAGTAAAAGCTGACCAATGATCTTAAAAATGTTGAAACTGTTCTGTATAAATGCTCGTGACATGTGAAAACCAGTAATTACAACAGAAGAGTGAAGGGAGCTAGATTTATATTTTATATAATTTACTCATATTGAAGAAAATAAATCATAACTGAATGCCTTATGACAAATCCTTTAGTACAATTGCCAGCATCTGGAGTTCACAGCAAACATAAATTGAAAAATGAAAATCTATTAAAAGGGAAGAAAATGAATTTCCGAATGGCAAATAGAGAATAGCTTAATTGAAAATTTGTCATTTGAGAATTAATTTGTCTTTATATTTAAAAACTTCATCAAGCACCAGCAAATTGTCTATGTCAGAGAATTTTTTTTATAGGAAGTGGCAGCCTTGGCTCGGCGGGATCACTGATCTGTGAGAGAAGGTTGTGTTGAAATCTTAATTTAGCACATCAAGCCTAATAGTTCAGTTCAGTCCTAAGGAAACATCATCTTATTCTGGAGACATTAAACTGAGGCTTACTATGCCCATCCAGTTGGACATTCATAATTCCACTGTGTTATAGTCCCAACTGATATTATCACTGGACAAGTCAAACCCCAGACAGAAATCAGGCTTGATAGGTCATTTTTTTTTTTGTTCTTGTCTAATTAGGCTGTTTTTCACTGAAACTCAAGCATGCAATGCTACAGATTGCATTTTAACAATAAAATAGAAATTATGCAAAGGAAATTATGATAAAAATATAAGAAACCAAAATGATTTATAAATAAGACACTTGATAGATCTTGAAACACAGTAAGATACAATCTCATCTATTCCACCATTATCCCTGTACAATATTCAAACACCAGAGAGAAAACTCTTCTCTATCACATCTATAGGCTCAACTTAATGGTTTTTTTCAACTCCTTGAAAGAAGGGCAAAACTCAAATCCTTATTTCCTAACTGTTCTGAACTATCTCGTTTCTCTAAGAGAAACAATTTCATACATCTAACTTCAATTAGGGCTTCTCTGAACTGCCAGCAAAAAGCTTTCCAAGCAATAGGGTTTTCCCCAAGCAAAAAAAAAACCCCCTCTTCTAACTAAGGGCAAGCTAAAGTTCTTCAATGTTTGGTCTGTCCACTGCAAATGGGGCCAACTACAAACATATTCCCATTAGCACCTCGGGGACTCTCTCTATCTCTCTCTCTCTTTAGCTCTCATTTTGGTGTAAAGAGAATCCTGGTTGCAGAAATACTGACAAGTTAATCATTAAACCCCCTTATACACAGACCAAGACTCACACGCAACTAGTTGAAACTCTAAATTCTATAATAGATTATATTAATATATAAATAAATTGTCCACCTTGTCTTCCTGATTATAAATAGGCCCAATATTGAGCACACAATCAAAATCAACGAAATAATGTTCTGTTACCTCACTGTGCTCAATGTGTTTGCTGACATTTAACAGCATGCAGACATTAAAAGTAGTTTTTTATTTATCAAATACTTTGGGCCAGCCCAAGGTTGTAAAATAAATGCAGCTTCTTTAATGAAACTTTTTGTCAAATTGTTCAGTCAAGGTGATCCAGAGGCCCATCTCTCAAAAGTAAATTCAGATCAGTGTAAGGTAGGTTGGAATGACTTACGGACAGAATATTTTGTCTGAGATACAAACGATCCTGACATTCCCATAGAATGTACCAGACTTGAGACAAAAGACTAACCATGGAAAACACAAGTCATTCAGCATTTAAAGATGAACAACATTAATATACAAAGAAGAGTATATTTAATACTCTCTCTGCAGATGCTTATTATTTCTAGCATGTTTTAGTTTTCAGCTTAATGTTAATTTTCTCATGCTGGTTATTCTTTGGCTTCATAGTTTCACACACCAGCTTTTAAAATCACGGGTCATTAATTAGACATTAACCATTGAACTGTAATGATGACCCTTTCCGAATGATAGCATACACAGTTTTTGCATCTGTTGAGATTCCAACTTTTTCAGCTTACTGTAATTGTCCTCCATCTGCACGTGCAGCCGACATTAAACAGTCAGCTTGAAACACATGTCATTTATAAAAACAGTAAGCTCCAACTGAATTACAGAGGGCCAGCTGTATCATAATGCTTAACTCAAATCTTGGGAAGATTCTGATGGTTGGTAAGTGCAACATCAAAACCATGTCTGAGAAAATGAAATCAGAGATAGTAGGAACTGCAGATGCTGGAGAATCCGAGACAACAAGGTGCAGGGCTGGATGAACACAGCAGGCCAAGCAGCATCATAGGAGCAGAGAGGCTGACGTTTCGGGCCTAGACCCTTCATCAGAAAAGGGGGAGGGGAAGGGGGTTTTGAAATAAATAGGGAGAGAGTTGGAGGCGGATAGAAGAGGGATAGAGGAGAGGATAGGTGGAGAGGAAACAAACAGGTCGAAGAGGCGGGGATGGGGCCAGGAAAGGTGAGTGTAGGT
>NC_063358.1:22354977-22417058 GCF_021869965.1 Rhincodon typus
ACCTACACTCACCTTTCCTGGCCCCATCCCCGCCTCTTCGACCTGTTTGTTTCCTCTCCACCTATCCTCTCCTCTATCCCTCTTCTATCCGCCTCCAACTCTCTCCCTATTTATTTCAAAACCCCCTTCCCCTCCCCCTTTTCTGATGAAGGGTCTAGGCCCGAAACGTCAGCCTCTCTGCTCCTATGATGCTGCTTGGCCTGCTGTGTTCATCCAGCCCTGCACCTTGTTGTCTGAGAAAATGATGCTCGATTACTGAAAACACATCCAAAAGGCTTTAGCTAGAACTCCAGATGGCTGAAATCTTACCCGACGCACATAATGCCACAAGCAAGACAGTTCCCATCAAGAATCACAACAGCAAAGCTCAAACAGTGCATTTTCATCATTATTATACTGGAACATTAAGAGTGAATGAGGGAGATCCGTTTCTATTATGTGGGAATTTAATAATGTTTGTGCATATCTTTCTGAAGTTGTACTACTGTTTTGTTAGACTCAGTTTTAATTGCAAGGGGTTAAGGAAGTTTTGGTGACTGGATTTTGCTACTGTATCTGCTTTTCTGTCATAACATTAAACCTCTAGGTTTGAATGGCACAATTGATCTAAAACTGTAATATTCATTGAACATCTTTTAGTTTGTTGTTTATACCAAAAAGAAGGCTTTCAGTTGTTTTCTTCTATCAAGTAACAATCACACTGTGATATATGGCTTGTTGTGAGACCACATTCTAGTTGCGATTGAAAAAATGCAGATTATTCCCTATTTTACGAGGGGTGATGTGAGGGCACAACAAGGTAATGTTCCTGACTCAGTGATTCCAGTCACGAGTTCCATTCAAAGGGTGTGTGGGTCAGATATAGGGTGATAGCATTGCAGCACCATTTCTCCAATCCCTTTCAATGAGGGCTTGTATGTGGATTTGAATGTGCGAATGTAATCTTGTACGACTAGGAACCTTGGGTTTGGGAGCAGGAGTAGGCCATTCAGCCTTCATATCTGCTCCATCATTCAATAAGACAATGGCTGATCTGGTTGTGTTCCCAACTCCACCTCATAACTCTCAACTCCTTTGTCTATCAAAAATCTAACTCAACCCTGAATAAATTCAGATGACCCAGCCTCCCCAGTATTCTGGTGAATGGAATTCCATGGTTTTCTGGGGAAAAGAATTCCACAGGCTAACAACCCATAACATGGCTAGAGTGGTTAGACAATGGCTACAGTAACATTTCCCATTTTTGTATTAAAATGATTAACGCTGCTAAAATGAATAAACACACAGGCCTCTTCCTGGGAATAAAATAGAGCTTGGTATACACATCAGCTTTGATAGAAACATAATCTATTCTTCCCTAGACATACACTAACAGTTTCTATGATTACCAAATCTTTCCATTATTGTTATTATGGGTTAAGTGGAATGTAAATATTAAGAAGATAGGACAAAATTATACTTTAAAATGTTACAGTTTTTACTAGTATTAATCTTAACACTAACAACTGATTTCTGTAGGGCCTTTTATGGCATAAGAGTTATTTCTTATGAATAGAATAATGGCTAATTTCCAGAAAACGCGGCTACTGGGGACAGCACTACCACCTACAGAGTTAGTAAACTAACAAACTAATCTCTGTTTAGTGTCCTCAAGGGAACATCATCTTGGTTTGCACCAGAAACAACCCCACCCTTTTGTTGGTAACCATGGTGATAAAATTTTGTAAATGCCAGCAGAAGCATGGGTAACACTTTATGAACAACTTCTGACGAATGCACCTTTAATCACAAAGGCATGATATCCTCTTTTCATGAACATAAACATTTTTGACAGAAGGCTACAATGAAATCCAGTCTACACCAGTTAATTGTCTCAAATTTTTGCTCACAAAGAAACACAATAGCCAGTAATTTTCAGCAATTTAATGAACATTTCAGCCAAGTACTACTGAAATGCTAAGACATTTTCACAAAACACCAAAGCAATAATCAAGATACGGGCAATCAAATCTTCGGTGCTGTATAAATCAGACATCGCAAATCTCAGTCACTTAGGGCAGTTTTCAATGCTCTCTTCCATCACAAGTTGGATACTGATAGGGGCATTTAATCCAGTGGGAAGGTGATCATCAAAGTTTTCCTGTCTCTACCCCAATTAAGTCCAACATGGGAAGTCTGAAGACTGGCCCATGTACACTGCCTGCAATCAAAACCCTTAAGTGGGCAATTAATAGCAGCCACTTAAGGGTCTCACCCTGATGCAGTTGGTATTAAGCCAGTGGAATGCAGGGTGCTCAGTCTGCGGAGAACATGACAAAACAAAGCCTCCACCAGGGCTGTGTGTGAGGGGTGCATTGTTCAAAGGCAGTAAGCAGCTGATTAGGAGATGTGTCATTGAGGTGGTGGAAGACAAGGGTATGTTGAAAGTCTTCTACATGTCTTTGCTGTTAAACCCAATTACTGTCATCTTTTATGGAGTTCCCACCCCTCTCTATTCTTCACTCACTTGTGGCCCATGACAGCAGATTCATGACTAAAGCTATGTAGGCAGCAGCAATCACTTTCCCATTTCAATAGAACCACTAGCCCTTAGATCGTTGGCAACTCTCAGTGGGTAGGATTTTCGCCCTGGTCCGTGTGACACGGTTTCCATGTGAGTCAGCAAAAGATATGCCACAGATAGGTTCTTGATGAGACAGATGTCATGAAGTTTACTTAGAACACTATTTAGGTACAATATCACAGAAAAACAGAGTCTGGGGTGAGTGCTTACTGATGTTACCGTGCATTACAAAGACATAGTTAACTGACTGAAGACGTTATTAAACAAAGAAACTGTAACTGAGGGAGAGATGCATATTAGCACAGGTTCGGATGTCATGTAACTGTCTTAAAAGGAATAGCCTTGTCAGGTCTGGAATCTGCCATAATACAGTACCCCAAAACTTTAAACAATACCCACTTTGTCTTCCAAAGAATGAAAAATCTTCCTATGCTGTTGCAGCTGGACATCATCTGATGGATCCTACTGAATCTACACTGTTTGGCTGTGACCAAAATATATGAGATTGGACACTATCTTCCAGTTCAGATTCAATAATGTCCATTTGTAGGTATGCAAAAACATTATTGTTCTTAGCGGGGGTTTGGAAATCAGCCACGAACACAAGATATGGTCATTTAGTAACCTGGATATTGGGGAGGTGGAATTACTATTGGACTGTTAATCCAGAGACCCAGGTAACGTTCCGGGGATCCGGGTTTGAATCCTGCCGTGGCAGGAGGTGAAATTTGAATTCAACAAATATCTGGAATTAAGAGCCTAATGATGACCATGAATCCATTGTTGATTGTTAGGAAAAACCCATCAGGTTCACTAATGTCCTTTAGGGAAGGAAACTGCCATCCTTACCTGGTCTGGGCCTACATGGGATTCCAGACCCACAGCAATGTGGTTGACTCTTATCTGCCCTCTGGTCAATTAGGGATGGGCAATATATGCTATCCTAGCCACTGATGCCCTCATCCCAAGAATGATTTTTTTTACAAAAATTACCATCTTTGTAAATAGTACCCATGGATTTTCACAAGTAGACGGTCTAGTGAAAAAGGATCTTGACAGCTGGATTCTGGTCAGTGTGAACAATGATATTCTTGCTGATTAGGCATGTATAAAATTGTGTGGAATTTCAAGAGAATATTGTCAGGGAGGAGAGGGCGGGTATGTAGCAGACGAAGTTCAAATGCAGAGAAGTGTGAAGTGAGTCACTTTGGTACAAAGAACCTGAAGAGATGGTATAAAATAATGTTTAAACTATTCTAAAGGGTGTGCAGGAACAGAGATACCTAGGTGTATATAAGTCATTAAAGGTATTTGGCACAGACAGAGAGTGTTGTTAATAGAGCATACAGTATTCTAGGTTTAATAAGCAGCAGCATAGAGTACAAGACCAGGGAGACTAGGAGGACCTATATAAGGGATAGTAGGAACTGCAGATGCTGGAGAATCTGAGATAACAAGGTGTAGAGCTGGATGAACACAGCAGGCCAAGCAACATCAGAGGAGCAGGAAAGCTGATGTTTTGGGCCTAGACCCGAAGGCTCTGGTTAGACCTTACCTGGATTATCATGACCAGTTCAGGGCACCGCACTCTAGGAATATGTGAATGCATTGCATAATATGCAGACGAGCTTTAAACGAATGGTTCCAGGATCAGACGCTTCAGTTGGTAGGAAAGTTTGGAGAAGTAGTTCTTTCAAGAGGAACAGGCCAAGAGGAGATTTGATAGAAGTTTCCAAAATCACGAAGGGTCTAGACAGAGTAGCTAAGGAGAAACTGTTCCCATTCATAAACGGATCAAGAACCAGAGGCATAGCTTGAAAGTATTTTGCAAAAGAAGCAAATAAGAGGTAAGTAACTTTCCCACAGTGGGTGTTACAGGATGGAATGCACTGTCTGGAAGTATAGTGGAAGCAGGTTCAGTTAAGGCAAGCAAGTAGCTTTGTTTCCATTTAAACAATCAGTGTGCAGCATTACAGGGAAAAGGCAGGAGACTGGTACCAAGTCAAAATTCTGAGGGAGCCAGTAAAAACACAATGGGTCAAAAGGTTTCCTCAGCGTAGTGACAATTCTGCAATTTTGTAGATGTTATCTTTGTCTTGCTGTGCATGCATATTCGGTATAACTTTTGTTTTGATATGATCAGGTCTAATACCAGTTCATGTGCAGCTTGAACAGAAGAAATTGATTTGGCTCCTGTTTTCAGCAGCAAAAAACGTCAAATCAACAAGACCACGTTTTAGAGATAGCAGGAACTGCAGATGCTGGAGAATCTGAGATAACAAGGTGTAGAGCTGGATGAACACAGCAGGCCAGGCAGCATCAGAGGAGCAGGAAGGCTGACATTTCGGGCCTAGACCCTAGGCCTGAAACATCAGCCTTCCTGCTCCTCTGATGCTGCTTGGCCTGCTAAGACCATGTTTTCTTACTACTGTCATGAGCTGATACATGCTTGTGTTCAGCTCACACATAGTTCGTCAAAAATCTGCTGTCACCAGTGACGGATAGACAACCTGATAGAATCAAGAATCTATGATCCATATATGGCCTGGCTGATGGACAATTGAAATGGGAACCTGAGGAATCAATATCTAACGAAAGGTGTTCCATAAGTTGTCAGTTGCTTCAACTCCAGGGAACATGTATGGGCCATATCCACGCATGGCATGATCTGGGAAAATGCTTGACACAAAATAACTTGGAATTAATCTCTTCCAGGTTAGGAATCTGGTGTGGACATCTTTTAGCATGTTGTTCAGTTGCTTTGGATTTAAACACACATGTATCGTTCTGTCTTTCTTCAAAACACAATTAGTTAAGAATCACCAATCAGCATGATATCCAACTTTCCTGATGGTGCCGTTTGGTGCCATGGAATCCAGTCTGAGCTTATCTTGAACGCAGATGCTGCAGTTATAAGGAGGGTCGATGCTAGATGAGGCATCAGATATAACATTGTAACCCATTTAGAGTTGTTGATAACATCAAATTGGTCTGGGTAAGAGTTAGTCAGGTTATAGATAGACTTAACGTTGTGAACTGGAATCTTTGGTGTTGAAACTGACAGATATGACACCTCATGGAACATAATGATATATCAATCCATGTACACTGGCAAAGCAAGAATAGGTGATTGTCTGTTTCAATAATGTAATATGTTTCAGATATCGATCCTGAGGATCTGTAGTGGCAATTAAGTATCAGCCATTGCGAGAAATTGTCTTACCTTGTGAGGACGGCACCATGTTATACAAGTTTACCCCAAGTACATCTCGTGTAACATGCTTAAAGGGATGATATTTGCACTGGCACCAGTGTCAATCTGAAGATATCATGCATGTTGTCCACTTCCTTTTGGGTATATCACTTGGAGGCAAAGTCTTCAGCTTTTCTGGCTTTCATGTGGTGTGTGACATTGACCACATGTATTGCCTGAATGGGGTTTGTAAGCTGTGTTGTTCTGGTTATCTCTTGGGCTATATTGAGATGCTTGTGTGTTCCAGATGGAATGTCAAGTGATTATTCTTTGGGATAAAACAAATAACTGCACATGCTAGAAATCTGAAACAAAAACAGAAATTGCTGAAGAAGTCCCACAGGTCTAGCAGCATCTGTGGAGGAAAATAAAATGAGATTCTGAAGAAAAGTCACTGGATTAGAGACATTAAATCTATTTTCTTTCCACAGATGCTGCCAGAACTGCTGAGTTTCTCAGGCAATTTCTATTTTTGTACATTCTTTGGGTTTACCCAGAAGAATCTTTCTGAAGAATTTGATGAGTCTGGAGGAAATGAACAGTTTGTTAAGATGTTCAACTAAGTTACATTCAATGAAATCACATTCTGTACCTTTGCATCAACACCTGCCGAAGAACAAGTTGATTATTATCCCTGGCTATTGGTGGTAATGACATGAAATCAAGTGTGTGTATCCTGAAACTGACTCAAACTTTAACTTGATCTTCTAAAATCTAAAAAAATTGTGTTGGGATCTCTGTAGTCAGTGAGAAAAGCCAGAGGATTTTAATTCTTAACCCTTCAGCTCCCAAAGTGAGAAAAAGTTTGTTCGCTGCCATTGTTTGTCAGCTATCTGCTGATCCATCCAGTAAAGATTGATATTTTAAAAAAAATTGAAGTTCAGTTGGTAGCACTCTAACTCCATATCATAATGTTCTGGGTTCACCTCACACACCAGGGTTTGAGCGTAAATGTCAACGTAGACATTCCAGTGCACTTACTGAGAGAATGCCCTCTCCAGTAGACGCAAACAATTCCATAGCACCATATTGGCGAGGAGCATGGGAGAAATTCCACGTCCTGGTCAATATTTGTTCCCCATTCAATAGCAGAGAAAAAATTCTGATATTTATCACATTGCTGCTTGTGGGAGTTTGCTCCAAAGCAAATTGGCTGTCTTGTTTCATACATTACAACGGTGAATACATTTCAAAAGTACTTGTGTGACTGTAAATCACAGATATCCAGCGACTGTGAAAATGCTGTATAAATACAAGGTTCTCTTTCTTCCTATTTAACAGAAGAAGCCAGGAAGAATGATTGCTCTGGTCTGTTGAATTCATATGAAGCAGGATTGCTCAGGAGCTGTTTGGAGAGGAAATATTAAAATTTCTTAACAAAACCTCTTGAATTAATTAAGTCATTTTTGATGGGAGACATTTCAATTTGGAAAAGTAGCTCATTAAATGGAATGGACTATATTTATAAACAGTGTAGTGATGGTTTTATGAATCTTATTCTTACATCAGCCAAAGGTTGAGCGCAACACCTTCACCAACAAGACCAGAGCCTGAAATGAGATATAGGGAGAGAATGCTAACTTGATATGCAGAATTTGACTCAGAGTAGAGCAGGTCAGTAATTTCATAGTTTGTAATGTAACGTTGTCTCAGTCAAAACCACATTTAATGTGGAGGTGCATTGTTACAATAGTTTCAAACACAGGTGACATTTTATGTAATAAGCATAGAGCCATGGCTCATATTCTTACGTTGACCTGTTATTATAAAGGCAAGTAAGTTTGCAATGAAGCCCTGTATGAATAATCTAATTACAATGCAATCCAAATCAACAACAATCAAATTATTATTCAAACGAAAAAGTTTGCAATATGGTGGGCCTCAATCAAGCAAGAGCAAAGGGTTTCCTTTACCAGTGGCTGAAACATATGTAAATAAACAAGCCAACTAGAGTTCTGTCCAAGATGACTTTTTTGGCTGCACTTGGGCTTAATTTTCCACAAGTTCAGCCAGTGTGTTCCAGTATAATGTCAATGTCAGTATGATGAAATCAGAAGCCCATTATCTTGTAAGATACTGTCCTCACCATTTAGACCACAGTAATTTTCAGGTAGGAGTTGAGATTGTCAATGATATTTGGTAGGTGACTGGGTTGGGAGAGTGGTGGAGGGGGAGGTATTGATGAACTAAGCACCGTACAAGGGTTGGTGTTGTTGATGGAGGTGGCATTTAAAGATGCACTCACCAACATTGACCTCTTGTTAGAGGTCACTGATCTTTCTGGTTGTACTGCATTCAACTTTTTGGGCCTCAACTTCCAGCTCTGATTTCAATATCTCTGTTCACACAGCCTTTGAGTACATGTCTAGAGGGCTTCCCGTCCACCTGCATATACAGGACGACTGCAGTTTTCCCATCTCCTTCACCATTTCACAAAACAGCGTTCGAAAACCTGAGAGCCCGCGTTCTTCCATATTTGTACTATTATTCAACGTTTCACTACCTGTGTGACTGTCAACATACATCTACTCACAGTATTGTCTTTTTGCTCAGGTATCCAATCAACAAGGGTGGTAAGCACAGGGTGGACACTTAAGGTCAGTTAAAACAACAAGCAGTACAAATTGGCACACAACCAGTTTAGCAGACACCAGGTGCTGATGTCTATGTTCATCAAGTTCAACCCCTACTGGTCTCAACCTGCACAACGAAGACAGTATCATGTGAATGCTGTCCTGATAGTTAACAACATTTGGTCACACATTGCAGAATTCTGATGCCCATTAGTAATATTTCTCTAAACCGAGACTGAACAGCATAACCGGTGTTAAAACACAGTGTTTGTGCCACACGGATGAGTCAGAAGGCAGAACTAGTTAGAACTAGTCAGGTCTAGTCCTCTCAGCCGCATTGTCAAACAGCAACACAGGATAGTTAGCTTCACTCACCTGCCAGTCAGACAACTTCACATAGACATTGCCCACCTAAATGTTCTGTTTACACCCTCTTCCTGTTACAGGCCACCCAAAACCTTTGAAATATATAAGAATGCCGCTGTGATTGTTAAAGTAGTGCATTATTACATGGCAAATCCCCCTAAAATTACTTTTATACTCAAATTTCCAATTGTCTTTGACTTTCAGTTCATCACCTTCTC
This sequence comes from Rhincodon typus, assembly GCF_021869965.1. Lineage (NCBI taxonomy): Eukaryota > Metazoa > Chordata > Chondrichthyes > Orectolobiformes > Rhincodontidae > Rhincodon > Rhincodon typus. The sequence goes on from NC_063358.1 coordinate 22,363,951, forward strand.
AGCAGCTGTTGATTTGCTAAATCACCACTTCCCCCTTCATCACATTCAATGCCCTTATGTCCACTAGAACTATTTCCATCCCTATATTCACATTTCTCCTTGTTTCTTTTTCTATCTTGCCTCTTTCAGAGGTCTCATCTTATTAATGAGTCCCACCTCTTGCTCTTTTAGCTTCCATATCTACTGAACTTACTATTCAATTTCCCTTCCTGATTCCCATGTTGGTTGACATTAATGATTCTTTCCTCAAGTACGGCCACCTTTTTTTTAAGGAAATCAAATGCCCTGCTGGAGTCACCCATCTTCTCAAAATAAAACAACATCCACTCATCAGCCCTTAAGCAACCCTGATCCCAAATCCTTGAATGTGTTGTCACCTGGCAAATTGATACAAAGTCCCATCCTCACATTGAAGAGGCACGCCATCCTGTTACGTGGCACTGCCCCAGGCTAAATGGGATAGCCATTCTGAGGAAAGGTCACCGGACCTGAAACGTTAACTCTGTTTTTCCCTTCACAGATGCTGCCAGACCTGCTGAGCTTCTCCAGCAATTTTGTTTTTGCAGCTTTTGAATACATCTGGTAAGTCAAGATTGGTGTGGTGACGTGGGCCATCAGCAGGATCATAGCCAAACACAAGCTGCCACCTTGTATATTCACCACAAAAACCATCAAGCCAGGGGATCTAAGATAACAAGGTGTAGAGCTGGATGAACAAAGCAGGCCAAGCAGAATCAGAGGAGCAGGAAAGCCAAGGGATCTAACCTGGTTCAAGGAAGAGTGAAGGAAGCCATCCTAGGAGTAACACAAGGTATACATAAAAATGTGGTATCAACTTGGTGAAACTACAAGATAAGACGATTTGGATGCCAAACAGCATAAGTAGCAAGCAATAAACAGGGATAACCAATGCCACACCTGACAGATCAGGTCCAAGCTCTGCAGATCTGCCAAAGTCGTGAATGGTGGTGGACAATTAAATAGCTCATTGCAGGAGGTGGATCTCCAAATATCCCACCCTCAGTAACAGGGGGAGCCGATCATATCAGTGCTAAAGATAAGGCAGTAGTGGTTGCCACAATTTTCCTGCAGAAGATTCAACTGAATGGTTAATCCCTGCCTTCTGCAATGATCACTAGCCATCCCACAGATGCTGGTCTTCAGCCAATTCGATTTGCTTCACATGATATTAGGAAACTGTTAAAGACACTGGGCCCTGACAATCTTGCAGCAATAGAACTGAAGATTTGTGTTCTAGAAATTGCTGTGTCCCTAGCCAAATTGGTCCAGTAGAGATTGAACACTGGCATCTAACTGACAATATGGAAAATGGCCCTCATATGTGACGTGTAGTGATTCTAACAAGGTCAGCCAGGTGGGCCTGATAGAATAGGAGTTCCCTGATTGGACCAAATTAACAGCCCCAATCAGGGAGCCTCAGCTGACAGATTAAAACAGCAGTATCAGAGATTCTGGCACGATGAGAGCTGGCTCTGAAGAAACTAGAGCACTGTCAAGGATTCGCCACGTGTAAATAAAAGGTGACTTGGTGATGGGATACTGGCTTCTGTGGAGTTATTTCATTATGTGCACAGAGTCCTGTGTAGAGTTTGCACATTCTACCAGTGTCTACATGGGTTTCCTTCAGTTGCTCTGGTTTCCTCCCACAGTCCAAACATGGTTAGGTGGATTGGCCATGCTAAATTGCCCATAGTGTCCAGGGATGTGCAAGCTAGGTGGGTTAGCCATGGAAAATGTAGGGTTACAGGCACAGGGTACAGGGGTGGGTCTGGGTGGGATGTTCTTCGGAGAGTCGGTATGGATTCAATGGGCCGAACGGCCTGCTTCCACACTACAGGGATTTTATGATTCTATGAAAACAGAAAAAATTGCAAATCCAGCCAATTACCTCCCCATCAGTCTACTCTCAATCGTCAGTAAAGTAATGGAAGGTGTCATCAACAGTGCTATCGAGTAGCACTTGCTCAGCACAAACTTTCTCAGTGATGCCCAGTTTGGGTTCCACCAGGCCACTTAGCCCCTGACCTCATTACTGTGTTGGTTCAAAATGGACAAAACAGCTGAATTCCAGAGTGGAAACGGAAATGACTGTCCTTGATATCAGGGTAACATTTGACGGAATGTGGCATTAGGGATAGCAAAACTGAACTCAATGGCAATCAGGAGAAAACTCTCAGCTGGGTGAGTCACAGCTAGGACAAATAGAAATGGTGGTACCTGTTGGAGATCAGTCATCACACCTTCAGAACATGAGTTCCTTAGGGGAGTGTCTGAGGACCAACCACCTTCAGCTGCTTTAACAACCTTCCCTCCATTGTAAGGTAAGAAGTGGTGATGTTCACTGATTGCACAATGTTCAACGTCATTCATGACTCCTCAGATGCTGAAGCAGTCCATGTTCAAATCCAACAAGGCCTGGGCAATGACTAGGTTTGGATTAACAAGGGGCACTAACATTCATGTCACACAAATTTCAGGCATAAACATCTCCAAGATTGAATTTGCTAGCATTCTTTGACATTCAATGGCATTACCAACACTGAGTACCCATTATCAACATTCTGGCGTTTACCACTAATCAGAAACTGAAATGGACTAGCCAAATAAATGCTGTAGCTGAAAGAGATCAGAGGCTAGGGATCCTGCAGCCTGTAACTCACCTCATGACTCCCAAAAGATTGCCAAACATCTAAAAGTCAGTAGTGTGATGGGAAACTCCCTATCTGCTTGGATGAGTGCAGTTCCAACAATTCTCAAGAAGCTGGATATAATTCAGAAAAAGCAACTGGTGTGATTAGCACCACATTCATAAACTTTTACTCCCTCTACTTCCGACTCTCAGTAGCAGCAGTATGTACCATTTACAAGTGCAGAAAATTAGCAAGCCATCTTAGACAGCATCTTCCAAACCCGACTACTATCTGGAAAGACAAGGGCAGCAGATACATGGGAATACTATCATCTGCAGCTTCCATTCCAAGCCACTCACAGAGTTGGAATCCCTCCCTAACTGAATTGTGGGTCTACCTACACTGAATGGACTGCAGTGGTTCAAAAAGTAAGTTCATTACCACCTTATGCACGGCAATAATAGATGGTTAATGAATGCTAGTCCAGCCTGTAAAGCCCATGTTTCATGAATGAATAAAAAAGGCAATTAGTGATCTAGTCTCAAAACTCTTTTGTGTGGCTTGATGTGAAACTTTGATCCGTAACAGCTTAAAACTTGTGATTACATTAAAATGTTACATCAATGTTGTTATTTTTGATTTTCATTGTACACAGAGGCCCAACACTATTCATCAAAAGTCAACCTTGTTTTATTCTCCTTGTACAGGAGAGTCATGTTTCCAGTAATATTATTGTTAGTCTGAAATACTAGTTTGCATAGAACGTAGAACATACAACAATACAGCCACAGGAATGGGCCCTTCAGCCCACAATGTTGTGCTGAACGTGATGCCAAATTAAACTAATCCCTTCTGCCTGTCCTTGGTCCAAATCCCTCCATTCCTTGCATCTTCATGTGCTTATTTAAAAGTCCCCTAAATGCCGCTATTGTATCTTCCTCCACTACCGTTACAGGCCTCAATTAGCCTCAAGTCTCAAATTTGTTGCAGTTTAATCTTTTGCATATTGTTTATTCACTGCATTGGTATCTGACAAGCATTAGAAGGAAAACAGAATACTTCGAAACTCAGGAAGCATATCTTAGATGGTACAGCCCAAGCTAATGACTGTCCTTTTTTTAAAGCAGTCTTTGTTTTTGTAGGAGATATGATGGAATTCCTAATTTGAAGATGGAAATCAACACATGGAAAGTCATAAAGTGCACTCTATTTACAAAGCAGCTTTAGATAACAAACTTTAGATTAACACCAGCTCCATACTTTGATGAGCTAGTTATTCCTTTCAGCTATCTTCTTCATGAGCAAAAAAAAATCAACTTCTCGGTACTTCATTGATTGCTCTAGGAAGCAATTAGAATGTTCAGGTTCAGAGATTTATTCCAAACATCCTTCTGCATATTTATTCCAAACATCCTCCTTCATATAATTTGAATTGCTTCAAAATCTTCACAGATATCAGTCAACTCTTGCAGCAGAAAAGGCCTTCATTGTGTGTCAAATTTCCTTAAGGGATTTTCAATCAATTGTGATCAAGACACTATTTTGATGTTTGACAAATGCACACTTTTAATTGGGACAACATAACAGTACCAGGACAAGCAAAGCAAAGACAAGCACGAGAATTCCTGGAAGCCTGGTTTTCAACCACTGGAACCATAAACAAACATGTTGAAATAGGCCCCATCTACATACCACTACGGAGCAAAACCGGAAACAGAGCTATCCACCATAACAGACTGAACCATATAAATTCAGAACAGAACAGAACAACAGCGCTTCAACGGAGGCCAGACAGCACTGAAGATGTCACCTAGAAGGGGGACGAAAAATTTGCACGAAAACCAGTCAGCTTGGCGAACCAACCAACAACTTCAAGGAGTTACAAGAGGTATCCAAATAAATGAGTCACAAAGTCAATAACTTTCTGAAAATGGGTTTTCAGATCCAAAATGTTAAAAATAGGACTTTAGGCAGAAGGAGGCATGCACAGAATTTTCCAAGATCAGCTGATTAGAACAGTTCTGGATCATAATCGGATGGATGCAGATAATACACCAGCAGAAAATTGCAGCTAAAGGAAATTCAGTGGGCAGTCACACATCATAGAGAATCCATCTGAACAGGGTGACGAAAACATTGAAATCCTTTAGAAAAGCTTGAAATGTACCTGAAGACATTTACAGTCTGCTGAAGAGAGAATTGAATAAGAAGTGAAATGCAAAAGGGAGTGTAAGAAAATGTACACTAAACATGAAAGTGATATGCTAGCTACGACTCTGCTCAAACATTTGATGAATGTTAAAGCAAATATGGCTCTGCATTATATGCTTGTAAAGCAGGTGACCCACTGTACCAACGCACCATCTCTGTTAGTCTGCTTTGTATCATGGCTAAAAGGAAGTCAAGACAAGTTGAAGACAGCAGCCAATAATTCCAACCATTGGTTACACCAGCCTGCAACTTTGAGATAGTTATAGACCTCCATGTGGTGGAAGACATGACTTTCTTTCCAAGAACATATGAACAGAAGTAGGTCATTCCACCTCTTAAACCTACACTGCCATTCCATTAGATCATGACTAACTTGTACCTTCACTTCCCATCTCTCGATACCTTACCTTAAAAAAGTTATTGACCTCATTTTTGAAAGTTCCAGTTTTCACACTACCTTTCTCCTATTAAAAGAAGAGAATAAGATTTCCACAACTTTGTGTGAAAGGGGTATTCCTGATTTTACTCCTAAATAGCCCCTCACTCTCGATTCCCCCACCAGAGGAAATGGTTTCCTTGCATCAACCCTTGACAATCCTTTAAGCATTTTAACCTCCTTCATCAACTCACCCCTGAAACCTCTAAACTTGAAGGAATAGAAACCAAGTTTATGCAGCTTGGCCTTGTAACTTAAGCCTTGCTCTCATACTCTCTGCCAACTCCGACCCTTAAAGCTCCCCATGGTTCTAAACAGGCAGATGCAACAAGGCCTGAAGGGTGACTCAACAGTACAATTGGTCAGACATTTATATATCTCAGTGCTGCAAATGACTATCCTGTTCCACCAGCCTTTTGGAATTATAGCCTCTGCATATTCCTTGCTTCCTGTAGATACAAGTGTGGACGTACTGACAGACACAGATGTAGGAAACTGAACTTGTCTAGCATTCTTATATTACTTGCCTGTGCTCTTTCAAAAACAAAATATCAGGGGTGTATCCCATTGAATTATTTGTCCATGGGCAACTCCATGTGTTTGAATGCGGTCTAAATTTTGGTAGACAAAAAAAAAAATCAAAGAACTGTGGATGCTGGAAATCAGAAACAAAAACAGAAATTGCTGGAAAAACTCAGCAGATCTGATCGGTCTGGAGAGAAAGAAGAGTTAATGTTTTGGGTCTAATGACCCTACTTTAGGTTTTGTAAATTTTGGTAGAGATTTCTGCACCCACTCCTCTGATTATGGTCACCATGAATTAACAAATCCTATTTGTAACTTTAAGATCTAATGTCTGAAATCCTGGTTGGTGTAACTGTCAAAGAAAGAGAGTAGTAAATAGGAGCGGAAGTGGGCTATTCACCATTCTACCACCATTCAATATGATCATGGCCAATCATGGCCGATCATCCAACTCAGTACCCTGCTCCTGCTTTCTCTTGATACCCTTCAATCCCTTTAGCCCTATGAACTATATCTAACACCCACTTAAAAACATTTAATGTTTTGGCCTCAACTCCTTTCTGTGGCAGAGAATTCCACAGACTCACCATTTCCCCCCCCTCATCTCAGTCCTAAATGGTTTACTCCATATCCTTTGACTGTAACCTTGATCATAGAATGCAACAGCTACTCATGTGTAAGGCTGCAGAGCTTGGAACTGGGCGAATGATTCATTCATGTTAATTTGAGGATATAATCAATTTCACAAGCCAATTCATAAGAAACAAAATATTGGTCAACCAGCCTGCTGATGATTAACTCTGCTTTAGATTTAAGAACACAAAAAGGGAATCCATTCAAAACTCGGGTTACTATTACTTTTTAAAAACTAAACTAAGTTCTTTGCACACAAGATGTATTCATTGAAGATGATGGAGTAATACATCATCACTATTTACAGCTCAGAGTTGATTGTCAACAGCCTGTAAACTGTAGTTTTGTGAACAGGTAGCTTTAATATATTAAACCAGCTGTACGTAAAAAACTATATCTTTAAAATAACTGAAAGTCGACCATTAGAGTTTAGCAATGAATAACTTGTGACAAGGAGATCATATTTCATAGATCTCAAAAGTGCATGCTGGAGTGAGTCACTAACCATTAATTAATGATTTGCTGTCACTGGAATCCATCAATAAATATTGGAAAATCTCATCTATCACCAATGAATTAAGCAAACCAGAATATCTATTTCAGTGTTGTTGTTAGATCACCCTTTGTGAGTGGCTGATGGTAACTTATAGCTCAAGCATACACCACATAAAAGCAGAAATATCATACATGTCCCCACGATCAAGGGCTGATAACTCATGAATGATCAAAACATAGCTGCTGTAAAATTACACAGTGACAGTATGGAGTGATGGAGCTAAGGTCGGTTCCGATGTGCATCTTCTTTTGCATTGAAACAAAAATCAATTTGAATTAAGATTTTTTAACCAATAAATGCTCCTCAAGTCCAAATTCAATAGAGAAGTAGCACTCCCCAAAGATCGATTATTGGATTTCTGAAGCGTTATTGTTTGTGTTGAAGGCTGTATATTTCATCAAGCAAGTAATTGCAGGATTGCCTACAACTACTGCATAATGACGTCTGCAACTGTCGAGTGGGAGATTGAAACATGCCTACAAAATCTAAACCAGTGCCAAGCAAGACTGTCTGATAGCTGCCATACTATTTACAATCAGACTATGGTCATTCACGTCAAAGGTCAACTACCCTCTCGTGAAAGCATTAAATACTGCTGACAAGGACAATGCTCTAATCTCAGTCACCTCAAGGCCAATACAAAACTTGCCACCGAAAACATACACGACCTGTTGTTTGTGGATAACTGCAGAGTCTTTGCTCACTCGACACCAGATTTGCAAACCACTCTTGATCTCTGCAATTCTATATACAAGACTTGGCCTGCCATAGGATGCCGCCAAACTAAAATCCATACCAGCCCTGACATGGTCAATCAAATGTTCCACCTTGCATACATATTAAAGGACCTATTCTCACAGTTCGCCAGCAAATTAGGGGCACATGGTGATGTCACTAGACCAGCAATCTAGAGGCGCAGGCCAACACAATGGGGACATGAATTCAAGTTCCAGTGTGGTAGGGGGTGGAATTTTAATTTAATCAGTAAAGATCTGGCATTGAAAATTAGAACTGAAAGTAATGGTGACTATGAAATTGTGGGGCCCCTAGCAGAGATATTTGTATTATCTACAGCCATGGATGAGGTGCCAGAAAATTGGAGGGTGACTAATGTTGTGCCTTTATTTAAGAAACCTGGGAACTATAGACCTTTGAGTCGGACATCAGTGGTGGCTCAGTTGTTGGAGGGGATTCTGAGAGACAGGATTTCCATGTATTTGAAAAGGCAAGGACTGGTTAGGGTTAGTTAGCATAGCTTTGTGCTTGGGAAACCATGTCTCAGAAATTTGATTGAGTTTTTATGAGGATGTGATCAAGAAGATAGATGAGGGCAGAGAGGGAGGCGTTATCTATATTACTTTAGTAAGGCCTTTGACAAGGTTCCGCATGGGAGACTGTTTAGTAAACTTAGATCACAATGAAATTCAGGGAGAGCTTGCCAAATGGATACAAATTCACTTGATGGTATGAGACAGAGGGTGGTGGTGGAGGATTGTTTTTCAGACTGGAGGCCTGTGGCCAGTGGTGTTGCACAGTGGTTGGTGCTGGGTCCACTGTTGTCTGTTATTTATATAAATGATTTGGATGAGAATATAGGAAGCATGGTTAGCAAGTTTGCGATGACACCAAAATTGATAGTAAAGTAGACTGTGAGAAAGGTTGTCAAAGATTCTAAAGGGATCTTGATCAATTGGGCCAATGGGGCAAGGAGTGGAAGATGGAGTTTAATTTAGATAAATGCGAGGTATTGCAGTTTGGTAAGGCGAATAAGGGCAGGACTTACATAGTCAATGGAAGGGCCTTGGGGAGTGTTGAAGAACAGACAGATCTAGGGGTTCAGGTACATAGTTCATTGAAACTTGTGTCACAGGTAGACAGTGTGGTAAAGGAGGCATTTGGCACACATGATTTCTCGGATGATTGAGGATAGGAGTTGGCATGTCATGTTGGTGGTTATACAGCATGTTGGTGAGGCCACTTTTGGAGTCCTGTGTACAGTTCTGGTTGCCCTGCTATAGGAAGGAAATTATTAAATTGGACAGGGTTCAGAAAAGATTTACCAGGATGTTACTGAAATTCGAGGATTTAAATTATAAGGAGAGGCTGGATAAGCTGGGACTTTTTTTCACTGGAGCATTGGAAATTGAGAGGGTGACCTTTATAAACTCATGCGGGGCACAGATAGGTGAATAGCAAAGGTTCTTTCCGTAGGATAGGGAAATTCAAAACTAGGAGGCATCTTTTTAAGATGAGAGGAGAAAGATTTAAAGGGACCTGAGGGGCATTATTTTCACATAGAGGGTGGTTGGTATGTGGAATGAACTGCCAGAGGAAGTGATGGATGCAGGTACAGTTACAACATTTAAAAGACATTTGGACAGGTACATGAATAGGAAAGGTTTAGCGGGATATGGGCCAAATGCAGGCAAACGAAACTAGTTTAATTTGGGAAACTTGATCGACACAGAGGTGTTGGACCAAAGGGTCTGTTTCCGTGATTTATGACTCTATGACTCCATCATTGATCATTAACAAACGAGGTGAGTTTTTTGATGTCCTTCAGAAAAGGAAGTCTGTCATCATTACCTATGCTGGCCCATGTGTGAATCCAAGACCCATAGCAATGTAATAGATTATTGACTGCTTTCTAAAGTGGCCTTGCAAATCTCACAGTTCAAGCATAATTATGACTGGCAACTAATTTTTTAAAAATTCATTCATGGGACATGGGCATCGCTGGCTAGGCCAGCATTTATTGCCCATCCCTAATTGCCCAGAGAGCAGTTAAGAGTCAACCACATTGCTGTGGGTCTGGAGTCACAAGAAGGCCAGACCAGGTAAGGATGGCAGATTTCCTTCCCTAAAGGACATTAGTCAACAAGATGGGTTTTTTCTGACAATTGGCAATGGTTTCATGGTCATTATTAGACTCTTAATTCCAGATTATTACTGAATTCAAAATCTACCCTCTGCCATGGCAGGATTTGAACCCAGGTCCCCAGAACATTACCTGGGTCTCTGGATTAATAGTCCAGTGACAATACCACTAGGCTATCGCCTACCTAATGCTGGTTTTCCCAGTGATATTCACATGATGAACAGATAAGAAAAACGCTTCTTTCAAAAGGCCACCATGACAAGAAGGTCCAACACCAAACCAAGTGTGCCAGATAAGCCTCCCACAAATGTTTGACAGTGAGTGTTTGAGAATGAAAACTTCCTGTCCCAGAGCGCAGCAGTTCTCATCACCACTCTCCTGTACTGCAGTGAGAGTTAGACAGTGTACCAGCAATACCTTGGCCACATTCCCCAGATTCAATTGGAGAACTGTAAAACAAAGGCTAGTGCCCATTTTGTAGCTAGCACTGGGAGAGCACAGGTAAAACTTTTTCAAATTTAGTTATGAAGGACAGGACACAGTCTGGATGGCCTAAAATAAATTTCCTTCCCATCTCCTGCTTTCTTAGCTCATAAATAGCTTGAGTTCCAGGAAATGTTATAAAGTGACACTGTGGTTTTCTCTGAGGTGCGGCAGCATTGAGGTAAATGACTGAAAGGAGTGTGCTCTGAATCATCCAAGAAGGCAACAACTTGTCCACTGAGCTGCAGCACGATTGGAAACCAAACACCCTAAACAATGAGGTAGGACAGTAGCAGAGGAAGAAAGAAAATGAAGCAAATTATGCACTCCAGATCCGACTGCCTTCAGAGACATCCTGTCCCATGTGTCCAAAAATCTGCAGGTCAAGAACCAGCCTGCTCAGTCATATGAAGACTCGAGAAGGATTCTGCAACACTGATTAGCTGTCAGCCTCAAGTTGAGGGACAGCAGATGATACTATATTGGGAAATCATAACGCTGAAAACAAAACTAAGGTTATCCAGATTCACTCCAGTTGGCAGTCAGAAAGTGGTTACCCTCTATCAAAATTGGTAACATTCAAACCCACAGTCAAAAGATAGGAAATCAACATTTGAAACAATTGCACTATTCCTTCTACTGTGCTTTGGAATTCATTAAAGTTGTTTATGCACTGAGTTTAGATGGACACATACTGGCAAATCTTGGGAAGGTTGCAGCAAGCCCAATACAAACTTGCCAACACACTAAAACTGGCCATTGGACAAACTGGTTCAACACTTCTTCTCCATCAGGGAGATTTAGTGAATACAATAAGTTTGTGTTGGAAATGAAAGCAGAAAAGGCTAGAAATGCTGGAGATCTGCCAGCATCTGTGGATACAGAAACAAATTCATGGAACAGATTTCATCAGAGTTGTGAAGAAAGGCAGACAAGATATGTACAATCTTAAGTTATTTGTATCCCCAACCCTTTAAATATTAAACAAATTGCTTTCTTATATCAGTTAGTGTGGAAAAAAAAACTGTTCTAGAAATTACATTAGTTGCATGTTGACATTATCTCAAAGGCTATCATTAAATTTTTATTAATAGTTGGCTACTTTACACAACCTACAATCAACCTGGCAGTGGAATTGTAAGCTCATAAATTGATTGACAGTTTAAAGAGGTTACTAGATGTTTAGCTGTCTTTAATGTGGGATTATCAATACAAATCTGTTTTCCTAGGAGATTAAGTAGTTGAAGGAATGGATTTTCCTGAATGCAAGTTTCTTTTAATTTAGTGAAAAACTGTAGCAGATACTTAGATCTTCATTTTATTTAATTTCAACAAGTACATACTGGGTAAGTTGGCAAAGAAGCTGCAAAAAAATGTTAGTGAACATGGGCTAGCATAAATTGGCATGGGTAGGTGTGTAAAGCATGAGAGCTGTGGGCCTAATATTTACCAAAACAACTTGGGATGAAAAGTCTTAGAAAGCTGAGCTATGTTTTCCTACAGCCTGCCTTGGGCAGTCAGCTAGTCATCCCTGTGGCTGTCTCCAATCTTCATCTGGGATAGTGAGCCCAACACCATCCTGCACTTTAGAAGGAAAATCTGACCCAATGTTTTGATTTTATATTGGAGATACATTTCTGTACATAGGATGTCCACATCATCTAGCATGAGCAGAAGCCCCAAAAGCAAAAACAACTTCAGTGGAAAATCTCATTTTTCACCTAGTGACAATACAACAAACCAACATTTTAAAGCTAAGGTAATCAGAATTGGTCAGAAAGTACCAGCGATTTTAGTTTCAGGATGGTCTTCTCTCACTGACAAGTCCACTGGACTGTACACGGAAGATTAGGAGACAGAAGGAATAAATTGTACAATCCCATTTTATACTTCGGAACTGCTGTCTTGAAAAGACCCTTTCCCAATAATATAGTGCATTCTCAGAGAATAGTGCATTCACAGATGATAGAGAGCAGTGAACAGAGATTGTTATCGTCATCAGGAGACCTGCTTCTTGACTATCATAAGGAAGAATGCTGAAGGTAAAGCAAAGCAGAGAGTGGAAATTATGAAACAGCTACTTAAATAGAAATATTCCCTTAATACTTCAAATTAGTGAAGAATTTAACAGAATTCATTCCCCCTTTTCAACACCAAAGCAAACATGTGAAAGGACAGAGGCAGGCTAACATTGTGGGCAAAGCTGTTACTGTCAAGAATTCCATTTTGTAGAGAAGTGAGGTCATCTAGGAATTGTGGAGAAACAAATAGATTTGGGTGTCTAAGTCCAAAAGTTACTAGAATGCAAATGGAATATTGAGTGATTATCACAAAAATAAGGATATTACCTTTCACTTGCATATGCAGCAGACTGAACTCCATGTGAGGTACTGCTTTCAGGGTTGGGACCACAACACTGGAAGGCTTTGACAGGTATACAGCAGAGATTTACCAAAATGATATCAGGACTTAAGGGGTTAAATTCTAAGACCAAATAAATTCTTGTTTTGGATTCATTTGTGTTTAAAAGACCAAGTGCTAGTATAATACAGAGCTATATCAAATAATAAAAATAGTTTCAGTGGATTCAATAGAACCCATTTCTCAGAGTGAACTAACCTTAAAACTAGTGCTAGCTGATTTGATCTATTATTGTGGTGGTGAGTCTCGTAGAGCACCCAACGTCATACATTGTTTGAGAGGTTGCTGGGGTCTGCGGTCTTGTTAAGATTACTTTTTATTCAACATTCTATAAACTGTTTACACTCTCAGACTGAGCACGAGGTCGATGCAGTGGCCTGTCTCTTCAAGGTCTCTCTATCATGTCATCACTTGCATCATTACTCGCATATACTATTTATATATTTGAGTATTAACCCTTTGCTTTATATTTAGGAATAAAATCAGTAAGCAATTTTCCATAGGGGGAAGTGGAAATCTGAAATTCTCTTTATCCCCAAAATTATAAATGCAAGAGCAACTGAAATGTTCAGTTCAATAGTTTCTTCTGCTAGGCAATTTCAAAGGAGTTCATAATACTATAGATGCACTAATCAGCCATCATCTAATAGGATGGTGGGACGGGATGGGGGCGTGGGTTGGGTGGGGACAAAGAGAGGTTGGATGGTCTACTCTTGTTGCAGTGCAATGGAATGTCCTCCTGGAATTAACAGCAGACACTGACTGCATCTGCCAATATTAAATGTTAACGACAAAAATCCAACGCATTTTCTGCCATTAATGCCTTAGCAACGCTGGTTGTCAAGGTAGCGGCAGATGACAATTTAAAATTTACAGAAATTTTTTTTGTGCAATCCATCATTAATATAGTGCTGATTAGAAATCCATGTTGAGAGCTTTAAATTCTATTTTGTGGGACGGAAAACAGAACCAGTCAGTTACCTTACCCCAGCTGTCAATGGTAATTCTAGGTAGAAAAGCTCAGAGCCTTTTGCATTCTTTGTTGCATGTGGTAACCTAACCATCAGGATAATAGCATATTTAACGGACTGATATTGCAAGTGGAAGCATTTTAAAAAGATCACTCCAATGTACTTAATACCTGATGAATCTCAGCAAAGGATTTTGTTGAGCAAACTGCTGGGATTTAACAAGATTAGACTCCTCCAAAAGCTTTCCACAAAAGCAAAGCTGTGGTAGGCCATTTATTTCAAACTGGATAGCTTCATAAATTGCTAAAAACTGTTCAGAAGTAAATAGGAATAAATAAACAATTTCAATTTGACAGGTTTGAAGTAGAATTGAGTTTGCCTGGAGTTTAAATGATCACAATTCTTACTAAAGGAATACTTTAATGCTTTGTAAGATATTTATGACTCCTTATCAGACATCATAGATTCAGATGAGAAATTTGGCCTATCAATTGAAGACAGCCTGCATTCCAACACTGAACTATTTCACAAATGATTCTAAAGTTTTTGTTTCAATTCTCCTCTCTGGAAGATATTTCACACCAATTACTCTTTCTTCCTAATTTTGCTGTTTGTTAATTCAAATGTGTACCCAAGTACATATCAACATATACCATGAGTGTGCACTTTGTTTAACTCTTTCAGTAGTTTCCGAGTCCATAGCTTCAGAGCAGCTGATGTCTGTTTGTGCTCACATTGTTTGTCATGGAAAGTGCATACAGAAATGCAAGATAGGGGAAGGTCAAAAGAAATGTCATCATCAGAAAAATGTCACAGATTGCTGTGAACACTTTTGGTTTTGCATTTGTTTTGAGAGGGTGAACACTGTGATTTCATGCAGGCGTTCACAAGCTGTGATAGGTTGTCTGGGCAAGGTGTTGTATAATGGTAGAAGATTCTATTTGAGGAGTGAGTATTATTAGACTCTATCTTTCTTGCTGCAAGGGTACTATTCGACTTTCTGGTCATATACTCATAAAATGGACAAGAAGCAATCCTGCACCCTACCATTCTGCATCCATCAGGGTTTAATGGATTAAAACTCATATCAGATTATTTATACCTCAAGCTTGAAAAGGGTGACATTGCTATTTTGGCTTATTATGGAAGAACTGAGCTACTTGAGCAGTCTCCTCCAACAGCCACTCAACTTCAAAATTTTGGCAAAAACAAAATAATACATTGCTTGGAATTCTGGAGGAAAATCGGAACATGCAGGCAATGCTCAGCAGGTCAGGCAACATTTGTGCAGAGAAAAAAACTGAGTGAACACTTCAAGTCAACGGCCTTTTCACCAGAATCGGACTTAAACTTTAAATTGGCTTGCAAATTCAGAATATTTGGCCACTTTAATAATATTTCATTATAGCAATGTCAAACTTATTGTATTGAGTTTGGCAGCCATGAGACATTTTTTGAACGTTCATCATTTAATTTTCATACGTTCTCTCAATGCTCCTTTCTACCTTTTTACATATTCATGAAGCAGCAGGTGGACCTCATCTGAGAGCAGCATAATTAAAAAGGCTACAGGAAGGAGCCCTGGCAGGGGAGGTTCTGCACATTGTACACAGGCATTAGCAGAGAACTGAAAGATAGTTGCCAGATGCGATTCAAATCTTCAGTCAGCTGCAGAGTACTGGGAAATATATAACTACCATTTATACTGGAACAATTCTGGAATCTATGAAACAATGAAACAATTCAAAAGCGTCCACCAAGAATAAAGTCAATAAGCCTTTTGTAGTCGGGTCATATCTAACAGATCTATTGGAATTCTTTGTGGATATAATTAAGTAAACAAGCACAAAATGATGTTTTTTCAACTCCTCTTAATACTCTTTGGGGACGCATGTAATAAGTTGGAGTGTGAAATTTAGAGAGCAAGAATCAGAGCACCCAACATAAAGCTGCAAACTTAATATTTAATTGGATGGGTAATAACAAACTGGGCAATTATCCAATCTAAAGTTCCAACAGTCCATTATGGACAGTCAACAAAAGTACAGCTAATGACGTGTTGGCCTGTAACAAACTAACGCACTGTAATTGGGTCACTATAATCTGGGGACACTCAAGTGATTCAATTTAGGAATACATACAGGTGGTTTGTTCATTAATAGCTTAACAAATAACACTCAAATAGAATGATGAACTTTTACTTTTTGTTCTTCTTATCTATGATTTCTGTCATTCATTTAGGCAACGTGGTATGGCAACTTATAAAAAAAATTTTCATTTTTTTTGTAAAAATATATGTGGCAATAAATTGCTATTTTAAACTATTTCCTTTCTGCTTTGTACTAATTTAAAAACCAGACATCAGTTATTGTTTAAATAATTCAAAGGTGTTTATTGGTGCAGCCACATTATAATTTCAAATAATCAGAATCTATATGCGCAAGAAGCCAGCCAGGATTGCTTAATGTGGTAGAGTAGCTTTTATATTGTAGGCCTCAAAATAAATACAGTTTCATTGAAGAGAAGCAATTAGCACTTCAATAGCTTTGTCTTGCATTCAGTACAGTAATTTACTATTGTAAATACTCTAAAGTTTGGATTAGAATGGAAATCAGAGATTCAAATCTCTAGAAATAATCTAAGAGAGCTGGCATCAGTATGGATACAGTCCACTAGTATTCTCTAGAGGCAAATTGGAAAAGGTGGTGAATAGCGGAAATATCCACATAAAGAATGACTTATTAAGTAAAAATGAAGAGCATATAGTCCAGGCCAGTCATCACACACAGAAGACACAATATTGTGG
Organism: Rhincodon typus; assembly: GCF_021869965.1. Taxonomy (NCBI): domain Eukaryota; kingdom Metazoa; phylum Chordata; class Chondrichthyes; order Orectolobiformes; family Rhincodontidae; genus Rhincodon; species Rhincodon typus. The sequence goes on from NC_063358.1 coordinate 22,380,522, forward strand.
ATTACACTAGATGGAGCAACAGAAATAAGTTGAAGTTGAATCTGTCTGAGAAACTGCAGAACATCAATGAAACAGGTTCATCCTGTAAAATAAATCCCCATGAAGTAACTACAACAGATTAAAAATATGTCCTCGTTTTCAGGACGGAACATCCAGCTGGGGCCAACTTCTGTAAGCTATGGACAGGCTTTTAATACACATGATTTTTTGACTTGTGTGCGGAGTCCCAAAGTCAGAACAGCAAGTGGGAATTTCAACTTAGCAGGAGTGTCAGCAGCCTCAGATTACTTTGGGGGCAGAAAAGTTTTTCAAAGAATCTTCCAGAATAACCTCCTGTCTTCTTGGGTCTATCCAACGCTGAACAACCAAAGCACAGCACCCCACGGTCAGCACATTCTGCTTCATGCCTCAGCTGATCTTTGAATGCAGGTCAATCTGACCATCAGAAAGCCCTGGCTTCCAGCATTCAATCAAAGCAAAGAATGGGAAGCTCAGTGATTCATTTGCATTGGCAAAGATGCTTATTCTTTGAGACAATGGGCTTATGATCAGGAAGTGTCATGAAGTGAATACTCAGCAGAGCAAGTTTGCGGAGACTTTTGGTCCTGTCAAACCAACATCTGCCGAAGAACCAGCTGGATACAGTTGGGAACCCTATCTTGGCGTCTGCAACATGTTCAGTACAAATACAATTAACATTGAACCTTGCCCAAAATGCAAGCCTAACAGCCTTATGAAAGCAATAAGCAGGTAGTCAGTTGAGAAATACCTGCCCATAACGTGTAGAGTTGGAGAAAAATTAGGAGCAACAGCAAAGAGGAGTTGGAAGCAATTGTAAGAGCAAAACCAGGAATGGAGCAGGAGGATTTTCATTACACTGAATTGGATGTGTGCATGGGTGCGGTGTGCATATGTTAGCGCGTGTTGGGGAGGTGGAGTTGCAAAGTCCACACCTCTATTACCTTACCTTACCCAGCAGCTATTGGGTGATTAACTAACTGGCTTAAGGCAAGAATTTCACCCATGACAACTCAGGGATACATCTACCATCCAAATGATTGATGACTGCTTTGACCCAGAAATGCTACATGAGAAGTGGTCACAGGCAGTCTCTGAAGGGGACATACCCTGATGCAGCCTGGACTAAAATGTAAATGCAGAGCCTCCCTGTGGGGAGGCTGGTTTGGGTCTGCAATTTTTGTGGTGTAGGCAAAAACCAGGAAGAGAATTTACATTTTTTGGGGCATGTTGTGTATCTAGAAGGACACGTCCAACAGGCACTGAGGCATTTACTCAGCCAGCAGTCCAGCAGCTTTCATCTACTTTGCTGGACATGGTAATGACCTTTCTGGTGGGAGCAGGTTCTTAAGTGGCCATCAGTCGAGCTTCACTTGGCTCAATGGCCACCGAACCCTTTACCACTGGTAGAAAAGTCATGCCAAGTGGGTGGCAGACATCACACCACTGCGCCGGTGCCCAGTTTTAAGGCCCCACTCAGGAGTTTAGGAGAAACACACAATTCCAGCTGTAAAGTGGTGCACTTTTTAATTGGTCTAATAAAAATACAGAATCACAACATTGTAGTGACGATGTTTGCAAATCCCAAAGCCAGGTATATTCACCAGTTACCAAATGGTGAGGTCTTAGTTCACAGCCCAAGATGTGTTATTCCTGATTCTTAAATCTAAAAATGTCACAATCAATGGTTTGCAAGACTTTGTGTTTCTTTCTGGTTATGGCTGTATAAGTTAATATTCACGAGCACCCTTTCCAATTATGCTTAATATATTAAAGAGAAAATTGGATCAAACAACAATTCTGAAGATGCTACTTTTGTTACAATGCTTTGTGCCTAAATAGTCATGTTAAGAAATACATGAACACAAAACAATGCTGAATCATGACTATGAAGGTGAATTATCCCTTTCTCCCTCAAGAAGAAACATGGGCCTAGATTTTCCTTTCACCACTGACTGTACAATAAAAAAAGTCCATAGCTGCTGGTAAACTGCAGTAGGAACTTGCTTTCCATTAGCAAACTTATGTCTGAGGCCCAGCACCAAGTCAAAGAGCCACAGCAATCATTGACATTGAGAGTCAAGCTGTCTGTCATCATTTGGTTTGATGCTTTATAAAGATTCTCAGTTACTCAAAACTATTTCTAACAGCAACATTTGTTTGAAGAGAAAGTTACTTTAGGCACTAGAGTGTTACGAAGAAGTACACGTCAAGGAACTGCTTCCATGGCTTCCTAGAAGTTGTGTCTGTTTATTATAAGGATTATTTTTGGACTGGAAACTTACTGTTAGGATCATTAATGGAAAATTCTCTGGCTCCAACCTCTCAGAGATCCTCAGTCCCATTCTCGGGAATTGCATTGATGCCAAAAGAGCCAGGCACAATTGGATGGGTGCGGAAGTGGGAGGTAGCAGGTGGGTGAGGAGGTGGTGAAGTGGACCAGAGTCGGGGGCATGACACTGGTGGCAGAGGGTATCATGAATATTTTAATGACTATTTATATCAGTTCACAACAACAAAGCTTTAGCTACTTTGCCTACTGACTTACGCCTGTGCTAAAAAGAGTCCCATTTTGCATGCACAAATCATTGCATGTTGAGAGTAAATAACCCACAATCTCACATTCTTGGTTCATGTCAATTTAAGAATAGGAACAATGGAACCTCAAGAGCCCATTCTGACTCATTGTACCTTCTACATTTCAGCATAGGTGATCTTACTGGAGACTGTGTGGCCCAGACTCTCCTGTCACAAGGAATCAGACAACAAACACCCCCTGACAGAAATGCTACACGGTCTTCAGGAGCCCCAATGCACTGACTATGTGGTAACTGCCTGACAATTGGAAATCTCCAAAAATGTCCTCAATTCTGAGCTGGAGTTGCAGACCTTATAGGATTCCAACTCGTTCAGTTGCCAGGGACAGGTTAGCTGAATTAAAACCTGCTCTATCTTCCACAGAGATAACAAGGTGTAGAGCTGGATGAACACAGCAGGCCAAGCAGCATCAGAGGAGCAGGAAGGCTGACGTTTTGGACCTAGACCCTTCTTCAGAAATCTTCCACATATCTTCAAAAATTGATTCTTTTCCAAACTCCCATGACTCCCCTCCCACCATACCTCTCTTCCATTTACAACTCTAGCACCTCATGCCCTTGCCACTCTATCTTCCCAGTGAGCCACTTATGGCTCCCACATCATTAAGGATCCCCTTCCAATCAACTCTGGCCAGTTCCTCCCTCCTGTCTTAGTTGTTACATTTACTCAATGTCATTGTAATTACTTCATGGTAGCATCAGCCAAAGCAGGAATTGAACCTCCACTGTCAGTGTCACTCTTCATCAGAAACTGGCTGTCTAACCGACTGAGCTAGCCCATTTCCAATAAATGGTACCCGTTCCTGATTTTCCAGCTTAACTAATTCGATGATAAGGATATCCAGATGCTGGACTTGAAAGACATCACAAGCTAATGAAGTAAAAGCCATTTTCAAACGTTATTCCTTTTAAAGTCAGTGTAGGCTTCCCCCTCAGTTGGGAGTCAAAAATGAGCAGTGTTGCAGGAAACCAATTTTATTTTTAGGATCTCTTTCAGTTTGCACCTTTGTGATGAAACTATCGCTTATGAATCAGCAGGATTACAGCAGAAACATTAAATCACCCTGAAATACTGCAGGTCCAAAATATGAAATATCTATTCAGGCCCTTTGCTACTCACACAAACTGAAAATTCCCCTTGCTGTCTTTACTGAGTCATGCAGGGTTATAAAAACACTTTCTGTGCAATCATTGCAAAATACCATTCAGTTTGAGGACTATTCCCAAAGTACTGCTGTTGTGTGGAACAGACTGATAATCCAAATTAGATTTTCTAAATTACTTGCAATTCTGTATTGACATAATTGCCAAAGAGAAAGTAAAGAACGCTTTAGCAGTTCATTCATGAGAGAATTTGGAGCTTCTCATTATGACTGATTTAAGGGAATACAAGGGATAATTAAACTCCTGAGGGCTCACGACTATATATCTTCAACGTCTTAAGTAAATCAAAGATTTATTTGCTCAGTAATTCTGCAATATCTTCAGAGCTCTTGCTAATTACAGCACACAATGTACCACCCAATAAAAAAATGCTTAGAGATGATTTAATGAGAAAATATTCCAAACATCTTAGTAATGTCAGAACAATTTATAGCAATCTTTCATTCATTGGCAGCTGAACATTCAACTGGGGCGATATTTTGGAGTTAAACATAAAGGAAAGGATTCTCCCAAGCTTTTGGAGGTAGGTTCAGGAGAGAAAAGTTGTAAGAAGGTCCTGGAAACTGTTGGGTCAGGACCCAAAGTTTATTTTGCCCTCTTCTGGCTTTCCCTATGCAGGCGGTGAAGGAACAGAGGTTAAAGTTGATTAAAATAGTTAAAAATGGTTAAAGTTATTAAGAAGCCACTAAGGAGCTGTTTTAGCCCTGAACCCTGGGAGGTTTCAGCCATGAAACACTTTTCCCAAACTATCAATAACTCACCCGGATCACTGAAATGAGTGCATAGGGGGAAGAGCTTCATCAGCGAAACTACAAGGTATGAAGACTAAGAGTTCCAGCCATTGCCGGGGAAGAGGCTGCTGTTTCAGCACTTCTTCTCTCAGAGAGTGCACTCACTGCTTGGTAGGCAATTGGCAATTCACCTTCAGCTGCAATTCCCACTTGCTGGCCTTCAACATCGCATGGAAGCAGTTTTTGCAATTCCAACTTACATCTCTGCAACTCAGGTGGTCAACAATAAAAACCACACCAATTACTCCAGCTGTAACATGACCTATATTACTTCTTATCATCTGCATGCCCTTCTACAGGGTAGATTGGGTGTACATAGTTTCCAACAGAAGGAGGAGAGACCTTCAACTTAGGCCCTACTTATAGAGGATCAACTCTCCCAACGTGCCTGAGCACCAGAGAGCCAGGACACTCAACATCCCACGGCAGATCACTGCTGAGACCTAAAGTCTCTCAGAGCGGAAGCCCATAGGCAATGGAGCAGCCAGGGATGTGTAACTACCAGACAACAAATTGCTCATTACTGAATGGCAACCATCCTCCTCTGCCCATTCCCCTTTGGATCTCCACCTCTCACCAAGTCTTACGCTGTCTTCTGCAGTATTGAGAGAAAGCAGTGAAGACTTGAGTGGAGGGGAAGGGTGGACAAAATTTGTAAAATGTGTCTGTGAACAATGGGTGTGAGAGCGCAGTAGGCTGAGGGCGACTAAGGGCTTTGACTGTTGAGATGGTTATATGAGATGCCTGAAGATGGTCAAACGAGTAGAGGCTACAAGTTATCTTGGCCCGAGGAACACAGTACAGGAGAAAAGCAGAAAAAGCCAAAGTTTGGAGTTTTGATACCTGAAAGTAAGACCTGCTACTGATTCTTTCTCAGTATATGGGCATGCCTACTTGGTTGGAAAAGCTGTCCCCTTCCTTCTATCTTTGATGGAGCCCTAAAATGGTCAGATATCTGGTTTTGGTGGTGACTGTCAGGCTTCACATCTGTTATTTGGACTCTTTGCCCACTCAGCTTTGCAAAGCAATAGTAGGATGCTTTTGTCATTCCTTTCACAGTTTACAACAGCCATGATGTGACAGGGAGCCAAAAATAATGTTTGCCTGCATAACCTTTCCCCACCTCCCCCTTTTGTTGTCTCTCCAATGTGTGCATTGACACCATCCTGTGCATGATGTGTCTCGTTTCAATGGCCTCCATCTTGGCCACTCTACAGCCACTCCGATTCAGCAGGTCAAAGTGAGAATTGCAAGGAGCAGATTTCCCATGTCACCTTTCCAACCCCATCAGAGCTGCAGCCTCAAAATGTCAAGAGCCAGTGAGCTTTCCTGAAAGTTACTGCGGTCCCTTTAAATTAGAATTCATTCCTTTGAGACAAGGGGCATGTTACCCCACCCACCTGTGATCCATCATCGAACGAGCAACCCTAATGCAGGACGAAGATGGCTAGGACGATGATGGCTTTACTTTGGTGAGGGACACCCACTATGGCTAAGCTACAGGAGCTGGGTTGTAATCCTGAACATTGCCCTGTCTTTGCAACGGGAACTAACGTGCCAAGATTCTGCCCAAACTACCTGGAATCAAAAACATAATCACCATCACTAAAACACAATTAACGACATGCAACAAATGCAAAAGGACAATAAATGTCATTGGGGACCGGCGCTTCACAGGAATTTCAGTGTATATGGACGACATAAAATCACAGAAATATTACAGGAATTGTCATTTGCTACTGAGTGTGGATTCAGCTCGAGTGAAAAATGATGGAGATAGAAGCCTGAGGCTAGAAACATATAATTAGCTGCATATGTCACATCAACCATATCAAAAGCTATTGGTAATTGTTGGGGAATTAATTGTGACCAATTGAGGCTCTGTCTCTGCACATTCCTGCATCTGATAGAAAATCATAGAGCTAGAACTCTTTTAAAACTAGAGCTTCTAGTTTTCAGATCATACCCTCCTGGCTTTCAGACTTCACTCACAAGACATTAACCCTAAGGAACACACAGAACATTTCAGCTCCCTTTCTTACAACACTCCCCTCAGCTTAGTTATTGTTGAAATATTTTTGTTTAATGTGTAGTTTTAACACATTTAAAATTATGGTGAAGCAGCTGAAGCAGGTAAATGTTTTCTTGTTTGGGGGGTGCTGTGGTGACAATGGAGAGAAAACTTTTTAACACAAAGCCACAGCTTTTGCTACAGGGCCTATTGTCTCGTACATGAAATCTACCTACATGAAATATGGACTCAATTTATAGCTCCGATTAATCTCCAAAATCAATGATGTGAACAACCTACAAATCAAAAGTCGTACTAATGAACAGAAGATTAACTGAACATTTGTTGAACAACGTGGACTTTGCAAAGTCTTTTACAAGAACAACAGGTCAATTTTCTTTTTAAACAGTTCATCATACTGCAACAATCTTCTCTTTCGTCTGCACTCAAACAATAAAGGAAATGGATATAGAAGTAAAATTCTGGAGTTGCTGGAAATCTGAAATAAAGCTGAACATGCTGAATCATTCAGTAGGTCGAATGACAGAGAGGCAAACAGACTTAACATTTCAGGCCAATGACCCAATATATAAAGTTATTAGGATTGGTGTCCAATCTTAAACAAAACATTTCAACACAATGTGTTGAATTCTATGCTTTTTCTGCGCATCCACATTAAAATAAACAAACATTGAGATACTCTGCATAGACAAAAGAACATACCCAATCTCTGAGACATGACATCAAGCAATCTGCTTAGTTTGATACTTGTTACAAATACATAAAGTACAGGGGCATATAAAGGAATTTTGCATCATTTATTTTCCTCCCGATACTTAATTGCAAACAATTCCTTTGAAAATTAAATGGTTAATAATATGCAGAGCTCTTAGAATCTGAAAAGGAAAAAGAGATTAATGGGCATTTTGGACAGAGTGCCTGACTATTTTTGACTAGCACATTCTCTTTTTTCAGCAGTTGCAAATTTCATTCTTTTCAATTATAGAATAATGTTTTGACTCAAACATTGACATTAATTATTCAAGTATGTCATACTATATAAATTATGCAAGATGATTAGGGATTATTAAGATCTCATTAAAGTTGATAGGTTGCTGGAGCATGCACCTTCTATCTACAGAACAAGACATCTCCTCCAAATGACATATCACGTGTTTTGGGAAAGAAAGAAAAAATGTCAATTGCACATTCATTCATTCACGATTAGTGCGCCAGTCAAAATGTAAAATAAAAAGAACTTAAAACTCAAGTAATTTAAGGGTACATCCTTAAGGGGGTTCAGGAGTAGAGGGACCGTGTTGTATATGCACAAAAATCATTGTAGGTGGCCAGGCAAACTGAGAATGCAGTTAATAGCGCATACAGTAACTTAGGCTTTATTAACAAGGGCAGAGAGTACAAGAGTAAAGAGGATGTGTTGAGCCTGTGTAAGAAACTAGCTTGACCTCAGCTGGAGATTTATAGTAATTGGCAAAGAAGCAAAAGCGATGCAAAGACAACCTTTCTCACACAGCAAGTGGTTAAGGTCAGCAACGAGCCACCCGAGAGTGCAGGTGGAGGCAGGTTCAATCAAGCATTCAAAATGGAATCAGAGCATTATTTGAAAAATGAACAATGTGAATGGCTATGGAGAGAAGGCAGACCAATGATACTCCAAATGGCTCGTTCACCGAACCAACACAGGCATGATAGGTGAATGGCCTTCTGCATTGTAACAGTTCTGTGATTTCTTCAAAAGGTGTCATTAAAATATTCTTTCAAAACACAAAAATAAAGTCCAGTCTTTACTTGTGCTGCCAAAACAAATTTGACAATAATGGAGCTTTAAATAAAACAGTAGTAACTAAAAATTTTATATGTCGCCTAAAATATAGGTCAAGATTGAGGAATAATACACATTTAATATATTGCATGACACTTGCTCCTGTGTGATAAGACCTACCATTTGATTATGATGGGATCTATAGTTCTTTTAAATTATCCTTGCAAAAATATTTCAAATGATGATTGATAAGTTATTGGTAAATGGGCCAAAATGCAACCATCAGTACAATTATGAATTCCAGAAATGAAGTGAGCCATACAATGCACATGTACTTAACAAGTGAATGCATTTTTCAGGGATATCTATACCAAGCAATCTTAGAAGTAAATATTTCTACACTTATTCATTCATAACCTCTTTATAACAAGACGCCAATATTCCTGGGGCTGGAAGTGTACAGAGCAGGTCCCTCCTCACAAGGAGGGTAGGAGCTGAATCTGAGGTGGAGCCTGCATCTGTCAGAGTTTCACTCTATTACACCTTTGCCCAATTGTAAAGAGTTGGAAGGACATTAATTTTTCACCTGCTTTTCCCAAATCATTCCTTTCAGAGATGTGACCTGTGTGTTGTTGGCCTAATTCAGCACCTCCCCACTTTTTGGGAGGAGATCAATTCAAGGACACTCAGAAACCCTCAGTAACACATTTCGGGCAGCATGGGGACCACAAAATTCTGCCCCAAACAAATATTCTACATTCATTTTGCTCAATTCAATCCTCATTATGGCTTGTGTAATAAACAAATAGCAGCACCAAGAAGATAAAATGCCACAATAATGGTCAGAAAGATGACGATGATGATATTATTACATCAAAACCCATCAAAATACTTCACCCAGTAATTTGGTTTTGCAAGAGCAGTGACTGTCAAACATTTATAGCTATTAGACTTTGGCAATGTCCCCAAAGCACTGAGAGGAATGACAAGTTATTCCCTTTTCTTCAGCTGCAGACAGAATATGGGTAACAGTACCAGTCATGCTGTGAAATCTTCAAGTTACCTCCATCTGAACCAGCTTGTTGATTTCACCCAAGAGATGTCACCCCCGTCAATGCCACACTCCTCAATACTTCACTGGAGTGTCAATTTAGGGATCAAAGTCTGGCATGAACTTAAAGCTACAATTCCTTGACCTAGAGATTATTTGTACAACAAACTGATATTAGCTTCTCATAAGGTAAAAAAAAAATCTATTTTGAGAAGACGGTGTTTTGTGTGTGGAATGAACAGGTGGGACTAGCTTAGTTTGGGATTATGCTCAGCAAGGACTAGTTGGACCGAAGGGTCTGTTTCCGTGCTGTATGACTCTATGCTTCTAAAACATGGGCCTCATTGCAAGGGTTGATTAATTCCAATTCAAACCAAATTCAAATCTTCAAACAGTTACAGGCTGAGCTTTCAAAGCAGGATCAGGTGAAGTCTGTGTCTTGACCCGGAGCCTCTATTTTAGAAGCAAATAGATGCTTCTAATAGTTGCATAGTTAGGAGGCGAATTCAGCATCTAAGTAATGGAGCTTAGCATTGCCAGGATGTGGTAGCTGCTTGCCTAGAACCAGCAGTGAAGGCTGAGTTAGAGCGGGTGGTTCCTCACTGCGCCAGCACGAGTAAAACAGAGATAATGTGCATTACTGTTAAGTAGAATGCCAGAGGGTCCGATAATTTTAATCACGGAATCACTGAATCCCTACAGTGTGGAAGCAGGCAATTCAGCCCCTTAAGTCCACACCAACCCTCTGAACAGCATCCTACCCAGACCCACTCCCCCAACCCCATTCCCGTAACTCCGCCTTTCCCATGGCTAATCCACCTAACCTGCACATCTTTGGACTGTGGGAGGAAGCCGGAGCACCCGGAGGAAACTCATGCAGACATGGGGAGAAGGCGCAAACTCCTCACAGACAGTTGCCCGAGGGTGGAATCGAACCCAGGTCCCTAGCGCTGAGGCAACAGTTCTAACCACTGAGCCACTGTGCTGCCCTATGCTTTCAACTCAGTTTAATGAGGTGCTATCTCAGATAACATCAAATTAAAAAAAAAAAACTTTCTTTTGCCTCACAGCAAACTCAGCGATACCAGTCGGTTCAGGTTTGCTAAAGCCTCCTTTGGAAATTAGAGTACAGCTCCCTAAGCTGCTAACAGGCTTCAAGAGGAAATTGGCCTTTAATTGGCACAAAGCAAATACTCCACTCCTCCCTCCTCCACACACACCTTGACTTTGAACATTGCAGTCCACCCCAGAGGCTTTGTGGGTCCTGTGCCTAACGTTGGGAAGCACAATGTGTAAATTACATCTGCACGGACATCCTGACCAAGGCCATTTGAAATTCTGGTCGGTGACACTTACCCTCTTAGCATTTCACATTTCAGGTCTCTAGGTCTGACCTTAGCCAACACAGCCAGAATTTTCCAGAAGGAGTAAAACACAGAGCACAGACACGAAATAACTTTTGACTAATGACAGAAGGAAATCATTTCAAATTGTAAAACATTAGACACCACTGAAACAAACCAGGACATTTAGTTTGCAATTGAGGAGGAATGAATCTGCTTTACTTTCATTCCCTTTCTTAAACTAAGAGAAAAATGTCCTTGTAAAAATGGCACAGTATGGTACTCTAGAGGATACAAAACATTGAAAATGTAGGATACAGTAACCCTATTGCTGCAATAGAATTGAACTGCAAATGTGATTGTATAGCTATGCCTGGGCGTATTCTCTTAAATATGGCAACCATATATTTAACAGGCTTTTTCTAGAAACACATCTATCTAAATTTATATCTCTTTTGATCAAAATTTTGCATTGCAGTGCTTGAAATATCTTTTTCATTTTTGTTATGCAGTTTCAGCAACATGCACAAAGTCAGTTGCTGTGTCGAATTCCTTCCAGTTTCTCCCAAAGAAGGAGGGAAGGAGATCTGTTCCTCCTTGAACTACGTGGGACAAAATCATTACGATGCATAGTATGAGTTATCCTTCTATATGCCTTATTCCTCACTGATTAGTACAAACATTTTCCAGTTTTCAAGTCGTGAATACATTTGATGTAGAAATAGATGGAGACTGTTCAAAATAATTACACTTGGCTGCATGCTTAAGGGAGAGACAACAACTCATTAGGCTGAGTTGAAAGCACAGACGTTTCAAAGCTTTGTAAAAAAAAATTCTCTTCAGTTGAGATGCAGCAAAAAATTCTTCTGTCTATAGGAAAAATCTTTATACTAATGTCATCATGACACCACAACGATCAATCCCAATGTTTAGAAAAGGGATGGGACAGAATCGTCAAATAATCAGAGAACATTCAGAGATCACAATACTGTCAAAGGGAAAAGTAGAATCGCACTTTAATGCAAGGATCTTCTGCAGATATGTCCTAAAAGACAGACAGCCATTGTATGGATCAGGTACTCTGTCATCTTCTGCTGAAGCCTGAATAATGGTTTGCTTTGAGGTGCTGGGTTGTTAACACCCTCAAAGTGCATAATTCCATCAGAATGTGCAAGATGGCTAAATAAATTGACAATAGAACAGTTTAAAAACCAGTCACCTTCAGAATTCTCCAGCAACCAGTCTATAGTTGAGAAAGCAGCCTTGTGTTCTTCCAGAGGTCAGAGGGAAATTGGGAATTAGGCTTTGGAATTAAAATTAGAATGAGCTTTATTGTCACATGTACTGAAATGAGTATAGTGAAAAGTGTACAGGTTGCCATTACAGCTCCATCTTGGGTACAAAGGTCTCTAGGTACAGCATCTTCAGTTACAGTTCTTAGAAAACTAGGGAAGTTAAAAAATACAGCATTGCAGATTTTAGGAATGAAGTATAAAATGGAGAACAAAAAAGTTCAGATAAATGGTCTGATCAAATTGAAGGGATAAAGGTAGTATTAAATAATAATACATTAATTACTTTATGATCAGTTCAACTCAAACTAACCATTGTATTCCTGTGGTGGTTGCATTGCTTGTATACCTGAGAGTGGCGAAAGTACAAATGACAAAAAATAAAAATATCCATAACTTTTAGAGTTACGTCACAAGTCTCAAGTACAGTTTGCATACGAGGCTATCTTGCTGCAGGGGGTAGATGGTTCAGGTTCAAGTCTCACTTCAGGACTTGATGACTAAGGACGTTATGTTCATGAAAAGAGCCTATGTCAAGCAACGTTTAATGTAATACATCTAACAATGGGTAGTAATGACTCAACAATTCTTGGCAGCTCAAAGAATTAGCCATTTTTGATGGCAAACACTGAGACAATAAGTTCATATGAAATATAAAATTGGCAGATTAAAACGACACATCGTGGTCACAATGTCGTATGCATCAATTATTTTCTCTGCTCATGCAACAAGGAGACACAAGACATGTGTACTCTAAGGAGAACTAGTTAGAAATATGGAACATGCCAACAAACATGCCGGTATTGTCTCCATACAGTACTGGCTCAATGTCAGGCCATAGTAGAATTTTTTAGTATCTTGTTGGATGGCAAGTTCTTCACCATCCAGGAGTCAGTCAAATACCTGCTTTTCTTTAAAAAAAAAAAATGCACAAACGTATATTCTGTAATTATCAAAATTATGACAGGAATTTCTGAAGAAGGGTCTAGGACCGAAACGTCAGCTTTCCTGCTCCTCTGATGCTGCTTAGCCTGCTGTGTTCATCCAGCTCTACACCTTGTTATCTATGACAGGAATTGGTTTGATTTAGATTTTTATTTTACATTGACAAGGGGATGTCTTAATTCAAGAACAAGTCAAAAATCAAGTGGTGAGATTCTACATGGGAATATCCAAACAGAAGACGAAGTGAAGCATGTGGTAGGTGTATATCTGGCCATGATTCCCCGAGAAACCAAAGATCAGGCAAATTAAGATGACCACATAGATGATTAAATGCAGTATGAATATAGCAGAAATCAATTTTTAATTTGAAATTAGGATTTGTTGCAATTGGGTTAATTGAACTATTATCCCTCATTTATGAAAATCATGATAAGCAAATCAGATCTAATGAAGTAGCCATTTAAAAAAAAAGAAGTGATGCAAGATCTAAACACTTGCTGCATTTTGATGTCTTCTAGAAAAAGGAGCCAAAAGGTTGGGTAAGCCCAAGCTTTACATAGTCCTTGAGGATTCACATAACTAAAGAGCTCTTCTCAGAATGGGATCTCTGCACTAATTTTGAACTTTGAAAAGCCTTGTAATGTTATTCATTGGAATACTATACTTTGATCAAAACAATAGGGATTAGGCATGCATTTAATTGGAATCAAACTCTAAAATCAGTCATTAAGAAAATCTAAGGGATCCAAATAATAATTATTAGAGCAGCCCAAGATGGATATGAAAAGGATGCTACATGAAAGGATGCAATTTGGGCAGCAAAAACAGTCAAATGAATCTGTGTAATTTGAGCAGACAGCACACAATTTACATGAGAGGGATTGAATCCAATTCATGCCTGAGAGTTATAATTTTGTACAGTGTAACAATTCCTCTGAAACAAATATTCACTTAAGGTGAATTGACTGTACACACTTCAATGACATTTAGAGCGCAGCTTAGGGAGGGTTTTAGCAGGATGACTGTACCAGAATAATAAAAAGCCATTGCAGGTTGTCAGTTTCATTAGTTTGATGCAGAGAATCTGAAATGAGCTGCTCAGAGATTCTCTATATTCCTCCAAGCCTAATTCATTTAACTTGTAGTCAAGTATTCTATTTTTTCGAGTCTGAAATCATAAATTCATTCATTCATTTACAAATCTATTCTGCAGTTCAAAACGTCTGCCCCTGTAGGAGGTGGAGATTGAACACTGTTCTAAATTGTTTGAAAAGGTTGAACTGGAATTCAAATCGCCAATGACATTCTGTGAAGGCAATAGCAGTGAAAGTCATAATTCGACTGGAATCCTATTGGATCCGACAGGCTAGGTGGATGAGATCCTTTGCAGAACACTTAGGGCTGGGGTAATTAAATGTGAGCAAGTGCCAATGTTCATGTAGGAGTTTGAGAATAGCACGACTTGTCATTTTCAAAAGTCTTCAGTGACCATTTAAGGAACTTTTGCAAATCAATAAATAGTGGCGACAAAAACAGAAATTGCTGGAAAAGCTCAGCAGGTTTGGCAGCATCTGTGAAGAGAAGTCAGAGTTAACGTTTCAGGACAAGTGACCCTTCCTCAGAGGGTTCTGAGGATGGGTCACTCAACTTGAAATGATGACTCTGATTTCTCTCTACAGTTGCTGCCAGACCTGCTGAGCTTTCCCAGCAATTTCTGTTTTTGTTTCTAATTTATAGCATCCGCAGCTCTTTCAGCTTTCAATACACAGTGACAATTAGCTTTAGAGATGTTTTACATGTTGATGTAAAAGCAGTTGAGGTCAGGAGAAGGATGTATCATTTCATTTTGAAAGAAAAGTACAGGAGATTATATGCAATTGGATTGGACTGCATTCCCTCATTCTATGGCCAAGAGTAATTAACCACACCTACTTCAAATTGAAAAATGTTGATGTTTCTGGAAAAGAATTTGAATGTTATTGAATATGTCCGGCTTGCAAATTATTTTTGAACTATCCACATACACATCTGACAAATACAAAGCCAGCTGCGTAGGAGCAGGAGATTTTTGGCCAAGATATGTGCTGCATACAAAGACCCGTGAACTTTGCAATTTCAAGTGTCTGCTTGGTTCAGCAGTAATGCCATGCTTGTCTCAATTCAGAAGGTCATGGGTTCAAGTCCCACGCCAGGATTAAGTATGTAATTCCATCTTCAGTTCAGAGCTAAAGGTAGAATTGCTATTATTTGGATGAGATATTAAACCAAGGTTTCTTCTGCCCGCCAAATGTGTTAAATTCCATGATACTTAAAAGAGCATTTCCAGTATCCCTCACCCATTGAATCTCTCAATCATCGTCATCAAAAACAGATCAAGTTGTTACTTATTTCAATCTTAACTGCAGCATCTGGCTATATGGAAACAGGTTTCCTACAATTGCCTGTGTAACAATGATTACACTTTCTATCCAGTTCCTTGGTGATGATTTTTTTTTCAGATGTTTGCTGAAGACGTGGAAAGATGTCACAAAAATGCAAATTGTTTCTTTCTTGTGGTAACAAAGTGCACAATTTGTAAAAGCCAGGGTAGAACAAGCAAAAATAACTCCAGACGAAGCTCAAAGACACGCCCCTATGATCTACCTATCCATGAATTTGGAAAATAGGGATGATGTAAAGCTCTAGAGGCTACATTCAGTAGGGGATTCTTGCACAATGCATCAAACTGATGCCGCAGTGCACTTTGAGAACAGACGTGTGTTCTGGTTTAATCCTGTCAGAGTTTAACATCTCAAAACAAAAATCAATCACATGTTCAAGGTAGGATTTCTCGGGAAGATTCAAAAGCTGATGTGTCAAAGAAAGCTAAGGGGAAATGTTGGTAGACATAAATGGGTTGGAGCAACCACCCTCGGGTCTTGGGCCTCAGACCCAACTCAGATCAATGGAATCCTGGAGGATTGTAAATTCCAAAGGGGGATTCTCCAGAGATGAGGAAAACAAGAGAAGGACGGGGGAGAAGTGAGGAAACTGAAACAACAACCTGCAGGGGAAGCCTTGTGATGGGGATGCAGCAGAAGGATATCCAGTGGCAGGCCAGGTTTTGTAGACAATGGATGAGCTACCTCCTGAGGTGAAGTGGTCAGTGCTGCCAAAAATGGTGCCTCTCCGGAGAGGTAAGACCCATCGGTACGCTGTGATGGTGGAAGTGGTGAGCTCCGGAAGCATCGGTGGGCATCTGATGCTGTTGGTTCTCAGGGTTATAGTGGTCCTGCCTTCCATACCCTTGGATCATTGCAGAGGCCCACTTGAAACAAGTGCACTCACCACTACATTATGGCAGTACCAGATGTTGTCTTAAGGAGAGCCAACCGAAACACCAAACTGAGAATTATTGTAAAATGTCAGGCCAAGACGATTTTGGTATCACAGTTAGCCTCCTCCAGGCATAAGGTTTTATAGTACACGCACTTTTTCTTTTATTCATTCACAGGATGAGGGCATCGCTGGCTAGGCCAGCATTCTTTGCCAATCTCAAATTGGCCAGAGGGAAGTCGACAATCAAACACATTGCTGTGGGTCCGGAGTCACATGTAGGCCAGACTAGGTGAGGATGCAGGATTTCCTTCCCTGAAGAACATAGTGAGCCAGATGGGTTTTTCTGACAAATTAGCAGTGGTTTCATGGTCAACAGTCAATTCTCAATTTGAGACTTTTTTTATTGAATTCAAATTTCACCATCTCCCGATACAACTAGAACAATTAACATTAAGCAAACAACCAGTCCTCAATTCAAGATTCATGTCTGGATGAAACAGGTGGCATCCTTCAGTATGCCCCAAGTGATCAAACCATTGAGTGAGAGTGAGTCTTCGTTTAGGGGTGACTATGGGCTAGGCCTTTGACTGTGACCTTCACAGCATGTGAACCGAAATACAAACCACTGAAAAACAGAACCAGCAGTGATGCCAACCACCCCAGGAAGCCGAGGCACATAAATAACAATCGGGACTGAATATGAATGCTTCACCGGAGGCCACTGACGATGTTACCTTGCAAGGTGATGAAACATCTGCAGTCAAACACATCGGCTCAGCGAGCAAGTCTACATTCTCATCCACAACACGAGCTACAAATCTTCTCAAAAACTTTAACAGTGAACACTCGAACGCACACTGGTATGCACAACCAGCATGATCTAGTGGAAGTGAAAATAACTTTTAACTCCCGACCTTATGAATTTTTCAAAGGGAAAGCTCGAAATGTGCCTGCAGTTTGGGATATGAATCTGCAGGGGGTTGGCTTTCTGTTGAATGGAGGTCACGTGTCCCTTGTTACATTTGAAGTCACAAAATGTCACGGTCCAGTTGATTTAAAGGTTCTTTCACATTTGTCCCACATTGAAGTTTTACCAGTTAACCAGTAGTTTTCACCTGCAGTTACTGTATCTCTGCAAATTCTCTTTTAAAATACAAGTTTCAGAATTAAAGTTTGAAAATGCCTGTCATATTCTGGGGACCTGGCCCACTGTCATAACACAAAAGAGACGAGGACTCCCACCTTGTCCAAGTCATCTGGAGGACAGGCGGGGAGTTGACACTAAACTATGGTGCCATCCAGGTTTCCAATGCCACAATGCCCACCCACGAGGGCCACAGGCATCCCAGCTGGTCAGATCAGTTGGCAACAGGCAGAACAGATTTCTTTGCTGTGATGCTGATGAACTCTGGCAGGAGAGTGAAGAAAGGGTAATGCCAGGCAGTAAAAGGATTGTTGTTGATTGTGTGAGAAGCGATTCTTCAGATGGTGGCATCTCCAAGACTCCAGGATTCCTCCTTGTAACATCTGCAAACAGGCATCAGGTGCTGGCAACTCTTTAACATTGTGCCAGCCACATAGCCAGTTGATGAGACCAGGCTGTCGCTGTCTGACCTCTTGTCCCAGTGATGGCTTCATTAACTGTGCCCACTAAGTGACCAGCTGGCAAATAATTCCAGTGGGAATGGGAACCTCTTCACTGTCCTTTTCTACAAACACCACAAACTCTGAACCCCACATATGAGAAACCGTTCCTTCAGACACAAACATAACAACACAAAAGAAGTTGGCAAATTGAAGGACATTTATCTTTGTTGTACATAATATCAGCAACTGGCATCTGGCAATATAATAAAACTAGGACAATGGATTGGGAATATTTCTGCACTCATGTCAAGGTACATTCTGTCATTCATTAGAGTGTAACGACAGAACTTTGAAATCAACTGTCTTGAATAGGTATAAATCAGGCTCTTCCAATCCTACACAGTCCCAGTTAGATTTTGGATTCTTCATAACTGCATAAGGGGACACTTAAGCAATAGTATCAAAGACAGTGCCCTAGCCACGCTGGCCTAGTACAAGAGTGGTATGTACCTGGTCATGTGAAGAATTCCCAGGTATTTCATATTCACAAAAAGCAGGACAAATCCAACACAGTCAACTGCTGCACTCTCAGTCTACTTTTGATCAGCCAAGTTACAGATGGGGTCATTGACACCATCTCAAAAATAACATGTTCACCGACACTCAGTTTAGTCAAGACACCTTAGCTCCTCGTCTCATTGTAGCCTTGGCCCAATCTTCCAAAGGTGAGATGAGATAATTGTCCTTGACATCAGGGCAATACTTGACAGTGTATAGCATCAAAGAGCCTTAGTGAAATGGGAGTCAATGGGAATCAGGAAATAAACTTTCCACTGGTTGGAATTATATCTTGCATAAAGGGGAATGGTTGGGATTGTTGGAGGTCAATATCACGGTTCCAGGACCTCACTGTTGCTGGAGTTCCATAGTGTCCCATGCCTAAACAATTTCAGTTACTTCATCAATGATCTTCGTTCCATTATAAGATCAGAAGTGGGGATGGTCACTAGTGATTCCACAAAGTTCAGCACCATTGACATCTCCACAGATACTGAAACAGTCCAAATGTAGCATGATTGGACAATATCCAGGCTTGGGCTGACAAGTGGAAGGTAACGTTTGTGCCACACAAGTACCAGAGAAAGGCCATCTCAAATAACAAAATATCTACCTTTTACTGGTATTATCTTAACATGAAACAAAGAACTGCAGATGCTGGAAATCTGAAGTAAAAACGGAAATTGCTGGAGAAACTCAGCAAGACTGGCAGCATTTATGGTGAGAAAGCAGATTTAATTATTTGTTTCCAGTTAACTTTTTTCGGAACAGTCTGAAGAAGATCATGGTCCATATTGAAACTAATAACATAGGCAGGAAGGGAGATGAGAAGGATCTTAAGGAGTTAGGCAGAAAATTAAAAAGCAGGGTGTCAAGGGTTATAACCTTAGGATTACTACCTGTGCCACGTGTTAGAAAGGCCAGAAATAGGAAGGTAGTGCAACTAAATATGTGGCTGGTGAACGAGGGAGGACTTCTGATATCTAGAACATTGGGATCTCTTTGAGGGCAGGGGGAGCCTGTACAAAAGGATGAGCTGCTAAACTGGAGGGGCACCAATATCCTTGTGGGGAGGTATGCTAGTGCCACTGAAGAGGGTTTAAACCAGGATGGCAGGGGATAGGGTACCAGAGCAGATAGTTCAGCATGTGAGGAGTAGGTACAGGTTAATAGGATGAACAAGCAGGGTCAATTTAATGAACAAAGCAGGACTATAAAATGTGTGTTGAGTAAGCCAGGAGGGAGAAATAATAAAAAGATACTGAAAGACAGGATAGAGTGTACAGCCAAAATTAGAATTCTTTATACAAATGCACAAAGAACAAGAAACAAATTAAATAAGCTGCAGGCACCAATTGGAAACTGATACAGTCACCATTATAGAGACATGGCTGCAGGATGGTTAGGACTGGCAACTAAACGTATCAGGTTATAAGGTTTACAGGAGGGATAGAGAAAACGGTAGAGGAGTAGTACCACTAGTTAGAAGCAGAATCACTTCAATGGTGAAGGAGGATGTAATGAGGGAAGTGGACCCAGTGAGGCTTTATTGGCAGAATAGAGGAATCATAAAGGAACTAAAACCATAATAGGTGTAGAGCATTTGTTAGCAGTTCTGAAGTGTTAGATTGTATATTAGATAATTAGACAACAATGTAGCAGAGTTGTATTAATGTATGTCTTAGATGCTACAAGGGGATAGGCAACATTGGATCTAATAATGAGCAATGAGCCTGATTTAGTGACCTAATCGTTTGTGAGCATTTGCTAAATAGTGAACATAACATGATCGAGTTTCATGCAGCATCTGTAAGAGACAAGCAAAGATCGGATATGAGCATTTTGGATTTATGTAAGGCAGAGGCTGTCCACAGTAAACTGGGAAGCTCTTCTAATAGGTAAAACAACCGAGGAATATGGAGTCTGTTCAAAGAAACATTTAATGCTATTCAGAAGCAGTTTTTACCTGTGAGACGAAAAAGCTGCACCTCACAAAAAAAAATCATGGGCATTTAAGGATGTAAGGGACAGCATGAAATGAAAAGAAAGGGCTTATAAAAATGTAAAGAACAGTAGATATCCTACAGAATGGGATCAACACAAAGACCAACAAAGGCAACAAAGTGGCTTAAAAGAGCAGCTAAAAAGGATAATGAAAGGAAACTTGCAAGGGAGATAAAGGACAAGAAGAAGAGATAAAGGGAAAGTGACTGGTTAATAATACTATAGGTCCTCTGAAGGCTGTGAGTGACGATATTGTCAATGACTAATGGAAAATGATAGGCATGACAAATGATTATTTTGCTTCAGTATTCATAGCAGAAAAGAAGGATAGCTTTGAAAAGTCGCAAGGAAATTAACAGAGGATTAGGGACAGGGGGTCTAAATAAATTAGCTTAAGTAAATAATCAATAATAGGAAAATTTATGGAACTGAAGAGTGACACATCCCCAGGACCTGATGGTTTCCACCCATGTGTGTTAAAGGAGGCAGGAATGCACATTTTGAATGCCCTGACCATAATCTTTCAGACTTCCCTGGATTTGGAGATGCACCTCTGAACTGAAATGTTGCTCATGTCACTCCACCTTTTAAGAAGGGAAACCAGGGAATTACAGGCCAGTTAGCCTAACATCTGCAATGGGGAAATTGTTGGAGTCTCTCATCAAGAATAGGGTAACTGATCACCTTGAGAACTTTCATTTAATCAGGGAGATTGAGCATTGATTCATGAAAGATATGTCATGCCTGACAAACCTCAAAGTTTTTTTTAGAAGAGATGACAAAGGTGGTGGGCAGAGGCAAGTCAATGGATTTTGTTTATATGGGCTTCCAGAAGGCTTTTGATAAAGGCCCACACAAGAAACTGTTAGCTAAGGTGAAAGCTCACAGAATTGATAGCACATTATTGACATGGAGAGGAAATTTAGAATTGAAATAATGGGTAACTATTCAAATTGGCAGGATGCAACTGGTTATGTCCTGCAGGGATCTGTGTTGGTGCCTCATTAATTCACAATATTTGTTAATGACTTGGATAATGGCATAAAAAGTCAAATATCCAAATCTGCTGGCAACACAAAATTGGGCAGCATTGTTGACAGTTTTGATGGCATCATAAAATTACAACAAGATACTGATAGATTAGACGAATGGGCAAAGCTTTGGCAGGTGGATTTTAATATAAGCAAGTATGAGACTATCATTTTGGACCAAAAATGGATAGATCGGGCTATTTTTTAGAATGCACAAATTTAATACAGTGGATATACAAAAAGATTTGGAGGTTTAGGTGCATAGCTCTTTAAAATGCCATGAACAGCTGTAGAAAATAGACAAGAAGGCTAATGGAATGTTTGTCTTCATGTCTAAAAGGCTGAAGTATAGGGATGCAGATGTTATGCTGTAGTTACACAAAACCCTAGTTGGACTCTACTTAGAGCACTGTGAGCAGATCTGAGCACCACACGTTAGGAAGGATGTTTTGGCCCCCAAGTGGTAGTTCATTGCAGGTTTACAAGGATGGTATCTGGACTTCAGAGGTTATGTTATTAGGAAAGATTAAACAAATTAGACCTTTATTCTCTACAGTTTAGAAGGCTAAGGGATGATAGAGGTCATCAGGATATTAAGAAAGACAGGGTAGAAAAAGTTATACTATTTCCACTGGCTGAAGATTCTAGAACCAGGGGTAAAAGGCTAAGAATTAAAGCCAAACTATTGAGGAATGATATTAGAAAGCACTTCTACATTCAAAGATTAGCGGAGGTTTGGAATTCTCTTCCTCAAAACGGCAGTCAATGACAATTCAATTGCTAAATTTAAATCTGTCATAGACAAAGATTTATTAAGCAAGAATATCAAGGGATATGGGCCCAAGGCAGGCTTATGGAGTTAGGCCATAGATCAGCCATGATCTCATTGAAAGGCGGGGTAGGCTCAATGGGCTGAATGGCCTACAGGTTTGATTACGAAAGTCTGGCTCACAGACGCTTGTACACTTACCTGTTTGTTCATGCCTGTGGATGAGGTTACTGAACGTGTTAAGTACTGACATCAACTGGGAATGTTCTGGAAGGGATCTGAGATCCAGCAAAGATCATGGGCTGAATTTTACTGGTATTCAGATAAATGTTAAAATTTATCGAGTTTGATGGAGAGTTTCCCTCAGTGAGCTCTAGCGAGATTTCTCACTCTATTCTCTGAAACTCCAATCATTAACTGTGCACCATAACGTCTTTCGGCCTGGGTCCATTTTAAAGTATAGTCATGGGCCAGGTCAAGCGCCTCCAGCCAGAAGTTGTCCTTCCCCATGTACATATTGGGAAGGGAACCAAAAAGAAACATTTCTCAGGGCACATAGAGAGCATGGCTGATATTTCATTGCCAATACAAGTGCTTATTCATAAATGCATTGCTATTAAGACATACGGAGGATACACAACCTGGGCCTCATCCCACCTTGGAATCCTGTGTAAGGGAATGCTACTCTTCTCTCAATATCCAATGTGGGCCACAGCTTAGTCAGGCCAACCTGCTGAAGGGACTTGACAGTGTTGATGTTGAGAAGATGTTTCCACTCAAAATAAGGGACATGGTTACAGAAAAAGGGAACACTCTGAGGTCCAAAGGATTTCTTCTTCCAGAGGGTAGAATACGTCCGTGATCCTCTATTCCAAAGAGTCGTGGAGGATAGGTCACTGAAATTATTTAAAGAGAAGGCAGATAGTTATTTGAAATATCAGGGAACTGAATGCTATGCAGATCTTGCAGGAAAGGGAAGTCGAAGCCTAGAACAGATCAGTCACGATTTTGTTGAATAGTGGGACAGGCATGAGAGGGTGAATGGCCTACTCTTGCTTCTATTTCTTGGGTTGTTATGTTTCTCACTCTGAATGCAAGTCCACAAATATAAAATAGCAAAATAGCCTACAGTACAAGACTTTTGTGCCTTACTATCATTTGAACTAGCTTATAATAATGGGCCTTCCCTAAATCTTACCTACTGAAACATAGGATTGCGAGATAGTGGTATAGTGATAACATCACTGGACCAGAAATCCAGAGGTCTGAGCCAACAGTCTGCAGACATGGGTGCAAAGCCCACTGCAGCAGCTGGTTCAGTTTGAATTCAGTTAATAGATCAGGAATACAAATGATGTCTCAATAATGGTGACCAGGCCAACTATTGAGGATTGTCATAAAAACCCAACTGGTTCACTAAGCTACTTCAGAGAAGGCAATCTGCCATCCTTGCCTGGTCTAGTCTACATGTGACTCCAGACCCACAGCAATGTGGTTGACTCTTAACTGCCCTCTCAAATAGCCTAACAAGACATTCAAAATCTTACCAGCAACTCCACGCAAGAAGGAGGGGAAATAGTCTTAAAATATGGCTCCTATGAAGGAAGAAAAAGACAAGAGCCAGTCTCACATTAGAGCATGATAGCCACCAATAACTAACAATCAGCTAAAGAGAGGCTTACTTTATTTTATGGATAATCTCTGCCTTGCTATAGAAGGAAGTGTCATAGAAGACAGCAATAGTAGGGACCATATGGACAGGGTAGGGCAAATAAACAAATTGCAAAGCTGCCATCTGTGAAGTCTTTAGGCAACCAACATTAATGCTAATTGTGTTCCTTAAATGGAGCGAAGGGCATCTGGTTGATAAAGAAACTGAAAGGGTTGTGCATCATCAGGTATGCAGGGCATTTTACACATTGTGGAGAAGCGTGAGGAAGAAGCACAAAGAAAGCAATTCCATTACAATGATGTATGTCTCAGAGGAGTGAAACTTGGCTAGTGCACTCTATCTAAATGGAGGATGAGGAAGAAACCACACTTAGATTTATTACCAAATAAGCCGAGCAGAGATGGGCTGATTTGATAAGAATCACCCAAGCAGAATGGCATCAATTTGGTGCTGAGCCAACACAGCTTCAAACCCATTAGGACAGTCTGAGGATTTCTGCCTGTTAGTTTTGAATGAGTGATTCTAAGCTTCAATCATTGCATAGATTCAGAAACCGTATAATGACAATCAATTATCAGATAAATTATTTTACCGAGGATGAAAATACAGGAGCATTACCTGCAATCTCCTATGCACAAGAACCTATTTCTTCCTCCTTCACTACATAATTTTTATATACATATTAGTATTAGGAACAAAGAGAAAAGGTTAAAGGTTGACTTCAGAATAACTAAACCCTTTTCAAAACCAAAATGACACACAAAAGTACAATCAACTGTAAGAAAAATAAACAAAATGTCCTTTAAAAAGACCATCAAAGTGCCAAGGTAAGACTGTCATTAGTACTTATCAGTACAAGAGAATGCTTAATTTAGCTAGCATACCCAAAAAATTAAGGTTTCAGGACATTTAAACTGCTTTCCGCTAATTTCTTGCTTGACTAAACAAATGGGAAATGGGCAGAGGAAATTTTGTCGGACATCCAGTTGTTTCTGCCTGAATCAATTTCAGAGCAGATCTTTCAATGGGCAACCTGCATTCCAACTGAAAACATAAGGGAGTCCATTTCAAACGCAAATAGTGGTCCCATACAGGTGTGACAATTTAATATACTAATCACATCGAAGCTTGGGGTAACAAACGTCAAGTAACTTGTGTGCTACAATACCAGGCAATGAAAATCTACAACAAGAAAGGAGCTAACTATTGCCCCTTGACATTCGATGACATCATCATTACTGAAACCCCCAGGTTCAATATCTTGGGAGTTACTGTTAACCAGAAACTGGTATTGGGCTAATCATACAAGCGCTGTGGCTACAAGAACTGGTCAGAGGCTAGGAGTCCCGCAACAAGTAACTGCCTCTTGAATTCCCAAACCCTGTCCACTGTCTATAAGTCACAAGTCTTTTAAAATGTTAAAATACTATCCACTTACCTGAATGAGTGCAGCTGCAACACCCAGGGCAAAGCAGTCTGTTTGGTGGGTACTCCATCCACAAACATTCATTCTCTCTACCATCAGCATTCAGTAGCGCAGTGTGAACAATGTTCAAGATGCACTGCAGAAATTCACTAATATTTCTTAGACAGCACCTCTTAAACCTATGATATTTGAAGGTCAATGGCAGCAGATATATGGGGAACATCACCACTTGCAATGTTCCCTCCCAAGCCACTCAGCGTCTTGACGTGGAAATATATCATCATTCCTTCAGTGTCACTAGGTCAAATTCCTGAGCTCCTTCCACAACACCATTTTGGATGTACCTACAATGCATGGACTGTAGCATCTTAAAAGGCAGCTCAGCACTACCTTCTCCTGGGCAAGTGGGGATAAGCAATAAATGCTGGTTCAGCCAGCGAAATCTACAGCCCTGAATGAATTATTAAAATCATATGCAGTGCTAGGCCCAGTTGCACCTTTAGAAAAAAGGATTGGAGACCATTTCAGAAAAGATAAGCTTTTTAATTCTTAAAAAAGTAAAATTTTTAAGACCAGGAAGAACGTCAAGAACAACAAGTTAGTCTTTAGCTAGTCTAATCTATTGGCTCATTTTTATTACACACTTTTCCCTTTGCCACACATCATGGGATTTGCTACCACTATACAGCTCTGCCCACCTGTTGATTACCTCCATACACAAGCCATCCAATTTTCTGCTGTCCTAAACTAGCAAGCAGCAGTGAAATGATCACTTAGCACGCACAATTCACAAACACTATTTAAGGCCAGGTCAGAACCTGACAATGTTTTGACCAAAGAGAATGATGGAGAAATTCACCAGGTCTGGCAGTATCTGTAGAGAGAGAGAAAGAGTTAATGTTTTGAGTCCAATATGACTGGAAACATAAACTCTGTTTCTATCTGCATGAATGCTGTCACACCTGTAGACTTCTCCAGCATTCTTGTTGTTTCCTTCAGGTTTATGGCACCTGCAATATTTTTCCTTTATTCAAATGCTTTAGACCTTCTGATTCTGGCCTTGCAAGGTACCAAACAATCAATTTTGCACATTGTATATGCTAAAATTGAAACTCTCATTACTGTGTTGGCTGATCGTAATGTTCAAACTACCCAAAATGATTCAAAAATCCGCAAAGAAATTTTTAAAAAATACTTTTGGTAAAAAAAATCTGCCTCATCTGGTAGCAGTGGCATTGACCACTCTCCAAGGCAATTGGCAAGAACTATTGAAGTTAGACGTAGCATAAATTGGTGTGAGTAGCAGAAAGGAATTTCTAGTTAAACTGAGGAAAACAATGATATGTTAAAATCACCAAATCAGTTATAAGAATCTATCAGAATTGCAGCTGTTGGTGGCACTGACTCTTTGTAACTTGAAAACTTTATTATGAGAGCGATATCAAAAAAAACATAGAAAGCTATGACTATGCTTGAGAACTAAGGAAGTCGGAACACCATTCCAAAGCAGAGTCATTCCAGAATGTTAGATAACAAGGTGTAGAGCTGGATGAACACAGCAGGCCAAGCAGAATCAGAGGAGCAGGAAGGCTGACGTTTCGGGCCTAGACCCTTCTTCAGAAATGAGGCTGCTTGGCCTGCTGTGTTCCTCCAGCTCTACACCTTGTTATCTCAGATTCTCCAGCATCTGCAGTTCCTACTATCTCATTCCAGAATGTTAACTCTGTTTCTCTCCCCACAAGTGCTGCCAGCTCTGCGTAGATTCTCCAGCATTTTTTGTTTTTATCCCAGATTTCCAGAATCTGCAGTATTTTGCATGTATGTGAGATAGGAAAAGTATGTGTCTGCCTATTCCTTAACAAAATATGAAATGTAAACTACATGGAGGAATCAGAGAACAAAATTTGTAGAGCAGCAGAAAAAAAAACTGAGAGATAAAAGGCTGACAGTAAACTGTTTGATCTTGTAAATCGATTATCATCCCTTCTCCCTCTTTTCCATTACTGTGTCTGTTCCTTTATTTTCACATCCTATCTTTTCTCTGCACTCCAACTCAAACCCGTCTGCTTCTCTGCTTCCTCCTCAACCCTCTTCCATTTTCAATCTTGCTCTTCTCCACCAAAAATTACACAATATGAGAATATGTGAAGTTGTTCATTTTGGTAGGATGTAGAAAAGAGAAGACTGTTACTTAACAGAAAACATTTCAGAACTCTGAGATGTAGAGACATTTCAGTGTTCTAGTGCATAAATCACAAATATCAATATGCAGGTGCAGCAAGTAGTTAAGAAGGCTAATGGAATACTATCCTTTATTAGGTGAAGAATTGAATATAAAATTATGGTTGTTTTTGCTTCAGCTATATAGGGCATTGGTGAGACCACATCTTGAATTTGGTGTGCACTTTTAGGCTCCTTATTTTAGGAATGATGTAAATATTTTGGAGATGCTTCAGGGGAGATTTACTAGATGGTACCTGGAATGAGTGGGATCTTTTTTGAGAAATGGTTGGACAGACTGAGCTCTTTTTCACTGGAGTTTAGGAGAATGAGGGGTGACTTAATTAAAGTATGTAAGATTCTGATGAAGTGAATGCAGAAAGGATGTTTCTGCTTGTGGGTGGGCCCAGAATTAGGTGGCACTGTTTAAAAATGAATGAGTATTCTTTTAAGTCAGAAAGGAGGAGAATTTTTTTCTCTCAGCAGGTTGTGCAACTTTGGAACTGTCTGCTTCAGAGAACGAATATTTAAGATGGAGATAAATTGATTCCCTTGCCTGATGAGAATCTAAGGTTATTGGGTGGTATATGGTAATGTGGAATTCTAAACAAAAACAAATCAAATCAATCACGATCTTATTGAATAATATAGAGGCTTGAGGGGTTGACTGACCTACTTCTGCTCCTATTTTGTATTTTTTTATGAGCCTCCCCGTTTCACTTCCACTCCAATAACAGCCCTTGCCCAGAACCCTCCCCTCAAATCTTGTCCTCCCTATAATCTTCTCCCTTCCACTTCAAATTCTTTCTCCATTCTTTTTTTCCCTTCATTTCCTTCTTCTCCCCTCTGCATTCCGTCTCGTTTCCTCCACTCTTTCCCTACTTCCCATCCCTGCATCTACTGCCCTCCCATCACATTCTTCTAAAACCACAACATCCCAGCCTATCCAACTCGCAACACCATGGAAGATTAAAGAGTACGTATTTAGATAGAATGACATTTTATTGCTCTGGCAAATGAATCATGGCTGCAAATAGGAGTGATTTTCCACTTGTTTTTATTGGTTAATCTATCAATACACTTCTAATATGGCAGGACAGTATATTCACATACTGGTTTCTGCCATTAATGGAAGATTTATACCTTCTTCAACTGTAATTATTAACTGTTAAACTGCAAGTATTGCACTAAAGCACTGCAATGGCATAAAATATTTAAAGCTTCCTGATGTCAAAGAGAATTTAATAGCAATATATATTTATATTAGCCCTTTAACATAAAACATTAAGTGGTTTGCAGAAGTATCCTGGAATGAAATATTAAAGGAGATATTTGCTCTGATAAAAAATAAATAGGTCTTAAAGAGCATCTTAAAGCAGGAATGCAAGAAGTGAGGCAGAGGTGTAAAGAGGATATTCCAGAGCTTGGGCTAAGGCATCCGAAGGTGCAAGTACGCATGAGGTGTGGCTGAAATCAGGGATTTACAACAGGCTTAAAGTAGAGAAATGCAGTTTTTGCTGTGGATTGTTGGGCTGGAAGTGACTGCAGGGAGAGCGAGGGCTGAGACCATGGAGAAGTTTGAAAAAGGAGGAGAATTTTAGAATTAAGACATTATTTTTTTATTGTACACCAGCTGGTGAAGGTCAGCATTTATTTTCACTAATTACCCCTTTTTTGTTTAAAAGTCACCTACTTGAACTGTTGTAGTCCACATGCTGCATGAACATTCATATACATGATGTATGTACACCAGTGAGGGCAGGAGTACCAGAGATTTTACCCAATGACAATGCAGTAAAGCTCATTCCAGATATATCAATTGAGTAAAGCTCCCCTGAAGTGCCTCCAATGCATTTACATCCTTCCTTAAATGAGAAGACCAAAACTGCTCACAGTATCCGAGATGTGATCTCACCACTGCCTTGTATTTCTGAAGCATTGTTTCTCATGTAAAGAAAAGATAGCTTTCCTGACATGAACTTTGTAATTTCTAGAGAGGATTTGAATGAATGGGAGGAGCTCAGGCATTCTGGGTACATTGGCAATACTTATCCTTCCATAACCATAATGACAGAAGCTATAGCTGGGAGAGGGCAGGGGCAGTGCGTTATGGCCAGACACTCAGTGCCTGATCCAGACACACACACACATACATATCTCCACAACACCTGTCCCACCCTCACTCACCCTTAGCTTGGTGATCTTTGTTAATCTTGGGTTGCTGGAGGAGATAATTCCAACAACTGTGCCTCTCCCAATGACACTGATAGCATTGTGGAACTGGTGGCCTCTGGCAGGGACATTTGTAATGCATTCATAATATTGACAGTATACATATTTTTTAAATCGGCCTCCTGATTGTGGAGGTTCAGTACAGTCCTTGTATTACAGAACAGGCTACAACAGAATATATCACAGCTTTAAAAAGGAACAGGAGTCTGGTTGCCAAGGAACAAGATAAAAAATTTCAACTTTTCTTTCGAAGCCCCAGGTGTGTCACTCATCTAATTTTCATTTTCTGCTCCCTCAGTTTGTCTGTCTGCAATATTTGTGTAGTGCTGCAGGCCATTAAATTGAGTGACATGTCCACTTTCACCTCTTTGATTCAAGACATCAATTGCTTGTGATCATCCAACAATTTCAGAATCATAAAGACATGCTTTCAAATGCCTGCAATCTGTGCTTCACACATTCCCAAAGACCCTTAGTCTCCCTTTAGGTATTTTTAATGATCAGGATCAGTACTGGAGTCTGAACAAATTTTCCCAGGATCTATTTTCCTGGCTCTCTATGGATGCGAAGTAATTTTCTTGCGTATCTTACAGCAATCCCAATCGTGAAGGAGAGTCAAATAATTTCCTCTTAGATTAGATCTCTATGAAAAGATTTACAGTCGGCGATGATATAAACGGCATTAAGGAGGCTGGTGTGAAGGGACCCCAATTGAATTCATGCTCATGTTCGTGCACAACTATGCCTGTTTTGTCCATTGTGAAGCATTCTTTGCATTAGGTGCAATCAGTTACATATATTAATGGCAATTTTCAGACAGGAGTTACCATTGATTCATCTAGCTGACCTATCCAAACTTCTGCAAGACTGATATATTTTCATAACCAACTGATTCAATTTTACCATAGTAACGGTGAGGTTAATCGTGCTAACTATTACAATGGAATAAACTTGATAACATCTAGTGAATGTATATGCTAACATGTAGAAATCAGCAAGTTGTTTTCTGATTAGCTCTGCTACTCTATTTGCTTCACCAGACCTATACATTACCAGGAGATTTGGGATTAAAATACAAATTGGGATAAAATTGCAGCACTTACCCATTAAACATGCCAGAAAAAAAGTTAGGGATAAAAGCAGAAAATGATGGAGAAACTCAGCAGGTCTGGCAGCATTTATGGAGAGAGATACAGTTAGTGTTTAGCATTCCATGACTCTTTATGGGACTCAAACCGTTAATCCACTTCATCTCTCTACAAACACTGCCATACCTGCTCAGTTTCTCCGGCATTTTCTGTTTTTATTTCAGCACTCCAGTTTGCACAGTATTTTGGTTTTATTAGAAGAAGTTTAGGCTTCTCCATTTAGCTATAATGGGATCTCTTAGCATGTGTTAAAAGTCTGTCTTACTTGTCAGCAACCTCTCCAGCACTGAAAATAAATGTTTCCTGGTATGAAATTTCATTCCTTCAGGTTTTATTGTTGGATATTTTAAAATATTTTATCTCTGTTCCTTTTATATCCCTAGGGTGACGCAATGGCTCAGTGGTTGGCACTGCTGCCTCACAGCACCAGGGACCAGTGTTCAATTCCACCCTCAGGCGACTGTCTGTGTGGAGTTTGCACATTCTTCCTGTGACTGCATGGATTTCTGATGCATGCTCCAGTTTCCTCCCACAGTTGAAAGGTGCACAAGTTAGGTGGATTGGCCATGCTAAATTTCCCATAGTGTTCAGGGGTGTGCAGGTGAGGCGGGTTAGCCATGGGAAATGCAGGGTTGCAGGGATTGCATAAGGGGTTGCGTCTGGGTTGGATGCTTTTCAGGGGATCAGTGTGGACCTGTTGGGCCAAATGGCCTGCTTCCACACTGTAGAAATTCTATGATTCTAGTCCGTATATGATTGTACGTTGAATGAAACATTCCAACATACACTGCTTGTTTAGATTTAGTGAGAACACTTTGGTTGGATTGTTTTGTGAGATACACTGTTCCTCACCCTGCTCATATAGGTCCCAGATCCGTCTGTAGTGGGTGCTGCATTATTTCCGATTTCTGAAAAATCCAAAGTGCTCTGTAGAAGCCTGACAAAAATCTGTGCTAGCTGTAAGTGTAATTAGGAGTACAAGTGTAAAAGCTGGCACCATTTCTTCATTAACTGAATCCTTAGATCCAACAGAAATGTGTTCAGTCCTTTTTGAATTTTTAGCTTCTTGCTTCATTTACTTTGATGGAATCCTATTACAATAATTTATTACGTTTTTACTGAAAACATTGTTTGAACTTTCCAATTTCTTTTGTCATTTCTAATTTGAAAATATGACCCCTTGCCTTTCAATTCCGTCTGTGGTAGATAAACATTTTAGAAACCACATTCTGCAAGCCTCTCAAATCACTCGTCAGTCTTATCTTTTCAAGACAGAAGAATCTCAGGGGACACAGCGATGAGTAAAGCTCATCTATTCTTAGTTCTGACCATCACAAATAATGGCCACTTGGGTAAGACATCAACTGCCACCTGACATCTATGGAACTTCTGTCAAATAAGGAATCTGCTTTAATGTTCAGAGTTGAGGGAAGAAAACTGGCAAAAAGATACAGAGCACAAGAATTGAGAGTAATTTCCCCCTCATTGTTTTTCTTCCTTTGATATGTCCTGTTGCTGCACAGAGAGAAGTCTTTGAATAGCACCTCATGCATTAAGCTCCCACGTGACAAGCAAAATTACAGCACCTGAACTGGTCCACTTTTAACACTGTACAAATGAAAGGGTTTTGAAGGGAGGTAAAATTGCACCTGTCATCTCAGTGTGACAAGTAAGATGTCTAGACAGAGTCTTTGCTAATAGTTTCATTACAGGAAGTGATACTCCCATTCTAGTACACAGCTGGTGTTCCAAAGCTGCAGGAAATCAGTTTACAGCTGTTGAGCTCAGTTGCAGGGTATCCAATCTTTGACATTCACTCATGTTCCATTACAGTCGTCCAATAACTATAAATTCATCTCCAGACCATGTTAATGTGTAATACTCATGGCCTTTAACCTCTGTTTACTTTAACTTCCATTAGTTCAATTCTCAGTCACTGCCCCTATGGTAACCTTCCAAGATCTTTATCCATCTGTTCCCTGGGATATTGAAGGTCAGAGTTGTTGTGTGTTGAGATTTGGCTTGCTCAGCATGTTTTCTGTAGACTGAGTGTTTCAGCAGTCCTTAGCAAAGTAAGAAAGATTGGGCAATTAGGTCTTAGGGCAAAGATACTGGTACCTGGGGGCTAGTGGGGGCAGATGATGATAGGGTGAAGAACTGTGATTTCTAGCCAAAGAAGTGGCCTCACTCCTTCCGGTTCCACACTGAGACATGTGTATGGGTTCTTCCCACCAATCAGCACCAAGTTGTTCTATACAAGCTCAACATATGGTGAGCAAAGTGGACAATTGTAAATCAAAACTACCCTCCCTGGCTAAACCCTAATTTTAATTTATTATTCAGGTCTTTAACATGATTTCAGTCTGCATACCTTCTAAAGCTATGTCCAAAATGGCAGGTGGTCTGGTCAGCCATCACTATGCTTCATGACTGCTGTATTGGACGTTTGGTAGATCTGTTAGCACCCAAAGATACAATCACTGGTCAGCCAAACTTTTAGATTTTGTAAAGCCAATTCTCTCACTATTCTTTCAGAAGATTGCTTACTGCAACATCTATCAGTCAAAGATTTCTTTCATCTTTCGGGTTTAGCTATGAAGAGAGGTTGAATAGATTAGGATTATTTACATTAGAAAGACGGAGGTTGAGGGGGGACCTGATTGAGGTCTACAAAATCATGAGAGGTATAGACAGGGTGGATAGCAAGAAGCTTTTTCCCAGAGTGGGGGACACAATTACTAGGGGTCACGATTTCAAGGTGAGAAGGGAAAAGTTTAAGGGAGATATGCGTGGAAAGTTCTTTACGCAGAGCGTGGTGGGTGCCTGGAATGCGTTGCCAGCGGAGGTGGTAGAGGCAGGCACAATAGCATCATTTAAGATGTATCTAGACAGATACATGAATGGGCAGGGAGCAGAGGGGTACAGATCCTTGGAAAATAGGCAACAGGTTTAGATAGAGGATCGGGATCGGCGCAGGCTTGGAGGGCCGAAGGGCCTGTTCCTGTGCTGTAATTTTCTTTGTTCTTTGTTCTTTGTTTAGTCAGCTCGGGTTACGTCCAACGACATTTGGCCAGTAACTCCAACTAACAAGACTGAGACTTCAGGAGCTGGTCATTATGATTATTATACAATAAATTATTCAACATAATAATAGCCCAAATGGAAAGGGTATTCCTTTCACCGCACTTGATGCATGTGGGTTATAAAATACCAATTAGAAGGTGGCTTAGTTATCCAAAAGGTAATGATTTCTACCCAATGAGTTGTTCCCAACAAAAGCAAAATACTGCAGATGCTGGAAATTTGGAACAAACACAGGGAATGCTGAGAAAAGCTCATTGGTGTGGCAGCATCTGTGGACCGAGGAACTGAGTACACTTTTAGTCCAGTATGACTGGACTTTATTCGGAAGAAGGTATACTCAAAACACGCATCCCAAAACTAGCCCAGCTCGTCCCCGCCTCCCTAACCTGTCCTTCCTCCCACCTATCCCCTCCTCCCATCTCAAACCCCACCCCCATCTCCTACCTACTAACCTCATCCCTCCCCCTTGACCTGTCCGTCCTCCCTGGACTGACCTATCTCCTCCCTACCTCCCCACCTACACTCACGTTTACTGGCTCCATCCCTGCCTCTTTGACCTGTCTGTTTCCTCTCCACCTATCTTCTCCTCCATCCATCTTCTATCAGTCTCCCACTCTCTCCCTATTTATTTCAGAATCCCCTTCCCCTCCCCCATTTCTGAAGAAGGGTCTAGGCCCGAAACGTCAGCCTTCCTGCTCCTCTGATGCTGCTTGGCCTGCTGTGTTCATCCAGCTCTATACCTTGTTTACTCAAGATATAACTCTGTTTCTCTCTCCATAGATGCTGCCAGACCTGCTGAGTTTCTCCAGCATTCCGTGAAGCTGTTGTCAATGTTAAAGAATAAACTGAGGTAGCAAATGAACACCAAACACCAGAGAGTGTAGTGAAGGGAACAGTATGGCAGCTCAATACAATTATCCATCACCTTAATGAATATCAAATTCTCTTTCTTCAGACCTTATAGAAATTACAGTCAAACTAACTACAATAAAAAGGATAATCTTTGGCAGCACATTAACAACTCCAAGATGAATTCCACCACTACAAGAAGAGGGCTATAAAAGAATAAATTAACTATCAACTTACAAAATTAAAAATGCAAATTAAAAACTTAACTAAGATCACACTATCCCTTGCCCAGTAGCATTTGAGTTTAAAGGTATAAGTACAAGTCACACCAAAAATTAAGAAGTTTCCAAAATTGCAGCCTTAAAAGTTGCTGTGGCTAATGTGCAGTAATGATGGCTAAGAAAGAATGAAAATGAAAGTTCTTTTGCAAAAGAGAGAAAGATGTGCTGCCAGCTTGACATATTCCTCAAGCCCTCATCGTTTGCACTGATTTACATAGATTTAACATTCAGGTATTTTTGTATCGGATCTTCAGGACATTTAAGAAAAACGTGATAGTGCCAGAACAGGAGTGGGAATTAATGCATTTTCAGATCCACCTTCTAGGTTTGGGCCCAATGAGGAAATTCAAGGTTCATTAAATTTGAGCCAACTTCACTGTCAGCCTGGGAGAAACAACCTTAGTTTTTAAATGAAATAATGGAGAGAAGATGTTTTTCCTCTCAGAAAAAGATTTTGACAGATAGAAGTTCTCTTCATTGGAACAGGTCAATGTACCCAAATTAAAACAGACCTTTTTTGACCACATGGGCTCAGAAACACGTTATAAAAATGAACAATTTAAGACAAACTAGGAATCCTACTTAAAGAGGGCATACAGTGTGGACAGTTAATTTGTATTTATTGAATAGGTGGAGGTTTGGTTGAAGCATTTTGTTCCTGTAAAGTTGAGGAACTGTATTTTGTAACTAACATATGCAGAACCAGTCTGGACAGTACTTGATATCAAATATTGAGAGCTACCTGGATGAGCATATTTAAATACAAATCATTGATCAAATAATGTAACTTTTAAAAGTAAGAAGAATACCAACCATTTATTTTTGAAGCCCCCAATTCATCAGACTCTGCTTATAAGAATAGCCTGTTGAAAACCTCTTCTCCCTTAAATCAACAACTTTTATTTCAAGAATGGTACATTTTTTGTAAGGAGAGAATCTATGTTGGTTACATAGCTATCGGGTTATCAATATCAATGCAAATTCTTATTGCTTAATCTTAATTTTAAAGTCATGATGACATACTTTAAATAATACAACAATGTAATTACAATATATATTGTGGAAAATCAAAAATATTTGTACAGAACTGGAATGGACTGGACTTTGGAGATAGTAGGAACTGCAGATGCTGGAGAATCTGAGATAACAAGGTGTAGAGCTGGATGAACACAGCAGGCCAAGCAGCATCAGAGGAGCAGGAAGGCTGACGTTTCGGGCCTAGACCCTTCTTCAGAAATGGGGGAGGGGAAGGGGATTCTGAAATAAATAGGGAGAGAGTGGGAGACTGATAGAAGATGGATGGAGGAGAAGATAGGTGGAGAGGAAACAGACAGGTCAAAGAGGCAGGGATGGAGCCAGTAAA
>NC_063358.1:22417458-22425746 GCF_021869965.1 Rhincodon typus
AGTTCATCCAGCTCTACACCTTGTTATCATGGACTGGACTTTGCTCTGCAGTGTGAGAAAATTGAATAAATTTGCATTTATATATCATCTTTCCCAACCTCTAGGATGTCCTAGAGTGTTTTACAACCAATTAAAATGTATATGTAGCGTAACATAGAGAAAACTGGCAGCTAATTTGCAGAGAGCCAGATCTCATAAATTAGCAAAGAGATAATCGTCAGATAATCTGTTTTGTGATGAAAGTTGAAGGATAAATATTGGCTCAGACATCTGAGAGCTCCCCTGCTCCTTTTCAATATATGCCATGGGAATTGCTAATCCTTTCATGACCTTCAATCATGAGAAACTAAAAGCCATTAAATAGTGGGTTAGAGCTGCGTAAATTGAAAAACTGCCCCACACAAATGGTATCGAAATAAACTGGTCATAAACATCAAATACGAGGAATGTTCTAACTTCGTCAAGCTCACTAATATTAGAAGTAGTTGAATAAGATACACAGCTGGATATAATCTTTAAACAATAATAATATTTTGGTTTTATTTAAATCACAACAATCAGATCAAAATAATAAAACAAAATTCTTTAAAATACAGGATTTAATAGCAAATCTCACCATTGCACTTAACTTGGCTTTTCATTAATAAAATGCTATAAAAAATTGTTTACAGGGAGGATCAATTTGGGATGATTAACTGTTTGTAATTTTCACAATTCTTTATTATTCACTCATTGGATATGGGCGTCACTGGATGAACCAGCGATTGTTGCCCTCAGGAAGGTCGTGGTGATGAACTACCTTCCTGAACTGCTGCAGTCCATGTGCTGTTGGTAGTCCCACAATGCTGTTCGGGAGGAAATTCCAGGATTTTGACCCAATGACACTGAAAGAACAGCAATATATTTCTAAGTCAGGATGGCGAGTGGCTTGGAGGGGAACTTCAAATCCCATATCTTCTCAAGTGCATGATACTGAGCAATTCAACTCTTGAACCCAACCTATTCATGTATTTTGGATCTGCACATGGCCTTAAAGACTTAACAACAGATTTTATGAAGTATAAGTTTCCTGGTAAATGCACGTTGATCCAATTAAATGCAGACATTTCCCAATGTCAGTCTTACTCACCTATTTATTAAACAGATAACTGATATGTTAAAACTTTAGAGAATTCTGACCTCTTGGACAACCAAGAGTAAGATCAATAATTTAAATGTATATTTTACACACACACACACACATGTCATTTGAAGAATTTTTCACAATTTATCTGCAACCTGCCTATTCATTGAAAAATTTCCACATGGACACCATTCCCATAAATGTCACTGAAACTGTATCTGTAACTTAGCAACTACTTACTTCTTACAATCTGGCAATAGTCACAGAGTGGTGTGGTTTTATGCAAATTAGGCAATGTGGTTATCAGCAGAGCAAAGAGGGGATGTCTGGAGTATTATGATACAACCTTTAAAAAATATTAAACAAAACACTTGACTAAATCAATAGCAGGATCTGATATTCAATATCAAAATAAGTCACTAAGACAGTATCTGGCACCATGATGAAATTAAGAATCTCAAACCACTTCCCTGTGCTCATGTATTCAATGGCATTTCAGTTAAGGCCTGTACACAAGAATTGTAGAGTGCAGCAAAATTAAGAAATTCACCCTGAGAATTAGGAAACAGCAACCTCCCAAACTTGTTCTGTGGCTGGAGATGTGCTGAACATGGATTTCCACTGGGCCATGATAATTTATTCTCTCCCAACCAAAGGAGGACACATCTGCAGCAGTAAGATGTCAACAAAAGAGCTGGGCCAGTGCCAGCTTATTTTTACCTTGGTGTCAGCCTACCAAACCTGCTCAACTGTTATGTCAACAATGGAGGACAATGAGCCACAATCAAGAGAGATGCTTTTGATGTTTTATTGGTGTTGTAATGAGAAGTAAGACTTCCATTTTAATTGGCCTTGCAAAATATTTTCCCAATATTTTTAACATGTGTAAAGATGGGCAAAATTCAAAGCAGGTGGCTGAAAATTTAATCAATCAATTCTAATCCCAACTGCGTGCATGTAGCTGAGATAGTACAGGGTTAATTAGTCTGAACTGGAGATCAGTGTACATCTGTGTGCACATAACATGAAATTCAACAGAAGCGATGCATTTCAATAGCGGATAGCTTCAATACTCAGCAAAGAGAATTTTCAATGGCCAATACAGTGGAACATTAGAAACTTCAAATTAATCACAACAAATGCCTTACTCTTCTTGGTGAATGAAATCAATATTCTTTTCAACACTTATTACACCAGTATCAAAGACTAAGAGGCACATGAAAATCAGTTCTTGTCACAGTGTTATGTGCAGCCGAAAGCAGAAAATTTCACACTATATGCCATTATACTTCTGCTCCTGCTGATTGGAAAGGAATGGGTAACAAGGTCCACGAGTATCATTATCTCCTAGCCTTATGCCAGCTCTTTTATCTTTCCCTGTTTAGATCCATACAGTCTCATTTTCACTTTTCTCTCACCACCGAAATGACCTTTAACAAAGACACAGCAATATCCTCTCGCTCACCATAGTACCCTGCAGCATTTGATAAGGTTGACATCACAGACTTCCTCCATGACCTCCCCTCTTTTACATATATACATTGTCCCTTGGTCACAGTTTGCAAATATGAAGTCAGTTTCCAAATGCAATTATTTTTTAATCAATCTGTTCATACATGTTATAACACACCTGCACTGTAGGTGGATCTTGAACCCAGACCTCCTGGCTCCTGGCACTACCACCGTGCCATAGGATTCCAAATGTATGCTGTTGATACTCCACCACTGACCTTAACTATTTCTATACAGCATTTGGGAACCAATATTAATTGTCTCTGGCTGTCATAAACAGAACGATAGTGGCCTGAAAATAGTGTCAGGTTACACTGAAGTTCTTGCTACAGCTATATTGGGTTGAGTCTTGAGAAGGGCAGAGAAGGCCACGTTTAGTATCCAGATTCCAGCTGTATCATTCACGAGCTGCAT
This sequence comes from Rhincodon typus, assembly GCF_021869965.1. NCBI lineage: Eukaryota > Metazoa > Chordata > Chondrichthyes > Orectolobiformes > Rhincodontidae > Rhincodon > Rhincodon typus. Next base: position 22,420,508 of record NC_063358.1, read on the forward strand.
ATAAATGAAATCAAACTGGTTTAAACCTCAGAATACAATGGGTGGCCAATAGGCAGCATACAACCTCAATTTGTGCCAACAGTTAAAAAGTAGTCACAGATGAGTCACAGCATTTAACTGAACATTCTGAAGATTGAGGCGCTAACTTTGGCCCTGCCACAATCTCTACATGGTTACCAACCTACTTTTGCTCCTAGTCAGAGGCTCAGCTCAGTTCCCAAACCTACAATTAGTTTCAGGCTTCTTCCACTCAACAGCAAACATTGTCTTTGTCTTTTCACCACTGCAGCCCTCAAAAATAATCATGTTACCTCCAGATTTGACTAATTCAATGCTTTTCTGCTTTCTTCACTTTCCTGAACTCAAGCACACTATGTCTTCGAATCAAATCTGCCTCTGTCATCATCACCTGATCTATCTCAGCTTCCATCTGCTTTTGTTCTGAACTGATTTTATTTTGGTCTTCAAAACATCTTCACATATTTTTGCCTAATCTACATCAGAAATCTTCTCTATCCTTATATATTCCCGAACCCCATGTTCCCCGCCCTTGAAACAATTCAAGCTAGAGATTTTGTTGTGACACACTGACCATGCTCTACCAATCCAGGCCTACAAGCCTCAGAACACAATACTCACCATTAATGCAACTCTGCTATTGGAAATAATTTATTAAATAATAAAGACTGTGATAAGAATTACACCAGAAACCATTTTTCGATCATCAGTAAGGCTCAAAGTGTGATGCATTTACACATGCTGGAAGTTACATTAATTACACAGAAGCCTGTTTTGTGCAGGCAAAATGAATTTGTACATATATTGCCCTTTTCATGGAAGAATGGATCATGGAGAATGCCAACCTCTACTGCATTCCCATAGAAACAGTTTGACTAATTACAGTCTACCTGACTGCTCTGACAACTGGAATTGACAGTTAAGCTCTCTTGCTGCATCTCCATGTCAATGATGGCCCAGCCAATCTACACCCTGTTCTCATGCTGTATAAACTGATGTCCCTCTTTGCAAGTCTGTTTTTTGCAACCTAATCCTGATGACAAAAAAACTTCACTGTCATGTCTCCTTTCAGCAATGCTTTGTGATGGAGATGTTTGGATCCATTACACTGAAATTTCTCAAATGATCTCATCATCAAATTCTTAGCTGGACCTCAATCTTTTTCTTGTAAACTGATGCTCATTTTTTTTTAATGCTTCAATAAGGTTCTCTGGGACTTCTGATGTTAATTGCAAGGTGGTGTTGTTTATCATAACCTTTACTTAAAAACAAAGGAAGCCTGCTGGTGTATCATGTTTACAGGCACAGAGACAATTGTATTAAGTCATAGAACACAGGTGCAATTCCCACGTGCATGTCTCAGACTTTTTTTATCTCGAGAAACCCTCTCCCTCTCTGATTTTCACTCTAATTCTATCTCGATTGATAATAATAAAGTTGAATTACCCCACTATTGTTTTATCACTTCAGTCCCTAAAGCCTCATTTAAATGATGCTGCTACTAGATCATTCCTCTTCATAGCACTAATTATTTCTTTAATCAATAGTGTGACTCCCCTTCTTTTTTTTAACTTCTCGCTTTCCAAAATCACATTGTAAAACCCTATACCCAGGAATGCTGAGCTGATATTTCTATCCTTCTTTCAGAGATATTTCAGTAACAGATATAATCTCATTCTTCCACATGGTGATCTTAGCTGATTTGCTTTTAATTGCTCTGAAGTAAACACCAGTTAACAATACCAAACTCCATTGCTGTTAATTTTCTAGCCTTTCTTTCATTTGCCTTTCAAAAGAAGATTATTAATTTTCTGCCTTTTATTTCCAACTTTTCTCCTCCAAATCCAGTCTGACTGGACACCTACACATAGCTCTGACCCAGAAAGAAGATGATGGTGAAACATTTTTCCAACAATGTTGTATAAAAACCTTACTACTTTATGAATCGTGCAATTATTATGAACAACCTCCATAGAGTCCGAAATTCCCCCACCAAAAGCTGAGGGACATCACACAATTGAAATGTCAACCTTGGCAGTGAACTTCCAAAAGGAAAGGATAGGATTTTACTGCTATATCCCATTGTTAAATAATAGTTGCATAATTCCAAAATGTTGACATTCTCTTTTGAAATTCAAAAAAAATAGAAAATTAGCCAATTCCATGAAAGATAATGGGAACACCTTTTTAAAGCCAATCTTTGGCCGAGGAAGAATCACTCCTCTGAGGAAGGGTCACTCAACCTGAAACGTTAACTCTGATTTCTCTCCACAGCTGCTGCCAGACCTGCAGAGCTTTTCCAGCAAGTTCTGATTTTGTTTTTGAAGACAATCTTTGGTATGTGTTCCATTAATCTAGTTTGTCATTTTACTTCATCTTTTAAAATTACAATTTTATCCTTTACATTGGATCATACTGACTTTCTGGTCAATCAAGAAAATCCTCCAGATCCAGGAAAATCTTTGCCTCATTTCAAAATGAAGCCAACAGGTCAGAAGGTCAGTTCTTCTAGGAATTTAATATCACACAGGATTCCAATGGATTATTTTGAAAATCTCAAAAGCAGCTTTTAAATGAAGAGGCAGGAGCTAACTATTCAGTATTATGATCAAAGAGTTAGACAATATTCACACTGCTGAATTATTCAGTGGTCATTTATAGTTTTAAGAAGCCTGATCAATTTTCCAGAATTGATATTAGTAGCAATGCTTTACTGAAAAGCCAACTGGAATTGGGATAAGGATATTGGTGGGACTAGCTAGGCTAAACCAAGCCAGTTCGGATAACAGACATAAACTTCACCAAGTGCACTGTGCCAGTTTGGATATGCTTGAAAAATCAAAGAAAATAAAAGCAAACCTTAAATATCTCAACATCCCAATCATTCTGGCAAAAGAAAATTGAATACATTAATGTTTTAATGCTAAATTTCTACCTGATTCATGACCAGAATAGGAGGGCTACTGGTTATTGCTGATCCTGAATGGTACTGTCATTCATGTTAGGGAACCAATTCTTGCAGCCACTGTGCAGCTTTGATACAACTGAGTGTAGGAAAGTGGCCAGGCCAGATTGAACCCTGTTGGTGTGGGACTGGAGGGCAGACTATGTAAGGATGGAGGGTTTTGATTCTGAAAGATATTTTGTGACCTAGTTTGCTTTGTGACAAGAATTGAACAGCTTCACAGCCACTGTTATCAACATCAACTTGTAACTTTTAGACATTTTTCCTAATAGGCTAAATTCAAGTTCTCAAAATTCCTTGAAGGAATTAAAACTCTCACCACCACGATTATTAGTTCAGGCCCGAGAATTCTTAGTCAAGCAGGATAAACACAAGACTACCCATTTGTCTTAAATCTAATATTAAATATCAACTCTTAAAACACTCAATAATAGTGATCATTAATATTTTATAAAATATTTTGACTCGTACAATGAGATTCAAATCTCCAAGTACAAAAGTAATGTTATTGAGGTGTTAAGACAGCTTGACTATTATAACATTAATCTGATACTTATACAGAATTTTGCTAAAAAGTGTTTCGAAAATGTTACTTCTGCTGCATATTACCTCTAGTTCTTCAATAGTTATTGTTTTCTGTTTCTTTGTGCAGTCTTGATTTTTGTTTCCATTTATTTTAGATTGTTATGCCTTACATATGTTTTTTTCTGCACCAGCATGCTGATTTATATACATAGGGCAATAATTAATTCAATACTAATATTTGCAAGCTTGAAATGTCTAAACAGGCTGGGCATGAAAGTTCACTAAGCATCATTACATATCTCCCACCAGCAACAGTCCAAGTGTCAGTTTTCCATTATCCCATATATAATACAAAAATTCCTCATATTTAACTTCAAATTACCTTTCTGAATAGACAGATTATCACTGGAATCTGGTTTTATAGGCAGCAATCAAAAACTAAATGGTCATTCTTCACATATTAACCTGGACTGACAAGGCTAGAGCCCAATTTTATCATTACTTAATGTTCACACCAACAAGAAATAATTCCTGCATAAACAAGAAATTGTAAGTCTGCAGTTGGAAACTTTCACTGATTGTCCTTCTCTCTGCAAGACTGTTGAGGCCAAATGAAGAACCCATATTTCTACTGAAGTTGACAACTTGCACCTATAAACACTTAAATGTATACAACATTACAAAGTGCTTAGGAGCTAAATATAAAAACAAACATAAAAAGAATTATGATGGGTGAACAAAGGAATAAAGCAGGTTTTGAGATTGCTTTTGAGAGAATGTAAATAGTAATTTATTAAGAAGTGGATCCCATGATAGTCATGTGGGTGCATGACTGTGGAAGGACAATTAACATTCTATTCTTATGAAGATATATTCAAAATTAGTATTTCAGATAACACAATTGATCGGATTTATATCAAGATCATACATGTATTTGAAAGAACACCTTGCAAAGCAAAGCAAAGTGGCTGCAGTAGGAAAAATGTTGCATTTGCGAAGAACACCAGCTGCTTAGCTGTAGTCACTGAGTCTGTAATAATTTTAGAGGTCACATGATCCAGTTTGTACGTCTAATAAAGCTGTCGGGTTTGAAAACAGACACGCTGCCCGAACAATTTTTGTCTTCTCTCACTTTTCTGAAACGACTCTCAAAGTTTGAGTATTGTAAACCCACTGGCAAACCTCATCACAACAGCTGGAGGGTCCCTAAAGAAGAATTCAAAATCTACAACACTGTCCCCAGAAGAAAGGAATTCAGCAATCCATGATTAACCAAGCAAGACACCCCTGTGCCAACAGCTTGTGTGCAAAGTGATTTTGGGTACAGACCAATCTTTGATTAATTCCTTTCCTCCTGAATTTAACTGTCACTTAGCTGAAGTATTTTTATGATAACACTTTGCAGAGCTTTTATTTCTTCACCCTGCAGCGATTGTAACGAGGTCAGCCAAGTGGACCTCATAGAGTATGAGTTCCCTGATTTGGGGTTGTTAACCTGGTGTAGTCAGGGAGCCCTAGCTGACAGACATAAACAAGAGCGTCAGACATCCTGTTCACTCTGACAGCTGGCTCTGAGGAAGCTGGATCAGTGTCAAGGACTCTCCACATGTAAATAAAGGGTAACTTGGTGACAGGATACTGGCCTCTGTGAAGTTATTTCATACCCCACCTCACACTAGGAGATTGTGTGTGTGTGTGTGTGTGTGTGTGTGTGTGTGTGTGTGTGTGTGT
>NC_063358.1:22425756-22455298 GCF_021869965.1 Rhincodon typus
GTGTGTGTGTGTGTGTGTGTGTGTGTGTGTGTGTGTGTGTGTGTGTGAGTTTTCAAGTAGGGTAGTTGTTTATATTTGCACAATTTAAGCACTTCATTAAATAAATCTTATCATCCTTATTTGAGTAGGTTTTGTTTGCAATAAACAAGTTATCTATTTCTTAAGGAACATAGCTGACTCATTTTCTAATACGGAGTTATTAATTGACAATATCACCTTTTGTTTTATTTAAACCTTTTTGTAACCAGGTGGAGTGAGAAAAGGAAGGCCATCAGTTCACCTCTAACTTGGTTGTAACTATCCATTAAAAAAGAAATGCTGTATTTGTTATTATTACAGGCACCAGAACCTTCTATCATATAGTTTAGTGCTTTAAAATAGTTGTATATTCCAACTGAAAAACAAGATTAGACGAGTAAGTGTTTTCAGGATAAATTAGGCATTGAATACCATTCTTCAGTGAAACATATCCCTCAAGTATAATGCTAGAACAAGCTGAGGTTTTACTCCATAAAAACAGAGAACCTCTTCATTCTCCAGCTTGAAGTTTACCTCCCAGTGTGAGGGTCAGCTATTTTAGGAATAAATTATAGATTCATCATGTACACTCATCAGGGCTCCAGCAAAAAATAGTCATCATCGATCTTTAAATAGTACACCAGGTCATAAATTGTCCCATTTAGCTGTTGCTCACAGATTACATTTGCTTTTTAAAAGAGGAAGTTGTTTAGTTAACCCTAAAATAAAATGTGTTTAATTTCTGTTCAGTTTCATTTGAGATGCTATGATTGTTGATGTCCAAGTAGAGTTGAATACTCCATTTTTGCACAATTTAGTTCAAGTATTTTTTCAGACTTTTTTCCTTATTTTTTGCCAATGTTGATGCAGGTCTACAGTTCCACTGAACTGACACTGCCCCCAAAGCACTAGAATTAAAATACCCAAACTTCACATGTAGCAGAGAATTTTACTGTGGAAGGCTTCACAGCTGAACTGATCTTATTGCTATTCAATTTTGGCTTGCTTGAATGTTCCAGCAGGCATCTATATTGAAAATCCTGGATCTCCATCACCAGATACACATTCAAAGCTAATGGGACAGCCTTTAATTTTGACAATTGCCAAATACATCACTTCCTCACAATTTGCAGCCATATAGGATGCAGATTGCTGAGTATTTTGAGGGCACATCATTTCTTCACTTTTCACATCATCTCAACCCTTTGGTGCGTGACTGTCTTACAAGACGTCCTCCTATATCTATATCTCCTATATCTAACGATCAAAGAACTAATGATGTTCTCTAGCCTCATTACAAAGGTTGCTTTCACAATGCATCAAGACAAATATAATCAGACTATAGAGCAATATAGCCCTGGCCAATGAGGTTTGCAACACACATAGAACATTGGATAGAACAGCCTTTAAAGTAGGTATGCCCTGGTATTTCCCACTTATGGAATTCAAAGCCCATAAACATATTCTTATCTGCTCAGGAGTCAAAGGTTAACGGCAGGAAAGTCTATTAAGACCACAACTAGATCAGCCATGATTTTAGTGAGTGACAGAGCTGACTTAAGTGGTCAAATCGCCTTCTCCTGCTCCTATTACCTACAAAGCAGTGCTTATGAAACACAGTAGGAAATCTTACCCATGGTCTTCCTAACTGGTCAGCTCCTCTCTTGGTTTTCCATGAAAACCAGGACATGAAATTCTTCCACGTTTCAAAAGGGAAAACACACCCCATAACATGGTACTGATAGTATACAAGACAGCAAAATCCAGTGGTCGACTGCCAAGAAAGACATCACAACAGGAACACAAACATTGCAATGGGTCTCAGTATTCCCAGGAACAAAAACAGAAGTTGCTGGAAAACCTCAGCAGATCTGGCAGCACCTATGAAGAAAAAGATCAGAGTTAACATTTTGGGCACTGAGAAAAGGTCATTGAACCCGAAACATTAACTCTGATTTTTTCTTGACAGATGCTGGCAGACCTGCTGAGCTTTTCCAGCAACTTCTGTTTTTGTTCCTGATTTACAGCATCCGCAGTTGTTTTGGTTTTTACTCAGTGTTCCCACGTTAAGAAAAAAAGAGAAAGAGAGGCAAACAGCCAGGACATGCTGATAAACCAGCGAGTCATGCAGAAAATCACCGGTGTGAATTTTAGGTGAAGAGTTGGTCAGGCTCAATCACACTGCCTCCATGCTTAAAAAGCCTACAACACATTGATTTGAAATTGACCAATTGGGTGAGGTTCTGAAAGGCTGCCAGCATTGATAGAACTGTAGCCCAGGTTGATTCAGTGTCCTGAGCCCAAAAACCCAGCGATAGGAATATTGGGGCATGCATAAAGATAAGTGAGCTAAACTAATGGATGAATAAATGGAATTGATAATATTAATTGCAGACCCTTGATTAAAAAAGAACTGGCATTTTAAAAAATTACTCATGTTGTATTTTATTTTTAAATGATTTTTTTAATATTAAAGTATGCTATACTGCATGGAGGAAAATCATCATTAATACCAAGTGTTAAACTTGCTCTGTCACTGCGTAACCCAGCAGGTACTGCCTGTCAGCAGTTCAACTGAAGTGATAGACATGCTAATGGTTCTCCCAGTGCCCACACATTAGCTATCAGAAAAAGGGTCAGCATGCAGGCTGGTATCACTGTGCAGCTCAGTCTAGTCACATTGTACATGCAAGACCTACTAGGATAACATGTGTTATTAATTGCATGTATATGATGCTAAAAAATATCACACAACGTTAATGATTTCACAGTCAACGTCAGTTATGAAAATCATTTAATACTAATAGATATGCTTGGAAGTAAATCTCAGAAAATGGGAGGATCGATCCAGCTCCAGTTCTTCTTACAACATAAATGAACTGCGTCTTAAAAATGAAAACTTGCATTTATCTAATGTCTCTAACTTCATCAAATGTTCCAAGGTGCTTCACAGAAATTTCAACCACCAAAGTTTTACCCTTAACCACAAGAGATGCTAAAGGTAAAGGCAGTAAGATGTAAGGGGAGTTTTTAAAAAGGAGAGAGCTTAGGCCCCAGGCAGCTGAAGGTATACCTGTCAATGACAGAACATTTAAAATTTGGAACGCACAAGAGGACAGCATGGGAGGAGAAATGTAGAGAACTCAGAAGGTTGTACAGCTTGCAGGGGGTTGGGTAGGGGATGGGGGCAAGGCAATGGAGGACTTTGCAAACAAAATTGTGTATTTTAAACCAGAGCCGTTGCCAAAGCAAAAGACAGTCTACGTCAACAAGCACAGTGGTGATGGGTGAATTGGAGTTGGTCCAAATCCGTATCAAGATTTTGGATGAAATAATGTTTATGTAGAAGATTGAAGGCTGACCAGGTGATAGTCATGCCTGAGGTAACAGAGAGATGAATGAGGGCTCTTGTAGCAGATGAGTTGGAGCAGGGTGGGGGTAAGTAGCCCTGACGGTGAAGAAAATAAGAAGTCAGAAGCTCAACTGAGCATTAAAAGTGACACCTAAGTTGCAAATAATCTGGTTCAGACACAGGCAGTGACCAAAAAGGAAGATGGAGTGAGTGGTGAAGGCCAAAGACTACGCCTTTGCCTTTCAATAGAAAGTATATGTACTTCTGGGAATGGATATTGAGCTAAGATTGTGACATGTCAAGGACAGTGGAGTTGTTGAGAGAGGATGTGAGAACAGAGCTGGGTGTCATCAATATAGACGTGGAACCTGACATACATATTTGCATTGTTTTGCCAGATCAGAAATAGAAGAGGGACCACGTGCAGATCCTAAAGGGAGGGCAGGGACAACAATGCAGCAGTGGGAATATAAATCATTCAGGTGATCCCTGGCCATGTCCGGATAGATAAGATTGGAAGTAAGCAAGGCAACCCCATTCCGGAAGCACGACAGAGGAGAGATTCAAAAACAAAATGCCATGGATGTTTTTGACCCAAAATGCTGCGTGGAATTTAATCCCCTCTCCTTATCCGAGTTTGGAGACAGGGTCATTGGATTGGGTCAGATGGTGCAGAGTGGGAACCACACCACCTTCTTGCATCTGCTGCTACTAAGTTCAGGCAAGGAAGGCTCAAGGACAGCCTTCCCATCTCACTATCCAATAGGGCCCTTGTGTGTAAGTAATGTCCACCTACAGATCTTATCCAACCAGCTGAGGTGGGATCTCCATGGTGGGTGAAGTGGCCACCAGTGCCAGAAAAGCAAATCCCATATTGCAGGCTCCCAAGAGAGAGGCATTCATTAGAGGACCCAGACATACAAAGTGGAATGAAGTGTGGTCTCACTCAGAGCTACCTACCTGCCCTTTAATCTGACATCACTAAATCGCCCTATCCAGTCAGTGACACCCTGCTGCAACCCTATCTTGTCCTCACTCACTTGTGCCACTGCTCCCAGGAGCACTGCCTGTGAGGATGTGCCCCTAGCCTCTAATTGGGCAGCAGCTCTCAGAGGAAAAGGATATCTGTCCCTGGGATCCTTAATCCAAGGGAAAGCCCACCACTGCCTGTTTAGGAAAGACCTGTGTATTAAGTGCCCAAATGGAGGTGATACAGGGTTCTTCCTCGCTCTTCGGCCAGCAGATGAGACTTTCAGTGCCTGTATTAAATTCTGCTCATTAGCTTTGGGGCCAAGAAAGAAATCTTTGTGATCAAAATAGTTAGGCAAAATCAGGCTAAGGATGCATGAGGCAAGTCTCACAGACAAAATGTGCATGTAGTGGGCATGAGTGAGAAATAGGAAATAAACTAGAGCAGGATGTAAGTTCAGGGCTAGGGAATGGGATTGTTTGGCCTGGTGAACTAGGTAAAAGGAGGGAAACAGCTAAAGCAACTGATCAGAGAATGCCAATTTCAGCGACAATGCAGTCCATTCACAAACTTTTGATAGTTTTCATTGGACACAAGTTCAGAGGCACATGGGAACCATTTCAGAGGACTATTTGCAGTGGTGTAAAGAAACTGGGAATGGGGGTGGGGAAAGGTGCAGTTATTTTCACTTTGCAGAATGATCCTGGAAGAGTGAACAGTTTTGGTCAGGAACAGCAGGGCCTACTGTACACTGGGGGTTGGGCGTTTGGTGATGAATCGCAAACAGCAAATGTCCACAATACGTTTGTCTCCTATAAACTTACGGGACCCAAGACTAAGCTAGAACTGAAGTAATAAAAAATAGTGTAATCCATTATCTAGAATGATAATGTGCTAAAAGCATTCATATTCTGTAGATTACCCCATTACCATAATACGCTGCAGGTCTAAATACAGGATAAGAATGCAGGGTAGTGGGAGAAATATATAACAAGGTAGTTTAAAGGAATGAGGACAATTAGTAGGTAGGGCAGGGGTTAAAGTTCTGGAAGGCTTTAGAAAGGGTCAACAGTTTTTTTCCATCGGTTAGCAGTCCCTTACAATTGAAAAGGACAGGAATTAAAATGTGACGGGTAAAGATCAAAAGAAACAATACCAATTGCTGGGCTGCCTTTTCTGTGGCTGCACACCTAGTCCACTGGCTGCTAAATTGGATGTGGCGCTCCATAAAATAAGTTGCAAGGAGTGTTATATTGTGTGAGGCTTCTTTGTCATTATCTGCTTAGGTGAAGAATGCAGCTTGGATCATGGCATAGTCTTTTCAGAGACCATGACCCATAGGTACAGTCACTGTCAATGCTATGTCCATTTTACCTGAAAGCAGGTGGAACAATTTTAAAATGTGTGCCTTCAATGTCACGAAGCTTGTGATTATTCATTGCTTGATAGGTGTAATTATTATTTTTGTACAGACAGTCAATCTGGTTTTATTGGAGCGCTGACCACCCTGGCATATGCCTTTTGTGCCATAACTGGGATATTTCTGAAAAATCATCTAGCAAAGGTGGCTAAATCAGGCCTGCACATCCCTGCCAGCAGGCCAGGTAAGGTGTTGGAGGCAGAATAAAGACCGATACTGGTTGACATGATGGTTTACAAGAATGTTAATTAAGAAACTTAAACTACGCAAAAAAAGGCTTCAAAATTGTTAACATCAAATTTATTTCCATATGCAACTCAACAGCACTGATTGTTCACCTCGCATAAGCAAAAGTTGATACAAAAGTTGGAATGAAAACTAAGGACTGGAATGAAATGAAGCGCATGTTATGAAACCACTGCAATGCTCCTCTGCCCATTACATATTTTCATATTGCAATCAAATACTTGTCTGATTCAAGTGGAAACCTGCCCTGTGGATCACTGGAAACACACATTATACAAATAAAAGAATGTAAACCTGGTTAATGGGTCTCCACCACCTTTGATTGTCTGTAATATTATGGTCTCCTAGTTAACGGGATGTTTGGATGGAAAAACATGTCCCACCAGTTCCATACTTCTACAATACAATAAATGTCATTACCAACCACACAAGTTTCCTGATTCTTTAAGCATTTAAACATGTGTAAATATGAATTCCCACTGAAATGAAGAATGTTTTCACAGAATAAAGCTGATCTCTTATATACGTGAGCAGTGTGGACTATTTTCAGTTACATAGTAAAATTATTGCAGATTCTCACTGACGGGATATTTTAGTTTAGACTTGTCCATATCAGAGACTACATGCAAATTTGTGTTGAAATCCAATTGAATGTCACTGGACAGCAGATTAATATTCATCGTTTGTATAAATACCACATTTGGAATGTGTTTGACAGATTTAACAGATGGAACAGACAGAGCCCTTATCTAGGGACATGTCTTTTTCTTTCATTAAATATTTGATACACGAATTTTTTCAAAACCATTTTGGGTCCAATACAGAGATTGACCTACTGTTAGGCTGACCCATTTTAAATTTAAAAAATCTGTTATGTATAAGTTGAGCTCCATTTTAATCCACACTTATATCTCTGCTTTGACGAGCTAGAATCTGTGGAAAATACAGGAACGAATGTGATCCTGCCTTACACTATTCATACGACCACATGACTACCACTCCCAAGAACATCATACGCTGCGATAACCCACTGGGAGGTTAGCTCTCTTCTCATTTTTGTTGTGGGAGACAAATGATTTCTCGATTTTAGTCTAGTCTGTATGTGCTAAACTTGGCTAACAATGTCAGCAATAATTTGAACATACACATTGTTAATTGTCCATGAATTATTATTCTATTGAACAGTGAACCAACATTCACCACACATATTAATAAAGAGTTAAATTAAAGGAGATGCAATATCATTCCTTCAGAAACAGGAAGGAGCAAAATGATTAATATGTGCTTCAAGTCTACTGTAAGAATAAACAGCATCGAAGACAATGAATTTAAGCCAGGACTATGTGTGGAAAGTTAAATGTTACATTTAAAAGAATGATGGCTTCCTCAGGTGACTTGATGTTTTTTTGATATATAATTCCTATATTATTTCTCAGTAATTAACTGCAAAATTGCCACTTCAGAAACTTGCAGTGATCACATTGAAATCACTAATGTTTTGTGTGGCTAAGCTCATACATTAGTTACACGAAGTGCACTATTTGAGTACCATATAGAAATAGCAATCACACCCAAGTAAATGGAGCCAAAATGCAATACAACTGTACAGTATGCTATTAAAAACAAACAGACCTGGGAGTAATTCAAGACTGTGGTTATAAATCACTTGAACTGTGCTCTTATGGTTTGTTGTCATGTGAACTCCACATCGATTGTTGCCTTGTAATCGCTCCTGGGTATTAATTATTCTCAATATAAAAATGCAATGAATCGTGATGATAAACATCATTAAAAATATATTTATGCTTAATGTCACTAAGCATTTTTCAAGCATCAACAATGCATCAAAAAAACAAAGTACCTTAAAGATTCCTGGAAATCAGGAAGGCAAGGTCTAAGATTGATTAGATCATAGGTTTTGAATTCACTTCAAATTATCTTCTATTTCAATCTATTTTCATTGAATATGGTTCTTGAAACTTACATTGAGAATAAGCTATTTCTTTAATTTCATTATTTAAGCCGTCAGTTACTAATTTGAATGTGTATAAACTGGTTACCCAAACTCACATTATCAAATTATTTTGTTCATTGTAGAGCAGTCCATATGCACGGTTACCAATCTATGTACAGACATATGTCTGTTCCCAACTAAAAGGGAAGGCAAACATCCTGTGATTGCCTTGGGGCGTGGATGGAATTGATCGCCTATCCCCAAGTTTTTTTTTCAACTTGCTGAAGATATACCTTTCTTTCCACATCCCTTAGATAGCCTGCTTAAAAGTCAGGAAGTCATTTGTACCAATACAAAGCCAAAAAAAGTGACATTTTATTCAAAAAAAATCATTGTTTCATTACAGTGAAAGTGAAAATGCAGCAGAACTGATTGATTTTGCTGCTTAGAAATTCCGTGCCATGAGAACCTTGATTATACATATAAAGGCCTTGGGACATTGTTTCCAAGTTGTAGGTGCTACATAATTGAAAGTTTTTTTGGTTTTGATTTGTAATACATTAATGAATGAAAATTAATAAATGAAAAATAAATATCAATATTATGCACTGTAGAGTATAAGCAAACCTGACAACAAACAACACCACAGGTGCTGAAGACAGACAAACATGTTGCTCTTTATAACAAATTACCTTGGTACAGATAAGTCCTCAAATCAGATGGACTTCTGGATCTAACTATTGGACTGGAAAAATTAATCTGGGCAAAATTTTCAGTGATCCAAATTTCACGTTGCTCTTAATGGGAGGAATATGTGAATTACAAACTGAGAGAGATAGAGATTGTTGATTGCTTGAAATTGATAAGTAGATTGCAGCAACAGAGCTGGCACAGCAGAACATGTTGGATTTCATCTAACCATTGACGAGCATCGTCGAAATCCCAAGAGGTGGAATGGATACTGCACACCACTAGGAGATCAGACCCGAGCTACACAGATCTTTGCACAGGGACTCACACCTCAAAAGCTTTGATGCTCTTCATAGTTAAAAGTTGCATTGATGTGCGCCCAAAGCCATTTTACATCAACTTGAAATTAGCAGAATAAAATGGAACCATAACTTATGCAGAGGTCAGTTATTCTTGCAGCAAGACAATGGAATACCAACCACACTAATTCTGACATTAGCCAGAAATACAAAATCAAAGTGGATATTTTGCATGATCCAATTCATAGAACTCAATATCCCAAAAATGACAAACCCAAGGCTTCTTTCAATTTGAAAAACTTGAATCAAATAACATCCAGTTGACCTTTTATTCCCCCAAAATATGCAAATAACCCTTCTTTGTATCTACAGTGAACACAATAGAGTGAGTCTGTAAGAATAGAATTGTATCTGTTAATTCAACGCAAGACTGGACCAGTGAGACAGCAGTGGTTCAAGATCACTCGCTTGGGGCAAGGGATTTACCGCTGCCTGATTAACGGGCTGTACTCAAGAGATTTATCCCTGCAAATCCCCAGCAATGCAAATAACCACAGAAAGACAACAACTCATTTCATAACAATTGAATTTCGGCTTACCAGATCAGAAGTGAGAGATGGTATGGAGGAAAACTAAGTTGTTCTAAGGAAGGATCAACTTCGTGCTAGAATTAGAAATATGGTAATTGTTTCATGTTAAAACAACCAAGACGTTCTTCCTACAATCATAAATCGTCGATCTAATAACTTCACCCCCCGTAGCGAAATACCTCGGATAATTGAACTTCCAGCAATATCCATTCATCCAGCATACAGTATTAGTTCAGATCACGGCTCTTAAAAGTATATGCAAATCTACTTAAACCGCGTTCAGTTTCACTGAAAGTAAAGGTGAACCAGTGTGATGTGTTACACACATACATATACACCCAAGAATAATTAGCATTGAAGGTCGTCGTAAGTAAATTAGCGTGATCTGATACGTTATAAAGGCTGCCCAGAAAATCGCGACAGATAACGTTACAATTGCCGTCCGGTTTAAGCGCAGATTGTTAGCGTTCACAAAAATAAAACCGTTATCTTCCGCATAGGAGATTACACGCCTAAGGTATTTCTTTCCAGCGCTGCACTTTACCTTGTTAAAAGATCAAACGCAGTCTTGCCTATGCCTTGGTTGTCTTGTATGAAGCATGTCCCGATGTAAGGACGATGTGAAATGGACACAGTTCAGAAGCACAATGCAACAATGTAACACTTCACAGCTGGGCTGATTGAAACAGAGAGAGCGCGCCCATTCCACTCGCAGGGGTGCAAAGCACACACTCAGAACATAAGCCACAAACAGCGCCTTCAGTTTACGAAAACAAATCAGGTATGAGTTTTGTTTACATCTTCTACGAGTAAAACAAACCCTGCTTGTTTGCCGACTGACGCTTTAGCTCCCCATTTACTGGAGTGAGGGGGAGATTTGGTCTGAGGTGTCCCACGCCCCCCCGGCTCCTGCGTGGTTTTGGTATGCTCCTGCTAACTGAGGTTTCCAGCAGGATGTCCACGCTGTATCAATGAATGGAGGAGATGCTCTTGAACCCTGCGGCTCGATCATGCTGATTCACAGGAGTTGCGGCATAGACGCGAGTTGTCTTACACGACATTTCCAGTTGAAGCTCACGGTGGAGATTTCATTGACTAATACAAAACTGCCTTAAACCACAGCAGGGACTTACAATGCTGCAAAAATTGCAGCATTTTGTACTGCTAAACTTTAGTACGAACGGGAAAGCAGTTAGTTGTTTTTTAATTAAGGTACGCCACGATAACAACTGAGACTTTATCTGATCTGGACTTTATAATAATATCTTAAGGCTGGGAAATGGATGACTGAGACATGTATCGACTGGAACATCATGGATATGGCGAGGAGCGGGTGCCGGTGTGTGTGGTTAGGAGGGATTTGCAAGAAAGGTCAATCTAGAAACATAATTCCATTCCTGCTTTATAGGTAGTTTAGTTACTCACGAAACACACACCTAAGTGTGGTATCTTCCCAGATGACCATTCCTGGCACCTTCTGGTATCTGCCACCTCCATCTGTTTGAGGTAGTTTGCTGCCACCAATACCCCTTTGTCCTGGGATAATCTAATGACAAGAAGAAGGTAAAGAATAAGAGAGGTAGTGGCCTAATGGTATTATCGCTGGACGGTTAATCCAGAAACCCAGGTAATATTGTGGGGGAACAAATTACTGCAGATGCTGGAATCTGAACTGAAAATAACAAACTGAAGAGTCATCTAAACTTGAAATGTTAGCTTACTCTCTCTCCATGGATGCTGTCTGACCCACTGTGATCTCCAGCATTTGTTGTTTTCAGTAATATTCTGGGAACCTGGGTTCAAATCCCACCGCAACAGATGGTGGAATTTGAATTCAATTTAAAAATTGTAATGTTCTTTAGTGAAGGAAATTGCCATCCTTACCTGGTCTGACCTAGATTTGACTCGGACATCTCTGGACAATAAGCAACATTCTCATCCCATGACTGAATTTTTAAAAAAAGACCATGGAGTATCTGCAGAAGAGACACTGTTCTTACATGATAAGGTTTATTGTATGATAGTAATACATACATTTGGTCAGGTATAAGTACTAAAATCTTACTGAGCCAGTACAAATAGCGCCTGCTCCTCCAATAGCAAGCATAGAACTCCTTGGCTCCATGCATTGACTGCTTGTGACATCAGTAGAATGGGTGGAGCAAATGTATTACGGGCAATAATCCATTCAGAACCATTTTTTTGCAACACAGAGAATAGCAAACCAAACCAAATCAACTTCACTATCACTGAATTTGTAACCATGAAATTAAAACATTCAATAGCCCTCAAAATTGCTCAATTGTTCCGAACTAGACTTCACAAATAACTGATCATGGACAGCAGGTTTATAACTTAAGCAAAAAATAACAATTTATTATTAAGAATGTAACTTTAGCAGAACACAGATAAACAACACGGCAGTCTAATTAATATCTACGATTGAAGCCCAATCTTCTTTAATCATAAATACCTACACATAGTTAAGGGGATAAATTGAAAAAGAAACTGAAAGAATCATAACTTGCCAGTTCAATAACTCTTTCAATTATAAATATCAGGCCTTCATGAAATCCTTCAATAATGTATTACCGATACGTAAGACTATATATCTTGCTCGAATTCCAAAGTTACCCATTAATGCAAATAGCTTCCACAGAGCTCTGGAGACTTTTGACTCATTTCTTACAGACTGGGATTATTTTCTCAGAACTTTCAACAAGTTAATAACTGAAGAATAGCTAGAGAGAGCAAAAACCAAAAACAACCCCAGTCTGGAAGCTTCCAAAATAAAACTGCCTCCTGCAAAAAACCCAGCCAAAGCCAGTTAACTCATCTTTTTTCAAGATTCACTGTCATTGGTTGGCTAACACCAGTCCTCCCTTGATTAAAAAAATCAAAATCCAACCAGCTGCCAGTCCCTGAGTATAGCAACATCTCAGTTCCAGTTCACCTACTGTTTCCTTAGAACAGTAATTTACCTGCATTATCTTTCCAGGCCAGCTCCCAACTGCTAATGTTTGTCTTTCGTTCTCTCCCCATTTCTTTCTTAAAACAAGTTGCTGCTCAAAGCTCAAATCTCTTTAACTCACAATACCAAACCAAAAATAAGAAAAATAAAAGAACTATAGTGATGGTCTCAACATTCCCTTCCCATTTACACCCAAGAATTTTCCCCCATCATTAAGCAATTGTATAATCATGTATATAACCATACTACATTTATCTCTGACAACAAGGTGCAGGGCTGGATGAACACAGCAGGCCAAGCAGCATCATAGGAGCAGAGAGGCTGACGTTTCGGGCCTAGACCCTTCATCAGAAAAGGGGGAGGGGAAGGGGGTTTTGAAATAAATAGGGAGAGAGTGGGAGGCGGATAGAAGAGGGATAGAGGAGAGGATAGGTGGAGAGGAAACAAACAGGTCGAAGAGGCGGGGATGGGGCCAGGAAAGGTGAGTGTAGGTAGGGAGTTAGGAAGGGGATAGGTCAGTCCAGGGAGGACGGACAGGTCAAGGGGGTGGGACGAGGTTGGTCGGTAGGAGATGGAGGTGCGGCTTGGGGTGGGAGGAGGGGATAGGTGGGAGGAAGAACAGGTTAGGGAGGCAGGGACGAGTTGGACTGGTTTTGGGATGCGGTGGGGGGGAGGGGAGATTTTGAAACTTGTGAAATCCACATTGATACCATTGGGCTGCAGGGTTCCCAAGCGGAATATGAGTTATTTATCTCTACCTATTTCTGTCCCAAATCTCTGACTTTACAAATGAGGACAGTCTAAATTTTCCACAGTTCTCTCAGTACACATTTTCTTCACGTTTGGAAGAATGGTAGGCCTTTCACTTGAGGACTGTTGACCCTGGCTCTGATTAGTGGATCATTTTTTTCCATTGGAGAGTCTTTTATCTCCAAGATATTCTTCAGGGAGTATGGCATTCTTTGTAGATATCATTAATAGGCCCATTACTTTGTCTGGAGTATATAATTTCCTGAATTTCCTTATTGGAAGACAGCTGCACTGCTGAAATAAATACTTTCTTCCTTGGAGCAACCTGGATTTCTGGAGCAGGCAATTGCTTTCCAATTGGAAAAGGTGGACTTTTTTCAAGTATTGTGAATGTTTAAACCAGACAGTTTTCTCTTCTTTTCTGGATTGTAGATGTTGGTCTGACTGTCAAGGATCTATATGCAGCTTATCTCCCCCAAGTTATTGATCAAGCAGATGTCTTCGGTCACCTGTTGTGGTTGTTTGACTGATGAAGTAATTCTCTTTTGGACTCTCAGTCATCTCACTAAAAGGTTGTTACTCACTCGGTATACTGTCATTCATTGGCATAGACTATTCGGTTTTAGAAGACAAAAGATTGAATATTTCTGCTATTGCTGTGAAGTATGTGAATTCCATTATGTTGCCTTTCTTATGATGAAATAACTGATCTCCTTTGATTGTTTCCTTTGTTTGTGTTCTGTCATGAGTCTTGGAAGGCCAAATAAGCCTTCTCCCAATTGTCTCTTGATTGGTTGATCAATAAGGATATATCCCTGGACCAATCGCCCGACAGCTCCTGGATCAGTTGTTCTCTGGATATCATTGACCTCCTCCAACTCTTCTGAAGAGATTGAGGTTGAGAGGTGCACACAGGCTCAAAAGTGATTGCAAAAAATGTACACACTTTCAACTCTGCTATGTGTGTTGCAGTGTAGTGCTACTTGCAGTAATTCAACACCTATGACAACAATCTTGTTCGCACTTTGGTAGCTGGTTTGATAGGACAGTAACATTTGTTCCTGTATCAAGCATAAAATCAACAGGATATCCACTGCCTTAGACAATTTTGTCTCCAGGCTTATCTGAATTAGTTAATTCCCCTAGGAATGCCCTAGATATGTTCTCCAATTGAGGTATTTCGTCAAGTGCAAGTATAATTTCCAAGAGTAATTGATGTTCTTTATGGAGTCTACCACCCGTACTTCCTCTGTACTGAAACTGTATCTTCCTTCTGCAAATCTTCTGTAAGTAATCTGCAGTTTTACAAATGTAGCATTCCTTAGTGAAGGTCAAGCCTTGCCTATGTCAATGAGCCCTAGTTGTCTCACTTTGTGGTCATTGATTTTTAGCATCAAGTCTTATTTTTGGTGTAGCTTTGTCACACGTCTCTCTACAGTGTCTATACTATATAAATTGGATAGCATCTGTTGCCTTCTTGAGTTAGTGTTGATCTTCTCCCAGGATCGTTCTATGAGTCTTTCTGAGTTCTATTTCCAGCCTGATTTGAACAGTATTATCCAAAGTTAAATCTTTCTTGGACAGTAATAAAACTGACTAAGTTATGAATTCTGATTTCAAGACTCCGCATTCAGTTTTACACTAATTGGTAAATTAATGGAATTATCAGTAATTTTCATGGAAGAGGGACCTCTTCCACTAAATCTTGTTCTAGAATTATTGATTCTCAAATTGAAGTAATTATCAAAAGCTTTCAGGAAAACTTCAAAAATGTGTCGGTGGTTGGGAAAGTGGCAGAGTGGGTATCTAAGCAATTTTCCATGCCATGCCTGAAAACAGCCTGGTGGGGTTATGTAATATCCAGCCATGGTTGTGATCGATGCCTTGAAACTCATTTGACTTAATTGCAAAGCAGCAAATATTATCCCTACAGATATTTTGCAGAATCTGAAGCTGTTGATACCTTAAAGTCAAATTAATTCTGCTGAAATATTTCAGTGGAAAGTCCAATTAAAGCAAAACCATGCCCAGGATGACTTATGATTAACCTGCTCCTCTATTATAATTTTTAATAGTGTCTTAATCTTTATATATTTAATGCTGTGGGTTACGATGAAAAAGAAAAATAAGACCTTGACATCCACTCTTAATTATTATCAAATAACCTTTACTGAAATTACATATGTGAACAGATTGGGAAAGATAGGATTGCGCTAGATTCAAATGTACCCATGATTGATGTTCAGGATGAAAGAAAACAGATTAATAATGTTCATTTGGTGGAGTTGGCAGAGGGGAGTGGTGGTGGGAAGGTACAAGACAACAAATGTCAGGAATCATAAGTCAGAAAGGAATAGCAAATAGAACATAGAACAGCATAGCGCAGAACAGACTCTTCAGCCGACCACGTCTGTGCTGATCATAACGCCATTCTAAACTAATCTCATCTGCCTGGATGTGGTCCATATCCCTCTATTCTCTGCTGTCACACGTCTGTCAAAATGTCTTTTAAACTTTCCTATTGTATCTACTTCTACCATCTCCACTGGCACCACCCTCTGTGCAAAACCTTTCCCCTCATATCTCCTTTAAACATTCCCCCTTTCACCTTAAACCTATGCCCCCTAGTAATTGACATTTCCACCCCGAGGGAAAGATTCAAACTCTCCACTCTGTCTATGCCTCTTATAATTTTATTGACTTCTTTCAGGTTGCCCTTAGCCTCTGATGATCTAGTGAAAGCAATGTGCAACCTCTCCTTATAGCTTATACACTCCAATCCAGGCAACATCCTGGTAGACCTCTTTCGCACCCTTACTTTATCCATGTGTTCTGAGAGGAGCTGCAGGTGGAAATACTTCTTGTAGACACAGATGTCAGGGACTTCTGGCTTTTTCCTGATCTCCCACATCTCAAAGGAGGAGCACACTACTCCACTAACTGTCATTACTACCCCTCTAGTAACTATTGGATTAAAAGAAAAGACCTTACCTTGATGTACCTTAATGCTGACCTGTCTCCTCAATAAAGGCTGATGCTCACCAAAGTCTGTACTTTAACCTCACAGCCCTGTCGAAAATGATCACTCCCAAAATTCTTCACCCAGCATGCTTCTCAGTTGCTTCTCACTACTGCCCTCTGTTGGACGCTGTTCATCCTGTTGAGCAGCAGGTCCTCTGCAATCCCCTTCTCAGATGTGGTGAATCCTCCTCACAACTTCACACTAAATGACAAGGTAGAACCAGTATTTTGGTTCCTTGCAAAAGCTAGGAAGGTACATCCACATTTTATACTTAACTTAAATACTAACACCATCATCACTTCTCTTCAAGTAAATCTTTCAATTAAAAATAGGAGATTACCTATTTTGCTGTCTAGTCAAGAATAAACTAATGAAATCATAGATGCAGAAATTGTAAATCCAAAATGTTCCCATTCCCATAATGTTAGCGAGTTGTAAATTACAGAGAAAAAAACCGTGCTGTTTGTGGAGTTACAACATGAACTACAAATGATAGAATTATCATTGGTTAACTAAAATGCTGTGCAACCACATCATGATGAAGATATTAGAATCTATTACATTTATTCCCTTCGTTAGCACATTGTGAAATGAATACCTTGCTGCTATCTACAACAGGACTAACAGGAGTAGTGTAGTTACTGCAAAATATTTAACTTGTTAATTTCTATTCATATTTTAGCAGTTATTTTAGTTATTTAACAAAGTTTGTAATCAATCCCACTCCAAGCCAAACACCATCTTAGCTTGGAACTAGATCACCATCTTTCACAATTGTTTGATCAAAATCCGAAAACTGCCAGCCTGACAGTACTTGTGGGTGTATCCAGTTTGAGGAAAGGAAGTGCAGTATGTTTGAAGGCAAGGTGACTGCAGAAATTCACTAAAGATCCTCAGACAGCACCTTCCAAACCCAAGACCTCTTCCATCTAGAAGGACAAGGGCAGCAGATATATGGGAATACTACCACTTTCAACTTCCCCTCCAAACCACTCACCATCCTGACTTGGAAATATATCGCTGTTCCTTCATTGCCACTGGTTCAAAATCCTGGAATTCCCTCCCTAATGGCATCGTGGGTCAACCTACAGCAGGTGGATTGCAGCGGTTCAAGAAGGCAGCTCATCACCACCTTCTCAAGAGCACCTAGGGACGGGTAATAAATGCTGGTCAACCAGTGATGCCCACACCCACAAAAATGAATAAATAAAAAAAAGATAATATGCCAAGTGATGACATTTCAGAAACCAGTGAATTCATTATAACAGACTTAGTAATCTGATACTTGAGCTAGATGGATTCACAGATCTACAGGGTACTGTAGATGATTGACTAGCTATTCAGGCTCTGTAATAAATCCTGGAAAAATATGTCTGTTTTTGGAAGTTTTCTACTTAGCAGATAAGCCTCCAAGCCTACATGCCAATGTGTAGTATGGTTCTAATTAGACAAGCCATGAAAAGCTGACAGACACTGTGTTTTGTTAAGCTACACAGTTTTATCTGGCTTAGCAGTATCCTTGTGTACGTTGGGGATCAATAAACCCTGGCGTTGTCAACCAACAGCTATGCTTAAGCAAAACACTGCAAATGCTAGAAATCTGGAATAGAAAGAGGAAGTGCTGGAAAACTCGATAGGTCTCACAGCATCTGTACAGAAGGAAACAGGGTCTTCATTTCAGATCCACGACTTTTCATCAGAACTGATTCCAAATGCATTCTTGCAGCTGGGGTCAACTGGCCAATAACTGAACCCAGGATCAGTACTGCGAAAATCGTATGCTGTGTAATTACCAGGGAAGCTGACAGTAAATATTTAAACTAATTTAAAATTGGAGGGTTCTTGTGGTAATGTCCTTATCTCTGAGCCAGAAGACCAGGCTTCAAGTCCCACCTGCTCCAGAGATGTGTAGCAAAATCTATGAATAGGTTGATTAGAAAATCTAAGCTGTAATTTGTCCTAAGAAGGGGTTATAACAGGCATTTGAACTTACTCCTTCCTGTCACCTTCAACAAAAGAGTACTCATGCTCTTTCAATCACAAGTGCTGAGTGGATGATCCATCTCTACCTCCCAGAGGTCCCCACCATCACAGATGACAATCTCCAGACAATTCCATTCATTAAAGTGATATCAAGAAACAACTGAAAACATTGGATACCATAACAGCTCTAGACCTTGACAACAGCTGGAGAGAGAGATTAGGGACTCACAAACATCAACGAGGTTGTCTTCATGTTGAACCTTAATGGAAGGGAGAGATATTAAATGAATATTTCATGTCAGTTTTTATTGTGGAGAAAGAAATGGAGGCTAGAGAACTCAGAGGAAAAAATATTGATGTTTTGAAAACAGTTCATATTACAGAAGATGAAGTGTTGGAGGTTTTAGAAAATATAAAGGTGGACAAATGTCCACATTCTGATCTAGTGTGTCCCAGGACTTTGTGCGAAGTTAGGGAGGAAATGATGAGTCCCTTGCAGAAATATTTGTATTATCCATAAATACAGGTGAGGTGCCGAGTGACTGCAGCGTGATTAATGTTGTGCCTTTATTTAAGAAAGGGGTAAGATTAGGCCTGGGAGTTAAAGACCTGTGAGTCTGACTTTGGTTGTGGGTAAGTTGTTGGAAGTGATTCTGAATGATGAGATTTATATGCATTTGGAGAGGCAAGGAGTGAATATGGATAGTCAGCATGGGTTTCTCCGAGGGAAATCATGTCTCAAAAACTTGATTGGGTTTTTTGAGGAAGTAACTAAAAAGATTGATTAGGGCAGATCAGAAGACATTGTTTACTTGGACTTTAGTAAAGCCTTTGACAAGGTTCCACATGGTAGCCTAATTTGTAAAGTTAGATCACGTGGGATTCAGGGTGAGCTTGCCAAGTAGACACAAAATTGGCTTAAAGGCAGGAGACAGAGGGTAGTGATGAAGGGTTGTTTTCCAGACTGGAGGCCTATGACCAGCAGTGTTCCACAAGCAGTAGGAACTGTAGATGCTGGAGAATCTGAGACAACAAGGTGTAGAGCTGTATGAACACAGCAGGCCAAGCAGCATCAGAGGAGCAGGAAGGCTGACGTTTCGGGCCTAGACCCACAGGGATCGGTGCTGCATCCACTTTTGTTTATCATTTATATAAATAAATGAGAATGTACAAAGCATGGTTAGTAAGTTTGCAGATGACACCAAAATTGATGGTATGATGGACAGTGAAGAAGGTTATCTAAGATTACAAAGAGATCTTGATCAATTAGGGCAATGGGCTGAAGAGTGACAGACAGAGTTTAATTTGGATAAATGTGAGGAAATACATTTTGGTAAAACAAACAAAGACAAAAGATTTATACAATTAAAAATAGGGCCTAGGTAGTGTTGTAGAACAGAGAGACCTAGGGGTTCAGGTACATAATTGTTTGAAGTTTGCATCGCATATATATATCAATATTTATCTAGGGCGGCACGGTGGCTCAGTGGTTAGCACTGCAACCTTACAGCACCAAGGACCTGGGTTCGATTCCAGCCTTGGGTGACTGTCTGTGCAGAGTTTGCACACTCTCCTTGTGTCTGCGTGGGTTTCCTCTGGGTGCTCCGGTTTCCTCCCACAGTCCAAAGATGTGCAGGCTAGGTGGATTGGCCATGCTAAATTGCCCGTAGTGTTCAGAGGTGTGCGGGTTATAGGGGGATGGGTCTGGGTGGGATGCTCCAAGGGTTGGTGTGGACTTGTTGGGCCGAAGGGCCTGGTTCCACACTGTAGGGATTCTATGATAGTAGTTAAGAAGGCGTTTAGCATGCTTCCCTTCATTGCTCAGGCCTTTGAGTATAGGAGTTGGGATGTTACGGTGAGATTATACGGGACATTGGTGAGGCCTCTTCTGGAGTACTGTGTGCAGTTCTGGTTGCCCTATCATTGGAAGGATATTATTAAGCTGGAAAGGGTTCAGAAGAGATGTTCCAGGACGTTGCCAAGAATGTAGGGTTTGAGTTATAAGGAGAGATGGATAGGCTGGGACATTTTCCACTGTAGATGGAACATTGAGAGGCGACCCAATAGAAGTCTATAAAATAATGAAGGGCATATATAGGGTGAATGGGGGCTTCAAGTCTAGGGGGCATATTTTTAAGAGGGGGAGGAGAAAGATGTAAAAAAGACACGGGGGCAATTTGGTTTACACAGAGAGTGGTTCATGAGTGGAATGAACTTCCAGAGGAACTGGTGGATGTGTGTACAGTTGCAACATTTAAAAGACATTTGGATAAGTACATGAATAAGAAATGAAGGGATATGGGCCAAATGCAGGCAGATGGGACGAGTTTAGTTTGTGATTATTGCTGGCATGGATTGGTTGGACCAAAAGGTCTTTTTCCATGCTGTATGACTCTATGACTGCATAACAGCATGCCCGTACTACTGACAACTTAAGCTCTGGAGTTGGCTGCAAGCCAAACTATTTCAGCATAGCTACAACATTGGAATCCAACTGACAGGGAGAAAGGTTTCCCCAATATATCATGTCTGCTAAAAGCAGAGTCAATGAAATTTGACCAATTATCACCCCATCAGTCTGCTCTCTATCATTTGCCATGTGATGCAAGGCGTTACTGACTAAGTTTGACTTACTCATCACAATCCGTTCACTAGTGCTCAGTTTGTGGTCTGCTAGGGTCACTTGGCTTCAGGACTCATGATGGCCTTGGTCCAAACAAAGACAGAAAAAATACTGAACAAAGAGATGAGGGGAGAGTGACTTGACATCAAGGCCACATTTGACCAAGTGTAGCATCAAGAAACCCTAACAAAATTGAAGTCGATGGGAATCAGGAGGAGGGTTCTCCACTGGTTGGATTTGTCATAGGACAAAGGAAGATGGCAGCAGTTGTTGAAGGTCTGGATGAATGCACAGCATTTCTGATGAAGGGTCTAGGCCCGAAACGTCAGCCTTTCTGCTCCTATGACGCTGCTTCGCCTGCTGTGTTCATCCAGCTCTGCACCTTGTTGTCTCAGATTCTCCAGCATCTGCAGTTCCTACTATCTCTGCACCATCTACAAGATGCATTGCAGCAACACACCAGGGTTTCTTTGGAAACACCTTCTAAACTCACAACCTCTGATACCTTAGAGGACAAACGGAGCTGAAATGTGGGAAGCCCACCAGCTGCAAGCTCCCTTCAAATCACATATTATCCTGACTTGAAACTATATCACTATTCTTTCATCATTGCTGAGTCAAAATCATGGAATTCCATCACAAACAGTATTGTGGGTAGAACTACACTACATGGATTGCAGCAGGCTGCGAAGGTGGCTCAGCATTACATTCTAAACAGCAATTAGGGATGGGTAATAAATGCTGTACTTGTCACGTATGCCCATATCCCAATGTATTACCACTGGCAAGTAGGCACAACATAAGAAAGTATTGCGTCTGAAAGACATAGTAATGGTCACATGTGGAACTCGTCAGCTAAAGTCGAGTCATCCTAACATTAAATGATTGAACTCACTCAAGCTTTGAAACATTAACATGTTGAAGACTCCCACTTCACTATTAATTTCATTTGGTTAGCCAAAATACACCAACAAGGCAATTCATCCACCTTCTTGATATGTTTAATATTTGGACATTGCTGTCCCCTGGCTCAATAAGGGTCACTGTTTCCACATATTACCCACTAAACCATTGAAATGGTGACCAACACCTTCTATGTTTGGGAGTTGTAAACAGCTTAATTACAAAACAGAGCCTACATGATTTGACCAGATCTCAGCATGTTTGATACACAGGAATGTGTCTGATCTGAGAGGTTTCTGTTGATTGCACTATTGTGCATCTCCTCCATCTCCCTTTCTTTCTCATTATCCATCGACTCACCTCTCCTATGCAATCCCATTTCCTGTCCTTCCTCCTTTAATTTTCCTCTCCCTCTCTCTGCCCTTCCTGTTTTATCTTTTAACCTTCTGGGTTCTCCTTTCTATTAACCCTTTCTGGTCTTCTCCTACTTCAGCTTTCTCCCTTTCCCCACATACCTCTCATCGTCTTTCCACCCATTATTATAAACATCATCATTCTCCTTTGCGTCTTAACCCATCTCTCCCAGTGTCCCCATCCTCTCGCTATTTATCTTCTCAGTCCAATACCCTTTTCTTCCATTCCACCTAATCTCCTCAAACATTTTCCTTCTTCTCTATCACCCTCTTATTTACCTCCTTCTCTTCCTCAGCTCTCCTTCACTATGACTGATCTCTTCACCAGCCCCATCTCCTCTTCCATTCTCCCTCTTCATCATATCTCATGCCCTTCTCTCCCGCTACCATTTCACCCCCATCTGGTTCCTCCACCTACTATGCCAAGTAATAACAATTCCTTTCATTTTCAAACCCTGTTTGACTTAAGACCGTGAGGTATAGGAACAGAAGTAGGCCATTCGGCCTATCAAGTTTGCCCTGCTGTTAAGTCAGATCATGGTTGATCTGATAACATATACTACATTTGATTTTGACTCCCATGTACAACAAGTGGGGAAACCAACTCATCAGATTATTTACAAGAAATTGTGTCTCAAAAACTTGATTGAGTTTTTTGAGAAAATGACCAAGAAGATAGATGAGGGCAAGCAGTAGACGTTGTCTACCTGGACTTTCGTAAGGTCTTTGACAAGGTTCTGTGTGGTAGACTGCTTAGTAAAGTTAGATCACTGGGATCCAGGGAGAGCTAGGCAACTGGATACAAAATTGGCTTGACTGGAGGAGACAGAGAGTTGTAGTAGAGGGTTGTTTGATGCACTGGAGACCTGTGACCAGTGGTGTTCTGCAGGGATCAATGCTGGTCCACTGTAGTTTGTTACTTATATAAACGTTTTTGATGAGAATATAGGAGGCTTGGCAAGTAAGTTTGCGGATGATACCAAAATTGGTGGTATAGTGGCCAGTGAAAGAAGTTATCTCAGAGTACAATGGAATCTTGATCAGCCAATGGCCGAAGAGTGTCAGCTGGTGTTAATTCAGATAAATGCAAAGTGTTGCATTTTGGTAAGACAAACCAGGCCAGGACTTACATAGTTAATGGTAGGACTCTGGAGAATCTTGCCAAACAAAGAGACCTAGGGGTGTAGATATATAGTTCCTTGAAAGTGGCATCACAGGTAGACAGGGTGGTGTAGATGGTTTTTGGCACGCTTGCCTTCATGGTCTGAGCATTAAGTACCGGAGTTGGGACATCATGTTATGGCTGAACAGGGCATGAGTGAGGCCACTTTTGGTGTACTGCTTACAGTTCTGGTTGTCCTGCTATAAGATGGATATTATTAAATTGGAGAGGATGCAGAAAAGATTTACGAAGATGTTACCAGGACTGGAGAGTTTGAATTATAAAGATAGGCTGGATAGGCTAGGACTTTTTTTCCGTGGAGTCTAGGAGATTGAGGGGTGACTGTATAGAGGTTTGTAAAATCATGAGGGGCGTAGATAAGGTGAATAGCAAAGGTCTTTTCCCTAGGGTAGGGGAGTTCAGAACTAGAAGGCATTGGTTTAAAGTGAGAGGGGAAAGATTTAAAAGGAACCTGAGGGGCAACTTTTCAAACAGACGATGGTGCATATGTGAAATGAACAGCGAGAGGAAGTGATAGATGCAGATATAGTTGCATTTAAAGACATTTATACAGGTACATGAATAGAAAAGTTTTAGAGGGAACAAAACAGAAGTTGCTGGAAAAGCTCAGTAGGTCTGGCAGCATCCGTGAAGAAAAAAATCAGAGTTAAAATTTCAGGTCTGGTAACCCTTTCTCAGAACTGATGGTAGCTGGGAAAATGTCAGTTTATATGCAGAAAATAGGGAGGAGGGTGGCGTAGGGAGTAAACAATAGCATAGAGCCCAAAGCAAGAGAAGAACAGTTGGACAGACAAAGGAGATAACGATCTAGCTGGGAGGGTGAATAGTTGTTAATGGGGACTGTTAGTGACTAACAACAGATGGAGTGTAATGGCAGGCTAGGTGATAACAAGGCCTGGTGTGTGATGTAGGGGGCTAGGACATGGGGGAGAGTTTAGGCCCTAAAATTACTGAATTTGATATTGAGTCCGGAAGGCTGCAGGGTCCCCAAGTGGAAAATGAGTTGTTGTTCTTCTAGCTGCTGGAACATGACAGCAAGCCAGATACACAGATGTTGGCCAGGGAGCAGGGTGGTGTGTTGAAGTGGCAGGTAACAGGTAGCTCAGGGTCTTTTTTGCGATCATAGGTGTTCTGCAAAAGCAGTCACCCCAGTCTACGATTTGTTTCCCCAGTGTAGAGGAAACCACATTATGAGCAGTCGATTGGATTGTGGGATGTGCAGATGAAGTGTTGCTTCACCTGGAAGGTATGTTTGGGTCCTTGGGGAGGGAGGAGGCAAATAGGCAGGTGTTGCACCTTCGCCGATTTCAGAGGATGCTTCCAAACTGATAGTCCCTCAGCGCCGCACAGCTCGCTTCTACCTCCTTCCAAAAATCCACAAACAGGACTGTCCAGGCAGACCCATTGTTTCAGCCTGCTCCTGTCCCACAGAACTCATCTCTTCCTACCTTGACTCAGTCTTCTCTCCCCTGGTCCAATCCCTGCCCATGATTCCTCCGACGCCTTGCACTGGTTTCAAAACTTCCAGTTTGCAGGTTCTAGCCACCTTGTCTTTACCATGGACATGCAAACCCTTTACATGTTCATTCCCCACCAGGAGAGTCTAAAGGCTCTCCGCTTCCTCCTGGAGCAAAGACCTGAACCATCCCCACCCACCACTAACCTCCTCTGCTTGGCTGAGCTTGTCCTCATCCTCAACAATAGAACATAGAACATACAACAGCACAGCACAGTACAGGCCCTTCGGCCCATGATGTTGTGCCAAACTTTTACCCTAAACCTAAGGTCTATCTAACCTCCACCCATACCTTATACTATCATCCATATGCCTATCTAATAGCCACTTAAATGCCCCTAATGAGGCCAAATCCGCTACCCTCTCCAGCAATGCATTCCATTCCCCTACCACTCCCTGAGTAAAGAATCTATCTCTGATGTCTCCCCTATATCTACCTCCACTCACTTTAAACTATGCCCCCTCATAATAGCGACTTCTACCCTAGGAAAACGTCTCTGGCTGTCCACTCTATCTATACCTCTGATCATTTTGTACACCTCTGTCAAGTCACCTCTCATCCTTTGACATTCTAAAGAGAAAAGCCCTAGCTCTCTCAACCTTTCCTTGTAAGACCTTCCCATCATTCCAGGCAACATCCTGGTAAATCTCCTCTGCACCTTTTCCAACTTTTCCACATCTTTCCTGTAATGAGGCAACCAGAACTGGACACAATAGTCCAGATGTGGCCGAACCAGGCTTTTGTATAGCTGGAGCATAACTTCATGGCACTTGAACTCAATCCCTCTATTAATGAAAGGTAACACACCATATGCTTTCTTAACAGCTCTATCTACCTGGGTGGCAGCTTTCAGGGAACTGTGGACATGACCCCCAAGATCCCTCTGCTCCTCCACACTGCCAAGAATCTTTCCGTTAACCCTGTATTCTGCTTTCAAGTTTGTCCTTCCAAAATGAATCACCTCACACTTTTCAGGGTTAAACTCCATCTGCCACTTCTCAGCCCAGCTCTGCATCCTATCAATGTCCCTTTGTAACCTAGAACATCCCTCCACACTATCCACAACTCGACCCACCTTCGTATCACCCACGAATTTACTAATCCACCCTTCCACTCCTACATCCAAATCATTTACAAAAATCACAAATAGAAGAGGACCCAGAAGATCCTTGTGGTACACCACTCGTAACTGAGCATCATGTTGAATATTTTCCGTCCACTACCACCCTTTGTCTTCTAAGGATCAGCCAATTCTGAATCCAATCTGCCACATTTCCCCCTATCCCATGCCTCCTTACTTTCTGCATGAGCCTATCATGGGGATCCTTATCAAACGCCTTACTTAAATCCATGTATACCACATCCACTGCTCTACCTTCATCCATGTGTTTGGTCACCTCTTCAAAGAATTCAATAAGGTTTGTGAGGCATGATCTACCCCTCACAAATCCATGCTGACTATCTCAAATCAAACTGTGCCTATCCAACTGATCATAAATCCTATCTCTCAGAGCCCTTTCCAATAATTTGCCCACCACTGATGTAAGACTAACTGGCCTGTAATTTCCGGGGTTATCCCTATTCCCTTTTTTGAACAAGGGAATGACGTTTGCCTCTCTCCAATCTTCCGGCACTATACTCATGGACAGTGAGGGCAAAAAGATCATCGCGAAAGGTCCTGCGATCTCTTCCCTCGCTTCTCATAGAATCCTTGGAAAAATCCCATCAAGCCCGGGGGACTTATCTATCTTCAAGTTCCTCAAAATTCTTAGTACATCTTCCTTACTAACATCAACCTCCTCTCGCCTACAAACCTGTTTCACACTGTCCTCCTCTACAACTAGGTCCCTCTCAGTTGTGAATACCGAAGAAAAGTATTCATTAAGGACCTCTCCTATCTCTTTAGGCTCCGTGCACAAATTCCCTTTACAATCCTTGATCGGCCCTACCCTTTCCCTGGTCATTCTCTTATTCCTCACGTACTTGTAAAAAGTCTTGGAGTTCTCCTTGATCCTATCTGCCAAGGTTTTCTCATACCCCCTTATAGCTCTCCTAAGCCCTTTCTTCAGCTCCTTCCTGGCTAACTTGTATCCCACTGGAGTCTTTTCCGATCCTTGTTTCCTAAATCTTATAAAAGCATCCTTCTTCTTCTTAACCAGATTTTCGATCTCTCTTGAGAACCAAGGCTTCCTCACTCGACCGCATCTTCCCTGCCTGCTAGGGACAAACATATCGAGCACACACAGTATGCATTCCTTAAACAATCTCCACATTTCAATAATGCTCTTCCCTGACAGCATCTGTTCCCATTTTACGTTACCAGTTCTTGCCTAACAGAATTATAATTACCCTTCCCCCAATTATAAACCTTACTCTGCTGTATGTACCTATCATTTTCCATGACTGTTGTAAAAGTAACAGAGTTATGATTGCGACCGCCAAAATGCTCTCCTACCAACAGGTCTAACACTTGGCCCGGTTCGTTGCCAAGCACCAAAGCCAAAGTGGCGTCTCCTCGTGTTGGTCCATGTACTTACTGTGTCAGGAATTCTTCCTGAATGCACTGGACAAAATCCGTTCCATCTAAGCTATTACAACTAAAAAGTTTCCAATCAATATTTGGAAAGTTGAAGTCACCCATGAGCACAACCCTGTGACTTCTGCACCTTTCCAGTATCTGCCTCCCAATCCACTCTCCACTTCTCTGCAACTATTAGGGGGTCTGCAAAAAACCCCCAACAAAGTGACTGCTCCTTTCTTGTTCCTGACCTCAATGCAAACTGACTCTGTAGACATATCATTCTCGAACTGCTTTTCAGTAGCTGCTATAGCAACTTCTCTTTTAAGTCCTCTCATTTTCTTCAGGTAAGAGGGGTGCCATGGATACCCGCATGGGCCCTAGTTATGCCTGTCTCTTCCTGGGGTACGTGGAACATTCCTTGTTCCAGTTCTATTCTGGCCCCACCCACAAATCTTTCTCTGATATATCGATGATATCATTGGTGCTGCTTCCCTCTCTCGTCCGGAATTGGAAAAGTTCATCGATTTCGCTTCCAATTTCCACCCTGCCTTCACTTTCACCTGGTCTATCTCTGACTCCTCCCTTCCCTTCCTCGACGTTGCTGTTTCCATTTCTGGGGATATACTGGCCACTAATATCCACTATAAACCCACTGACTCCCACAGCTACCTGGACTATACATCCTCACACCCTGCTTCCTGTAGAAACTCCATCCCTCTTTCAGTTCCTCCGTCTCCGTCGCATGTGTTCAGATGATGCCAACTTCGACAACGGAGCCTCTGAAATGTCCACCTTCTTCCTCAGTCAAGGATTCCCTAGCACGATTATCGACAGGGTGCTCAACCGGGTCCAACCCATTTCCCGCACTTCCGCCTTCTCTTCCCTCTCGCAACAGCGATAGGGTTCTCCATATCCTCACCTACCATCGCACCAGCATCCATGTCCAGAAGAGCATCAGCTGCCAGTTCCGCCACCTCCAGCGAGATACCACCACCAGACACATATTCCCCTCCCCTCCCTTGTCCGCCTTCCACAGGGACCGTTTTTTCCGGGACACCCTGGTACACACGTCCTTCACCCCCAATAGACCTCACAGCCTTATGGCACCTTCCCCTGTAACTGGTGAAGGTGCAATACCTGCCCATTTATCTCCGCCCTCCCCAGTATCCAAGGGCCCAAACATACCTTCCAGGTGAAGCAACACTTCACTTGCACTTCCCAGAATCTAGTCTACTGCATTCGCTGCTCATTCGTTGCCTGCCACTTCAAGACACCACCCTGTTTCCTGGCCAACATCTCTGTCTCTGGCTTGCTACAGTGTTCCAGCGAAGCTCAACGCAAGCTGGAAGAACAACACCTCATTTTCCGCTTGGGGACCCTACAGCCTTCCGGACTCAATATAGAGTTCAATAATGTTAGGGCCTAAACTCTCCCATGTCCTAGCCCCCCATCCCACACACCAGGCCTTGTTATCACATAGTCTGCCATTACACACCACCTATTGTTAGTCACTAACAGTTCCCATTAACAGCTATTCAACCTCCTAGCCAGATTGTTATCAACTCTCCTTTGTCTGTCCAACTGTTCTTCTCTCTATTTGGGCTCTATCCTATTGTTTACTCCCTACATCACCCCCTCCCTTTTTTCTGCATATAAACTGATGTTTTCCCAGCTACCAGTTGTGAGGAAGGGTCACCAGACCTGAAATATTAACTCTGTTTTTTTGCTTCACAGATGCTGCCAGACTTGCCGAGCTTTTCCAGTAACTTCTGTTTTTGTTCCTGATTTACAGCATCTGCAGTTCTTTCAGTTTTTATTAAGGTTTAGAGGGATATGGGCCAAATGCAGACAAATGTGACTAGTTTTGGTTGGGAAATCTGGTCAGCGTGAACAAGTTGAACCGAAGGGTCTGTTTGCTTATTGTATGACTCTATGAGGAGCAGAAAACCTATTTCTCATTCTGAGATAGTAGGAACTGCAGATGCTGGAGAATCCGAGACAACAAGGTGCAGAGCTGGATGAACACAGCAGGCCAAGCAGCATCATAGGAGCAGAGAGGCTGACGTTTCGAGCCTAGACCCTTCATCAGAAAAGGGTCTAGGCCCGAAACGTCAGCC
>NC_063358.1:22465298-22492001 GCF_021869965.1 Rhincodon typus
GAAGGGTCTAGGCCTGAAACGTCAGCCTTCCTGCTCCTCTGATGCTGCTTGGCCTGCTGTGTTCATCCAGCTCTACACCTTGTTATCTCAGATTCTCCAGCATCTGCAGTTCCTACTATCTCTTAGTGGGGTCAATGTCAGTTGGAATGTACCTCGGTAATCAGTCAAGGATCTCATCCAATTCCAGTCCAGTGTTTGGCCTTGGTCAGTCAGACACTTCCTTCCACTATTATAGTCCAGGGTGTTAATGGCTTAGCGGGGACAATTCAGTGGAATGCAGGGAAAGTGGGAAGCTCAAGTCCAGAGTTGATGTTCATGGGGTTGAGTCACCGAGGAAATCATAACATTGAAAGGGAGCAATTCAAAATTGAAAGGTGAATCTCATACAACATAGAAGGGAACAGGGTAGCTGTGGGGTAGGAGGTGGTCCAAGGGACAAGCACTCTGGCCTCAATGGGGTAAGGCCAACAAGGACATAGCAGCTCACAAAGCCATGGTCTCAGGAGTAAAGTGGGGACATTACTTGTTCTGTAAAGTGGATGAACAGAAGAGGACAGGAACAGCAATGTTAAGGAGAATATGAAGGATGGGATCTGTCTGCATCTCAGGTAGAACCTGTAGGTCCTGAAGAGGCCATGAAACCGAAATTTTGACATTTCAATTCAAAGTGACTACACAATAATGATACACTATAGCTGTGACTGCAAGCAGAGTGAGCAGTGTGAGTTAATTCTATCTTTGGCATGGAATAACATTGGTTGACTTTAAGGCCATGTTATTGCTATTACAATTACATTAATCATGCATCCAGTGATTCAGTAATGCCACCCAGCTGCCATCAAATTGTAATTTAATAGCACATCATTTTTTTTTGCAAGAATGAGCATTAAAGATGATGAAACCAAGTTGTCATGACCATTACATTGTTTGCACTAATTGCCCTTTTGTCATGTTAGATAAGCAAATCAATTCTGATGCTAACTTCAAAGTGTTATCTCGGTTCTTCATTTCTGAATCATATTTCATATCTGATGCTGGACGTGATGTTTCATTGTGATTATTATGAGGGCTCATATGTTCCAAAATCCCTTTCTTTTTCTGAAGTTCCCTAGAGATTATTGACCCATGCACCTGACATGGACACGCAGTTGGTGGTGGACTCCTTTTGACCTTGCTGCACAGGTAAAGACAACATTGAAGGAGGGAGCAATTACAAGGTCGTCAGCAAGTCCAACCAAAATAGCAAGCTCCAGCGAAAACAACAAGTCCAGCAGTTGCTGTTGGCTCTTTACGTAGCTGGTGAAGACCCCCCACAAGAAGCTGGAGGAGAATTACCAGTGTACAAGATTTTCTACAGATCTTGGAAATCCAGTCCAGATGCCGACTAAGGATAGGCCAGGCCATCAGCATCAAACTGTTGATTTTCTGGAGCACGACTTGTGCATGAAGGTTTGGGAGGCAATGCCATCCCAGTGGCTGTCAAGACCGTAAAAGCTCTGAATATTTATGCCAGCGGCATGTTCTAAGGAGCAACAGAAGACCTTTGTGACATCTTCCAATTCTTCACATACAAATATATCCAGGATGTCACTAATGCCACCTTTCTACAGAATACACCAGTTTATCTCCTTCCCCCATGTCAAAGACAGTCAAGTAATCTGGGAACCACCATCACTGGCAAACCTACAGGGCACCCACATTGCATTGTGAGCGGCCTATCACCAACCTGTAGAGTTTGTCAACAGGGAAGGTTATCACTCCATCAATGTTCAAATTATCTATGACCTATCATCTATTATCTATTATCAATGTCAGATTTTGGAGATCTTTGCCAAATATCCTGGGAGCAGACATGTAGCTGAAGAACTCATAGGTTCCTGCCTCTTTCAAAGTTCCTCAAGCCACATGGAGATGGCTGCTGGGAGACAAGGTCTACCCCCAACAAACATAGCTCATTACAAGTAATGAAACCCTCACACTGGCACAGAACAGAGATACAATGCTGCCCATGTTTCCAACAAGGCCATAATGGAACACACCATAGGACTCTTCAAGGAGGTTTCAATGCCTGAAGCATTCCCAGAGGACCTTGCATTATTGCCCACATATGGCATGCTTTGTCCTTCACAACCAGAGCTGACCAAAGAGGATAGTCTCGGATGCAAACGGAATGGGAGTAGGCAGCAATCTTCTGCAGATAAGGATGAGGATCAGGATATTGACCTGGAGGGATATTGAAGAGTGCATCTATGCGCTCCCTTGAAAAGCTTACAGAGTAAATCTTTCTCTCCTGAGATGTGTGGATTCATCACTGATTTTGTGCTGTTATTCACAAGATGGGTGCACAACACACACATTGCTTCTAAAATCAGTTACAGTTCAAGGATCCCACCCTGACATCTGATGCCATCTACAGTCAAGAAGTCAGTTACTTTTGAGAGGTGAGTGATGCTGGCCACTAGAACTTAATTCATCCTTGAGATGTCTGAAGAGGCTGCCCATCTCATACAGTGGTGTGAAATCACCAGGTCCAGCACGAGAGCACACATTTTGGGAGTGCAAGTGAACACACAATTATAAAAGTTTCAGGAACTATAACGTGATATAACACCCATGGCGACTTATGTGCTCTCAGTATTTATTTCTTCCTTTCCCTTCCACTATGACTCAGTGCAGTCCCAGCATCCACATCTGGGGTGGAGGAACCTGCTCTGTAGTTGGCCCTGTTGCCTGGAAGACTAGGCTGGTCATCTGAGGGCCGTCTGTAGGCTTTGCCATTATAGACAGAAGGGAGCTGAAGGAGAGTTCTGAAAGGAAGCTTCTGCAGGTCCTGTTTATGGCAAGAACCACTGAAGGAAGCTCAGCATACAAAGATAGGTTGTGGTCATCTGAAGGGAATGTGGTCAGTGTCTGCTATTGAGACACCACTGTGTGGAGCTAGAGGAACACAGCAGACCAGGCAGCATCAGAGGAGCAGGAAAGTTGACATTTCAGGTCGGGACCCTTCTTCAGAGCAGGTCTTTCTGGAGGGAGGAGGACAATTTCTTCAAGGTGGGCATCCTCGGAAGATGCTTTGCAGTGGGGTTATAAGTCATTCAGAGATAGCAAGAACTGCAGATGCTGGAGTCAGAGATAACACAGTATGGAGCTGGAGGAATGCAACAGGCCAGGCAGCATCAGAGGAGCAGGAAAGTCAACGTTTTGGGTCAGGGCCCTTTCCTACTCCTCTGATGCTGCCTGGCCTGCTGTTTTCCTCCAACTCCACACTGTGTAGTGTCTGCTGTGACCAGCTTAGATTCAAGTGTTTGTGTTTGGAAGATTGGTGATCATTCACTATTTTAGACAGCCAGAGAGAAAAATTAGCATCCCCAAACACATTGGGCGCTCAGGGAAGTGGGTAAAATGCAAGTTTATCGATAAGGTTGCAAGTTAAAATCTGGTGAGCTGATAAAAGGGCTCACGAAAAAGTAAATAGAGTTGCCACCGGTTAAAGTTTGCTTAGAGAATGAATTGACCTGATAACAGTGAGGTAGATCCAAGCTTGCCAATCCCAGGGAAAGGAAGATTATTGGAAGACAATTTGGCTGCCAACAATAAAATAAAACAAAGAACAGTAGATGCTGGAGATCTGAAGCAAAACAGAAAGTGCTAGAGAAACTCAGCAACTCTGGCAGCATCTGTGGAGGGAAAAACCAAGTTAATGGTTTGAGTCCAGTGACCCTTCATCAGAACTTGGC
Source organism: Rhincodon typus (assembly GCF_021869965.1). Lineage (NCBI taxonomy): Eukaryota > Metazoa > Chordata > Chondrichthyes > Orectolobiformes > Rhincodontidae > Rhincodon > Rhincodon typus. Next base: position 22,469,036 of record NC_063358.1, read on the forward strand.
TGGCAGCAATATACCTGTCTCATACAGAAAAGGACAGTTCAGAGAAACTGAAAAGGCTGGTAAAAGCCAAAGCCAAGCAAGAAACAGACTAATACTGGGGGAAGTTCAAAAGCTCAATGGAGCAATAAAACCTGTGATTGGGTGGTTCAGGAAGATGCATAATTAAACAGTGTCAGAAAGTGTCAGGACAGAACACAAAGGAGATAAAGTAAATGAATTAAGCTAATAGCCAGGTAGAGTGACAAAAGATGATAGGACAGGGCCAGAGAATTGGGTAAGAGATACCTTCATGGTAAATTTACTACATTTTAATTGAAGTCTTATATAATTGTATGCTAAAACAAAAATCTTTATTGCAGCTGGTGAAGGAGGTTAGAAAGACAGGACATGATTCACCCCTTCTGTCCGGGTTATAATAACACTGACATCAGATTAACAAGGGAGTCAAGGGTCATGTGTGAGGGGGAGGGCAGGAAATAAAGCTAAGGAAGCAATCACATCAGCCATAATCCTGTTTAAAAGTGGAGCAAGATAGTCCTGTTCCTTCTTCCTATGACGTGTCTTATGGGTAGAGCTAGCGGTGGGAAATCCAGAAGAAGTAGGGATCTGGAGGTACTTCCAGATTTAATAACACGGCCTCATTATCATTTTTTGATTCTGTCTCCCTCCCAATAGATAATGAGCCAAATGAATAGGTTGGTCAGCCATGAGGGGACATGGGAGAATGCCTCAGCTAGGGACTTTTAGGAACCCTCTCTGTCAAGTGAGAACCATAAGGATGGTGAATGGCTGTATTTTGGGGGTGATCAGAGCATGGCAGTGAGAAGCAATGGAAACATCAGGGTTTGCAGGGCATGGTGAAAGCACAGCAAAAGGGAGGGAGGCAAAGATCAGGAATTGTGGGTGTGGTGCATTTGGGCAGGTCATACCCAGAAGGACGGTTCACAAACAAGAAAGCAAGAAATAGTAACTGAAATGTTAGCTCTTTATATCTGGCCCACCATTTGATGAAATCATGTTGGAGCTTGTCTCAACTCCTCCTTCTCCATTATCCCTTGGCCTTAATTCACGACAGCAGAAATTTCTCTGAAAGACTCTGAGAGTTCTCCTGCTCCTCTTGGTAAGAGTTCTAAAAATACCCTGTCAACAGTCAGATGCTGTCACCTCCGTTTTGCTGATGTTTCTTCAGTGATTGTACTGAACAAAGCCCAATTATAATAGATCTCTTCAATACTCCCACATTTAATGAATATATATGTGGATCATACCCTCAGCACTCATAACTTTGGCTCTGGTATTATTTCTGCTCTCAGGTCATGCAGACTTGAATATCTTTTCAGGGCACATGCCAAATAGCCTACATGCATAAGGCTCAAAAATTATTTCTAGATATGGCTGTATATCAAGATTACTCAACAGTTTGCAAATCAGAAATCAATTAAGCCCAAAGTGGATGGAGACTGAACCACACAAGCCATTTAAATACCGTGACTGCAAGAGGAGATCAGGAGTTATGAATTCTGCTGAGGGGGGAAAGGGAGGAAACAGTGTGCTGGTGAAGTTGTAATATCACTGGACTAGCAACCCAGACCTTCAGGGCAATGTTCTGGGGTCATGGTTTCAAAGCACACCATGGTAAATGGTGAAATTTAAAGTTAATAAAAATCTGGAATATAGAACTGACCTAACAATAATAGCCATTGTCAATTGTTTTAAAGAGTCTATATGGTTCACTAAATGGGGTTAATTTTTCATGCAGTGTATGGTGTGTACATAGTATGAGCTGCCAGAGAGATGGTGGAGGTGGTACAATTACAAATTTAAAAGGCATGTGGATGGTTAAATGAATAGGAAGGGTTTGGAGGGAAGTGGGGAAATGCTGGCAAATGGAACTAATTCAGATTAGGATGTCTTATCGGTGTGGACAATTTGGACCGAAAGGTCTGTTTCTATGTTGTATGCCTGCATGACTCTATGTCCCTTAGTGAAGGAAATCTGTTGTACTTACCTGGTCTGGGTTAGATGTGATTCCTGATCCACATCAATGTGGCTGACACTTTACTGTCTGAGTGATTAGGAATGGGCAATAAATACTGGTCCCCACATCCTGAGAACACATTTAATAAAAAGAGTAATTGAGCTGCTGACTATCCAAAGACTGTCCAGCATCTATTTGGTCAGGAATATAATGGAATATTCTTACTTGCCTGGACAACGGCTGCTCCAACAACACTTAAGCTTTACACCGTTCAGGTACAAAGCAACCTACTTGATTGGCATCCATATGCCACTTTCAATTTTACTACATCCGCCAGTAAAACACAGTGACAGCAGTGTATACCATCTATTCACCAAGACTCCCTCAACAGTACCTTGCCAACCAGGAAACACTATCACTCTTAGAAGGACAACATCAGCAGATGCAAGGAACACCATCGACTGCAAATTCCCCTCCAAACCACACATCACCCTGACTTGGAACTTTAACAGCATTCCTTCATTGTCATTGGAACAAGATTATGTGTGCCAGGGTTGTATGTTCACCACATCAGTGGTTATGAGGGCAGTTCATCACCAACTTCCCAAGGACAATTAATGGTGGTCAATAAATAGTGGCCTAGCCAGTGACAATTACATGCAGTGAAAAAATTTAAAAACTTATTTTATTTGTCAGGCTAAGCAAGCAACATCACTAACTTCACCAAAATATAGCAAGTGGGGATACAGTGCAACTATCATGGGGGTATGAAGTTTGAGGATAAGCCAACATTAATGATAAAGCGAACTGAACAAGTTATGCAACAGCTTGCAATCTGCTACAGCCCACCTTGTAACTCTGCAAATGTTGAATTTTGCCTCAATGTGTCTCTTGTTGCTTTACAACACCTATGGATAGAATTCTGAAGGAAAAGCGTTTGATCATAATCCATTATTCTATCCTTGTTAAAGAAGAGATATGATCCAAATAATGGCCCAGATATTCCATTGACCAAACAGTTGTTGGAGTAACGTAGAGTGGAGTTGTGCATCAGGACCACAAGGAATCCGTGATGTAGCTGACTCCTTGGGAATTACCCAGGAAAACTGGATTTATTGTGTCTGGAAACCTCCGAAAGTGTCCTTTAAAGTTAGGGAAGTCAGAGAGCTCAGACTCACCTAAACATAATAGTTACCCAAGAAAGGTTAAAGGATTTAAAACATACTCTAATACCTCGATAACCTTTAAACTGAAACCCCAACTTACTACTGAATCTCCCTCCCCATATTGCTACACATCCTTGGATCCCTTATACCCACAGATCCTTAACAACCAACTCCTGCCTACTACCCTCCTGATCCAACCTGATTCCACTCACTCTCCCACAACCTGGCTGAACTGAAAACTCACTTTCGACCTGACATTGCCACCCCCAGCTGGTCTAGACCTGACAAAACTCCTCCCGCTGCCCTGACTTCCTCCCTCTGAATGGATGCCTTTTCCCACCTGTCAGACCCAAATTTACCCAACTGGTACCCACCCACCTGGCACACTGCACCCCTCACCCACCTGGTACCATGTACCTCTCACCTACCTGCCATCCTACACACCTCACCCACCTGGTGCCCTACACAAACCAACTGACATGCTAACTCCACTCCTACTATCTATAGTTAGCCTTTCCCAGGGGCTGTCAGATTGACTGGCTGTATTGCAGGATGTGTAAATCATTGAATACAATACACTGACTACTGCAACAGTGGGTGTGGATTCTCTGAAGATTTGCTGCACTGTTGGATTCATTGATTCTTGGAAAGGATCATAATAGGAGGCCCTTGTCTAGCAACTCCAGCACAAAAAAACTTTTAAAGGCAAATGGGTAATTTTTAATCTGATCAGGGTCAGAAATAGAGTCTGCAACTCTGATCAGAATATCTAAGCCATTATTTTTGAAAGGCTATGTGGATACATACAAATATATCTTGAATCTCTAAGCAAAGAATACTTTGCCAAGGAAAAGAACTGAGGGTAGCAGCAACAATGTTGAACTTCATAGAATCCCTACCTTGTGGAAACAGGCCATTCAGCCCATCAAGTACACACCGACCCTCCAAAGAGCATCCCACCCAGACCCAACCCCCATAATCCTCCATTTCCCATGGCCAATCCACCTAATTTGCTCACCTTTGGACTGTAGGGGAAAACCAGAGCACCTGGAAGAAATCCATGCAGACATGGGGAGAATGTTGATAGTTGCCCATTACTGGAAGCAAAACTTGGTTCCCAATGCTGTGAGGCAATGGTGCTAATCACTGAGCCACTGTGCCATTCTGTAAGGCACAAGGAGCTTGAATTGAGTCACATTGTCTGCAAAACCTTCAGAAAGAAGTGAGATGGCCCAGTTTGTGAGTGGGCCAAAACTATTGCATTTTTGAACTCGGTCAGAGAGAATTTGCGAACTTTCTGGGAAGCCGCAGACTATTGTTCTCTCACACTTCCATTACGACTCCTCTCAGCAAAGGGTTTGAGTTGAAAACCCACTAAAAGTCTTTATTACCACTTGTTTGGAGTTCCTGAAGAGGTTTTTCTTGGAATCTGTCCAGCCAGGTGAAGTAGAGGGAACTCAGCCAGCTACAACTGTTCCAGGAAGACCTCCCCAGTGGTAACAGCTTGTGTGCACAGAATCAGAACAACATTTGGGATAATCAGTAATGTATTCTTTTTTTCATGAATTTGTTACTTTTCCAAAGAATTTTATAATTATCAGTCTGATGAGTTTTCCTTTTCTTTGTTTTGTCCGACATGTGTGCGCATGTATTTAAAACATCGGCAAACATATATTTGTATGATCCAAACTGTCACTAATCTTTGCATCGTTGTTGGAGTAATTTTGTTTGCTATAATAGACAAGTTATTTGTTGTTGATTAAAGAAACCTGGGGACTTATTGTTAACACTGAACCTGACACGGTCTGAGATCTTTCTAATTAGCCATACCACTAATCTGGTTAAATTTAACATTTTTTTTGTGACCAGTGGAGGAGTGGGACTAGAATAGGTAACAATAACCTCTCCAAACTCAATTGCGGCAGTCTGAACTTCGTAACAAAAATTATTGATGGATTTCAATCAATTTCATGGAAAATGCGATGATATTTGAATTTGAATGAATGATTGCTTGTTTCTAAGGACAAATTCATACAGCTTGCAATGGCACTTAGAGCCACTTATCATCACATTGCAAGATTGAAACTCTTTTAGTGTAGTCTTGGCGAATCTGCTGATTAAATTTAAGACTGTAACAGTATAAATGTAGCTACTTCTGAGGATGTAAAAAATTATGGGATGTGGGCATCACTGGTAAGGCCATTATTTATTGCTCATCCATAATTGCCCTTGGGTACATGGTGTTTTCTTAATCTCTGTAGCCCAAAGAGCAGTATAATGGCTCAGTGGTTAGCGCATCTGCCTCACAGCGCTAAGACCTGGATTTGATTCCGGCCTCGGGCAACCGTCTGTGTGGAGTTTGCACGTTCTCCTTGTGTCTGCGTGGGTGTGCTCCAGTTTCCTCCTACAGATGAGCAGGTTAGGTGGATTGGCCATGCTAAATTGCCCATAATGTGCAGATTAGGTGGACTAGCCATGGGAAATGAAGGGTTATAGGGATAGAGTAGGGGTGTGGGTCTGAGCGGAAGGTGGGTATGGACTCAATGGGCTGATTGGCTGCTTCCACAAGGGATTCTATCTGTTGTCAGTATGCCCACAGTGTTGTTAGGGACAAGTTCCAGGGTTTTGCTCCAGTGAAAGAATGACAATGTAGTTCCAAGTCACAACCATGGGTTGCTTGAGGGGAGCTTGTATGTGGGGTATTCCCTTGCACCTGCTGCTCTTTTCCTTCTAGGTGGTACATTCACAGGTTTGGAATGTGCTATCTATGGTGACTTGCTGAGTTGTTGCAGTGCATCTTGCATTTTAGTAATGTAGGGAGTTAATGTTGAAGGTATTAGATGGGTGGCCAATCAAGTAGGATGCTTTGCCCTGGAAGGTTTTGGGGTGCTATTGGAGTTGAACTCATCCAGCCAAGTGGAGAGTATTCCATCACAACCCTGACTTTTGCTTTGCAGATGGGGAGCAGGATTTGAGGAGTGAGGAGGTCAATTACTCACAACACACTTCCCAGCCTCTGACCAACTCTTGTTTCCATGAAATTTATATGTCTGGTCCAGTCAGTTTCTGGTCTATGGTAACTCCAAGGAAGTTGATAACAATGGTTCTTGAAGTGGTCATTGTGTGGAAAAAATATTATTTGCCACTTATCAGCCCAAGACTGGGCATGTTCCAGATATTGCTGCATTTGGACATAGACTGCTTTAGTATCCGAGAAGTTGTGAACGGTAAAAACATCAGTGAGCATCTCTAACTCTGACATTATAATGGAAGGAAGCTCATTAATAATGCAGGTGAAGATAATTGGTTCTAAGACACTCAGGAACTCTTGCTGTGTTGTCCTTGGGCTAAGATGATTGAACTCTAAGAATGACAACCCATCCTCCTTCATCACCCTGGTTCCTATTGACTCTAGTTTTGGGAGGGCTTGTTGATGTCAGTTTCAGTTGCTACCTTGCTGTCAAGGGCAATGACATTTACCTCATCTTGTGGGTTCAGCTCAATGGTTAAATTAGCTTTGAATTCAAGATTTATTAATTGAATTAAAATTTCACCATCTGCAGTGGTAAGATTTGAACTCATGCCCTGGAGTACTAGCCTGGGTATCTGTATTATTAGCCCAGTGATAATATTCCTATGCATTACGTCACCTATTATGAAGGATTTGCATTTTACATTGTGTCTTGCACAACCTCAGAACATTCCAAAGCACTTTTCTATAAGTAAATACTTATATATGGTCAAATAGTCAATTTGTGTCAAGCAAAGTCAGTAATATAGTAATAAGATCATTGCAATGATGATTTGATAAATTATTGTTACTAAAAAAGTTGGTTTCTAAAATGGCAAAATAATGCATAAGTTTAAATTTGATTTGTATTTTTATATTGTGTATGTTAAGAAGTGAAGGACTTAGTTCTAGTGTCATTTCTGAGTTCTGTGAGCGATATAGAGGTTTGGGAGATTTTTTTAAAAAATGCGTTTAAATGAGACTTAAAAACCCGTGAGGTGAATAGTTCAGTCCATCAGAAGTGAAGATAGAACAAAACAAATAAAATGGACAATTGTCTGGCAACAAGGTATTCCATGACACACAAAGACAGAACCATCCAGAAGGTTAGGCAGTTTGTCATGTTTAGTCAGAATGAGAAGTTGCTTTTAGTTTAGCAGTCTCCAAAATATAAGAGCTTGGGGAAAATCCTAATGGAGTTAAGAGAAAAATATCCAGAAATAGAAGATTTCTGGAAGCTGAGGATATGAAAAACCTTATTTGTTTGCTTGAAAGTGTTGTGAAGTTGGTAAGAAGAAATCTCTATGAAATAATTGCAATCAGGACAACTGAACAAGTGACTTTAAATTACAGACAGGTTGATCCTTCACTGAGATTTGAGTATGTGTAAAGTTGTTTTGAGGGTAAAAGTATTGAATCTTTATTTCTGTTATTTGTCACAGACTGTTTTAAATAGTTCTTGATATTATGGTTAATTTTTTTCCCCTTTTATATCTAATAATCCTTGATGTTCTCTATTAAAACTACATTGACAGCATCCTGTGAATATATTCAGTAACTGATCACCAGGGCAAACAAATAACAAAATTAACATTTACAATCTATCAAGCCAAGTTTCACCCGGGAATCTGAGTTGGTATCATTGTCTGGGATCATAACATAATGACGAGGTAATTTACTTTAATAATGTTGGTGGAGGGACAAATAATGACCAGGACATCAGATAGACTTTGCTCTTTGAACAGTACCATAGAAGCTGAATCTATCTTTGAAAAAAGATGGAACCTTGGGTTATCATCCCTTCCCAGAGGCAGCTTGAGTGACTGTGCAGCATTCCCTCCAAACTACACTGGAGTGCCAGTGTGAATTATGTGCTCAGGTTTTTGGTCTGAGACTTGAACAGACAAGCTGCTGAGTCAGATGCAAAGACGCGATCACTGACCCATGGCTATGGTATAAAAACAACTCCAAGAATGAAAGAGAGACAGAGATGCTGTAAATGCAAATCTGTATTGAAAGTGTATATTTCTGGCATCCCTCTGCTCACCTAAAGTCTTCAGAAAATGAAGAGAGATATGTTATTGATTTTAGCTTAATCAGATCACAAATAGCTGTTGTGCAGTTTAGCCAGGTAGGATTGTTGGAGTGAGTGCTGGAGAAATAATGTTATTATTAATAATAACGTGACTATTAAATGGTGCCAAATGCTAAAATTCCGAAATACTTTCAGGATATATTGCATTCCTGTTGCAATATCCTGCAATTTCTTCTGAGCTATAGCATCTCCATTCACCCCCACCCCGACTCTCCCCTACCCCTAGCCCGACTCCCCCACCTACTCCCCTATCCACTCCCCATGACTCCTCCTCACCCCCACCCCGACTCTCCCCTACCCCATCCCTCTATTGCTGCCCATCAGAGGTTCCTCTTGGCAGCAAATGGGGAAATAAAAGCCATTAGAAAACAATACAAATTCCAAACCAACTTGATTAGTCAAACTATCCAGTAGCCCATATACAAGCCCTGTGCATTCCCTTTCTACTGTGTTTATCATGTGCTTTGACCTGCTCCTGAGTTCCTGCGATGTTATCTCAATTATTGCAGCATGTTTGGTGGCAGGCTGCTGACTTTCAGTGAGAGAGACTCCAGAGGATATTGTAGGTGATTTAGTGAGCTCTTGTTCTCAATATGATTGGCAGCAAGTCAGGCGACAGCAAGAGCACTGGCTGAGACTCAGTGGTGGGAGAACAAATCCTGTCAAGCTGAGAGAGAACAGCAGAGTCCCACATACTCCTCTGAACCACTGTCACACTCCTAGGCAGCACCTCAATGATCCTACTGATCTGCTGTGAGATCCTATAAGCCCATTAGAGCACTGGTATATGCAGAAATAATGACCGCAGTCAGCAATTTCAGGGTAACAAGCTGAGCTTGTATGACTTCAGTCTGAGCTTCCACTGCAACACTGAGATGTTGGGTGGGTGCTGCTTGTGCTACTACTGTTACATTAATCCTTAGACCCTGCATCATAGTTGGATCCAGATTTGTGCCGAAGGAATTGGTTGCTGTTCTCATGATGAAAAGGGTGGGCTCCAAGCTCTGCAACAAACCATGAACCAGGTTCTGGACACCTGCATGCTCCTTGACAGGGACTGCAAGCTCTCTGGCAGGCCTATCAATGCACCAAACATTGCTGTGTGCTTTTCCATTAGTCTTTCCCTGTATTATTGTCTTTCTATGTTTGCTTGACACACACTAACCAATTTCATTTGCGCACCGGTAACCCAAGCAAGGATTCTATCTATTTGAAGATATATTAAAGAATTGCTCAGCGAACAGTTTCAGTTTTAAAGTTTAACTACTACTCGTACGAGAAGACAGAGTTACAATTCCCTTACTGGTCACGTGTTCTACATCCTGGTTACTTGCAAGTTAGCCCATTCCCTCTTCAAATGCTATCACAAAAAAGCCCACCCCATCAATGTCATCATGCGAGTCCACTGCAACTTTAATGCAATGTCATCCTCCAGTGTTTATCCGTGTCCTGACAACAAGCCACCCACATCTTGTGCAAATTCTGTCCCTAAGCTATCCTCTAAAGTTCAGGCTATGCCAGTATCTAAACCAATCGTTACAAGTGTGGCAGTGTGTAAAATTGTTTCTTGACCTGCATCTTCTTCTTCCTCCATTTCTTGTCCCTGCACCACTGTCTGTTCGGTTATGGTTCCGGTGTATTTGCAAGAAGAAAAGTATAAAGGTAGGGTTGCAGGGAGAGGAGGAATGGATAAGTAAGTGCATGATTAAATTATCCAGAGTTTGTTAATGAGATTGTGGGATAAGAGGGAATTAGGATGTGAGAGGGGAAATCAGATATAAGCATAATATCATCTTCAATGGTTTCAGCTTGATCGCTGGCCATGGTCTCAGTCATGGTCATTCCAGTGATGAAGAGCATTGTCTCCTCCATTGGAATGAGAACATAAAGTCATGTCAGCTGCCTGATGGTTAGATACTGTAGCCTGCACTTACGTACCACATTGGCCTATGAGATAATGAGAATATGTCTGTGCGAATGGTATGGAGAATGTGTCTGTCTTGGTTGAATAGCTGTCAATATGTGCAATTGGGCTTGAGGTGATTTATGGCTGTTGGTGACTGTAATGGGTGGGTGAAGGGGATAGTTGAATGAGTAGTGAGTGAGAGTAATAGTGCTATTGGTAAGATTTTTTTTTCTTTATTCATCCACAGAGTGAGGGCATTGCTGGCCAGGCCAGCATTTATTACTCATCACTAATTGCCCAGAAGGCAGTTATGAGCCAACCACATTGCTGTCGGTCTGGAGTCACATGTAGACCAGACAAGGTAAGGATGGCAGTTTCCTTCCCTCAAGGACATTAGTGAACCAGATGGATTTTTCTGACAATCGACAATGGATTCACGGTCATTATTAGATTCTTAATTCCAGATATTTATTGAATTCAAATTCCACCATCTGCCGTGGCAGGATTTGGACCCAGGTCCCCAGAACTTTAGCTGGGTCTCTGGATTAACAGTCCAGCGATAATACCACTAGGCCATTGCCTCCCCTTTGAAGACCTTTGAAGATGATCTTGATCAATCTTGTGAGGTCGTTGAACTTCTTATGGCACTGTACCCGTGTCCTCCAGTTACACAGCTCACATTGATCATGATGGTCATCTGCTTTTTCTGCCTTTGCGTTGTCTGTCTAGTGGGACTTCTATTTACTGTAGAAAGAGGATCTCTCTCTACTCCTCTTCAATACCTCCTGTTCTCCGGTCTTCAAGTACTGTGTTGGAAAACCTTGGAGCCCATTCTCAATAAGTGCTGTGCCATACTTGTATCTTTCCTCGGTCAAATTTTGACAAAGCTACAACTGTCAAAACACACCTTTCATTTAGCAGGTATATTTTGGCTTTAAGTACTGCATCCTAACTTTATCTCATGCTAGCCTCCCACAATTTTCTGCCCTCTCTTTGGACGTGTAGCTATTCAACAACACAGATTGTGTTGATTGTACATGAAAACATGTAAGTGAACGGATAGCATGAAGTTTGGACGCTGCTTGCATTAGAAGGATGAGTCATTGGTCCGTCACACATTCTGATGCCTGCACCAATTTTTGGGGGCTGGCCAATTTTTGTACCCGCAAAATCTAGTTTCTGATTTGCAGTTTATGTTTATAGTTTCAAGTGATTACAGCCTTATTTTAACCCCATTGCTATCCTACACACAGAAATCAATTGAGGCTTCCAGGATTTACACTGAAGTTTTCCCAAGAGTTAGAATTAGCATTAGGTTTATTGACAAGTTAAATCATGTAAGGAGAAGATTAATATACTTACCTATCTGCTCAAGACAGAGTTCAGATTTGAATTCCATCACAGATAGGTGGGGAATTCTCTTAAATCACTTGGCTTTTTCTGCATAACAGTCATTCCAAAAGTAATTCATTATATGATACACTTTAAAATATTTCTGCTAATGTGCTATATAAATGCAAGCCGTATTTTTGTCATCTCTTGAAATGAATATCTCACTTTGCTGGTGCAGACAAGGTGTCGAGAGTTGGAATTGTAGCTATATGAATTAATCAGAACCTGTTGGTGTACTGCAAACATTCAGAATAAGTTCCTTCGAACGTGCTAGAAATGCAAGGAAAGAAAGCAAAGGGAGTTTTTCCACCTGCAGTTAAAGCCTCAGGTGAGTTATTTCACACAACCTTTTTTTGCCACCTCATTAATTATGCATTGAGATGCATGTTGTTCAGTGAATCTTATGGCAAGTGAGATGAAAGTTCTCAAAACTTCTGCAATCTTCCATATTCCATGTCTCTGGCTTTATATTTAAATCCCAGCAGGATTCCATTTTTAACACTGCAAGCCGGGACTGAAAGTGTGCACTGCTGCTCACCTCTAAACTCTTACCAGATGTCACAGAAGAAAGCCAAGCCCCACTATCCCCTTCCTGGAGAAGGATCTTGAGGCAACAAAAAGTCTTTCCTTTTTCCAGCAGAGCGCGGAAAGAGGCCCACACCACCAAACAGACTGGGCAGAGATAGCAGCATGAGTCAGTGCCTTGTGTTTGAAGCAGTGCGGTAAGAAGGTGAATGATATTCTGTGCTTCACTAGGGGAAGCAGCACCATCTTCTCTCTGCTGCCTCTCAGACGCTGGACCACCTCACTTTAAATCTATCACTGCACGTTTATCATTTCTTTCGTTCACTCTTGGGAGGTAGGTTGGTTAGCATTTATTGCCTGTCCCTAGTTGCCCTCGAAAAGGTAGTGGTGAGCTGCCTTCTCGAATCACTGCAGTCCACATACTGTAAGTTGATTCACAATGCGATAAGAGAGGGATTTCTAGGATTTTGACCCAGCAACACTGAGAGAATGTTGATATATTTCCAAGTCAGGACCGGGAGTGGCTTGGAGGGGAACTTGCATCTGATGGTGTTCCCATGTATCTGCTGCCCTTGTCCTTCTAGATGGAAGTGGTCCTGGGTTGGGAAGGTGCTGTCTATGGAACTTTAGTGAATTTCATCAAGGTTCATCAAATACAACCCTTAGCATCGTAATCATTCTGTCGACTCAAGAGTTCTCAACCACCTCATCCTACCAAGCTGCTAACTCTTCCTATCTCGTGCCCTATCTTCTTCTCATTTCAATGGGGAGACCTCACAACCTTTACTGATCATGCAAATTCATTAACCGCTCTTGCATCCACTTCCATAATTCTCAGTCCTTTTTATTTCATTGTAGGAAACATTAGCCCACAACTGGACCAAGAGAGGGTTTGGAGGTGGGAGGTGTGTACTGATGGCAGTTGATGGACATCAGTATCCTTATTCCCCATGATGAGAAGATGGTGGAGATACCCGAGGAAGAACATGACCATTCATTTGCTGAGGAGAAGGTGCCAGTGACAAACTAACCCAGTGTTTTGCTTCTGCCCCATTACTGCCAGAGCTCCCTTATTCTGATTCTGCACAAGCATTTCCATCCTTTCCAGCTAATTCCCTCTCTTCGCTTAGGCAGGCACTAATAATACCCAGGAAACTTCCCTAAGGAAGATTCCTGCACCTTAGACTCTTAGCTCAACTTCCACATCAGAGGAAGATGCCATTTTATCATGATTTTGTCACTGACAAGACTCCACAGCCAATGGGAGAAGAAACAACTGAGGTCTCTGACATTCAGAGGATGCCAGAGACCAGACATCTGTTCAGACCCAGATAGATGTGCCCGTGTCCTCAGCAATAAGTGACTTACTGCATTGTTCTCAAACCTGAGTCCTTCAATATTCTCAATATTTTGGTGACTCTGCCATGCAACTACCTGGCTGTCTTCATGTTAAGGGTGGGAGCTTCCATTGACACCATATCCCAGATCCCACATAATGCTTGGAGACAGTAAGGACTGCAGGTGCTGGAAGCTAGAGTCAATAAATGCGGAGCTGGAAAAGCACAGCAGGTCAGACAAGCATCCGAGGAGCAGGAAAGCCAACATTTCGGGCCAAAACCCTTCATCACGTCCTGTAAACTCCATCAACCAAGCTATCATATCAATTTCAAGATGATGGGGGAATGACATCTCTCCAGGTGCCCCTTTTTCTGGGAAACAGGATTGGGCATCCACAGGGATGCGGACTGATAAACAGGCATCCCAGAAGCTTCTTCTCATCGTACTCAGGAGTGCTCTGCCCTTCCATTTCCCTTTGCCTGTGACCCCAAAGCCTGCAGCAGTACATGCCGAGGAGCATGGGTCTATGTCTGAGCAGGAGGCTCTCAGCAGGGCTGGGCCTTTAGCCCCAAGGATAGCAGGGTACTGAAATAGATCTACATAGCTAGTATCCTGTCACCAAGTCACCCTTTACACATGAACAGTCCAGGACTCACTCCTAGTCTGGTCTCTGACACTCCCCTTTTTATCTGTCAATCAAGGCTCCCTGACTGTACCAGATTAATAGCCCCAATCGGGGAACTCATATTCCTGAGGTCTAGCGAGCCGACCTCATTACATTCACTACAGGTATGACTGCTCAAATCTTCCAAGTCAACTGAGCCACCCAGAGCACAGGCTCCCTCTATACCTGCTGCTGAAGCCAGGCCTGCAGCAAGATGCCATGGGCAGAAGAGGAATATGTAACCAATCAAACTGAAGGCATTTAATTAGCACATAATGCTACATCATTACAAATATTGCTGCCCGGACCTAGAATACCTTATAGTAACATGCCATCCCTACTACCCACCACGAGAGTTCACCTCCGCCACCCTGACAGCAGTTTACATACCACCCACGCGGATGTGAAGAATGCCCTAGATGTAATTTACTCCACCACAAACACTCTAGAGACAAAATTCCCCGAGTCCCTATTCATTGAGGCTGGCAGCTTCAACTAAGCCAACCTCAAGCAGGTGATGCCAAAATACCCCCAACACATCTCCTGCCCCACCAGAGGACCGATCATTCTGGACCTCTGCTACACAACCATCAAAGATGCCTACCGCTCAATCCCCTGCCTACACTTCGGAAAATCCGACCACAGCGCTGCGTTCCTAATCCCAATTTACGAGCAGAAGCTGAAACGGGAGAATCCTTCATGTAAAGAAGTACAGTGCTGGCCTGAGGCAGTGGAAGACCTATCTCGGGGACTGCTTGGACTCGGTGGACTGGAGGGGACCATGTCCAAATGTTCAGTGGAAAACCTAGACGAGTACGCCACCACCATGACTGACTTCATTAGCAAATGCATGGAGGACTGTGTACCAAAGAAGTCAATCCGAGTGTTCCCCAACCGTAAACCTTGGATGGACCAGGAAATCCACTCCCTACTGAAGACCAGACATGCAACAATCAAGTCCGGTGACCCGAACCGATACAGAAAATCAAGATATGACCTCCGCAAAGCCAACAGGGAGGCCAAGAGGCAGAACTGACCAAGTTAGAGGCTCAGACCTACCAAACAGACTCCCGCCGCCTATGGCAAGGCCTAAGCAATGTTATAGGATACAAAATGAAACAGTGTAAGACAGTGGACAATGACACATCCCTCCCAGACAAGCTCAATGCTTTCTATGCTTGGTTTGAGCAGAATACTACCAGTGTGGCAACGCCTGCCCCGACAGCCCCAGACTCACCTGTTCCCTCTGTCACCCCTTCAGAAGTCAGATCGGTCTTCCTGGCAGTCAACCCAAGGAAAGCAACGGGCCCAGACGGTGTCCCCGGCCAAGCGCTCAGATCCTGTGTGGATCAGTTGGCGGAGGGATTCACCGATATCTTCAGCCTCTCCCTCCTACAAGTCTCTACCTGCTTCAAGAAGACTACCATCATCCCCGTACCCAAGAAAACACATGCAGTGTACCTTAATGACTACTGCTCAATAGCTCTGACTTCAATAATCATGAAGTGCTTTAAGAGGCTGCTCATGGCCCACATTAACTCCAGTCTCCCAAACTGCCTCAATCCCCTACAGTTTGCTTACCAACGTAACAGATCCACAGAGGATGCCATATCCCTAGTCCTGCACTCATCCCTGGAACCTCTGGACAACAAAGACACCTACTTCAGACTCCTGCTCATTGACTACAGCTCCACCTTCAACTCCATTACCCCCTCCAGACTGATCTCAGAACTGCATGACCTTGCTCTGAACCCCGCCCTCTGCAAATGGATCCTCAGCTTTCTGACCTATAGGCCGCAATCAGTGAGGATAGGTAACTGCACCTCCTCCACAATAACTCTCAACACTGGAGCCCCTCAAGGATGCGTCCTCAGCCTCCTACTGCACTCCGTGTACACGTACGACTGTGTTGCCAAATTCCAAACAAACGCCATCTACAAGTTCGCTGATGACACCACGGTAGTGGGACGAATATCTATCAATGATGAGTTAAAATACAGAAAGGAGATAGAGGCTTGGTGACGTGGTACAAACAATCTGACTCTCAATGTTGAATAAACTAAAGAATTGATCATCGACTTCAGAAAGAAAGGAGGAGAACACGCCCCGTCTACATCAATGGAACTGAAGTTGAGAGACTGAAGAGCACCAAATTCCTCAGAATGACAATAACCAACAACCTGTCCTGGACTTCCCATGCAAATGCGACAGTCAAGAAGGCACAAAAATGCCTCTTCTTCCTCAGGTGGCTCAGGAAATTTGGCATGTCCATAAGGTCCCTCACCAACTTCTACAGATGCACCATTGAAAGCATAATGGCCTGGTATGGCAAGTGCTCTGCCCAAGACTGGAAGAAATTACAGAAGGTTATGTGCAAAGCCCAGACCATCACGGAAGCCAACCTTCCATCCATGGACTCTATTTACATGGCTTGCTGCCACGGAAAGGCTGCCACATCATCAAAGACACATCACACCCTAATAATGATCTCCTACAACCCCTTCCTTCAGGCAGAAGATACAGAAGCCTGAACAGACACAGAGCAGGTTCAGGAACAACTTCTTTCCAGCTGTTATGAGACTGTTGAATGGACTCTAGCCCCAAATAATGTAACCTGCAATGTAACCTGTATGCATCTATGTCTTTTTGATCTGTACATCCTTTGCTTGCTGTAATCTGCCTGTATCGCTCATAAACAAAGCTTTTCTCTGTATTTTGGTACATGTGACAATAAAATCAAAATCAAAAAATCAAAATCAAAATAAAACTAATCACTTTTGTCAATACATTTTGACTTGCACTATTAAAATGTCCATTGTCATTTTTTGTTGCTATAAGACCTGATTACACACAAGTGAGAGATGAACAGTATTTTCATATATTCCCCCAAGGTTGTAAGCAGTTTCAGTCACCAAGCACAGCTGATCTCTCACAAGCAACCAAGACTTTGACTGCAGATGGCCTTAGACATCAGGGATTCTTGAGACTTAACTTTCCAGACTGGAGACAATGCAGTGCGGGGTAATATGGACGACACTGTAGTTAAAGGTAATGTCCTGGGGTCAGGGCTGCACAGGTTATTCTGCACTTATACCTCATGGATGATGACTTCAAACATCTGTAGAGGGAAGCATTGCTCCTGCATAATAGCTTTTCTCAGGAGTGCAGTGAAATTCAAAGCTGGGATTTATTCAATGGGCAGCTCACATATCCACTGACCCTCAGTGCAGCATCTGCTGAGAAAAGCTGTGCAAAGCTCTGTCTATCTCAGATTACAAGCACTTCAAAGTAATGTTATCGTTTCTGTACACTCTGAAGCATTGTAGTGTTCCAGATGAAGAAAGGATCAAATCACAACGGTAAGAATATAAATTCAAATTAATGAAAAAAAAATTAGGCACTTTATAGCCTTTGGACTCAACATAAAATTAAATAGTTGAATGTAATCTCTGCACCAATATCCTCTACCTTATTTTGTATTTTCCAGTCTTTCTGTCTTAATGTTTTTCTCATGTTTTTGTCCTCCTGTGGACATAACTTTTGTTTCCTTACTTGTCCCAATACTACTTCCTTAGGTTCTGTGCCAAAGCCTTTTTGACTCTTAATGTCTCCTGTTTTTTATTGTCCTATCACAGATCATCCCTTCCATTCTTTTGCAACATCCTCCAACCAATCAATTAAAAAACTATTACATTTCCAAATTTTCCCAGTTCTAATGAAAGCTCATTGAGGACCCTTGAGGTGAAGTGATAGTGTCCCTACCTCGGGGCTGGAAGGCCTGTGTCCAGGTCAAACCTGCTCCAGAGGTGTATCATAAGGCATCTAAACAGGTTGAATAAAAACATCTGAAAGGCCATTGACCTGAAATGTTAACTCCCACCTGCAAATGCTACCGGATTTGTTGAGTTATTTCTGTTTATATCAAAGGAAAGTGAGACTGACATTTCGAAGTTTTACAGTTAGAGGTATGGAATAGAAATATAGAAATAACAATAGTCTGCTGAGCTGCCTGAAGATGTTCCATTACTGAATTTGATGATGGCTGACCTGTAATTCAATCCAATTTACCTCCCTTTGTTCGATATCCCTGGATCCTGTTACCTAATAAAGATTTATCTCAATGCAATGTGCTCAGCATCCATAACCTTTCAGGGGAATGAATTTGAGGTTTCACTGGCTTTTATGTGAAAAATTGTTTCCTGATTTGAATGGATTTCCAGGGGAGATGACCAGGGGAAATCATTGGAATCCTTTAAGTTTGAGGCTAATGGAGAAACTATGTGTTCTTCCTGGATGGATGAACTTTCCTTATATACATCTCGCTTGTGGTCTACCCTAATGAATAGAATTAGGGTCTATCACTGCAATTAACCTGTGCAATTCAAGTAATTATATTCAGAACTCAGCAGGTACTTAATACAAATAGTATAAGTATTTCTTGCTTAACGTGAAGCACATATACTTTCCCTCAACATGGGCAAATCAAAAACAAACTGTTTGAGTTATTTATTCACACATCAGAAGGGAATAATGATGAAGAACCCCAGAAGAATCGCCTTGTTGGAAATAACACTCCATTAGAGATTGGAACACAAATAACTTAATGTAAAACAATAAAACTTAGCAAAGTCTTGCATGTCTCCTCTATGAACATAAAACTATATAGAAACATAAAGCAACAGGTAAAAAAGTTTCTCTTTGTTTTTCTAATAAAGCAAATGGGAACAACATTAATACACACCTTTAGTTTGTATCCAGCAATATTGCACACAGTGAGTTAAGACGAGGAGGATGATTCTAATTTGCAACATGATGTAAAATTATCCTAATTGGATTGGTCTTCCAGCTTAATCTTCCCAAACTTCACCAAACAATTAAGATGAAGTTTCCTGAGGTAATATAAGAACTGTGGATGCTGATCTGAAAGAAAAACAGAAGTTGCAGGAGTAACTCAGTAGGTCTGGCAGCATCTGTAGGAAGAAAAACAGAAGTAATGTTTTGAGTCTGATGGCTCTTCATCAGAACTGTTAGCAGTTGGGAAAGCATGACATTTATGGTGAAATTGATGTTGGGGGTGGGAAGTGATAGGGTGGGGGAAGGGGACAGATGAGTGGATAAGTGGAGGTGGAGCCCAGAGATGGAAGAGGTAGATAAACTAGGGGATTATAGATAGCAGGCCAGAACAGAAGAAAAGCTGAATAAAGATAATAAGAGCTTTGAGTAGGAGTAAATGGCTGAGCTGCACTAAAAGCAATCCACATAATATGATAGTGAACCTATGTGTATGTGGGAATTGTTGACTGTGCTAAAAGCAACACATAACATAACAGGACCAGGTGTGGGGTGGGTAAAGAACATGGAAAGATGAATCAGACTCTGAAAGATGAATCAAGTTTGTGAGCTTGATGATGAATCCTCGAAGTTGCAGTGTTCCTACATGGAAAATGAGATGTCGTTCTTTGAGCTTGTAGCAGGCCTGTGACAGAAATGTCAGCCAGGGAATGTGGTGGTGTATTGATGGAGCAGGCAACTGGAAGCTTAGATTCATAGAGATATACAGCATGGAAACAGACCCTTCAGTCCAACTTGTCCATAATGACAACACATCCTAAATAAATCGAGTCCCATTTGCCAGCATTTGGCCCATATCACTCTAAACTCTTCCTATTCATATACCCATCCAGATGACTTTTAAATGTTGTAATTGTACCAGCCTCCACCACTTCCTCTGGCAGCTCATTCCACGCACACACCACTCTCTGCATGAAAAAGTTGATCCTTAGGCCCCTTTTAAATCTTTCCCTTCTCACTTTAAACCTATGCCCTCTAGTTTTGGACACCCCCACCCCAGTGAAAAGACCTTGTCTATTCACTCTATCTATGCCCTCATTATTTTACAAACCTCTATACGGTCACCCCTCAGCCTCTGATGCTCCAGGGAAAATAGCCGCAAACTATTCAGCCTCTCTCTATATGTCAAACCCTCCAACCCTGGCAAAATCTTTGTAAAACTTTTCTGAACCCTTTCAAGTTTTACAACATCCTTCCTATAGCAGGGAGACCAGAATTGAATGCAATTTTCCAACAGTGGCCTAACCAATGTCCTGTATGGACATAACATGATCGGGGCCTCCTACAGCATCACAATGATGCTACCCACACACCTCATATTCCACCTCGGGACCCTACAGCCCGATGGCCTAAACATGGAATTAACCAGTTTTAAAATCTCCCTGTTCCCAACATCATCCCATATCCAACCCTCCCTCTCATCCCCACCTCCTTGACCTGACACAACCTGTCCATCTTCTCTCCCACCTATCCGCCCCTCCCACCTCACTGACCAATCCCCTCCGCTCCCTACCTACACTCACCTATCACCATCCCACCTACCGTTCCCAGCTCCACCCCTCCTCTCTATTTATTTCTGAGCTCCTTTCCCCCCTCCATTTCTGAAGAAGGGTCCTGACCCGAAACATCAACTTTCCTGCTCCTTTTTTGCTGCCTGGCCTGCTGTGCTTTTCCAGCTCCACACTGTTTTGCCTCTGACTCCAGCATCTGCAGTTCTTACAATCTTGTTTACTCAATGCACTGACCAATAAAGGTAGGCATACCAAAAACCTTCTTCACTATCCTATCTACTTGTGACTCCACTTTCAAGGAAATACAAACCTGCACTCTAAGGTCTCCATGTTCAGCAGCCCTCCCCAGAACCTTACCATTAAGTGTATACAGTCCTGCCCTGATTTGCCTTTCCAAAATGCAGCATCTCACACTTATCTAAATTAAACTCCATCTGTCACTCTTCGGCCCATTGGCCCAACTGGTTAAGATCCTGTTGTACTCTGAGGTGACCTTCTTCGCTGTCCACTACACCTCCAAATATCTGCCAGCTTGAGGTCATTTTTGTAGACAAATGTTCTCCCCTACAAGTTCAAAGATCAATATCTCATTTTCTACAGTCTTTTATTTGAATAGGGGCTGAAAACAAATGTTTACGATTTAAATGATAGACATTAATCAGATTACCTTGTTGGTTAATATTTTCTCTGATAACATTATTGTATATTTAATAAATTGTTAAGTCTTTTGTTTGAGATGCAAATGTGGTGTCTGGATTTAATTGTTCACAAAGTCTGGGATTGTTTTTTTCACAAGTCTCATTAGGAACCATTGGAGTAGTTATTGTTGGTCTTTGAGGTTTAGTTTTATTATGTTGCAAATACAAAGGTAGAAATACTGATTTGGTTTGGTTGTCTGTCTCCACGTCATAACACTTGCCCTCTTCTTCTCTCAACCCTCTATCCCTGCTCAATATAGTCTTTCACAATTAACTACTTTCTTCATCTCTCATATTTATCACACATCCTCACCAGTTAACCCACATAACTCCCTTCTCACTCACTCATCTACAAACCCCTCTCCCAATCAGTCAGGCTCTTTACTCTCTCACTGAATCAAATCCATCTCACAGAACATCCCATCTCTCCAAGGTTTAATCTGACCAGTCACACTCAACCCCTCCCAGGCACTTATTTCTTTGTCATATTCGATCCAACTCTTTTACTCACCTTTCCTTTATTATATTCAGACACTTTTGCTTTCTCTTACACATTCATCTTCCTTTTTTGAACTTGACTGTCTTTTTATCACTCCACCCATTGTTACTCTTTTAACCTCTCTATCGTGCACATCCCTGACCCGCAGCGCCCCCCGCCATTGTAACCTTCAGTCGCTATATCCTTTTGCTCATAGCCAACCCACACAACCTTTCTCAAGCAAATACAGTTCTTGCTCTCACTTAAACCTCACCCCTCATTCACTCACTTAACCATTTGCCCTACTGGCTTGGATATATAAATTTATAATAGGAAAGGGACGCCTCTAAAAGGGGAAAGGCAAATGTACACAGACACAAGATGTTTGGTAAGATATATACTGATATTGTAGGAGGAACTGGTCAGTTTGGCTGACTTTACAACTACAATAAAATGCCTTGTTCTTTCACAAATTCTTTTGCTACTTCAAAATTCCATTATAAGCAGGCTTATAAAATACATTTTGATCTAAATGTTGAATAAAGTGACTGACATTGACAGTAAATTAGTGAGAAATCATTGTACTGTCTGCGATATTATCTTAATGTTTTGCATGCTCATATCAAATTTCATTCTTATTTTAACAAATTTGACTAGCTTATCTAAAATGCATTAATACCACTATTAATGTAGAAGAGAGAGGAATCGGATACGAATGCATTAAGGATAATAACATTACTCAAAGTAAATTCAAAGCTTATGAATAATGCTCCATCTGGTCTGTTATACAACGGGTTTTAAATAAAACAGAATGAAAATGAGAAGACATGAATCAAAGTCAATGGATAATCGTATATGAGATAGTAGGAACTGCAGATACTGGAGAATCTGAGATAACAAGGTGTAGAGCTGGATGAACACAGCAGGCCAAGCAGCATCAGAGGAGCAGGAAGGCTGACGTTTCAGGCCTAGACCCTTCATCAGAAATGGGGGAGGGGAAGGGGGTTCTGAAATAAATAGGGAGAGAGGGGGAGGCGGATAGAAGATGGATAGCGGAGAAGATAGGTGGAGAGGAGACAGACAGGTCAAAGAGACAGGGACTGAGCCAGGAGAGGTGAGTGTAGGTGGGGAGGTAGGGAGGAGATAGGTCAGTCCAGGGAGGATGGACAGGTCAAGGGGGTGGAATGAGGTTAGTAGGTAGGAGATGGGGGTGGGGCTTGAGGTGGGAGGAGGGGATAGGTGGGAGGAAAAACAGGTTAGGGAGGCGGGGACGAGCTGGGATAGTTTAGGGATGCGGTAGCGGGAGAGGAGATTTTGAAGTTTGTGAAGTCCACATTGATACCATTGGGCTGCA
>NC_063358.1:22492101-22494441 GCF_021869965.1 Rhincodon typus
GGAGATTTTGAAGTTTGTGAAGTCCACATTGATACCATTGGGCTGCAGGGTTCCCAAGCGGAAAATGAGTTGCTGTTCCTGCAACCTTCGGGTGGCATCATTGTGGCACTGCAGGAGGCCCAGGATGGACATGTTGTCTGAGGAATGGGAGGGGGAGTTGAAATGGTTCGCAACTGGGAGGTGCAGTTGTTTAGTGCGAACCGAGCGTAGGTGTTCTGCAAAGCGATCCCCAAGCCTCCACTTGGTTTCCCCGATGTAGAGGAGGCCACAACGGGAACAGTGGATGCAGTATACCACATTAGCAGATGTGCAGGTGAACATCTGCTTGATGTGGAAAGTCTTCTTGGGGCCTGGGATGGGGGTGAGGGGGGAGGTGTAGGGGCAGGTGTAGTCAACATTCAGGCCTTTCCAATTTGGCCCCAACCGTGACAATGTCTACATTCAGAACATTGAGACCCTTCAGAAGCGTTTCTCCCTGCGACTCCTGAAACACACACTCGCAGCAATGCGCCAGCATCTCCTGGCACTACAATCAAGCCTACCCCAGCTCAGAGCCTCCCTCGCCCAGACCTGCAAAGGACCTCTCCTGTTTTTTATTCTTCGTAGGATCCACAACCTGAACTCCCAATTCTACTCAGCTTTATTGGACACAAATAACCGTAAACTTACTGGTACCTACCACCCAAAACAGGTTTCATCCACCCCCCAAATCCCCAACCCTACCCAGGACCTTCCCCACAATGTGCCCGCCACCATTGGCCATGTGGCCACTGTCGGACTAACCACGGATGACGTCACATCCTCCGCCACCGGGTACACCACTTCCGGGACAGCGAACGCCATCGACACCGCTGCTGATGCCACTGCCTCCATTTCCGAGGCCAACACCATAGACACTGAGGATGCACCCATCACCGCTGCTGCCACCTCCTACCCCGCTCCGCCCACCGCCGACGCCGATCCAACTCCACCCACTGCCGATGCCGACTCAACTTCACCCACCACCACCGACACAGCTCCGCCCACTGCTGACACAGCTCCGTCCACAGCCGACGCTGCTCTGCCCACAGCCGATGCAACTCCGCCCACAGCCGACGACGACATTGTTCCGCCCACCACGTCCACAGCCAGCAGCTCCAGAGGAGACAGCAACACCCAGCCCTGCCGAGTCTTCACCATCCCCCCAGACCTCCCCCTTACTGATGACAAACGGTCAGTCCTCAGTAAAGGGCTCAACTTTGTCCCCCTCCAACCACACATCAACGAATACCGCTCACGTTTGGACATAGAGCAGTTTTTCCGCCACCTCTGCCTCCGCGCTTACTTCTTCAACCGTGAGCCTAACCCTCCCTCTACTGACCCCTTCTCCCGCCTCCAACACACCCCCTCCTCCTGGACACCACCCCAAGGCCTCCTACCCTCCCTCGACCTCTTCATCTCCAACTGCCATCGTGTTTTTTTTTTTTTTAACCTCTCCACCCCTCTCACCCACTCCAACCTCTCCCCCACAGAACGTTCAGACCTCCGCTCCCTCCGCTCCCTCCGCTCCAATCCCAACCTCACCATAAAACACGCGGACAAGGGAGGCGCAGTTGTAGTATGACGCACTGACCTCAACATCACCGAGGCCAGGCGCCAACTCTCTGACACCTCCTCCTACCACCCCCTTGATCATGACCCCACCCCCGACCACCAAAACATCATCTCCCAAACCATCCACAACCTCATCACTTCAGGTGACCTCCCACCCACAGCCTCGAACCTTATCATTCCCCAACCACGCACCGCCCACTTCTACCTCCTTCCCAAAATCCACAAACCTGACTGCCCTGGTCGACCCATTGTCTCCGCCTGCTCCTGCTCCACCGAACTTATCTCCACCTATCTGGACTCCATTTTCTCCCCCTTGGTCCAGGAACTCCCTACCTACATCCGCGACACCACCCACGCCCTCCACTTCCTCCAGAACTTCGAATTCCCCAGTCCCCAACACCTCATCTTTACTATGGACTTCCAGTCCCTATACACCTGCATTCCCCATACAGAAGGCCTAAAGGCCCTCCGCTTCTTCCTGCGCCGCAGGCCCGACCAGTCCCCCTCCACTGACACCCTCATCCGCTTAGCCGAACTCGTCCTCACCCTCAACAACTTCTCTTTCAATTCCTCCCACTTCCTACAGACAAAGGAGGTGGCCATGGGTACCCGCGTGGGCCCAAGCTATGCCTGCCTCTTTGTAGGTTACGTGGAACAATCCCTCTTCTGTACCTACACTGGACCTAAACCCCACCTCTTCCTCCCTTACATTGATGACTGTATCGGCGCCACCTCGTGCTCCCACGA
>NC_063358.1:22494841-22533494 GCF_021869965.1 Rhincodon typus
CACACATCAACGAATACCGCTCACGTTTGGACATAGAGCAGTTTTTCCGCCACCTCTGCCTCCGCGCTTACTTCTTCAACCGTGAGCCTAACCCTCCCTCTACTGACCCCTTCTCCCGCCTCCAACACACCCCCTCCTCCTGGACACCACCCCAAGGCCTCCTACCCTCCCTCGACCTCTTCATCTCCAACTGCCATCGTGACATCAATCGCCTCAACCTCTCCACCCCTCTCACCCACTCCAACCTCTCCCCCACAGAACGTTCAGACCTCCGCTCCCTCCGCTCCCTCCGCTCCAATCCCAACCTCAACATAAAACACGCGGACAAGGGAGGCGCAGTTGTAGTATGACGCACTGACCTCAACATCACTGAGGCCAGGCGCCAACTCTCCGACACCTCCTCCTACCGCCCCCTTGATCATGACCCCACCCCCAACCACCAAAACATCATCTCCCAAACCATCCACAACCTCATCACTTCAGGTGACCTCCCACCCACAGCCTCGAACCTTATCATTCCCCAACCACGCACCGCCCACTTCTACCTCCTTCCCAAAATCCACAAACCTGACTGCCCTGGTCGACCCATTGTCTCCGCCTGCTCCTGCTCCACCGAACTTATCTCCACCTATCTGGACTCCATTTTCTCCCCCTTGGTCCAGGAACTCCCTACCTACATCCGCGACACCACCCACGCCCTCCACTTCCTCCAGAACTTCGAATTCCCCAGTCCCCAACACCTCATCTTTACTATGGACTTCCAGTCCCTATACACCTGCATTCCCCATACAGAAGGCCTAAAGGCCCTCCGCTTCTTCCTGCGCCGCAGGCCCGACCAGTCCCCCTCCACTGACACCCTCATCCGCTTAGCCGAACTCGTCCTCACCCTCAACAACTTCTCTTTCAATTCCTCCCACTTCCTACAGACAAAGGAGGTGGCCATGGGTACCCGCGTGGGCCCAAGCTATGCCTGCCTCTTTGTAGGTTACGTGGAACAATCCCTCTTCTGTACCTACACTGGACCTAAACCCCACCTCTTCCTCCCTTACATTGATGACTGTATCGGCGCCACCTCGTGCTCCCACGAGGAGCTCGAACAGTTCATCCACTTCACCAACACCTTCTACCCCAACCTAACGTTCACCTGGACCATCTCTAATACTTCTCTCTCCTTCCTGGACCTCTCTGCCTCCATCTCGGGCAACCACCTAGAAACCGATATCCATTTCAAGCCCACCGATGCCCACAGCTACCTAGAATACACCTCCTCCCACCCACCTTCCTGCAAAAATGCCATCCCCTATTCCCAATTCCTTCGCCTTCGCCGTATCTGCTCCCAGGATGAGGCATTCCACTCCCGTACATCTCAGATGTCCTCGTTTTTCAAGGACCGCAACTTCCCCCTCTCAGTGGTCGAGAACGCCCTCCACTGTGTCTCCCGCAGTTCCTGCAACTCATCCTTCACACCCCCTCCCCGCAATAACAACCAAAACAGAATCCCCCTCATCCTCACATACCAGCCCGCCAACTTCTGGATCCAACGCATCACCCTCCGACACTTCCGCCATCTGCAATCTGACCCCACCACCAAAGACATTTTTCCCTCCCCACCCTTATCTGCTTTCCGGAGGGACCACACTCTCCGTGACTCCCTTGTCCGCTCCACACTCCCCTCCAGCCCCACCACACCCGGCACTTTTCCCTGCAACTGCAGGAAGTGTTACACCTGCCCCTACACCTCCCCCCTCACCCCCATCCCAGGCCCCAAGAAGACTTTCCACATCAAGCAGATGTTCACCTGCACATCTGCTAATGTGGTATACTGCATCCGCTGTACCCGGTGTGGCCTCCTCTACATTGGGGAAACCAAGCGGAGGCTTGGGGACCGCTTTGCAGAACACCTACGCTCGGTTCGCAATAAACAACTGCACCTCCCAGTCGCGAACCATTTCAACTCCCCCTCCCATTCCGCAGACGACATGTCCATCCTGGGCCTCCTACAGTGCCACAACGATGCTGCCCGAAGGTTGCAGGAACAGCAACTCATATGCTGCTTGGGAACCCTGCAGCCCAATGGTATCAATGTGGACTTCACAAACTTCAAAATCTCCCCTCCCCCTACCGCATCCCAAAACCAGCCCAGCTCGTCCTCGCCTCCCTAACCTGTCCTTCCTCCCACCTATCCCCTCCTCCCACCTCCCACCTCAAGCCCCTCTCCCACCTACTAACCTCATCCCACCCCCTTGACCTGTCCGTCCTCCCTGGACTGACCTATCTCCTCCCTACCTCCCCACCTACACTCACCTTTACTGGCTCCATCCCCGCCTCTTTGACCTGTCTGTCTCCCCTCCACCTATCTTCTCCTCTATCCATCTTCTATCCGCCTCCCCCTCTCTCCCTATTTATTTCAGAACCCCCTTCCCCTCCCCCATTTCTGAAGAAGGGTCTAGGCCCGAAACATCAGCCTTCCTGCTCCTCTGATGCTGCTTGGCCTGCTGTGTTCATTCAGCTCTACACCTTGTTATCTCAGATAATCGTATATCATTGCTTTAACAGAGTTTCAATTTACTCCATTTCACAAAGCTTGACATTTTCATCACTATTGGTGTTGTAAAGCGCTCAAACAACTATCTTACATGTCAAGTGTTTCCAGCACAATGTTACATATGTACAGTATTCTGACCAAGTTGTTATTTAGCATTTTATTTTCTTACATTAAATTCAATTTTCCATCCATATTTGGTTTCTGAAAGTTGAGAAACACATTGGAGTGCTCATGGAATGTGGTAAGAGATAGTCTTGCATTAACATTGGGTGGAATTTAACGCCTTTGTTGCGAGTTCGGTGGTGGTCTTGGAGGTGGGGGCATTTATTCAGTTGGGAGCAGAACATCTTCAAGGTGACATTTAATGGAAGAACCACATATAAATCAAATACTAAGCCAATAAGCAAAGTAGTTTGCTTTAGTATTAGTGTTTCCTTCACTTGTCGCTTCTCTACCTGAAATGCTGAGTGTTTCCAGCATTTTGTCCTTTTACATTCACAAAAGTCTCTTTAATGTAATTGTGAGTTTGCCCTTCAATCTCAAGTTTGTGATCTCCCATGAATGGAAAGCATTCTGCATGCAATGAATTCACTTCTCTTCCTTTCTGATGAAATAACCAGAGCTGTTTAAGGTTCCCTACAGAGAGTCAAACAGAAAGCCTGGATTCCCTTCCTGTTCCTCCTAGAGTAGTTAATTGCTGTTGATGTTACTCCACACAGGCTTTTAAAGTATTCATTTTAATTATAACTATTAATGTAATCAGCAATTAAAAGGAAGACAAAGTTAATGCTGGCACTTATTCTGGGTTTTTATAGCCAATGAATCATTTTAGCATAAAAGCCTGCTCAGAAACTCAAGGTATGAAGAGAGATTACCATGGGGAAAAGGTACTTTTCACTTAAGATTTCCATTATAATTAGAAATGCAAGGACTTTTTACTGGCAGATAAAAGACATGCATTCAGGCAGTGTGAATAATGAATCAGATTGCCAGAAACAGCTGTGGATTTACCTGGTACATGAACACTATAATGGTTGGTCCTGGCTTCTCTGTTGAACTATAAAACACCTGGATTTTTAATTGGGAAAAGCAGTATTATTGAGACAGTAAGAGCTAAAAACAGAAGTGGAAGCCATGCTAACTCATTAATTCCAATGATCAGCTCATCGCCATTTTGAAGGTGAGTTAAAGATCAGCTGCTGAAGTACCTG
This sequence comes from Rhincodon typus, assembly GCF_021869965.1. Taxonomy (NCBI): domain Eukaryota; kingdom Metazoa; phylum Chordata; class Chondrichthyes; order Orectolobiformes; family Rhincodontidae; genus Rhincodon; species Rhincodon typus. The sequence continues at coordinate 22,498,598 of NC_063358.1, forward strand.
CCTGTTTTAAGCAGCGTATCTCTTCACAAAAAGCAAATTTGCATGACGACAGCATACGTAGGGTCTTAATTCCCATTGCAGGACAGAGTGTCATTCATGTTTCAAACAGATTCACAGTAATAGATGAGGAGAGGTAAGTTTGAAACAATTTCTTGTGAGGTCAAGAGAAGCAGGTGTGTCTCTCCTGGCCCGATACCCGCCTCTGCAATTGTAACCTCTCACCATCTGATTTTGTCCTCCTGCAGGCCAGGCTAGGGTGGGCAGTCATTGTCAAACCTTAGCCCGATGAGCTGTATTTGGTGTTTCACAGCTTTGTCATCTCAATGAGAGCAAAGTTGGAGCCTCGGAATTGTCGCTATTTTGCAGCACTATCACTTTGCTGGTCAGCCACCCAAAACTTGTTGAATTTGTCAATTATTATTCAGAACCTAAAATTCCATTTTGCCCAAAACTATGAAGGGTTTTAGATATCATTTAACATATAAAATATCTAATCTTATCTGATTAAGAGAGAAAGGGGTTGCATTTCTATCATGACAGTTCATGACATCAGGACATCTTAAAACGTTTCACATCTAATAATATACTTTAATCCTGTAATTACCATTGTAACATAATCATACGCAGCATTAATTTTATTTCTGTGCAGCAAAGGACTACAAACATCAATCAGACAAAGCAATTTTTATTTAATCGGCTACTGTTTGAGTACTATATGTCGGATAGGACACAGGAGTAACACTCCACTACTTAGTAAGTAATTCCAAGCAATCCTTTAGGTCTATCTGGTAGGAAATATGATGCCTTGATGTGGCTTCTCATCTGAAAATCAACAATACTGCACTCACCTGGTACTGCATTGGACTAGAGCATTTTTTTCTTTGTTCATTTGCAGGATGAGGGCATTGCTGGCCAGGCAGCATTTATTGCCCATCCCTAATTGCCCAGAGGGCAGTTAAGAGTCAACCACATTGCTGTAGGTCTGGAGTCACATATAGTTCAATTCAGGTAAGGATGGCAGTTTCCTTCCTGAAAGACACATTAGTGAACCAGATGGGTTTATCTGACAATTGACAATGGATTCATGGTCATCATTAGATTCTTAATTCCAGATATTTTTTAATTGAATTCAAATTCCATCATCTGCCATGACGGTATTCAAACCCACGTCCCCAGAATGTTATGCGGGTCTCTGGATTAACAGTCCAGCGATAATACCACTAGGCCATCACCTCCCCTTAAAGGGTAAGGTAAGGTGAAACAGACAAGCAAGTGCGAATGGTATCTGAAAGTCAGGTTAAACTGAACAATGGTTTGAAACCCTAGACCTTGAAAAATATTTGGTGGAATCTTATAGGGGCCTGAACAATATAGACTCTGGCAAGAAATGAGGCAGAACCATTCAAGAAGTCCATTGACATCAGGAACAACTTGCTACATCCATGAACGAAGCTCCAAGTATTGAGGCAAGATTTTTACTAGGCAGTGATGAGTTGCCTATTAAGGGAGTTTATTTCTTGAAAACAACATTATTTACTGCAGACCTCACCTCATAAATGTGCAATTTTCCATTTTACTACCAACCATGAATAAAACTTTTTTCAATTCACTCATGGGACATGGGCATCCCTGGGGCAGAATTTATTGCCTGTCCCCAGTTACCCTTGAAAGGTGGTGGTGAGCGACCTTTTTGAATCACTGTAGTTCACCAGTTCTGAATTGACCCACAATGCCCTTTGGGAGGGATTACCAAAATTTTCACCCAGCAACACTGAAGGAATGGCGTCGTATTTCCCAGGTCAGAATGGTGAATAGCTTGGAGGGGAACATGTGGATGGTAGTGTTCCCATGTATCTGCTGCCCTTGTCCTTCTGGATGGAAGTGGTTGCGCATTTGGAAGGTGCTGTAAAAGGATCTTTGGTGAATTTCTGCAGTGAATCTTGTAGATGGTACACATCGCTACTACTAAATGTTGTTGGTGGAGGACGTGAATGCCTGTGGCTGTGGTATCAATCAAGCGAGTTGCTTTGTCCTGGATGATGTCAAGCTTCTTGAGTGTTATTAGAGCTGCATCCATTCAGCCAGTTGGGGAGTATTCTATTACACCCTTGACTCATGCTCTGTAGATGATGGACAGGCTTTGGGGATTCAAGAGATAAGTTACTCATAGAGTTATAGAGTTATAGAGTCATGCAGCATAGAAACGGACCCTCTGGTCCAACTGGTCCACACCTATCATGTTTCCAAATTAAACTAGTCCAACTTGTCTACATTTGGCACATATTCCTCCAAACTTTTCCTATTTATGTACTTATCCAAACATCTTTTAAATATTGTAACTATACCTGCATCCACCACTTCCTCTGGCAGCTCATTGCACATATTAACCACTCTCTGTGCTCTTGTAGTCACTGTTTTTATGTGGTAAATCTAGTTTTGTTTCTGGTCGATGGTAACCCCAAGGATGTTGATAGAGGGGGATTCAGTGATGTTAATATCATTGAATGTCAAGGGGCAGTGGTTAGATTGTCTCTTATTTGAGATGATCATTGCCTGGCATTTGTGGGGTGTGAATGTTACCTGCCACTTGTCAGTCCAAGCCTGGATATTGTCCAGATCTTGTTGCATTAGAACATGGATTGCTTCAGTATCTGAGGAGTTGTGAATTGTGCTGAACATTGTGCAACCATCAGCGAGCATCCACTTTTGACCTTATGATGGAGGGAAAGTCATTGATGAAGATGGTTGGGTTTGTGATATTACCCTGAGGAACTCCTGCAGAGATGTACTGGAGCTGAGATGACTGACCTCCAACAACCATGATCATCTTCCTATGTGCCAGGTATGACTTTAAGCAGCGGAGAGTTTGCCCCCGATACCCAATGTTTCCAGTTTTGTTCGGGCTCCACTTGGTTGAATGCAGCCTTGATGTCAAGGGCTGTCACTCTCACCTCACCTCTGGAATTCAGCTCTTTTGCCCATGTTTAAAGCAAGGCTATAATGAGATCAGGAGCTAAGTGGCTCTGGCAGAGCCCAAACTGGGCATCACTGAGCAGGTTATTGCTGAACAGGTGCTGCATGATAGTACTGTTAATGACACCTTCCATCACTTAATAGATGATCGAGAGTTCACTGATGGGGCAATAATTGGCTGGGTTGGATTTGTCCTGCATTTTGTGTACAGCACATACCTGGGCTGTTTTTCATATTGCTGGGGAGATGCCAGTTTTAGAAGTGTACTGGGACAGGTTGGCTAGGGGAGCAGTAAGTTCTGGAACACAAGTTATCAGTACTATTGCCAGAATATTATCATGGCCCATAGTGTTTACAGTATCCAGTCCCTCTAACCATTTCTTGATATCAAATGGAGTGAATTGATTTGGCTGAAGACTGATATCTGTGGTGCTGGGGACCACTGGAGGAGGCCGAGATGGATCATCCACTTGGCACTTCTGGCTGAAGATTGCTGTGAATGCTTCAGCCTTATCTTTTGTCACACCCTGAGAATTCTCAACATGGAAGTTAGAGTGAGTTTCTGGTGTCTTCAGCTCACTGCAGGCTATGAGGAACCAGCATATTGGTCACTAAGCAACAACATTTCAGGACACATTCCATGGACACGAGCCATACACAACTACGATCACATCCACAGGCATGCTATATGTGCCAGCCTCTAAGAGTTGTCCTGGCACACCTCTGATCCATGTACAGGACACTTCTGCACTTCAATGCTGCATGTCAGGGCACAACACCAACTAACGTTGTAATGCTGCAGCAGGGACAGTGTGCTCAGGGCACACACCCAGCTTGTAGACTGGACCAGGCTGCATATCCAGGCTCTTCTCACTCTGAGCTTACTTAAATGCTTACAGCATCACTCCTGCATTGTATTGTGCTGCATGTTTATATTTTATCCCTCAGTTGGAGACACCAGGCTCACAGCGCTGCTGTATTGTTGTGCCATTTAGTGCAGCCATAATTGACATAGCATGTCATAGAAACAGAAACATAGAAGATAGGAGCCAGAGGAAGCCATTCAGCCCTTTGAGCTTGCCCTGCCATTCTTCACGATCATGGCTGATCTTCCAACTCAATCGCCTAATCCTGTTTCTCCTCATAAGCTTTGATCCCATTCTCCCCAACTGCTATATCTAGTTGCCTCTTGAAAACATTCAGTGTTTTGGCATCAACTACTTCCTGTGGTAATGAATTCCACAGGCTCACCACTCTTTGGGTGAAGAAATGTCTCCTTATCTCCGTCCTAAATCGTCTACCCCGAATCCTCATACTGTGACCCCTGGTTCTGGATACACCGACCATTGGGAACATCCTCCCTGCATCTACCCTGTCCAGTCCTGTTAGAATTTTATACATCTCTATAAAATCCCCCCTCATTTGTCTGAAATATTGGTCAGCAGTCCTCAGTCATGTCATGGGCAATAGCTCTAGCTCAAGCTTTTCCCCTGAAAAGAATGCTTATCGTATATTACTATCAAAGTACTGTAATTTCCTTACACACTGTTGGTAGCATGTAGTTTCTAGGATAGTAAATGTTAGGTATCTTTGACTAAACATTCTTTACTGTCATATCCACAGGATGGAAAACCCCATACATGAGCTTTGCAGCCTGAGTGAGTGGGTTTGGATGTTGGGGGAGCTGTGTAAAATTCAGTGGATGATAAGGTGCCATCGCCTTCCCACTGCTGCTGGCATCTTTACCCCAGAAGTAGGAAGGTGGTGGATTGCCTACCTGCCCTTGGGGCAATTGAAGAATTGATAAGTCTGAAGCAGCTGCAGACGGTTGGACTCAGGGTGGTGTCCTGGATCAAACCACCTTCAGCTGCTTCATCAGTGACCTTCTTTCTAATATAAGATCAGAACTGGAATATTCATTGCGGATTGCATACTATTCAGTGCCACTTGTCACTCGTCAGGTATGGAAGCAGGCCGTGGCCAAGTGCAGCAAAACGTGGACAATATTCAGACTTGGCCTGATAAATAGCAACTACATTCATGTCACACAACCTTCAGAAAGCAATCATCACCAACAAGAGAGAATTCAACCATCTCCCATGACATTCAATGGAGTTGCTATTGTTGAATTCCTCACAACCAACACCCAGGACAATGCAGCCCATTTGCTGGTATCCCATCCACCACCTTCAACATTCACTCCCTCCACATTCAATGTACAAGGATAGCAGTGTGGACCATCTATAAGCTGCAATGCAGCAATTCACCAGCTTCCTTCAACAGCACCTTCCAAACAGGTGGCCTCTACAGCCTAGACGGGACAAGGGCAGCAGATATATGGGAACATGACAATCTGAAAGTTCCCTCGAAGCCACAAATCACCCAGTCTCGGAACTTTATCGCAGTTCCTTCACTGTCACTGAGTGAAAATCCTGAAACTCCCTCCAAACGGCACTGTAGATGTACCAACCCTGTATAGTCTGCAGTGATTCAAGAAGGCGTCACCACCTAATTAAGTGCAATTAGGAATGGGCAATTAATGCAGGCTCAGCCAGTATTGTCCATTTCCCGTAAGAGAATAAAGTTTAATTACAAAGGACCTCATACTCTGTTGGTGTTTTGTTTTGCCACTTGGGAAGACCACCAGGTAAACCCTGGCAGCCTCCAGGTGGGCTTTGGAAAGGGGCAGTGCTGCCTGGACGCCCTATCATTCATGCAGGGTCTCCTCCATAACAATGGCCAGCCCGCTGAAAGACCACCCTGTGTCCGCACGATCAAACCTTATGTCTCCAGCTCTGCTGGATTGTTCCCAGCGATACCTGAATGGATGTACCTGTGCTCTGTTGTTTATTTCATGGCGTCATAGTGGCTGTTGTGTCTCTGCTGGGGTCCCACCACTGGCCACTGCTTCCAGTGACACTGCTAGGACAGAACATCTTCTGGCCATCCAATTATCTGGGAACTCCTGTACGGGAGGGAGAATCTATGACCTCAGAGGGTAGAAACTATGACTGCAGCAAAATAATGGCCTGACTGACCTAAGTTTCAGTTGGAGTTGCTATAATTGGCAGAGATGGAGTTGTTCTCAAATTTTCAGCTGGCTACCTTGTAATACCCCAACTTGTTGTAAGGCCTATTTTCCAAGTTAATATGGCATGTATTAAATGCCAAGCATCAGCTTAAATCTAACTGTTGAATCCCCTCAGTTGTGCTTTTGTGATTGAAACCTCAAATTAGACATCTTGAAAACTTGAAAGCCCCTTTATACAGCTGGCTGAATAACAGATAGTTTATACAAGGCAACTCTTTGATCCACCCTCTAGTATAAAACATTCTATTATACATCCTATTCAACAGCCATAAAACATTACAATATCCTGTCAGTCAACAATAATGAAAATTTCCTGTAACAGCACAAATCTTTGTGGTACGCCTCTGTAAATCATGTGACTCCCATTACAGGGCCATCGTCAGCAAATAATATTTTAATTAATGTGAAAGTTATCTTGTTTTTACTCTAACTGTACAAAATTCCTATTGTATAGTCAACAAAAGCTGTCCAAGAGACATTTATCTTTCATAATGCAATCTTTGGATTCAGATTTTATCCATGAGCCTGAAAACTCACTCTGCAATCTCAGACGACCATAAACTGAGAAATGTATCGCTTTAGCTCACTAATCTATTCAGTTCCCATTCGAACCTTGGACCTTTGGCTGGAGCCAGTTTTGAAGATAGCCAAATTAGAACGATTCTGATAATTTTCCTTCAGGATCATGGAGAGGAAAAACAGACGTCACCAACAAAGATCATGAATTTTAAGCACAGAGATCTCTCATTAGCCTCTTTCTTTGGTGAATAGAAAGCTGATTTACTCTTTTTTTAATACATTTGGTTCAAGTTTGTTCCATCAATTTCTTGTTTTTGTTCACATGTTTCAATATTCACAAAACAACTTTCTTCTGCCAAGTAAGTGGTCAAGGAGTCAATAGGCATCTTCATGATATTGACACAATAGCCTTGACATAAAGAAACAGGCCAAATAACATCTGAACAAATGCATAGAGACATGTATGTGCACAGCAAAACAAACCTGGAAGTGACACGCATCAGTTTAATCTATCCTTAATATCCAATTAAAATTTGTGGTGAGGTTTGGCCTACATTTTGGAAATAATTCATTATTGGGAGAAAAGGAGAATTTCCAAATTAAAATTATGTTAGCATTGGGATTCATAACAAAGGAAAGTGAGGATGTATTTTGTCTTATTAATAACTGCATAAGTGGGCCTGTAACATGATATGATCATAATAGCCATTCAAGAGATGAGAAATCATTCTACAAATAAAAGCTGAATCATTCATATAATGTGGAGCTGATAGTAGATTTTGAGTAACAAGAAAAATGAGTCATGCCATTTTTAGTGCCTATTAATCTTATAAGAAATCTGTATTAAACGCGCCTTTGACAGAATAATTGGTCTTTGTTATATTAAATCCCCTTCGAGAAACATTAAATAACCTACAGCTGACCACATCACTAAAATCCCGTTACTCATGAACCATCCAGTAATAATTAACATAAAGGAGCTTATCCAGACAATGGAGCTTAAAAGTCAATGTGCTTTATTGTGGTGTTTCTCTGGGCTTTTTGTCCAGTGAAATTTGGACACATTTAGGCCTCAATAGCACTTTGATGGAGGGAATTAAGCTTGTTTAAGGTAATGCAGGGAATCAGGGTTGCATTGAATGCAATGTAAATTTAGCATGAAAGTCCCATTATAAAAGCTGAATGATACATTAGTTCAGCAACTTGATCTTTTGCAAGGTCACCTTGTAAGTTGTCTGATGCTGGAGGAACGCTGAGCTTTCAGTTTCATAGGTTAAGTTGGCATAGCATCTCAAGGATTAGCATATGCTGTGATATTAATGCATCAGTGTGCTTTGAATCTAATCTAACTATTTAATAACAAGAAACAAACTTCATTTGAATTGGTAGTCTCACTGGTAAGGAAATGTGAACTTTTACAGCGTACTACTGTTGAAAATGTTATTGTGGCATCTTGCTTTCATGCAAACATGAGTGAGAAGTCTGGAAAACGTAAACATCCACCAAACAAGAAAATATTTCCATAAATATCCCTATTGTTAGCAGTATGTTTTAAATTGAGTTGAGGTTCCTAACCTCTGTGTTAAGGTCCCTTCTTCTAACCCCTTCCTCAATATTTGAAATGTTGGACTATAGTTTCACATCCCAGGAACAAGTGTTTCTCAACACAGGGGCACAATTCAAATATAAATTAATAACAAGGTATAAATGGGAAGCACCAAGAATGCTATATGAGCAGAAAATTTTGTTTATTTCACTGAGGATTATCATATATTTTAATTGATATAAACACAAGAAATAGGTGCAAAAGTTGACCATTATGGCCCATTGTACCTTGCCAGCCATTCAATGCAATAATATTTGATCTTAGGCTTCAACTATACTTTCCTACCTGCTCCCCAAATCCCTTGATTCCTAGTGAAAACAATTTGCAAATTCAGCCTTAATTGTATCAAATGATGGAGCATCCACAACCCTTTGGGCAAGAGAACTCCAAAGATTCACAGCTGTTTGAATGAAGTCATTTCCCTTCATTTGTATCTTCAGTATTGAGCTCTTCCTCTAATACATTGTCACCATGTTTTAGATTCCCTGACCAATGGAATCTGTATGGACCCTATCAAGCCCCCTCAGAATCTTATATGATTCAATGAGATCATCTCTCATTCTTCTAAATGCTAGAGGGCATTAACCAGTTTACTCCTGCTTTCATAATCAAACAATTCCCTTGTCCCAGAGACCAATTTAGTGAACCTTCAAAGCTTGAAACGTGACTTGTATATTAAAAGGTGGTGTTTCTAAAAAAAGCCTGTCTTTTTTTTATGTTGAAGTCTATGGCAGAACATCTTATCTTCCAGAAAGGTAAAACAAGATAATATATTTAAATATGGTGCAAGATTTCCCACCAAAATAGCATCAACAATCATATCGGTATTTCAAAGAATCTATGATGGCTGACTGTCAGATTAGATATATTGAAGTGTTAGGAAGTTCAACTATTATTCTAAGGGCCTTAACTGGGACTCTTTTCAGAAATTTTGAGATTGGGCTAACAAATGCTGGTTTACAATCAACCATGTTACACTTTGTAAATGTTTTCACACTGACACATTGTGGAGACAGGGCGCGACTGACAGATCACGACATTTCAAATATTGTATCGCTGGCTTTCAAAAGCAGGATATGTGAAAATGACAGCTCTCTCAACTATATAATGATCACTGGGGAAGATAAAGAATTGTGATGTACTGCAAGCCAATATCAATCCCAATCTCAGCAGCAGTCATGATTGAAAGTTGGGGTTGGGGGAGGTGGGGGCAGGGGGGTGGGGGGTTGGGTGGGGTCGACATTTTAGGTAGTGACTAACATGTCACTCCCATCACTGAGAAAACAGTGCCTGCCAATCAGCTCATTCATAGCTGTCAGGTAAGCATACATGGCTTTCTCGGTGAATGACAGGCCTTGACATTGGCGAACAGAGTCACCAGAAGCTGCTGGCCAATCAGGGACAGGGGGCTGCTGGACTCTAAAGTCTAAACAAAAAAACCAAAAAACTCCAGATGTTGTAAATCAGAAACTAAAACAGAAATTGCTGGAAAAGCTCAGCAGGTCTGGCAGCATCTGTGAAGAGAAATCAGAGCTAACATTTCGCATCCGGTGACCGGAGAAAGGGACCCAAAACATTAACTCTGCTTTCTCTTCACAGATGCTGACAGACCTGCTGAGCTTTTCCAGCAATTTCTGTTTTTGTTCCTGGATTTCAGAGTCAGATGGTCAAGGCTTTCTCCATGGGGTGATGTAGAGTGAGCAGCTAATTGGTTTGGATATTCTTCCCTTGGAGTGAGGGCCAAAGAGAGAGATAAATCAGGAGAAAAGGTAGGGACTGACATTCAGAGACCCTTTGCTGCTATTCATGCCTCTGATATCTCCTAGACTGGGGCAGATGGAGGCCTCACTCATCTCAGCAAGCAGATCATCCTGATTTCCAAGAAACCTTTCTCGCCTGCTGGGGAGGCAAGTGATTGGGAACATGACAAGTTGAGATCCTTCAGTGATCATTTAAATGCCTTAATTGGTGACAAGTGGAGAGGATCACCCCCTAGCCCTTCTTTCCAGGAATTAATTGATGAGGTGGTAAGAAGATGGCTCCTTTTCACCATCTCACTTGTTATCTTGTGCATCACCTCCAGGGAGAGAACATTGTGCCCAGATTATTGAGTTTTATTTTGCTTCAAATCATTCATGAGGTTTCATCTTTTTATATCAAACGCATTGTGTAGTAAAGACATTTATGAACAAAAATTAGAAATAATTGACCACTTTGTTGAAAACTCAATAAGTGCCAACAACTTCATTTCTGTAATGAATTGTAGGGCAATGGGAACAAGGTGGACAAACTACTAAAGTCACAGGGAGCCATGGTATGTCAGTTTCCTGCCCATGACTCATTGAGGGTATATTTTACTGATGACAGTAAATGAATTGGACAGTTTCCATGCCAGGACAAAGTGGGCAATCAAGTTAGAGATGCAAAGTGTCTATTAAAGGCCATTCTGCCAGAATGCCGGATTTTGCTGATGATGCAAAAGTCTCCACCATACCGAATGGTGTGAGATGAATGGTGGCAGCATCTCAGAGGCATCTGTAGAAGAAGGTGGTACTAGGCAAAGAGTTGGCCACAGGGCAGGGAAGGCAATAGTTGTCACACCAACAATTTCTCTACAGGGTTTTCCTGCCAGTTATTAGCCTCTCAAAATTTTACACGTACTTCCCTGTGCCTCCTGAATGCAGCAGTGTTGGTGCCTACCTCCACAGAGGCCACAGTTCTTGGTGATTTTGCTGACATGATTGAACTAGTAGATGAGGGGGACTAACTAAGTGAAATAGAAACCCCACAAGCTTTGGGGTGGCATGGTGGCTCAGTAGTTAGCACTGCTGCCTCACAGCGCCAGGGACCCAGGTTCGATTCAACCCTCAGGCGACTGTGTGGAGTTTGCACATTCTCCCTGTGTCTGCATGGGTTTCCTCTGGGTGCTCCGGTTTCCTCCCACAATCCAAAACTGTGCAGGCTGGGTGGATTGGCCATGCTAAATTGCCCATAGTGTTCAGGGATGTGTAGATTAGGGGTATGGGTTCTGGGTGGGATGCTCTGAGGGTCAGTGTGGACTTGTTGGGCTGAAGGGCCTGTTTCCATACTGTAGGGATTCTCTGATGATCTTAACTAACTTCTACCTGTAAACTATAAGGGAAATCCCACTGGGCACCCATGTGTGTTGTTGGCATGCATTTCCAGGTGATGGTAGGACTTTGTCAGGTTTTGTGAAATCCAAAACATAATGTTTTATTTAAAAGATATATTTTCTTCCTTTTTTTATCATTTCCCCCCTTTTATTCCTCTTCTTGCCTTCAACTATTGCCATTATTTTCATGATAAAAAAGCGACAAATCAACTTCAGTGCAGACCATGTGAGGTTATCTAATTTAGATCTAAAATAAATAGAATCAGTACTCTCACAACGGTGCAGAGCTGGAAGGAGAGGAGTTTCAAAGAGATTTGGGGTCTAAGGTCCATACATTGTTAAAATGTCATGAGAATGTACAAAAAAAATCAAAAAGACAAATGGAATGCTGGCCTTTATATCTAGAGGACTAAAATGCAAAGAAACAAACATTATGCTACAGTGATCTGAAGCCTTGGTTCAAGCATATTTGGAGAACTGAGAGCAGTTCTGAGTATGACATCTTAGGAAGGATCAATTAGCCTTGGGGAAACTCCAGTGCAGATTTACCAGATTAATGCCTGGATTAAAACATGATGAAGGATAATACAGACTAGGGTTGTTTTCTCTAGAATTTAGAGTTTCAAGAGATGAGCTAAATGCACTTTTCTAGATATTAAGGGGATAGTTAGAACAAAATTATTTCCACTAAATGGTGGGTCAAGAATTGGAGAGGGGCATCAACTAAAATTATTGCCAGGCCTCTCAGGAGTGATATTGGGAGAAAATCTTACCCAAAAAAGTGCAAGGGAAGTTTGCAACTTTCTTTTGAAAACAACTATTGATGTGAATCAATTGCAAATTATAAATATAAGGTTGATAAAATTCTCTTAACCAAAGGCATTAATGGATTTGAAGCAAAGATGGATATGTGGAGTTAGGTCACAGGTCTCCATGATCTCATTGGAAGGGAAAACAGGTTGGATGGGCTAAATGGCCTTCTCTTGTTTTTAAGCTAGTCTTTATCTCATCTACATTACAGGATAATTGCTTTTGCAGCATGACGTTATCATCTCTTCTTCAGGCAGTTCCTCAGGATTGCAGATGACTTCCACTCCAGTTCAGTGGGTTCTGAAATCACTAACAAGTACAATGTGCGATCTGTAGTTCATTCCATGTGTGGGGCAGGTGGTGTTTGAAGGGTTGAATATAAGGCTATGAACTCCCTCAGACATGCCAGTCTTGTCATTGCACATTCCTGATGAAGTTTCTCAATGTGTTCGGTGTCAGCTCAACTGAACCTTCTCCATTTTGGTTGGTCACAAGCCAAAATCTTTCATGATTCAACAGGTAGCTGGTCAGGATGGCGACGGAGTAGGACATTCTAGCCAGAGCTCCTCCACTCCTTCTGTTTATTATCCGTTTCCTTTTCAAATTCTCTCCTTTTTTCCCATCATGGTGTTCTCTCCTAAGGGGAGAGGCCAGTAGGTTGGAGGCTCACACAGAGCAGGGACGGCCAGCGAGCTGGAGGCTCACACAGAGCAGGGATGGCCAGCGAGCTGGAGGCTCACACAGAGCAGGGATGGCCAGCGAGCTGGAGGCTCATACAGAGCAGGGATGGCCAGCAAGCTGGAGGCTCACACAGAGAGGGAACAGTCAAGGGGTTGGACAATTGCGCAAAGTGGGAATGGCCAGTGGGCTGGAGGCTCACATGGATTGGGTCATTTGTTGGTCTGGGGACCGGTGCAGGTGGTCAGCGGCTTGCGAGCCAATGCAGAACACATGTGGAAACCCCCTGTGCTGATCTACTAAAAGACTAATGCTTATCTGTCTAACATTTTTCTCATTTCTCTTGCTTATACTCTGAACAACTGTGAGTAACGTAACTTTGTTTCCTTTCTCTTTCCCTTTATTTCTGTATTTTGTACCTAAGGTGACACCATATAGGGCAACATTGTAAATTTTCACTGTACTCCTGTACTCCTTTAAGGATGCCGTGATGACATCCTTAAAACATTATTATCCGATAGAACAACTCACTTATTGAATATTTGATTTTATTAAGGGCCCAAAAATAAAGATTCCCTGGAGATAGTCAGCAGGGTTCTCACCAAAATCTATTTCTTTTATTTAATATGTTTCGTTAAATTGATCAGGGACTATAGCTATATATTAGGAGTCTCCAACTATTGCACATTCCACTCTGGTAATTAGATTTTGATGTAATTGATCATAACAAATTCGATGACCAGAATAGCTACTACAGCAAAGCACCTGACAGAAATATTGGAAGGAATTTCTAAGAACTGCAATTAAAGCCAAGAGGAGTTTTGTTTCTGAAATTGTTTCAATTCTTCTAGTGAATTGAGATAGCACTTGCACAATATGACTCAATTAACAAATCAAGAAACGAAACATGAAAAAATAACTCCCAAACTTGCTGTTACAAAATTCAATGCCAATGAAATCAATGTGTCAAAGTATAACAGCTGTACATTTGCTATATATCTGGTTAATATTTGAATATTTAATGTTTTATATCAGTTATTTATCTGTGTGTCCTTTACTTTCAGCTGCAGATAGTTAAAATCAAAGCAATGAGCTACAAATAAGTTCTTTCATCTGTTACTATTGATATAATTGAAACAATTATCAACTGTGTGACAAAAGTGTCAGGCAATGAACATCTCCAACAAGAGAAAGTGTGCCACCTTCTCTTGACATTCAATGGGATTATCATTGCCAAGCCTCTTATGCCAAACTTCCAGAAGTCACCTTGACCCAGAAACGGATTTGAATAGCTACATAAATGCTCTGACTGTTATAATGGTCAGATGTTCAGTACTGCATGGTGAGTGACTCACCTCCCGACTCTCCTGATCATCTCAACTACCTACAACAAGTCAGGAGTGTCATTGAGTCATAGTGATTTACAGCATGAAAACAGGCCCTTCAGCCCAACCTGCCAATGCTGCCCAATTTCCATAATTAATCTAGTCCTATTTGCTTGAGTTTGATCCATATCCAACTATTCTTATCCGATCTATATACCTGTCTAAATGTTTCTTAAATGACAAAATTGTACTCGCTTTGACCACTACATTGGGCAACCCATTCCAAACACTCACCACTCTCTGTGTGAAAAAATTGCCCTCCTGAACTCTTTTCTATCTCTTCCTTCTCACCTTAAACCTATGCCCTTAGTTTTAGATTCCCCTATCATGGGGAAAAGCTATTGGTTATCTACCTTATCTATGTCTATCATGATTTTATGGTCATTTCTTCGTCTCCTATACTCCAGGGAAAAAAATGTCCCAGCCTATCCAATCTCTCCTTATAACTCAAACCTACAAGCCCAGGTAGCAGTGTGGTGGAATACAATCCTCTTGTCCCAAAGGTTGAAGCTACAATGGTGGTCAAGAAGCCTCAATCAATCCAGGACAATGTAGGTGGGTGGAGTAGATAGAGCAGTTGGGAGTGGGTAGGGTGTGGGATAATGGTACATGGTTCGGGTTTCTGAAACTTGAGGGTTATTTTTAATTGTTAGTCTTTCAATCACATCCAACACTCCAGTTAACTCATCATAAACAACAATCAAACCAATTCTTATAACGTTCAAGTCCACTTTCCAGAACCATTAATCACTACCTACTATGTGATGAACATTAACAAATGCAGAATACATAGATTAACGTAGCAGGTCTTGTTTACAATCTTTTGTAGAAAGAACCTGATTTGGGAGGCAAGGGTTAGTTATGAGAAAAGTATGGTAACCAAAAGACTTAATGTATTGTACACAAAGAAATAGATGAAAGTTATAAATTTGCTTGTCCCTGTTTGACGTAAAAGCTTATCAGCTCTGATTATCATATTTCAAACTAATGGTAGTTGAAAATGCCAAATTCAATTGGGTTTGTGCCAGAGGCCCATTGTTTTGGATCTCAATGTGTAACTTCTAGCCTTTTTTTCATTACAGGCTTTCTCCTTAAACTCCAGCCCCCTTACCCTCACCTCCAGTAACAAATGTAAGCTGACCTTGGATGTTTGTGTCGCTAACATTGAGACCACACATTTAACTGCCTCTGCAGCTTCCCACTTTGCATTTGCCCAGCAATCCTGAGCTGACTCCTGACCATACCCTGAAACTGTATCTCCCTGTGTTCTCTGCCCTTACATTTTCCCTCCTGCTCCCTAGTTCATTTCATCAAAGAAACCCACCTCCTACTCATTGTCACGAAACTGCTGATCACCCAAATGTCCTTAGAATTGTATAATTCAGAAGAGGCCGTTTGGCCCGTCAAGCCTGTATCCCAAAATATAACCACTACCTACATTAGTCCTGCTTTCCCACACAAGGCCCATAGCCTTGAATGTTATGACATTTCAAGTGTGCATACAAGTATTTTTAAAGGTTGTGAGGTATCCCATCTCAACTACTCTCCCAGGCAGTGAATTGCTGACCCCATCACCCTTTGGGTGACAACGTTTATCCTCAAATCCCCTCTTGCCTTTCACTTTAAAATTACGCTCCCTTGTTATTCATCCTCTAACTAAAGAAATAGTTAGTGCCTCATAATCTTGTACATCTCTGACAGGTCCCCCCTCAACTTTGTCAGCTCCAAAGAACACAACACAAGCTTATCCAGCCTCTCTTTATTGCTGAGCTACTCCATCCCAGGTAACATATGAATCTCTGCACCCCTTCCAGTGCAATCACATCTTTCTATAGTGTGATGACCAGAACTTCACATAGTACTCTATCTGTGGCCTAACCAACATTCCGTACAGCTCCAAAATAAACCCCCTCCTTCTACAATCTATACCTTGACTGATAAAGGCAGTGTCCTGTGTACCTTCTTAACTACCCTCTTAACCTCTCCTCTCACCTTCAGGGAACTATGGGCAAGCACCCAAGATCCCATTGTTCCTCTGAGCTTCCTAAAGTCCTAGTACTCCCTTGTTTTGTTCCTTCTTCCAAACAATATCACCTCACGTTTAGCAGGGTTAAATTCCATCTGCCACTGATCTGCCCATCTGACCAATCCATTTATATCCTTCTGCAACCTAACAGCTACGTCCTCACTGTCAACCACCCAGTCAATCACTGTGTCATCTGCAAATCTACTTCTCATCCCTCCCACATTCTCACCTGCATTGTTTATGGATAGCCCAAACAATAAGGGACCCTGCACTGATCGCTGTGGTACGCCACTACGCACTGGGCTCCAGTCAAACAAACAGCCTTCAACCACCACCCTCTGTCCCCTCCACTAATTCAATTTTGGATTCATCTTACCATGTTACCCTGGATCCCGATAACTTGTATTTTCTTTATCAGTTTCCCTCATGGGACACTGTCAAAGGTCTTGTTGAAATCCATATAAACTGTATGTACTGTCCTACCCTCATCCAAACACTTCGTTACCTCTTCAAAAAAATTCCTCCTGATGTGTTAGACGTGACCTCCCTCTGACAAAGCCATGTTGACCATTCCTGATAAAACCTTGCCTCTCTAAATGGAGATTAATTTTCTCCTTCACTATTTTCTCCAATAGCTTCCCCACCATTAATGTTAGACTCACTGTCCTACAATTCTCTAACCTATTTCTACAACCCTTCTTATAAAGTGCATTAGCTGTCCTCCATGCCTCTGGCACCTCCCCTGAGGTCAGAGACGATTTAAAAATTTGGGTCAGGGCCCAATTCCCTTGTCTTCACTTGTGTCCTACAGCAGCCTGGGATACAACTCATCCAGACCTGGAGATTCCTCCCAGTGTTAAATTGATGCTGCTCCTAGTGTTAAATTGCTGTGGAACAGGCATTAGGATTTTAGGTGGGCTCTCTACTGATTTTAACAGTCTGTGTGAGGTCCTGGAAACCATGGAACTCTGTAAAGACCAGCCCATGGAAAAGTCCAAGTTTTGGAAGCAGTGCAGAAATAACTGATGAGGCTGATTCCCATAGGAAATATTAGAAAAACCTCAGCATTCAAAAAAAAAATGGCCACCTGGGTGGAAACTTGAAAAGATATATAGAAAAAAATGAAGTTTACATACCACAGCTTCCTGATGTCCTAAAGTACTTTAAGACCAATGAATTACTTTCGAAGCACGACACTGTTGGTATGTTGGTAAACAGACTGCCAATTCTGGTCCCATAAAGCAAGGTCCCACAAACAGCAATTCACTGAATGAGCAAATAACTTGTTTATTTTGGTTGATGGCAAATGTTGTTTAGGCTACAAAGAGAACTTGCTTCTGAATGGAGTTGGGATGTAGAGTTGATTGCTTTCCTTAGGTCAGAGAACATAGGAGAAAATATTGATAGAGAAGTTCAAAATTACAAATGGCTTTGATAGAGATTAAGGAGAAACTGTTCCCAGTGGCAGTGAGATCAGTGACAATGTATTTAGTAATATGGATTTCAGATGATTAACAAAAGACAAAGTGACATGTGGAAACATTGTTCCACACAATGAATTGTTATGGTCTGAAATGCACTGCCTGAAGGGAAGGTGAAAGCATATTCAATAATTCAATAACAAAGGTTAATGGAGGAAGATCAGGATAATGCAGCTGGCTCTATCAAGTAACTTTCCATCATAACTGATCTGATGGGCTGAATGGCCTCCTTTCATGCGTACTATTCTATTGTAGATATAAATTTAAAACTTAGATCAAATTATTGACTTCTTGTTCATTGTCTAGGCAATGGAAACAGAATATACTGTTCCAAGTGATAACAGAATGGAAATCAATAGCCATGTGTATCAGTTCCCTCAGCAACATCTCACCATGTCTTTTGTACTTTGACGAACATATATAGAGTAAGCATTTCATATGATGGTCCTCTTCTTGTTCTTATTGGAATTCTAGATTTCTATGAATGTTAGTTATTCTTTAAATTGTTGCTGGATAACTGTATCTCATCATTCCCTTTCATTGTAATTACACCACAGAAGCTCTTTCTAATCACTTTTCTGGGATGGAAATAGTGACCACTGATCTCTTTTGCAATACTGGCCATTAAAATCAATATTTTGTGTTAATATTCAACTATTTGTACATAGGGAGACAGCAGCTAGGTTGAAAGATTTAAAACTTCAAAGGAGTTAGATACAGTTCAGTGTTATTATTCAATACTATTTAAAAATTAGAGACCAAGCCATGATGTCATAATATTCCAAATGTTTATGCTATTTAAAATCATTCTCATTTATTTGATACATTAACCATATGGATTATGAGAAAGGATTTGATAAGGTTCCACATGAGTGATTACAATATTTGCAAAAAGGAAATCACTCAGTATTTCAAGATAAATTTATGAACTTGTGTTGATGATTGGTTGGGAGACAGAAGACAGAGAGTAGGGGAATGGGAATTTTTGATTTTTGAAACATTTTCTACTCCAGTAACAATGACCTCACTCTGCTGGTGCACACCAAAACTGCTTCATCCATCATCATTCCCTTTGAAATAGCTTATTCAAAAATCTAATGTACAATATCTTATCGAATATCTCTTGGAAATTCAAATATAGAATGAGTACTGGTTCCCATTTAGCTACCCTGCTCTTTACCTCCTCAAAAAAATTAATAAATTTGTCAGACATGATTTCTCCCTGATGAAGCCAAGTGGACTTTGCACAATTATCTTCTATGTTCCAAATGCTCTACATTGCATTTTTTGTGATACACTCTGACATTTTCCTAATGACAAATGTTTTGCTATATGGCCTATAATTAGCTATTTTTTGTTTCATTCCCATTTTGAATAAATGCGTTACATTGACAGTTTCCAATCCCCAGAAACTTTTCCAGAATCTAAGGATTACTGGATGTTTAATAGCAGATCATCCACTGTCTCTGTAGCTCCTTTCTTTTGAAAATTCAGAAATCAGACAATACCAGCTTATTATCCAACAGGTTTATTTCAAATCACAAGCTTTCTGAGCGCTACTCCTTCATCTTCTGACAATGGAGCAGTGCTCTGAAAGCTTGTGATTTCAAAGAAACCTGTTGGACTGTAACCTGGTGTTGTGTGACCTCCGGGCTTGTAAGTCAGAAGAGAATATTGAATGTGTGGCAAGTGAGACGGAAGAAGGAGATTAAGGTACAGATATCATCGCTTTTGTTGCCTTAGCTCTCTGCTGGTGCAGCAAACATCAACACCCTTTTCCTAATGGAGCCTAGGACATGCTGGAGTGTCTGTCCGCACCAGTTAGCATCGAATGTCTCATGTGTTGCCTTCTCATACAAGAAGGAGTGAAGTGCATCAGTGAAATCTTTTTAATTCATCTATTGGATGTAGATGTTGCTTGTCTATGCCAGCACTTATTGCCCCTCCTTCATTGCCCTTGAGAAGTGGGTGGTGAACAATTATCTTGCCAACTGAATTGAGTGAATTTCATGCATCACATAAGTTTTTATGACAATACGACAGTTGCATTGTCACCATTACTGATGCCAGAATTATTTCATCTACTGAATTTAAATTTTCCCATCAGCCCTGGCAGGATTTGAACTTGTATCTCCAGTGAAGTGAAAAGTTATCTCCCTGAAACCCTGACCCTTTACCATTGCTACTGATGTCAACTGTCCTGTCGATTAATTCACGTGATGTTTATTTCTGATCCAGCCACAATGCATCTCCCCTTTAAAAGATGCAGACTTACTTTAAGTGGTTTTAGTCTCTCAGGATGTTGGGTCCACTGCTAAGGCATTCAGCCATTTAACAACACGCATAACATTGGCAATCACATTCATCTGCAGGGAGCACACACTTGATGCCCTCTCAGCATCACATCCAACAGGTTCGGTTAATGGCGCATCACTATCACATTTTCACAGGTTTGTCAATTTAGTTACCGTGGAAAATATTCCCTCCCAAAGGAAAATCTGGAACAAGGGGATCACAATCTTAATGTTAGTCTTTGGCCATTTAGAATTTAAATTTGAAAGTTTGTTCTTGACATGATAGGTAGTGGAAATTCACCTTCCAATAGATTTATGATCATGATATGTTTTCTCTAGGTAGGAGACTGGAGTACGTATCAGCCATAATCTAATAGAATGGTGGAATAGGCTGGAAGGACTGAATGGCATTCTCTGTAATTCCTCAAGTTCCAGAAATTACACCGTTTGTACCATGTCTTTCATTTTTGTTTAGGTTTTGCCTTTTGTTTTGTGCTGCTTTAGTTAGTCATTAATAGGGTGGTATATTGGACCTATTGTGAAATCACATTCAAGATCAGAGGAGCATGTTGTATTGAGAAGGCAATTACGCAGAGAAATGAACGTAAAAGTCAACTATATGCATCTTCTGTTGAAAACTAACGTCAGCATGTGCATCAAAACAGACCTTTCAATTGCCACAAAGCAGACGATGTGTCATGAACTATTAGCAGTCCCAGGTTGTCCAGTCTAGTTTTATAGTCCAGTGCATTCAACAACATTAGAGGCTCGATTAAATGCCTTTTCTCAATTAGACAGATTTTTGCAGAAAGACGTAGATGAGTGACACTTTACATTTAAAAGTTAGAATTTGTAGTTCCGTTCTCTAATGGCTGCTTCCTTTCCCCCCAGGGCATTGTAAAGTATTGAGCTCGAAACAGATTTTGTTTACAGAAGTGAGATACATATTGTGATATCTAACAGCAGCCTCCAGTTTATTTAATATACAGTCTGAAAAGATTTTAATACATTTCAGGAAAATTGAAAAAGGCTTGTTTTGAATTTCTCGATGTGCAATATGGATTTTGTGAAGGAAATTTATTCTATTTTACAGATTGTTCTGAAGCCTGGTGTTTTGATGGGCACCTCTCTGATTCAGGGGAACAATGATTTTCAATCAGGCTGCAAAAGATGCTGAATAATGTGAATTGGCAGAAACTTAAAGCCCCCAGAGCAAAAATGAGAAGGAAAAGAGAGGAACACAATAAATGTAAATCTATTGTAATTTTAAAAACTACATGCGTTTCCACTTGGGGCAAAAAATTGCTTTGTTAGCTTGTTTCCTAAGATGACAGGAGGGAAAGTATAAGGTAAAGAATTACATATCAATTTAAATAAGGTTGTCTGAACACAGGAGTGAATTTGCAGTACAGCAGAAATTTAGATTCAATACAGTTGGTTTACAACAGATGGAATTTTAATAAATCCTAATTGGTAATGAATTCAGACAAAATAACAATAACCTAAATGTGATCCAGGCACTGTAGAAAATGAAGCCTTGTATTAAGGTGTAAAGTCTAGAATATACCTTTTGTAGCTGAAATTTCAACTGCACTTTGGGAGGGTGTCAGGATGGTGAGGCACTAGGAGCCCAATTAAACCATAAGTGACCACATAATGTCCACTTTAAGCTTACCTGGGCAGTGTCACCTCATTCCCCCATCTTGTTCCTTCAATCTTGCAGGAAATCAGTGAGTCTTGTATATTTAGTTTGTGCCAATCATGTTTGAGAAGTCGGCAGTTTGTGAGATGGCAATGTGAGGCTTGTAGCAGGACAAAATGAGTGACAGTGCAATGAAGTATATGAATGATTAATAGAGATTTTTTGGTAGGTGAGTGATGAGAATCTGGTGTACTGAGGTTTGTCTGAAGCTACTGGTGTGGTTTGATATGTTGAATATGACTACTGAAGATGACTCATATGAGGTCACTACCCACGGTTCAGCATGGCATCCAGATCTTCAAAGTCTAACACTTGAATGACCTCCAATAACTATACCATCTGAGCAAGTGTTTGTACTATTCTTGCACGATGTCTCTCCTATTTTACATCTCGATCAACAGGAAATCCAGTGTTATGTTTGAAAACCTTGGTGCTCAATCTTTGTCCTGTTGTGCCATTATTCTGTATTTATCATAGAGTCATGCAACATGGAAACAGACCCTTTGGTCCAACCAGCTGATGCTGACCATAATCCCAAACTAGATTATTCCCACCTACCTGTGCTTGGCCCATGTCCCTCCAAATTTTTT
This sequence comes from Rhincodon typus, assembly GCF_021869965.1. Lineage (NCBI taxonomy): Eukaryota > Metazoa > Chordata > Chondrichthyes > Orectolobiformes > Rhincodontidae > Rhincodon > Rhincodon typus. The sequence goes on from NC_063358.1 coordinate 22,520,886, forward strand.
TCATGCACTTATCCAAATGTCTTTTAAATACTATTACTGTACCCACACTCAGCATGGGCCAGATTCACTTCCTGCACAAATCCCAGCTCCAGCTGTAACTACACAGCACTTTTCCTTTCAGAGTTGCATGGTCACTTTAAATCATGAAACCTGCCTTTAACCACTGCTGACCGCTCATGACATTGTACCCTCCTGACACCACCCCCACCTCCCCTACTCCAGGCCGCCCAACGGTCAACAGGTGCAAATTAATCTTATACTATCCCCGTTTACCAAGGCTGTAAAATACCACCTCAGGTCCTTCAGACAAAGTATAAAAGGGGCCTGTTACATTTTGAGATCCCCTCATTGCTTTAATGGGAATGTAAATATTTCAATTCATGTTTAGAAACTACCTTTGTTTTGCATCTGGATTGAAACTGTAATGAGGATATGTCAAAATTCTGCTGAATTTTCTATAAAGTCTGTACAGACCTGTATTTTTTTTTACTTATATATGAATAAAGTATGTTTTTTGAAATAAAAAAATGAAGCCCCCTTTCAGTTTTAAATGGCTGATTCATCCAGTGACTTATTAATTTTTCTTTAAGATCCCATGCAGGCAAAAAGGAAGGATACAGTTTTTCTTGTGCTGACTTTTTTTGGCGTTCACAGAACCGTCTTCTTACAGCTGAATATGCTCCAGAGTCAAGTGGATTTGGCAACAATGATTATTGCACAGGAATGAGATTCACAGGTTAGGGATGAATGCAGTCACATTTGTGACTTTGGTATAATCATGACTGCACTCATTGCATGCATGTAAAGACGCTGAGGGGTAGCTGGGTGAAGGAAGCTTCTTGATACGATTGATACCCAACATTAAATTTCATAGGTATCACTGGAATTGAGATTTTTAAATTCTGGTATCATGGGAAAGTCTTTTGAATTGGAATCTCAGTGCCACTCACACATATGTTAATCTTCAGAGGCAAGCCTGTAAATGAAATGGATAACTAGATTTTGTATCTACAAATCCAGGGAAACAAAACTGATCTTTTCAGCTTTCCAACCATTGATCGTTTATCCTAGTTCAACACTAAATGAATGGATATTGTTAAACAAGTGAACACTCCAGTTTTACTTCTTCATTCATCACTCTCAGTTCAGCTGCATTTTTATACTCGCAATGAAAGGCCAATTTAATTTAGACAGCTTTTTATTTTTTCTGACGCATGACCTTCCATACTCTTCAATCATCAGGCTATATTTGCAACCTGTATTTCATATTATAATCAACAGCAAATTAAAGATGTTAAAAAGTCTTTAGTTCTTCAGTCTCAGTGTTACATCTTTCTAGGAGTGGCATTCAAAAGACAATGTGCTGAACTTTTACTTCCGGCCAGGAAACAGGAATTGGGCTGTTTCCAGCTCTTGAAACTCCCCTCGTGAGAAGCAGTCACTAATCTGTGCTGTTCAAGGAGGCACTCTGTTAATTGGCACAGAGAATGATTGCTATTCAATTAAGGGTGGTAGGTGAGCTCCTGAACCGAGACAGCTAATCAGAGGCCTTTTGACTTGAAAGGAGTAGCAGGCTGCAGGAAAGTTAAATAAGTGACAGTGTGCTTCAACACGGAGGCACCATCTCACCAATTTAAATTAAAATATAAGAGGGTAGCTGGCTCACATTGTGTGTGGTGGAGGAGAGAGATTGCTATACAGGTCACACTTTAGCTACTCATACCTAAGCAGGACCTGAAGGCATTTCCGGAGTATTGATCTTCAGGCAAGCTGCTGGATGCCCAGTTAACCTGACAATGCCATGTAGGGAGTTTAGAGACTGTCTGGAAAATCCGGTCTGCCTCCTTTCATGCTCATAGCAAGGCTTTTGCTGATACTAATTGACTACCTGCTTCATGGACAAGACAACCTTACAAAATCCCTAAACCACCTCAAAGAAAAACAACAATCCAGGAACACCGTCAACAGTATTTAATATGTTGCTGTATACACAGCTTTTGATTAAAAGAAAAAAACTAATAATCCAGGGAATACAAGGTTTAGTCTGCACATTCCCTGCTTCCAGACTCTGGGGCTTTTGGAACAGCAATCCATAGTGTATGGTCAAATGGAAGTCAATTGTGAATTTATTCACAAAGAAGATAAAGTAGAAGATTATAATTAGTTCATCCATCCAAATAACATACATTAACCATGTCTCTCCAACGAGTGCAGATTTGAGTTGTGTTGGGGGACAGTAATTCTGTGGTGTCTGTTTTCTTTCTTCTGAATCTACATTCAGGCTCAATCAGCAAACCACAATGAGTGTAGATCAGTCACCAGACTCATAGTTAAGAACACCACGTTATCCTGATTGGATGATGAGATTTACGGGTGACAAAACAAGCTCTTCCTCTCAGAAAGCCTGCCCTACTGTCAAAATGGTTCAAACCATTCATTGCCAGATTTTGCTGGACCAGGTAAAACATAATCTTCCTTTGCTAAAAGTCCTCCAACTAAAAAGTTCAAGGCGCTTCTCTGTCGGAAACATCACGGCAATTCATTCAGCAGCATTTGTTGCTTGCCTCTCTTTCCCTAGCCTTTGTACTACCTGAGCTTTTCTTACCCATGAGCAGTATGTTGTGTGAGCAGTCTTCATTGCAGACCACTGTGCTGGAGGGGGCTGGCTCCACTATTGCTCACCAAGGGGCAGATTATCTGTCACCATCCTCTTTCAAAATAGGGATCTACGTGTCCACTTGACATGGTGGGGAGAGGAAAACCATTCACTAGACTAACAATAGGAGATGTTAGTTGTCTTAAACAAAATCTAGTTTATTATGTGTTAGCAGCAACATACAATTTACACTGTTAGAACTGACATTGTTACAGTGGCTATAAGGAGGAATCAATGGAAGATCTTACTGCTTCAAGATCATAAGCTATTCTCCTACCAAGACCAAATAACATCACCATAGTGGATGGTGCTTAAGGCACTCCTCAGCTCCCTATTTGATCCTCACACCGTTATACAACGTGCTCCTTCTCCAGCTCCATTAACCCTATCCTGAGCAAGCATTTTGACCAACCAACATTCGTTCCCGCCCACCTCCACCCTCAAAACCTCACTAACATTGTTAAAGGTACTTTCTCTTCAGTTACTCATCTTTCTTATTTCCAAATCGACCTTCATCACCAGACTCTTCAAAATCCCACCCTTTACTCTTTCACTCTTGTAACCTACTGCTTCATCTCCAAACACCTTTCCCTCTCCAAATTCCTTGCACATGCTGCGATCTCACAAATCAATGCCCAACTTTCACACTAATTCCATGTCTAAATATTTCCAATCAGGTTTCCATTCTCACCACAGCGATGAAAATGGGCTTATCACAGTTGTAAATTACCTCACATGCAACTGTGATATGGTAAACTATCTCCTGATCCTTCTTGACTAGTCTACAGTCTTTGACACAGTTGAACACAGCATCCTCCCGCAAAGTTTCTCCATCATTGTCCAGATGAGTGGATCTGGTGTTGCCCACTTTCTTTCTCATCTACCTTGTTGTATCCAAAATATCACCTTCATAGGAATCTCGTGTTACATCCACTTCAATATGTCAGGATCTTCCCAAGGTTTTATAATGGCCACCTTTTTCTATTGTCCACTTGCAAGCCTCAACTCAGTGGTATCATCCAAAAATACAAGATCAGGTTGCATAATTGTTCAAGGGATCGTCAGCTTTATCCCAACAACATCATTCCTGTGTCTAATTTGTTACATTGCTTGTTGACATTCAACATTGGATGAACAGAAATCTCCTCCAACTTGGAAAGACCAGAAAGCATTGTCTTAGGTCCCTGTCACAAAATCCATCGAAACAAGTCTTCCTGCATATCCTATCCATCACTGATATTGTCTATACTAGTCTCTGCAAACTCTGCGCTCACCCACCTCTGGCCTCTCCACCTATTTCTGTCTTCTTTCATTTGCTCTTTAAAACCTGCTTGCTTTTAGCCCTCTGTAGCTGAGTGACAAAAATGTATTTACCCATTTACAAAGAAGACAAGCTCAATATCTTGTACTCGTCAGGGCTGACATGCAAGAAGCCAAAGTTAGACAGAGAGCACTAATACATACAGAATAAGCAGAGAAGAGAATGCTTATTGGTTCAAAAATGGTTGGCATACAAATGGAGCTGGATGTTAATTTTCAAACCTAGCTGATTAAAAAGCTTATCCATGTAGGTAAAAAAAAATATATTGTTATTATTTCTATTATTAAGCACTCTGGGATGTTTGCTCTGTGAAAATTATTCTGGGAATGAAATTTGATGTTGTGTAAGCCACATGAATGCAGGGATATCACTGGAGTATCTTTAAAGTTCATATTCTGTATTAAAAGCAATAATAACCTCAAGTCCAGGACACAGCATTTTTCTGTGTGTGAAAGAATTTGAAGCTGTGTTTGGTTTAAAGTTACACGAACACAAGATTAAACAAAAATCTGGGTGTTGTACAGCAGCGTATAATAAGCCAGTCTGAAAGTGACGTGATTTAGTTCAGAAATTCTATTCACATCTGCAAGCCTCACTGAAACACAACACTTTATCATGGGTATTGAGGCATTCCTCATAGTCAATGTGAGCAAATAACTGCAACGAATGAGTAAAATCTGCAAATGTTCTTTTCTTGCAAGTGATTATGTTTCTCCTTTCCCTTGCATTTTCCTTGAACACTTTCGTTAAAAATCCCTATGGCATCAGAGCTATAGGACAGGAGATGACAGATAATTCCTCAGGCAGTAATTTCATGCATTCCTTTATAAAGTAATGTCAAACAGAATTGCAGCATCACCCTTTTATAAAAGAAAATTCAATCTGTTTAGGGATGTCTTTTGATGGCTTTAAAGCAGGTGGAATTTGAACCTGGGACTCCAGCCTTAAAGGCATGGACACTACCACTGTACCACAAGAATCCAGGGAACCTCCCAATAATTAGAAAAGGATATCAAATCGCTTGTTGTCCAACTAGATTCATACTATCAGGTGGCACACAGCTATAGCCAATATTAACAGAGGTGTTTGCTTTCAGTTCTTCTCTACACTAGGAAAGGTGAACAGCATAGACAAATTTAGATACATAACAGAAAATGTAAAATGCAAAATTAATACAGAACAATGTTTACTACATTAGTTTACTTTCAGACAAATATCTGCATTTGTTATATTGAACATCATCAAGAATCTAAAAAGTGCTACTTCTATAACATTTAAATGGAGTATGAAAATCACCAGACAAACAAAAATGTACTCCCATGGCTGAAACTTACCAGCCCTCCAGGAATGGCCTCAAAAGCATGGGGCCCATAGAATGATTAAGGAAGGTTAGTGGATGAGTGCTTGTCCACTTCCTACCAGCATGGCATTTTGTCCTTGGTGGAGATGGGTACAGAATGTACCCCCCGAACCAGAAACACCTAAGAGGCCAACAAAGAGCCTGTTCCCATTGCTGCTGCCATTTTCTCTGTGACAGGAAGAGGCCCTGTGCCCTGTGGAGAGACACTGGAGCCCAGGCACCCTCCTTACAGGCTCAGGGCTGGTGATGTCTCCTAATTGTGCACTCTGCGGCCCATGGAAGGTCACCTACTACCCTCATGCCCAACTGACAAAGGGCACTGCTGCAACAACATCTCACCCTGCCCTCACCAGCCCAGGGCCTGCCTGAATGGCCCTGGTGAGCGTCAATTCCATTGACCTCATTGGGAGGGTGGTATGCTTCCATGAATGCAATCCCAGCAGTGGCCATCAGTGGCAGTAATACTCCTGAAACAGCTGAGAGCAGGGGCTGCCTTCCAGCTACCCAGCAGCTCTTAGAAAAAGGTTCTCCTCCTTTAAAAGCATGAAAGCTCTGACAGCAATGAAGTAGTTGTCAGATAGATTTTAAAAAGTCCTTGGTCCTAAACAATCAAGACAGGGTTGTCCCTGGCTTTCAGGTCTGTCATTGGTGCACCTACTGCCCTATAAAATTCCAGCCTGACTGTCATTCATTTGAAAGATCCAAAGTGGCTTCATTTTCTTTGCCAATATCAATTAATTTTGTATTTCAATTAAGCAGGTAAATTTTAAAAAAAATTCTGATTAAAACCAGATTTTTGAGATTTGATTTAAGGGTTAGACATTTCTGCATGTTCTAGCGAGAAACTAGTGTTCTGAGGAAGGGTCACCGGACCCAAAGCATTAACTCTGATTTTTTCTTCACAGATGTTGCCAGTCCTGATGAGCTTTTCCAGCAACTTCTGTTTTTATTCCTGATTTACAGCATCCACAGTTCTTTCAGTTTTTAGAAACTAGTGTTGTTGATTTAAAATCTGATGGGTAATAACAATGTCAGGCATTAGGGATAGGTTTACACCATACACAGCAAGTGGGTCGGAGGTTAAAAGCATCTATATTTAGAGTGCAACAGAAGTCCAGTTCAAACCCAAAACAAATACATGAGAATCACCAATGAAAGAGTCAGACTGTTACTAGGTCATTAACAGCACTTTCTGCAGCGTTTTCTGCATCTGATTGCAATCTCTGAGATAGTGATGACCATGAAAAATCTCTGACTAATGTGGTGCAAGGTGTGATATATCATATATATATAAAATTTGCATGTTTTGGATTTCAAAATAGTGGCATATTGGTGTTAGTCACTTCTGTGAAGGTGAAATAAAAACTAGGGTAGATAGTTTTTCTAGAATAGTGACCTAATCCAGTATATGTCAGAGATCAGGTAGCCCACTCCATCATCACCATCACTGCTCAAGATTGTTTATTGTTTTCATTGAAGTGCTTTACAGCAGATAGAGTAAACATTGAAGCCTTGTTTCAGTTTAGAACAATCACGGATTAATTTTTGGATTAGAAATCATAGAGATTGAAAATATTTTACAACAGTTTAGGGGAGGCCTGATTTGGGTTAGAAACAAATATAGTTGCTCTCCTAGAAATGAGTTTTTCTTTTCCTGAGCAGTTAAATCAGTAGAAAAGTTTAACCTGTGCAACTTCCAGATCAGGGGTGTTTGTTTAAAAATCTGCAGGTTATTAGAAGCTGAAAGTGCCTAAGTTCTCAGTTTTGCAAGTATTCATTTAAGAAGACTCCATAGTTCACTGGACAAAAACTGGGGTGAATCAGTTAAGTCAGAATTAAAGATTTGATATGGAGGCAATATTTCTCTAGATTTGAATGTCTGTAAAGTGCTGGTCTTGTGGGATAGGTTGAAACATTATTTTACTGGGTGTTTTAAATTTTTCTGTCTGGTTTCTCCATACAGGTTGATTTTCGTTTTGCTTTTTATATAATAAACTTCTGTTCTGTTATTAAAGAAACTCTGCAGCCTTGTGTGACTATATTTCAGTGAATGACCACTACATTTACCAAACAAAAAACATCTTTTGAGTTAGATTCCATTCTGGGATCTGGCGAGTCTAATAGTATCAAATACCCTGATCATAACAGAGTTATATCAGCTATGCTTCAACAAGGACAGGGAGCTCCAGTCAGAGGATTGACCCCCCAATCCCACCTGCGCCATCCAGCAGCTCCCACATGTTGTTCTCCCCCACCCCACCTTAATCTCAAAGGTTTCCCTTCCCATGAATGCCAGCTCGAACAACTTCACTGACACTGAGCTCTCAGAACATGTCTTAAAATAGGTTGACAGAGGGAAATATTTGGGAAATTCCTGACCTAGGTAGTGAAAGTAAAGCAAAAACACAGTCATAATTGAGAACATTGAACAATTAAACAACTAACAGGCAAACAACCTTATAAGTACAAAGACCTTATATTTGCTTCTTTGTGTGGAATTTCAGATCGTGGTCATAAAAAGGTTAACTGTTTTTATCTCTACACTTGCTTCCTGACCTGTTGAGTGCTTTTAGCATGTTCTGGTTTTATTTCAAATGGCTTTGCTCAATGCACTTTTTCTGAGAATGTTCTAATACATTGGAGGTGATTTCCATGAATCTGGCACTTTGTGTATTTGATCTACTCTCCTCTTTTGTGAAATATCAGCTGTGTGAGTTGCTTATGCAGCTTGACCTGGGACCTTAGATGAGGAATTAGATGAGCTACACCAGCACCAACAGCAGAAACAGTTCACTGACCTGCTACTCCCCAGGAGCCAGGAGATGAAGGCAGTGGCGTAAATCACAGGAGGCTATGCCTGTGCTACAAGATGACCTGCTGGCCAAGCTTTCTCAAAGCAACTGTCAAAGCAACCATCGCTTTCAGCTCCTTTACCTCTACTCCTTCGGGGAGCTGCAGGAGATAGTTACAGAATTTGCTTTCTGCTGACAACAAGTGCATCACACAAAACATAATTGGCAACCCTCAATTCTGTATCTCATGCCAGGGAAATGGCTGGTCAGATTGAATGGGCACTCAGCATTGCAACCCTGGCTGGTATTCCACAGGCTAATGAGTTATTGGATGGAGACTGGTAGCAATCTGGGTATCTTCAGATCATCCTGGCCTCTGTTATATACAAGAGTTTCCACATCATAATGAATAACTCATGTGCAACAGCTAAAAAAAAATTATCATGTGTGGGTGCAAGATCCTCAGGGTGCTGCCAAGATGATTTTGCCTTGAACTCTTTAAACCTTCTTTAGTTGCAGCATGTGCTGAAGGTACCTGTGTAAGGTAAGCTGTTGTGGGTGTGATGAGTAGTAGAAGGCTCAGGGAGGAAAAGAGAGAGGGTCGGGAGATGGGTGGAATTTGTAGGATGCACATCAAAATGTACATGAAAGGACTGTTGCAAGCAGCTTTCCTGATCTGATTTAGTCATTAAATCTCCAGCATTGCATCTAAGACAATGGCACTGTACTCCTGCTACTAACCCTCTCTATTCACAGGCCATTCTTAATCTCTGAAGCATGTTTCTTCCTCTTGTTGGCAGTAAAGAGAATTCACCTGTTGGCTCCTACAGACTGATGATGTGGTGGTAATGTCAATAGATTAAATAGCTAAAGGTCCTTGACTAATGTTCTTGGGTCAAGGGTTCAAATCCCACCCTAATTTCTGTTGGAATTTGAATTCAATTAATTAATAAATATAGAATTAAACAGCTAGTCTCAGTAATGGTAACCATTAAACTACTGGATTGTTGTAAAAACTCATCTGATCCACTAATGCTTACTTAAGGAAAACATTGATCATCCTTACCTGGTCTGGCCTACAAGCCATGAGCAGAACCGCACAATGTGACTGATTCCTACCTGCACTCTGCACAGAAACTAACTGCAATGGCTCAAAAAGATGGCTGACTGCTATTTTTTCAAGGGCAATTAGGGATGAGCAACAACTGATGGCCTCACCATCAATGCTCATATCTCTGGTACGAATAAAAATAGTTGCAGCATCCACTCTTGCAAGGCATCCTTGAAGCAAATTACATGCCATTCACATTGAGAATCCATCTTCCTTTTTTTCACATCTGTGCATATCTACCAATCCTCCTGAGAGGCTATTTTTCAATGCTGAACTTGCTAAAGTGCATAATTGTCTTGTTGTAGGATTGAATGATTTAAACTGATTAAACTGTCATGGCTGACACAGGAAGTATAATTAAAATGACTTTGATCTGGAAAAAGGTTTGCAATATCGCTGCCTTTTACCATCATTTGCATCAATGACTTCATTTAGCTTCTTTTGTAAAATGATGCCTGCAGACAACAATATTTTGTGTGCAATATCTGTCCAGTGGATGTACTTGGTAAGTGCACCATTCTGCACGGAATTAAATATAATTACCTTTTCCTAGCATCTGGTTGATTTGTAGTCATTTTTGTGAAAGTTCACTTCGCTGAATGTTATCCTAAGCAGAATGATGTTTTAAACTGAAAGCATTTCATCACTTGGCTCCAATTGTCATTTCCTTACACTGCTTGCATTCACATCTAAAGGAAATCTAGATCTGACAAATTATTCCCAGGCTTTTTCTGGACCACTTCTAAAGCACTGGTTCATTTCATTTAAAAGATAGAATTTATAATAAACATATATAATTGTCACTTAGAGTGTCTCCTACATTTCTGCAGAATCTGGCCTTTTCAAACCCAATCTTGTTTAGTCCAGAGATAGTAGGAACTGCAGATGCTGGTGAATCCGAGACAACAAGGTGCAGGGCTGGATGAACACAGCAGGCCAAGCAGCATCATAGGAGCAGAGAGGCTGACGTTTCGGGCCTAGACCCTATTGGCAGAGTAGAGGCTTTCCATTGCCACACTGGCACCATCTCACCAAAAGCTGCCTTGAAGTGTGAATTGAGCCTACTGTTTCATTTTCTACTAGTAACATTTCACTGTGGCTGAATGCACATTAGCTTCAATCCAATACAAATTTGGAAAATAAACAGGGGGAATGATTTCACGGTTGAAGAGGAGGAAAAGAACAAGAAAAAAAAAACACAGTCATTTAAGGTGAATTATTGATTTTAGCTAGGCTTCCACTAGATAGCACTGGGCTTTCAGTTACCCTATTGTCACTCTCAGGGGTCAGTTAATTCATTTGGCTGGATAGCTGGTTAGTGATGCCAACAGCATAGGTTCAATTCCCACACTAGCTGAAGCTTCTATGACAGACTGTCCATCTCAACCTTTGCCCTCACCTTGAGGTATGATGACTCAAAGATTAAACCACCATCAGTCGTCTCGCTCTAATGAGAGAGCAGCCCTATGGTCTGGAAAGTCTATGGTGACTTTAACTTTTGTCAGCATCACCATAGTGGGAAGCACATGAGCTGGATGCAATTTACCTGGATGTTTTACTATCAAGGGGGGGAACTGGGTTGAGGTTGAGGTTGAGGACTACAGGGAAGATTAGCACAAGAGATGACAAATAACTGAACAACTGAGACATTGTGTGAAGAGGCATTTTTAAAAAATAATAATTTCAGCCATGCTGATAAAGAATATGTTCTTCTTTAGATAAGGACATTAATTTTACTCAGGAAGCTAAGGATTGACCTGTTTGGGAGGTCACATTGAATCATAGCTTCTTTACGTTACCTCCAGCTCAATGAAATGAAGAAAATAAGACGGATATAAATCTTCAGGATTACAGTTTAAATCCCTAGTGCATGCAATTTTATTTGGTTTAATGAGAAAATCAAGGCGACAGTTGACCTCGATTTATTTTTAAAAATGTGGGGGACAAACAGAATTTTGTGACAACATCGAAAGATGCCAGGACGGTTTCACCTATTACTCTCCTTCAGAATCAAGATATGAGAAACAAATGAGAGAGAGAGAAAGAGAGAGAGAGATGAAATGGACCAAGAGACAGTTCAAAGTTGTTTTCTTAAGAAGCATGAAATTTAAGATTTTAACCTGAAATAAATATGGTGGATGATAACAAACAAATTCTATCAATGACCTCATTTCACTTTAACTGTTTTTTTGATTTATTTGCCAACATGTAGCGAACATCCTTAGTTCAGAATCTGTAACTTATTCTTGAATATAATGGATGCTAAATGATAAACCTGCAGTATTATCCCTATGGACATTTAATTTGTACCTGAACCAAATGAATAAATTGTAATAGGTATTCAGGGCTTTTCCTTCATTAAGTCATTGATATTTGTCACTGAAATCCCTATAGCCATTATTACGACAATTTTAAACTTCTCACAGTTACAAAATGATATATTTGCAGCAAGAAATTAAAGGATATGCATTTGTAATTATGAATCTGACCTTGTAATTTTCTCGAAATCAAGTTCCTGGTCTTGGCTGTGTTACTGTGGGTTCATATGAAGTGTAATGTTTACCCACAGGGAGGAAGGGAAAATGTGCCTTCTGTCACCTGGTTACAGTAAAGTACTTGCGGAGGTCTAGAGCAGCTGGGTTTTAAAATGATCTCATGCAAAATCAAAAAAGAAACAAAATACATTTTGGAAGGAGATCATTAAAATGAAACATGGTAGTACTGAGCTGTGAATGAAGCAGCCAGGGTTGACCACTGTTCTGCAGCCTGGAATAAAACAGCAACGTTAAATTATTCTGCAACTGGGCCAGTTCTCTCCACATTCAGTGTCGCAGCAACAATCTCATCCTCTTTTACAGCCTTGCTTCACACGGTGACATATAATACAGCTGGGCCTGAAAGAGGAAGGATCAATTAATGTAGAGGCATCCTGGACCAACTGTAAAATGAAGTGAACGATTTTTAAAAACTTAAAATTTAATTTAGAAAGTAAATAAGCTCTAAAAGGACATGTACAGCCAAAATCTTTTGATTATCCTCAGAAGGAAAACTGATAGAATGTAGATTTAAGATAACAAGGTGTAGAGCTGGATGAACACAGCAGGCCAAGCAGCATCAGAGGAACAGGAAAGCTGACGTTTTGGGTCAAGACGCTTCTTCAGAAATGGGGGAAGGGAAGGGGATTCTGAAGTAAATAGGGAGAGAGGGGGAGGCGGATAGAAGATGGATAAAGGGGAAGATAGGTGGAGAGGAGACAGACAGGTCAAAGAGGCGGGGATGGAACCAGTAAAGTTGAGTGTAGGTGGGGAGTTAGGGAGGGGATAGGTCAGTCCAGGGAGGACGGACAGGTCAAGGAGGCTGGATGAGGCT
>NC_063358.1:22533894-22542664 GCF_021869965.1 Rhincodon typus
CTTCTCCCTTATCCATCTTCTATTCGCCTCCCCCTCTCTCCCTATTTATTTCAGAACCCCCTTCCCCTCCCCCATTTCTGAAGAAGGGTCTAGGCCCGAAATGTCAGCCTTTCTGCTCCTCTGATGCTGCTTGGCCTGCTATGTTCATCCAGCTCTACACCTTGTTATCTCAGATTCTCTAGCTTCAGCAGTTCCTACTATCTCTAGAATGTAGATTTAATCCTGGTTTTATCCAACAATTAAACAGAGCCTATATAACAAGAGACTGCATGCGCTATTATGACACAGATACAGACAACCAAGGCAAATCAGCCTTGCTATCTCTGCATTTACAGCACAGTAAAATTAAAACCTTCAAAGACTCTCAAAATTGAACCTAACAGTCCTTAAACAGACTTTTTAAAAAATCAACCCGAGACTTTGTGAATAATCAAATCTTGACACTGGTTTGTAGCTTAAATAAAAGACTTAGTAATTTCTTAAAAATACAACAACAATACTAAAGCAAAATTAAACAACAAAGTAATCCAACTGGTTTACACTTTAATCATGAACATCTTTGTTTTCAACACAAAAGACAGACAGATAAACAAATACAGTTAAGGGATAAATAAAAGAAAATAACAAAACTGGTCAGATTACAAAAGTGGTTTTCAAGACATGTTGTTCCACAGGCAAAGATAATGGTCTCTTGGTTGATTTTCTGGAAGATATCAACCCAAGGTCACCTTTACAATTCACTCAGATGGAGGCAGTAATACTTACAACCTAGTTTTCTATTCTCTGAGCTTCCAAGAGCTGCGCATAGGAGGTTAGCTAGAGAGCTTTCAAATCTTCATGCTGCAGCATCAACAGCCAGATTCCTTTTCTCACAGAAAACAGTCCAAAACCCAATTCAAACTCTGACTACTCCCTGGCAGACTGACCATCTCCTCTGTGAGATCACAATTACCATTCAACATCTGCCTTCTGCTTGAGCAGGAGGACTTTTCCAGACTTGCTGGAACCAATTCCCAGGTACTGGCCTTATGAATAGCCAAATTCTGTGATCCGTTTAAGCCTAATGGTGTTCTAGTGTGACAAAGCATTTGCAGAAACTTTTGAGGTAGAATAAACTTGGTGTAATGAATAAACAAAAGTTTGTTCAGTCTGTTTTCCGTTTAACACAAGCTGTTACCCACTATTCAAAAGTCATATTAAGCTCACGGTTCACAGATTACAGTTCCAAGCCAAAACTGAAAAAGGAATAAAATAAAAATAACGAAAAACCTGTGAGGGTTCTAACAATTCTCTTGGAAGAATTGCATTCTATCTTCTTCATATTCACATTGGATGGAATACTCGTGAACACGTCCACCAACTAGAGAGTTGGAAGCAACAACCCCATGGCATTTTTCAGGAGCTCTGTTGCAATTATGGTCCAATCAGGCTGTCCACTGGATGGATCAAGATTCTTGGCTCCACCAGGGGTAATTTCTCATTGCACCTTCTCGAGACTAAGAGGTACCAGTAAATCAGAGCCCGACAGTACTCCAATACTAGTAGTGCCATCAGGTACAGAGGCCACTACTAGCATTGCATGGGGCCCAAGGATCAATATCACCACTGGAGCCCTTGGCTAAAGAAGAGTGGGGTGGCTTTGAGGTGTAAGCCCTTGGCCTATGTGTGTGTGTGTGTGTGTGTGTGTGTGTGATTGTGTGTGTGAGAGTAACCAACATAATCAGCCTTCGGGTTCAGGTGCTTGAGAAGGTGGGACCCCTCCTATTGGACCACAGGGATATCGACCAGGTCTCATCTGACAGTATGGTCCCCTCCCATGACTGATTGAATACGAAAAAATGTGAGATGGGACTCTTAATTGGCCACTTAAAGTCCTCAACTGGTTTCCAGGTGGGAAGGCTGTCCTCAACCCTCCCTGCCCCGAACATAATTGAAGGGGAGTCAAGATTGCAACAGAGCTTCCACCTTCCCATTCCATTATTCAATATCTCTGCCTCTGGTCCCACCACAGCATTAAATTCCTTCACGTGCTGTGGTCAATAGTGCACTGTGGTGTCTCATGTTAGACTATAGTGTGACAGTTTGGATGTTCAGAGAGTTAGATTAGAATGTGTCTGTAAATGCTTTATTATTTCAGAAATAAAGTTCTCTCAAAGATGATGCTCTGTGTAGCATTCTATTGTTTGCCGACAAGCCTGGTAGGGTCTACAGCCCCTCACCATTTGCAAAGAGACTTTGTACCAAAGAAGTTAAAAATGATAGGATTTATACAATATAAAAACAGAGAATAGAAATTAAATATTAGTCCGGTAATTTATTAACATTATTCTCAGATTTCGAGAATATAAAAGTAATCAATCCAACATCCAAACTATTAAAGTGTTTGTGTTTATTTGGAACTCATAACAATTTTAGTACCCTACTTACATAGATAAAATGTCAAAGACTTACAAATGTATATACTCAGCCTCAGATTTGCAGGCACTTTGAGACTAAATATGTATACACTTGTTTTAAGAATAAAAACAACAGGACAGATTGGCGGACATTAGTTTATACTTTATTGCTTAACAGAAACAAGTCCAGAAGTAGAAAACAATCCACGCAGCAGTAATACAAAGCTTGTAGGTAATAAAGTAGCTGGCAATACGTTAAATATATAATTCAATTGATAGCATCTCTTGATGCCATATTCTCCAAAGGAAATGCTTGTGATTTATGAACATCTGCGGAATTAATTGTTTTACTGTTTTAAACTTACTTATCTTCTTGTAGACTATATATCATAAATATTACATTTTTAAGTGCGGTTTGTTTTCCACACAGACTAGGAGTCAAACTGCACTGAGATGGAAGTCTTTCTCTGAAAGTTGGAAGTGTGATGATTTGGACTGTGCCAATGCATTTCCAAATGCTATTGCACATAACACAAGGTTATCGATCAACTGGAACCAATTAGCACTCCACTGGCAATATTATTCAGAGAGATCACAAAATAACTGATATTTGAAGCAATGAAAATGACATCATTGTAGGCCAAGGTTAACCCACATTGTTGGTGCAGAATAAAATTTGTTGTGTTCTTTATTCCAGAGTGTTCTATACCTCATGGCAGCAGAAGTTTCAACCCACTGCCAGTGAGAGAAGAACTTATATTAAGTTATACACAAAGGCTCCAGTACAACAACTCTGTTTACCATTATAACAGAGGCATTAATATATATGTTACATATATTGTGCACTATGGAACTATATACCGACTGTGAGCGTTCAGGGAAATGATACCTCAAGTGGTCCTTTAGCGGAAGGAAGCCTGTTGCATAGCTATACGCTGCTGCAAAGTTGACAACATTTGACTGTTTCCAGAGGTTTCTTTAATCTGTTAGTTGTTCACTCCAGAAAGGTTGATAATGCAACAGCATTCTAATCAGATAAGTAGTGACATGCCAGAGAGAAAAGCAAGGTATAGCTCATTATATTAAATGACTAATTCAATAATTCTGGGATTTAGTTAAGTCTAACCGTATGAATAATCAGAATCATTAGTATTCAAGGTATGTGGGAGAACTAACAATTCTACTTTAGATTTTCTCTCTCACATCTCCTCTGCCTCTAGGGGTTTTCATCTTTGGTAGTTTGCATTCCCAACACTTGCATAGTGCACACAACTGACAACTTTGGTTCCATGGTTTCAGCCTTCAATATCCAATTTTGCTCAGTAATCTCATTATTCTCCAGAATGGTTTCAAAGTTAAGAGCAAAAGGAATGCTGGTGATGGGAATATCCAATAACAGTCTACAACCTGCAAAAGATGAATGTCTTCACACACAATGGACAAGATAGAGACTTAGATATTTTTTAAAGCAACATATTGTAGCTTTGTAATTTCAGGAACAATTCAGTTTTGCAAGTAAACTACCTGTTCAAAGATTTATTTTCACCCTTTATGTTGCATTTTCATTCAAAATGAGCACTTTCTGTCTCAAAGATTAATTTTGACAGTAGCCATTTATTTGCCTTTCTCAGAAAGCTTTAGTCTGCTCTTTTTATTATTTCTTTTCACTCGTGTCTCAATTAATGGATGTTGATTTGCTATTCTGTGTGCTGGAGAGTGACTTTGTTGAAAATTACAATCGGCGAGTGAAATAAAAATGCAAATGAGAAAATAAACTTACCACTGAAATCAGGGTATGCCAGCAGCTTGGCTGTAAATTATATATCACAGATTGCTTTTATTGTATTCCAAGAGTTTGTTCCTGCAATATTTGTGAGTCATGAGCACTTAACACCAAACAAAACTCATGAGAACTGAAACATCAAGATGAAGCCCACAGGGTGACAAGATGTGCTATTACAATTTCTGAATTGCTTTCAGATGAGGACATAGAATTTGGCCAAATGTACATCATATATGAAACAAAGGAGCACAGTTTTGATCTAGCTAGGTTAAAGTTTACATTCTAAGGTTGCAAAAGGCTTTCCTATTTGACTGGGTAAGAGGCAAGAACTGAATCAAAGAGTTGTGTAGAGTAAGAATGATTAGTTCACAGCTCACATCCAGGTGGGACTGGCACTAAAACTCACTTTCATTTCGTGTGACAAAACAAATCATGTTTTTAAAAAAATGTACCTTTTAAATTAGCAGTGATAATTTAATGTTAAATGGTGTTACCTTGCTGTTAAGAAACAATTTCACATGTTGAATATGTGTTGATAAAAATGTAGTTGTTAATGTTTTTACATTGTTTGCAACCTTATTTATGAATCAGAAATTCCAGCTGTTGTGAAAGAAAAAGCTAGAAGAATTTGGTTTTGTTTTAAGTGATTTATTCAGTTTCCCTACTTTCCTTTAGTCTTAAGTTCTCATGATTGGTCATTCAGGATTGGTTATTTTCATTAATCCCCCTGACTACATCCAGTTGTCAGTTTCCTAGTCAATCTCTCACTTTTGAATTCTTTTAATTTAGCAAATGCCAGTTCCTGGAGCTAAGCAATAACGTCCACATTTGCTGAGTTGAAAGTGATTAATCCATTACTGGGTCTACAGAGAGGACACTCTTTATGGTCCCAGAAAGTGCCACTCCAGTGGCATGCCTGGTGGAAGGCTGCTGACTTTCAAAGGAGGAAATTGCAGATGGCATTGGAAGATAATATCAAACTTCAAAAACCCAACTTCAGGTACACCATCTCAGCACAGCAACTGACAAATAACTGCAACGACAACAGTGAAATGTCTCCATACAATCATGATGGCTTCCAAACAAATAAACAATTTATTCCATGTTTCCTTCTCATTTACAGCTTTGACCTGTCTTTGCATCCTTCATGCAAAGGCTTTTTGTACGTATGGGTTGCCTGTCATTTGGAATGGCTGCTTCTACCGGTTTCATTTGAAGATTGGGAGAATACAGTCATGATCGAAGAGTCTTCGTGAAACGCATTATGGTTTGAGATGTTTTTCACTGTTAACAATATCCTGGATGTTCCTAATATTCTAGCTGTTAATCAGGCAGTTAGTAGAAAGGAAAAGTGGGTGATAGTTCTGACTGGACAAGCAGAAGTGCAGAAGTACGCAAGAATTTGTCCATCCCAGCTAAGCTGAAAAGCATGGCACTGTCAGATATTGTGTCTAAACTTGAGACGCACTACAATCCAAAGCTATTGAAGATTGCAGAAAGATTATTAGCAGTTTGGAATAAGGAATCAGTTACCCAGTCAGAATACTGGAGAGTATATAGTACCTTGAAAGTAGCTGTCAATCTATTGTAATTTTGGAGTATTCAAAGGGTCCACAATATCGGACAGATTTATGTACAGTTTAAAAAGTGTGGATGTCCACAGTAAGTTACTAACATTGGTAACCTTCAACATAGTTTACCAGATAGCATTGTCCAGGAACATGGCTTGAGGGAAGTTGAAATTAACATTCGCCAGTCATCTGCTGAAGTAAATAAACTGCAAGCTGAAGGCTCCAATGAGGCAATTACAATGTCCTGTTGTCAATACTTAGGCCAACATTGGACACAAAGTTGTCCATTTGTGAAAGCAGAGAGCTACAGATGCAAGAAGAAAGGTCACCTCACCGAGGTATGTAAGTAGAATATAAAAGGAGAAAACACTGACAGAAGGAAAGAGCAGCTTTCCTGCTCCTCTGATGCTGCCTGGCCTGCTGTGTTCCTCCAGCTCCACCCTGTGTTATCTCTGACTCCAGCATCTGCAGTTCTTACTATCTCTGAGTCACTACAAATGGTTGTCAAGAAGAGGATTCTGGGTAATCCAAGGAGGAGGATGGGGAAAAAATAGTAGATATAACAGCTTGCCTAGATCCTTCATCAGAAATGGGGGAGGGGAAGGAGGTTCTGAAATAAATAGGGAGAGAGGGGGAGGCGGATACAAGATGGATAGAGGAGAAGATAGGTGGAGAGGAAACAGACAGGTCAAAGAGGCAGGGATGGAGCCAGTAAAGGTGAGTGTAGGTGGGGAGGTAGGGAGGAGATAGGTCAGTCCAGGGAGGACGGACAGGTCAAGGGGGCGGGATGAGGTTAGTAGGTAGGAAATGGGGGTGCGGCTTGAGGTGGGAGGAGGGGATAGGTGGGAGGAAGGACAGGTTAGGGAGGCGGGGACGAGCTGGGCTGGTTTTGGGATGCGGTAGGGGGAGGGGAGATTTAAGCTTGTGAAATCCGGTCACGTTTGGACATTGAGCAGTTTTACCACCGCCTCCGCCTCCACGCTTACTTCTTCAACCGTGAACCTAACCCTCCCTCTACTGACACCTTCTCCCGCCTCCAACACACCCTCTCCTCCTGGACACCACCCCAAGGCCTCCTACCCTCCCTCGACCTCTTCATCTCCAACTGCCATCGTGACATCAATTGCCTCAACCTCTCCACCCCCTCACCCACTCCGACCTCTCCCCCGCAGAACATGCAGCCCTCCGCTCCAATCCCAACCTCACCATAAAACCCGCAGACAAGGGAGGCGCAGTTGTAGTATGGCACACTGACCTCTACATCGCCGAGGCCAGGCGCCAACTCTCTGACACCTCGTCCTACTGCCCCCTTGATCATGACCCCACCCCCGACCACCAAAACATCATCTCCCAAACTATCCACAACCTCATCACCTCAGGTGACCTCTCACCCACGGCCTCTAACCTCATCGTTCCTCAACCACGCACCGCCCACTTCTATCTCCTTCCCAAAATCCACAAACCTGAATGTCCTGATCGACCCATTGTCTCCGCCTGCTCCTGCCCCACCGAACTGATCTCCAACTATCTGGACTCCATTTTCTCCCCCTTGGTCCAGGAACTCCTTACCTATGTCCGTGACACCACCCACATCCTCCATCTCCTCCAGAACTTCCAATTCCCCAGTCCCCAACACCTCATCTTTACTATGGACGTCCAGTCCCTATACACCTGCATTCCCCATACAGATGGCCTAAAAGCCCTCCATTTCTTCCTGTCCTACAGGCCCGACCAGTCCCCCTCATCCGCTTAGCCGAACTCGTCCTCACCCTCAACATCTTCTCTTTCAATTCCTCCCACTTACTACAGACAAAGTGGGTGGCCATGGATACCCGCATGGGCCCAAGCTATGCCTGCCTCTTTGTAGGTTACGTGGAACAATCCCTCTTCTTTACCTACACTGGACCTAAACCCCACCTCTTCCTCCGTTACATTGATGACTGTATCGGCGCTGCCTCGTGCTCCCACGAGGAGCTCGAACAGTTCATCCACTTCACCAACACCTTCCACCCCAACCTTAAGTTCACCTGGACCATCTCTAACACCTCTCTCACCTTCCTGGACCTCTCTGTCTCCATCTCGGGCAACCACCTAGAAACCGATATCCATTTCAAGCCCACCGACCCCCACAGCTACCTAGAATACACCTCCTCCCACCCACCTTCCTGCAAAAATGCCATCCCCTATTCCCAATTCCTTCGCCTCCGCCGCATCTGCTCTCAGGATGAGGCATTCCACTCCCGTACATCTCAGATGTCCTCGTTTTTCAAGGACCGCAACTTCCCCCCCTCAGTGGTCGAGAACGCCCTCCACCGTGTCTCCCGCATTTCCTGCAACTCATCCCTCACACCCCGTCCCCGCAATAATAACCAAAAGAGAATGCCCCTCATCCTCACATACCACCCCATCAACCTCCGGATCCAACGCATAATCCTCCGACACTTCCGCCATCTGCAATCCGACCCCACCACCAAAGACATTTTTCCCTCCCCACCCTTATCTGCTTTCCGGAGGGACCACTCTCTCCATGACTCCCTTGTCCGCTCCACACTCCCCTCCAGCCCCACCCCACCCGGCACTTTTCCCTGCAACCGCAGGAAGTGCTACACCTGCCCCCACACCGCCTCCCTCACCCCCATCCCAGGCCCCAAGAAGACTTTCCACATCAAGCAGATGTTCACCTGCACATCTACTAATGTGGTATACTGCATCCGCTGTTCCCGTTGTGGCCTCCTCTACATCGGGGAAACCAAGCGGAGGCTTGGGGACCGCTTTGCAGAACACCTACGCTCGTTTCGCAATAAACAACTGCACCTCCCAGTCGCGAACCATTTCAACTCCCCCTCCCATTCCTCAGACGACATGTCCATCCTGGGCCTCCTGCATTGCCACAACGATGCCACCCGAAGGTTGCAGGAACAACAACTCATATTCTGCTTGGGAACCCTGCAGCCCAATGGTATCAATGTGGATTTCACAAGCTTCAAAATCTCCCCTCCCCCTACCGCATCCCAAAACCA
>NC_063358.1:22542764-22558581 GCF_021869965.1 Rhincodon typus
CTCATCCCACCCCCTTGACCTGTCCATCCTCCTTGGACTGACCTATCTCCTCCCTACCTCCCCACCTACACTCCCCTTTACTGGCTCCATCCCCGCCTCTTTGACCTGTCTGTCTCCTCTCCACCTATCTTCTCCCTTATCCATCTTCTATTCGCCTCCCCCTCTCTCCCTATTTATTTCAGAACCCCCTTCTCCTCCCCCATTTCTGAAGAAGGGTCTAGGCCCGAAATGTCAGCCTTCCTGCTCCTCTGATGCTGCTTGGCCTGCTGTGTTCATCCAGCTCTACACCTTGTTATCTCAGATTCTCCAGCATCTGCAGTTCCTACTATCTCAGATATAACAGCCGTCTTTTTTTGAGGTATTTTCAGTGTTGGAGCTGATTACCTTGAATTCTAGGAACAGTAATTACTGTTTTATAAGCGGTTGCATTGTTTTGGAACTTTGGAGAAGAAAAAGACCAAAACACTGCACTTTAAAAAAGGAGGAAGACAGACAAAGGACAGTGACCACATGGGCAGTGATTCAAACAGAGAAAGAAACTTGCAGTGCTGTCTGACCCAGCAGCAGAAACCTGCATAACCTTTGCTCTCTGGAGAAAAATAAATAAACAGCAAAATTCACAGTTAACAAGATGTAGAGCTGGATGAACATGGCAGGCCAAGCAGCATCAGAGGAGCAGAAAAGCTGCTGTTTTGGGTCTAGACCCTTCTTCAGAAATTTCTGAGGAAGGGTCTAGACCCAAAATGTCAGGTTTCCTGCTCCTCTGATGCTGCTTGACCTGCTGTATTCATCCAGCTCTGCACCTTGTTATCTCAGATTCTCCAGCATTGGCAGTTCCCACTACCTCTGAAGCAAAATGACCTTGAAGAAACCTGTGTGTGGGAGCTCACAGCTGGGGAGCAGCTAAATGGCTTTTTTAAAAGTCTAACCTTACTGTTTTTCTTTTGTAAATCTACAATAGTGAGTAGAGTTTTTTTTTTGATTATATGGTTTATTGAGATCTGTCTCTTGATTAAACTTTAAAAATATAAAAACATAGCTACTAAGCTAGCCTGGAACAGTGTTTTTACAGCAGTTAGACTGTGGGTCTATAGATTGTTAAGGTGCAAAGATGGCCTTTCGTAGATTAATGTGCTCTTCCTGTCAGATGTGGGAGATTAGGGAGAGTTTCCATGTTACTGATGATTATATCTGCAGGAAGCGTGTTAGGTTGTGAATCCTATTGGATCATATGGATCGGTTGGGAAGGCAATTAGAGGCAATGAGGAATTTACAGAAGCTCGGCGATGTGATGAATGGCAGTTGCAAGGAGGGAGATAAACTGAAGATACACTCAGGTAGATGGGTTACTGCCAGGAAAGGAAGAGGGAAGCAGGTAGTGCAGCGGTCTCCTGTGGCTATCCCCATCTCAAACAAGTATGCTGTTTCGAAAAATGTAGGGGGTGAGGACTCTCAGGGGAATGTAGCACAGACAGCTAGGTTTCTGGTGCCTAGTCTGGCTCTAATGTAACGAGGTGTACGCCAGGTTCCAAGCGATTGTAATAAGGAACTGTCTAGTTAGAGGCACAGACAGATGATTCTGTGGGCGACAGCGAGACATCAGAATGGTGTGTTGCTTCCCTGGATCCAGGATCAAAGATATCTTGGAGAGGGTGCAGAATATTCTCCAGAGGAGAGGGGCATCAGCAAGAGGTTGTTGCAGACATTGGAACTAATAACATAGGCAGTGAAAAGGATGAGATTTGGAGGAGAGAATATTGGAAGTTAGGCAGGAATTGAAAAAGTAGGTCCTCGAGAGTAGTAATATCTGGATTACTCCCTGTGCCACGAGCTCGTGTGGGTAGGAATAGGAGGATAGAGCAGATGAACGCATGGCTGAGGAGCCGGTGGAGGGGGGAAGGATTCACATTTTTGGATCATTGGAATCTCTTCTGGGATAGAAGTGACCTGTATAAGAAGGACGGATTGCACCTGAATTGGAAGGGGAATAATATATTAGCAGGGAGGTTTACCAGAGCTGCTCAGGAGGATTTATACTAGCAAGTGGGAGGTGGAGGTTGGGACTCAAGCAGATTGGGAGGAAAATGATCAGTTTGAGACTGGTGAAGTTAGGAGATGGATCAAGTCAAACAGATAGGGCAGACAGGAACAAAGTGGAGAATGCAGTAGGACAGATAAAATAAACCACATTTATTTCAATGCAAGAGGCCTAACAGGTAAGGCAGATGAGCCCAAAGTATGGTTAGGAATGTGGGATTGCGATATCATAGCAATTACAGAGACATGGCTCAGGGATGGACATGAATGGCAGCTTAATGTTCCAAGGTATAGATGCTATTGGATGGATAGAAAGGTGAGGACAAGGCAGGAGGGGGATTAGCATTTTTGATTAGAGATAAAATTATGGCTGTACTTAGGGAGGATATTCCTGGGAATATGTCCAGGGAAGTTATTTGGGTGGAACTGAGAAATAAGAAAGGGATGGTCACCTTATTGGGATTGTACTATAGACCACCCAAAATCAGCAGGAAATTGAGAAACAAATCTTTTAGAATAATACGGTGGTTATGGTAGGGGATTTTAACTTTCCAGACATACACTGGGACTGCCATAATGTTAAGGACTTTGATGGAGAGGAATTTGCTAGGTGTGTACAAGAAAAGTTTCTGATTCAATACCTACTAGAGAAGGTGCAAAATTTGAACTACTCTTGGGAAATAAGTCAGGGCAGGTGACTGAGATGTCAGTGGGGGAGCACTTTGGGGCCAATGACCATACTTTGATTAGTTTTAAATTGGAGGAAGGCCAATTTTGACAATATTAGGCAAGAACTTTCAAAAGTTGACTGGGGGCAGATGCTCGCAGGTGAAGGGACGGCTAGAAAATGGGAAGCCTTCAAAAATGAGATAACGAGAGTCCAAAGACATTATGTTCCGATTAGGGTGAAGGGCAAAGCTGGTAGGTGTGGGGAATGCTGGATGACCAGAGAAATTGAGGTTCTGGTCAAGAATAAGATGGAAGCATATGCCAGGTATACACAGCAGGGATCGAGTGATTTGCTAGAAGAGTATAAAAGCAGTAGGAGTACTCTTAACAGGGATATCAGGAAGTTAAAAGGGGACATGAGATAGCTTGACAAATAGGGTTAAGGAGAATCAAAAGGGATTCTACAAATGCATTAAGGAGAATAGGGCAACTGGGGAGCGAATAAGGCCCCTTATAGATCAGCAAGGCTGTGGAACAGCAGGAGATGGGGGAGATATTAAACGAGTATCTTGTATTGGTGTTTACTGTGGAGACAGATTTGGAAGATAGAGAACGTAGAGAAATAAATAATGACATCTTGCAAAATGTCCATGTTACAGAGGAAGAGGTGCTGAGCGTCTTAGAATGCATAAAGGTGGATAATTCCCTGAGACCTGATCGGGTGTACCCTAGAACTCTGTGGGAGATACTTGTATCATCGATAGCTGCAGGCAAAGTGCCAGAAGACTGGAGATTGGCTAACATGGTGCCACTGTTTAAGAAAGGTAGTAAGGAAAAGCCATGGAACTGTAGACTGGCGAGCTTGACATTGGTCATGGGCAATTTGTTGGAAGGAATCCTGAGGGACTGGATTTACATGTATTTGGAAAGGCAAGCACTGGTTAGGGATAGTCAACATGGCTTTGTGCATGGGAAATCATGTCTCACGAACTCAATTGAGTTTTTTGAAGAAGTAACAAAGAGGATCGATGAGGGCAGAGTAGTGAATGTGATCTTCAGTAAGATATTTGACAAAGTTCTTCATAGTAGATTGGTTGGCAAGGTTAGATCACACAGAATAGAGGAAGAACTAGCTTTTTGGGCACAGAACTGGTTCAAAGGTAGAAGATAGAGGGTGGGGGTGTTTTTCAGAGGGTTGCTTTTCAGACTGGAGACCTGTGACCAGCAGTGTGCCACAAGGATTGATGCTGGGTTCACTCTTTCCATCATTTATATAAATGATTTGGATCTGAACATAGGAGGTATGGATAGTAAGTTTGCAGATGACACCAAAATTGGAGTAGTGGACAGAGAAGGAGGTTACCTCAAAGTACAATGGGATCTTGATCAGATGGGTCAATGGGCTAAGGAGTGGCAGATGGTGTTTAATCTAGATAAATGAGAGGTGCTGCATTTTGGAAAGGAAATCAGGGCAGGACTTATACACATAATGGTAAGGTCCTGGGGAGTGTTGCTGAACAAAGAGACCTGGGAGTGCAAATTCATAGGTCCTTGAAAGTGGAGTCACATAGACAGGATAGTGAAGGCGGAGTTTGGTATGCTTGCCTTTATTGGTCAGTGCATTGAGAGTAGGAGTTGGGAGGTCATGTTGTGGTTGTACAGGACTTTGGTTAGGGCACTATTCGAAAACTGTGTGCAACTCTGCTCTCCCTACTATAGGAAGGATATTGTGAAACTTGAAAGGGTTCAGAAAAGGTTTACAAGGATATTGCCAAGGTTGGAGGATTTGAGCTACAGGGAAAGGTTGAATCGACTGGGGGTATTTTCCCTGGAGCATCAGAAGCTGAGGGATGACCCTATACAGGTTTATAAAATCATGAGGGGCATGGATGGGGTAAATAGGCGAGGTCTTTTTCCTATGGTGGGGGAGTCCAAAACGAGAGGGCGTAGCTTTAAGGTGAGAGGGGAAAGATTTTAACGAGACTAAAGTGGCAACTTTTTGATGCAAAGGGTGGTGTGTGTACGTAATGAGCTGCCAGAAGAAGTGATGGAGATGGTACAATTACAACATTTAAAAGGCAGCTGGATGGGTATCATGAATGGGCAGGGCTTAGAGGGATATGGGCCAAATGCTGGCAAGTGGGATTAGATCTATTTAGGATCTCTGGTCCAGGGCAGTCCAAGTAAAATTGGATGGAGCCCCAGTGGACATGGGACATCAGTCAGTGTAGTTCCAGAATTGCTACACCATCAAAAATGAATCTGTATCAGTTGGAGAAATCAAGCAGAGAATTAAGAAGTTATGGAGGAGAGAAAATCTCTCTCATGGGAAAACCGACAATTCCAGGCACGACTCAGGAGCAATGGGTGAAATTATCTATTATTATAGTGAAGAGTGAAAAAAAGGCTGTGGTCAGAAGAAGTTGGTTAAAAATACTGAAGTTAAACTGGAAAAAATGTTTTTTTTCAGAGAAACAAGCGTGATCACCGAGTATCCTCTAGTGAGGCTGGCCACCTGATCCGAGGTTATAAGGCCAACACACAGATTCAGAGGAATGTTAGATGAGTTTACTGTAAATACAGTAAATGCTAGAGATCTGAAATAAAAACAGAAAGTGCTGGAGGAATTCAGCAGTTCTGGCGACATCTGTGGAGAGAGAGAGGCAAGTTAATGTTGAAGTCCAATGACTTGGAACTCGGTCATTGGAATTGAAATATTCGCTCTGTTTTTCTCTCCATAGATGCTGTCAGATCAGCTGAGTTTATGTAATACTTTCCATTTTTAATTCACTGCACATCTTGTCTTTATGCCCGAAGGAGAAAATGGAGCAAGAGCTGAAAAGACTGGAGACCATGAGAACATTATCTCAAAAGTTGTACAGAGTAATTGGGCTATCTTTATGTGGTGGCAGGAAAGGCAAATGGTAGTGTAAAAATATGTCAGGTTCAGGTACTGGAATGTCATCTACCAAATTCACCAAATTTCAAGGATCTGTTCACTCTGCTGTCAGGAGGTCAGATTTTTCAAAATCAGATCTGACAAATGCCTATCTGCAACTTGAATTAGGTAATGAGTCAAAGTCATATTTAACAATTAATTTCCAAACGGGTCTATTTCAGTTTCTTCCGCAATGAACCACATTTTATAAGGAATTCAGGGAGCCAAGTGTTATTTGTCTCCAAATGGACAGACCCATGATGGGCAGCTGAAGAAGGTGCAGCAACATCTGGAAAAGAATAGAGCTCTGGTGAAAACCGTTAAATGTGAAATGTGTCACACTTTGTGGAGTATTGGGTCACGGGGTAGACAAAGATGGGTTACTTCTACCCAGATTAAGGTGCAAGCAATAGGTATTTCTGGGCCCATTTATTTTGAGTCTGCTGAATTTATGACAGTAAATTCATAACAAGTTTGTCAACTTGATTGCATCCATGGAACAAACTCTTGAAAAGGGGTGCTCTGTGGGTTTGGACAATGGAGTGGGACATAGTCACAAACAAAAAACAGAGGTTGCTGGAAAAGCTCAGCAGGTCTGGCAACATCTGTGAAGAGAAATCAAAGTTAATGTTTTGGGCCTGGTGACCCTTCCTCAGAAAAGTGGGACAGAGTGTTCAACTTGTGTAAATGTAAGTTGCAAGATGGTACAATGCTTATACATTATGACTTGTGCAGAAAGTGTAAACCAGTATGCGATGCTTCTGCATTTCAAGTAGGTGCTGTGATCTTTCATGCTATGGATGATGGTGAGGAGAAACTGATCACATTTGCCTTGTTCTACTTCAATATCCGGCAAGCAAAATAACACTCAGGCAAAAGGATGAAGCATTGTCTTTGAGTAAAGAGATTTCATTAATCTTGTATGGTATTAGTTTCATAAACAAAACTGATCATAAGCCACTGTTATTTTGAAACCCAAGACTCCAGCGCACATTTTAACTAAAGCCTGAATGCAGGGATAGGTCTGATTTTGTCTGCATATAAATAAGACACTAAGTATAAATGACCAGATGATCAATGCTTTGCCAATGTGATTCACATCTAATGTAGAACCTAACAAGCAGGATGTATTTTTCTTTTTGCATGTAAAAGTTTTGCCAGTCACAGCAGATGACATTGGCAGGGCAACTCCTGGGATCCCATAATTGTCATGGATGTACAACTATATGGCATATAGATGGCGAACACAGATACTGGGTTTAGAAATCAGACCATGTCTTACCCATAAGAATGAGTAGACAGTTGATAGAAGTTTTGTTAAGTCCAGAACCAAGAGCTGTAATTCGAAAAAGTTACAGAATGCCGTTGCTATGTTATTTTCATGATCAAGATTTAGGGGTGCGTTTGACACAGAATCTAGCAGCAAGTAATCTTTCTTGACCAGTGTCAGATATGAATGTAGCAGATCCAGTGAAAAGGTGACTAGTATGTCAAGTTGTAGAGCAGACCAATGGTACTTTTGCAATTATGGATGTAGCCTGAGTGTGGCAGAGGTTTCACATTGATTTTGCGGAATATGACGGGCAATAGCTATTCATAGTGATAGATAATCATTCAAAGCATGCTGAGATGTTTCCAATTAATTGAACAGCAACTACTAAAACTTCAGAGATTTTGCATAGTTTGATTGCTGCTTTGCAGAGAAAATAGTGTCTGACAATGGATTCAGGTTTGTTCCAGAGCGTTTTCAAATTTCCCAAAAATGAAGATTGAGGTAAAATACATTTGATTTCCCCCCATTATCCTGCTTTGACTGAAATAGCAGAGCGCACAGTACAAATTAAGTAAGTCTGCTTTTGTTAAACAAATGCTAGATAGAAACTGCAAAAAATGTCAGATTTTATTGAATAACAAAGCTAGCTTTTTTTTGTTTATTTATTGTAATGCATCTGATACAAGTACTGGTTGAATGCCAGTTGAATTGCTTTGTATAAGGCAGCTTGGAATGAAGTTTTCGTTGCTGAAGCCACATTTAGCACAGTTAGAAGATAAACAATCCAGACAGAAATAGAGCTATCAAAAGGGTACAGTGAGTGAAAGAGGCTGAAATTGAACTATTATCTTCAGATAAAAGAATATTATAAACTGTTGAAATGGCTACCAGACAGAGTCAGAAAAGGAGATGGTCCTCATACATATTTTGTCAACATGTTGGAAGTGAGAAGGTTAGGTATGTACATGTAGATTATGAAATGATTTGAGAAGAATCAAATTAGTCTGATTACTTGGATCATTGATACACAAGTAAAATACTAATAGTTGTTCCAATACACGTTGTGCCTATAACCTGTTCAGATGAGGTTCAGTGTCAGACAGACATGTCTGATGAAGGAGGAAATTCAGTTGAAGATTTAAAGCAAAAGCGGAGCTTGTTCAAGAAAACTGCCCTCAGTCTTAGGCCATAAAAGGTCAACGTCCTTTTCCACATTCAGCAAGTTTAAGCAAAGAAAGGACAAATGCTTTATCAATAGGAAACCAGTGGTTAAGTTCAATTT
The DNA here is from genome assembly GCF_021869965.1 of Rhincodon typus. NCBI lineage: Eukaryota > Metazoa > Chordata > Chondrichthyes > Orectolobiformes > Rhincodontidae > Rhincodon > Rhincodon typus. The sequence goes on from NC_063358.1 coordinate 22,550,964, forward strand.
GTGAATAAATGGAACACAAGATATATATAAGTTGTATGGAATTTTAAACATTGTGTAATATATTCACTAAAGAGTGAGAAATGTAACAATTCCCTCCTGTAGCACGAGTAAGCCAGTTTAATGCTTCGTTGACTTTCCATATTATAGAGTCATAGAGGTCTGCAGCACAGAAAAATAGATCCTTTGAGTCTGCATGGGTCAAAAAACAAGTGTGTGGTTACTCTAATCTTATTTTTCAGCACTTGACCTATAGGCTTGAATGCCTTGGCATTGCAAGTGTACAGCAAAATATGTTTTAAATGTCATGAGGGTTTCTCTGCCTATCACCCTTACAGGAAGTGAGTTTCACATTCCCACCACACTCTGAGTGAAAATCTTTCCTCACATCTCCTCTAAACCTTTTGTCTCTGTCTTAAATCTATGTCACCTGGTTGTTGATCCTTCCCCAAGGGGAAAAGTTCCTTCCTGTTTACCCTATCTATGCCCTCATGATTTCATACATTACAATCATGTCTGCCTTCAGTCTCTACTGCTCCAAGGAAAACAACTCCAGTCCATCCAATGTCTCTTCATAACTGAAATTCTCCAGCCCGGGTAACATTCTGCTGATTCTCCTCTTCACCATCCCCAGCACATTCACATCCCTACTATGAAGTGAATCCCAGACTGTACACCATACTCTAGCTGTGACCTGAGCAATTTTTTAAACAGTGTGCAAACTGTTCAGTTTATCCTGCAAAACTATCATAGGTATCACTTGGCTTTGGGGATTTACACTTGCTCAATAAAATGGAGCTGTGACAATGCTGTCACTTTAAAAAATTATTTTATCTTGATTTTGTTTTGAAGAGAGGTTGTAAGGGAAAGGTTGTAAAACAGTCTACCAGAATCATTAGAATAAACGACTTGTGAGGCCTTGGGGTTTTTTTGCACCCTAAATGGGTATGGCCAGCTCTCACAGATCAGGGTTTCTGAGTAACGTCACAAGCTGTTTGGGGTTTCAAAAGAGTTGGAAGTTTCAGTGAAAATGTCTGTTGGCTGCTATACTCTCGAAGGGTCCCGACCTGAAATGTCAACTTTCCTGCTCCTTTGATGCTGCCTGGCCTGCTGTGTTCATCCAGCTCCACACTGTGTTATCTCTGACTCCAGCATCAGCAGTTCTTACTATCTCTGAATTTTCTCTTGATGTTTCTTCCTTATAGATTGGAGAACTGCATGTAAGAATCTGTGTCTGAGCTGGCCTTTTTGCCAAGGGGTGTGTTTATGGAATGTTACCATATTGGAACAATTAATTAGTGATGGGTACTGTATCTATTATTCAGTTAAGTTTTCCAATCGTTAAGTTAATCTAAATTCCACTTTCTTTTGTTTATATTTTAACTACAGTGTTTAAATAAATTGTGTTTTGCTTAACATCAAGTAGTTTGACCAGTCGCATCACATCTGGAACATGGCACTTCACATCTGCCTTTAAAATAAGAAAAAGTTAGGGTCTAGGCTACCTTCCCAAAATATTTTAAGGGGGTCTGTTGTGGTCCATAAAAGATCTGAGGCTAACAGTGTTACTGGATGTAAAGTAAGGCTCATGGAAGTGGAAACATACCTGTTCTTCCTGATTGAGAAGGAAGTCTATAACAGAGCTTTAAAAAAAAATAACTTAGTTGGGCCATCTCTGGTCAGACTACTCCTTATTTAGCAGTCTGTGGTTGGACTTGGGTCAAATGTTCCATATTTGTTTTGGATTCTGACAATTAAGTTTAATTTGATGCTGCTGAAATGCTGGGAGTCAAAGTAACAAGAAGATGTCAATACATCAGAAATGCTACAAAAAGTGCCCAACAATTATTTCAACTTCCACCTTCATGATTGCCACTGGGTAGGTACAGTTAATTAATGATAAAGAATTGCTCAATGCTTTGTCCTGGGAGGGAATCTGTGAAGATAGGCAACAAATCTTCATTTGAATATGTTTGCCCTATGGAGTGGAGCACTTTTTCAAATTTGAGGAAATGAAAACTAAGACAGATCCAATGACTGTGGATTGTGCCGAAACAGGAGGCGAAGAACTAATTAAAACCGGAAGTGCTGTGCACTGTATATCAATGTAACGCATACTGTTCCATTAATTCTATAATAAAAACAGAATGATCAATTCACAAGCGAGTGATTGGCTAACAAAAAAATACCAAATACGCTGTTCAGAGCCAGGTCAATTTTTGTTCTTACAGTAAAGCTCCTGATTTTTAAATTCATCGTACTTGAGCATTGCTGGAATAAATGATTCATTTTTGTCAAATTGGTGTCATGTTGGTATGCCTTAAATCAATAGCTCCCAAATTTATTTACCTTTTTTTTAAGACTTCTCCTATTTAAATTCCCACCTTGCTTTATCTATTTAATCTGTGCTCTGAATGGTATTGCAAACGTGCTCCACAAGCCTACGGGCAGATGTATGATCTGTTATTATTGAATCATCCTAAAACCACCGAATCACTTGTGTGCTGGATTCTTTGTTCTAACACAAAACATCATCTCGAAAAGCTTTATTCATCACACAGAAACCTCACAGAATGAATGAGATTATTTTCCTCTGTGTACACTTAAAATCAATGCGAACAGCTCTGCAGTCAGTTCCTGTTAAGTGAATTGTCTATTAGCCGCATTAATATCTTTCTTTCCATCAACATTCCTGAACCCTTTTCTTATTGGAAGTGACAAATATTTTCCCCGTATTTCTTTTTCTCTAAAATTGCTTTGTAGCATTGTTAAGAAATAACATATAAGAAGAAGCTCAATAGACTTTAGATATTAAATGGGAATGGATGTAGACTAATCATTGGGCAATAGATTTGCAATCAAAATCGATGGATAAGATTAAAAATGGTGCTATCATGTGTTTGGCTTTGTACTGAGGAAATGCAAAGCAATGATTTTTTAACTGCTGCACAAATTAAAACCTGTTGTGCCACCACTAGCAGCAATCACATTATAATTGTTAATGTTTCAGTCCGGATGTCATCAAACATCAACTGCTTGTAGCATGATTAGAGACAGAAAAAAACTGTAGATGCTGGAATCCATGGTAAGACAAACAAGAGGCTGGAAGAACACAGCAGGTCAGGCAGTATCTGGAAGAAAGGAGATGTCAACGTTCTGGGTATTACTCTTCTTCAGGGTAATGAGGTCAGGAAGAGCTGCAGATAAAGGGGTGAGGGGAAGGGGTGGAGGTGGAATGGTGATAGCTGGACACCGGTGGTAGGTAAGAACTGGTTGGTTGATGGAAGGGATGAATCTGATTGGAGGCTGGAAGGGAGGGTCAGTAGGTGGAATGGAAGGGAGGAGGTGGGGCTGGAAGGGGAGCCGGGGGATGGGTGGGAAGGTTATTTGAAATTGGAGAACTCAGTGTTGAGGCTGTAGGGTGCCCAGGTGGAAGATAAGGTGTTGTTCTTCAAATTTGTGTTCTGAGTCACTGCGACACTGGACAAGGCTGAGGACAGACATGTCGGAGGGGGAGTGGGATGGGGAGCTGAAATGGGTGGTGACCGGGAAATTAGGTTGGCCGTTTTGGGCCAAGCGAAGATGCTCGGCAAAACAGTCACCTAGTCTACCTTTGGTCTCACAGATGTAGAGAAGACCACATCGGGAGCACCGGGTACAGTAGACTAGTTTGGAGGAGACGCAGGTGAAGCTCTGTCTCACCTGGAAGGACTGTTTAGGGCCCTGGGTGAGGGAAGTGGTGTGTGGGGGCAGGTGTTGCATCTTCTTTGGTTACAGGGGATGGTACAGGAGGTTGGGGGGTGCGGTTTGGAGTGGTTGTTGGAGAGTGTGGCATGAAATAAGGAGTGGCAAATGAAATGGTCCTTGTGGAAAGCAGAGAGGGGTGGGGAGTGGAAGATGTTCCAGATGGTGGGATCTAATTGGAGTTGGCAGAAGTGTTTGAGGATGATACATTGGATGCGAAGGCTGGTGAGTTGGAAAGTAAGGACAAGGGGGACCTTATCTTTATTATGTTTGGAGGGAAGGGGGTGGTTTAGAGCTGTGGAGTGGGGAATGGAGGAGGCGTGATGGAGGGCTATCTGGTTGACAAAGGGGGGAAAAGAGTGGTGTTTGAAAAAGGCGAACATCCAAGATGCTTGGGAGTGGGACGTCTCCTCCTCAGAGCAGACGTGAAGGAGACAGAGGAATTGGGAAGAAATGTGGACATTATGTAGACATAATGGGAAGCTAAGTAGACATTAAATTAAGCGTGGAAATTGAAAGCTTTTCTATAGGAGTGGAGACCATTGCTGGTGCTACACAAAAATAGAGTTTGCTACTAGTAATAGCAGCAAAACTCTACCGTTGGGAAATCTCCATCCTGGACAGCAAAGATAACATGAATGTAAATTGAAGAGCTGCAGTTAAAATCTGTTCTCAAGTGAGCCAGAATTTAGGAACTTACTCTCCTGTTGTATATTTTGTCTAGTGCAGAGCATAATGGAATCAGGAAGGATTAAAAGATCTCATTGAAGGCTCGGTTGACACTATAATCTGTGGAAGCAGTGATCAAGCTGATGCTGGCAGCCAGTATGTTACAAGCAGTTAAATAGGAGGCTGCAAGAACACAATAGGTTCAAAGTGACTGTATTTCTTTCTCCTGTGCTGCTGGACATTGGAACAGACAGAAATTAGCGTGAAAAGGCCACTTTGTCTATTAAGTCCACTCCATCCAGCCTCAATGCAGAGACAGCCAGGTGTGCGTGTGTGTGTGTGTGTGTGTGTGACAAATGGATTGAGACAATCAGAGGACTATACATAAAATCTGAACAAGCACCCAATAAATTCAGACTTCAGAAGTGTTCTAAGGAAGAGTCATTCGACTCGAAGTGTTAACTTTGATTTTCCTCCACAGATGCTGCCAGACCTGCTGAGCTTTTCCAGCAATTTCTATTTTTGTCTCTGCATCTGCAATTCTTTTGTTTTTTAAATGCATACAAGTCGGTAAGAATCATAGCTGTTTACAGCACTCAAGGAAAACAATTGATCTATTGTGGTTTATTTTATCATATCTCATAAATCAAGAAGCTGACAGGCTTGGTTTGCTTTAGCCCATCAAATCTTCTCTCTCTAAAACCAACAAATAATATTGTGCAAATGCCAAACCAGAATCACACCTTATTTTGTCGGTTCGCCATTCAGCAATTTAGGTTAAAATTACCCCATTGCGCTAGAGCTGGTTCTTTACTGAAACAGACCAAAACCAATCCCACAGTTCTGATCTCTTCTCAATAATATGTATCCTCCCCAATTCAAATCAAAAACATACCTACTTTTCCATTCAAATATTCAGTGTCATCTATTTCAACTAGTTCTTGTTGCAAAACAATACAAGAGTTAACAACTTTCTGCCAAAGGTCATTTCTTCAGAACTTTCTCCTTATTTGGATTGACAATTTTTATTTTTCCTTACTCACCCTATCAAAATCCTTTCTAATTTAGAAAAAAAAAATCTATTAAATCTCCTCAGTCTTCACTGTCCCAGTGGAAATATAAGGTGAAAAAAGCAGTATCAAGTTTTTATCAGCTCAGGTATAACTGGGTCGAAGGCAAGGACAATCTAATTTATTACTTTATACCATATTCTCAGTAGACTTTAAATTGGAAGGATTTCAATGTCCAAATGGAATAGTGGCTTGCTTTCGTGGACAGCCATTTAAAATTAGGCTCTACCTCATTTAATATTTTAAAGTATCCTTCAATTCAGATTTACCTGGAGTTGCATAGATGTTCAGTTAGGCATTCTGATATGAATGGGAAGAACTTAGTGACTAAAATGCCACAAGGTATAATTTGGATGTCTGCCCACTCCTAAGAAAGCAAATCTTTGCACCAAATCACATCCTGTACTGACAGTGTGTGGTAATTATAGGTTTGTTTACCACCACCTCTCTATCAGCCTCTCAACTGTCTCTTAATTGTTAGCCTGGTTGTTTCACCTCCAGTATTGGCTGAGCAGAAATTTTCCCAAATATTGGGCAAACAAAAGCCATTGTGTGTAATCTTATAGGAGTCTGAGTGACATGCACTATTACGAGATTGTGGTAGAGTCAGATGAGACATTTAACAAAGCTGATCTCAACATCAGGAGCATGCTGCTCCATCTTTTTATGCTTTTGACAAACAGCACGGCTTGTTTCTCATTAAGCAGCAATGGTTGCCAATTAAAGGGGGGATTATTGCCAGCTAAGTGCCTTGTTAGTGGCCCAACTCTCCTCATTAATGTTCAGCTTTCGACCTTTCTAAACACACCAAATATCGAGAGAACTAGACATGAAATCAGAGCAAGTACCCAGTGAATTCAGACTGCTGCATCTATTGGACCAAAAAGGGTCACTGAGCACAATCCACAGGCACCAGCAGATACATCTGTTGTCCACGAACATTGGAATCTGGCATTTGTTAACCCTCCTGAACATTGTGGCATCTCTCCGAGATACTGTCAGGTCACTCTGGAACCACAGACAGTGCACACCAGCAATTAGTATTGACGCTGAAAGACTGCAGCAGGGACACTTTGCATTCCTGGGTGGGCACTTAGCTCACAGACTGAATCAGGCTGCATCTCACGGTTGCTCATTTGCTCTGTTCTGACTTGCTAAGTTAGCACCTATCTGCATGCTTGAAGCATCCGTGTGTTGCATTGTCTTTTCTACTATGCAATGCCTCATAGTGCTTTGGTGCTTCAGCTTTTGTCATTTTTGTCAGTTTTTATTTTATTGAAGTGATCTTTTGCACAGACACACAAACAGGCTGCCTTTCAGCAGAAATGTGTCCTGGGAAGGGGTAGGATATCCTGCTGTACAACACATCAAGACAGCAATTTTAAACTTACAGCATGTGCCAACTGTCTGCACATCAAATGCACATTTTTTCAACAAAATGGCCATGTCAGAAACTAGTCCTCAGTTCAGTTAAGGAGGGCAGTCTTGGTACCTTCAGCCGGGGGCACAGTCCATATATGACCACAGGCTTGACCACAGTCAATCATTTGCTTAGGAGCTTTCAAGTAGGGGAATGTGTTCATCTGCCATCTGGGAAGTTGGCATCACTCTGTCCTGTACAGCTAGCACAGCGGTCAAGGGAATCACAGTATTGTCAGTCAGGGAGCTGCAAACGCAGGGGTCAGGCTCTGTTCCTTCATATTCCGGGGGAGCTTGAAATTGGTTAGCACTCTGGGGCCATTCTGGGAATCTGTTCATGGTGTGCTCAGGAGGGTGCCGTGGGGGCATGTAGGGGTAGGGCATGCCAAAGGGATAGGGCAGTCAAGGCTGGTGATGGAAAGCAGAGGTATTTGTAGAGCTGAACATAGGTAGGGTGATAGGGGCTTGGGACTTCTTAGTATATACGGGTGGCATGCTACAGGAGGAGGCAATGGAGGTGTAAATGACAACAATTCCCATTATGACATCCATAGGGAAGAACAGAGGAGCGGAGTGGGCACCATTAAGGTGCAGTGCCAGGGTTCAGGGGCAGGGGGAGCAGTTTTAGGGAAAGTTTAAAATGATGGGTTTAATACTAAATAAAAACCAGAAGAACCGTCCACAAGACGATTTGAGATCGGAAGAGCGTCGTCTTGAGG
>NC_063358.1:22558981-22594242 GCF_021869965.1 Rhincodon typus
TCCCTAATTGGACCAGATTAACAGCCCCAATCAGGGAACTCATATTCATGAGGTCCATCTGCAATAGGGATAATCGTTACAATCACTACAGGCATATGCAATCAGTGTTAATTCCAAGATTCCAGACTTGAGGAAGAGCTTGTAGGGTATTTTCGTAGTTAGGCAAAATGTAGTGATGTGTGGTTAATTGGAAATCCAGAGGTAACTAATGCATTTCCTGATTTGTAAGTAAGGAGTAGTAGATTGGAACCGTGGTCTCCATATTAATATTGATCTGACGTGCATGTGAACCTTCCTTTTTTGTTAAAATGTTTACAAGGCACATTGATTGTGTACAAGTTTCTCTTTTACTTCCTTGGTCGCTGGTGGCTGAAGGTATAGGCACTAATGGTGGAATGGTTGAATGTATAAAAGATATGCAAGAGGCCAGAATTGGAGGAATGCAGATATTTCAGCTTACGAAATAGAGGAGAGACTTTCAGAATTTTAAAAAATAATGCATCTTAGTAATAGTCAATTATTGATTACACAAGCACAGAATCCATTACTGTGACACTGCTTAAAGAACCTGCTTTCCCTAAATGGTCTTGGCTACAGAATTACTCATGTTGCAAATCTGCTAGGCTGATAATAAAGACAGCAGAAAAAAAAACACTGATGGAAAGTAGGAAGAAGAAAAGTAAAGAGCAAAACATCAGGGGGAAGGTGCACAGAAAAACAAGCAAATAAGCAAGACGTGAGGGAGGAATTTAACAGGGAGAAGGCAGACAGGCAGGGTGAGGAGTAAGCAAGGGGGAACAAATGAGTGAGAGAAGTAAAAATAAGGAAAGCAAATAGAGAAAAAGAATGTACAAGCAGAGATGGGACTGAGAAGCAGGATGAGTGAAAGCAGTTAGCACTAAAATGGAAGTTTAATCATGTGGTGGAACACATATATTTTGAAAGGGAAGGAGATAAAAAAAAAGGTCACTTCTAAGCCAGGAACAAAAACAAAGTTGCTGGAAAAGTTCAGCAGATCTGTCAGCATCTGTGAAGGAGAAAACAGAGTTAACTTGTCGAGTCCGGTGACCCTTCTTCAGTTCTGAGGAAGGGTCACCAGACCCGAAACGTTAACTCTGTTTTCTCCTTCACAGATGCTGCCAGACCTGCTGAGCTTTTCCAGCAACTTTGTTTTTGTTCTTAAAATGATGGGTCTCCAGATGAACATGGGGTGGGGTTTTGGGTGGAAATGGGCTAACTGGGTAATGGAAGTTCAAGTGGAGGGATACCTGCAATGAGGTAGGGCCCTGCATAGGCAGTGCAACTGGAAAATGGCTGGGAAAATGTGGGCAAAGTCAGTACCAGTTTGATGGACAAAAGTGTAGGATCCATGTTTCCTGGATGACAGAGCATTGTAGCAACAAATACATGAATAATTGTTGGCAAAGCCCAGCGACATTATACTTGCATTCATCTCATTGCCCATTTGCTATGCATGTAGAGTGGAGTTGCTTAGGGTTAGAGAGTGGTTAAAGACAATTTTCACCATGACATTGATGTTTGCAAATTGAAGCATTGGCACTTCAATGATAGTGAAGTTAGCAGCAATGAGGTTACAAAAGGCCAATGCTGGTCAAAACCTACCCATTATTCTTGTAACTTCCAAAAGTGCTATGAAGATGCACAACATCACCTTATCACCAGTCATGTAAGCTCAGCGATGGTCTGTACTGAATGCAAGGAGAAATTGAATGAATGAATGATGTGGGTCTGGGATGGGAATTTTGTGCACACATGGAGGCAGAAGCTGAACGAATGACTGAGACACGGCCCTCATTATTGGGCCGTGAAACTGTCTCGCTGTAAGAAGGAGAATGAGCAGCTGTCATCTGCATAGAATGCCAACACCGACTCTTTGGAGGCATCAGGTCATTTTCACCAAGAGTCCTGGACCCTACTGCTGGTGGGATGTTGCTCGCTGTGGCTGCCTTCCTAAGAAGGTGAAAGTGGATGCAGTTAGACCAGGGCCAGCACCTAGCCCAGGGGCAGCAGCAAGAGCACCCAACTCAGGGACAGGTCACAGCCATAGGGGCCTTCAGGATGTGTGGTGTACACAGGAGGGCTAGAGTGTTCCAGCATTGGAATGGTGGCATTAATATTTAAAGACCATGTTGAGGGCTTATAGTCAAGATCATCCAGAGGATTGGAATAAAGGAATTCAATTTGTGTGTGTGTCCATCTCTGTGCGTGTGTGTGTCTTTCTCTATATGCGTGTGTGTGTGTGTATGTGTGTGTGTGTGTGTGTGTGTGTGTGCACCTGTGGATTTGATTCAAGTGTGTGTGTGTGTGTGTGTGTGTGTGGGGGGCTTTGGATTTGATTCTCTCTGCAGCACTGCAGCAGATGTTTCCATTCAGACCCAAACGGATGTTTGACAGATGCCGTGAAAGGATGTAAAGATGGATTGAGCTTTTTTTCAGAATTGAAGATATTTCTAGTCTTTTTAGGAAGAATTATGGATCATTATTATGGTATGACATTTTGTAAAGGCTACTTTAAAACATTGGACTGGAAAAGGAATGGCATATTAATGTTACACATTATTATAAATGTGCAAAAAGACCACAAAATTCAAGGGATTGTTGTTATAAAATGAAACCTCACCACACTCATCAGAGTGTAGGACCTATCTGCTTGATTTGATGGCATCAGATGCAATTAGGTGCAAGTTACTTTGGTGTAATAGACATTGTCATGGACACTATGGAGAGACTCCAGTCTTTGTTTTGAGGATACTCGTCATTGTGTTGTGTGGGATAGGATAGATTTCAAACAGATTTAGTAACTCAAAACTGGGTATCCATGAAGTACTGCGAGTCATCAGTAACAGCAGAATTATACTCGAATTCAATTTGCAAACTCATGGCCCAGCATATCCATTATTTTATCATTACGATCCAGCTGGTGCATCAACACTTGTCAATGAAGAGTATTCAAGGGAAAGTATACAAGAAGCAGCACCTAAAAATGGTATGCCAACCTGGTGATGCTATAAAACTGGACTACTTGAGTGCCAAACAGCATACGCAGCAAGTGATAGACAGAGCCAAACAATTTCACAGCCAATGGATCAGATTTAAGCTCTGCGATCCTACTGCATCCAATTTTGAATGACGGTGGGCAGTTAAAGATTTCACTACAAGAGGAATCTCCACAAATATACACATCCTCAATGATGGGGGTGTGGGCAGCACATCAGTGCAAAACATAAAGCTGAAGCATTTGGAGTAATCTTCAGACAGAAGTGCTGAGTGAATGATCCATCTCAGCCTCCTCTAATAGTGCCCAGCATTACAGGTGCCAGTCTTTAGCTAACTCCAATTCACTACATGTGATACCAACAAATAGTTGGAGGCATTAGATATTGCAAAGGCCATGGGCCTAACAACATTCTGGCAATAGGACTGAAGATTTCTGCTCTAGAATTTGTCACACTATAGCCAAGCTGTTCCAGTACACTTACAACTCTGGCATCTACCTACAATGTGGAAAATTGCCCAGGTCTATTCTGTGTACAAAAAGCAGGACAACTCCAACCCAGCCAATTACCACCCCCTCAGTATACTTCAGGCTACTCTTGATCATCAGTAAAATGATGAAAGGGATCATCAACAATACAATTGAATAGTAGCTGCTCGGCAATAACTTGCTTGACAGTACACTCTTTGGATTCTGTCAGGGCCATTCAGTTCCTGAACACATTCCAGCTTTGACTGTCTGACTGTATAGACAAAAAAGCTGAACTCCTCAAGTGAAATGACATATCAACGCTGTAGTTAACCGAGTGACCACCAAGGAGCCCTAGCAAAACAAGAGTCAATGGGAATGGGGGGAGGGGGATAACTCTTTGCTGGTTAGAGTTGCACCTAGCACAAGGAAAGATGGTTATGGTTATTGGAGATAAAGTCACCTCAGCTTATCACTGCAGGAGTTCATCAGGGAAGAATTTTAGGGCCATCCATCATCAGATACTTCATCAACGACCTTTCCTCTTTTATAAGGTCAGACGTGAGGACATTCGCTAATGATTGAACATACTCAGTACCATTTGCAACTTCTCAAGTACTAGAGCAGTCCATACCTAAATGCAATCATATCTGGACAGTATTCAAGTTTGGGTTGACAAGTAAAAAGAATATTTGTGTCACACAAATGCCAGGCAATAATCATCTTTATCAGGAGAGACTAATCTATCATTCCTTGGCAATCAATGGCATTCCATTGCTGAATCTCTCATTTGCAACATTCTGGAATTTACCAGAAACTGAACTGGAATAACCATATAAATACTGCAGCTACAAAAACCCATCAGAGGCTGGGAATCCAATAATTCACCTCCTAACTCCCCAAATCTTGTCCACCATCAACAAAGCTCAAGTAAAGAGTGCGATGGAATGCTCCCGAGTTGCCTGGATGAGTGCAGCTCCACAGCACTCAAGAAACCTGACATTACCCAGGATAAAAGCAGTCCATTTGATTGGCACCATGCTGATGAACATTCACTCCCGTAACCATTGCTGCTCAGCAGCAGCAATGTGCTATCTATAAGATGCACTGCAGAAATTCACTAAGGTTCCTCAGACCACCACTATATAGAAGGACAAGGGGAGGAAATACATGGTTACACTGCCACCCACTGGTTCCTCTACAAGCTACTCATTATTCTGACTTGGAAATATATCACAGTCCCTTCAATGTCGCTGGGTCAAATTCCTGCAACTCCCTCCTTATGTGCGTTGTGACGTGCCTACACCAAATGGACTACGCCGGTTAAAGAAGGCAGATTACCATCAACTTCTGCCAGGCAATTACAGATGGACAATAAATGCTGTCCCAACCAGTGAAGCCCAAATGCCATGAAAGAATGAAAGGGACAGCTGCAGCCTTTGTAATACATGTGTCGATCTCCACATCACGTGACAGATTGTTGTTGACGGTGGAGCTGAGAAGCCATGACCAACTTCCAATGTCTTCTTGCCAATGCTAATGCATCATAACTTCCTCAACCATGACATTTTTCTTCTTGGTGCTGATGACCAATCAAACTTGTTTCCTGGCATGAGCGAGTCAGTTAATTGTTTTTTAGTGCAGCATCGTCAATGTACAGCAAACCTCTGGTGAAGACTTGTTGCACCTTTGTATAGATTTTAAACAAACAAGGCCAAACAGCGTTCCATCAGTTCTGGCTGCAAATAGACACACTCTGCAGATGACCTGAAGACAAATGACAGTAACAAAGAGAAGAATATGCCAAAGTGTCAGTGACAGAATATAGTCCTGTTTGACCCTACTACAGAATATAAAGGGGTCTGGTGTTGCCCCTTATTGTTAATCTTACCCATCATTTTGTCATGGAAAGAGGAAATCACATTGACACCTTCAGTACATGACAAATTTTCTCCAGCTGCTCACATACACTGCCTTTACTCACATGGTCAAATGTCTTGGTAAGATTGATGAAGGCAATATATAATGGGTTCCTTTGAGCAAACCATTCCTATTGCAATTGTTTGACTGAACATCATGTCAATTGTTGATTTTTCAGATTGGGTACCACACTGGGTTTCAGGAGAGGTAAGTTGAGACACAAGTTGCCGTCAGATAGGGAAACAGGGGCAAATCATTTCCCACAATGCTCAGTAGGAAGAAGTCTTGATAACAGTTTCACTGTCTGTATTGTACAGGTTCACCACCTTTGCATCTTGAACATCCTGGATGCCTGCTCCCTTCCTCCAGCAAAGAATAGGAAGATCATGTAGCTGCTGCAGAAATGCCAGTTTCTTGCGCTTGAAGGGTATAGCACCAGACCTGGCACTTTCCCCATAGGGTTACGATCCCAGCTGATGGAGTAACTGGAGAAGTCAGACTCCAAAGTGAAATCTGGCTTGATAGTCAATAAGTTTTATTTTTGATATTTGTTTACCAAGGTGGTCAATCAACTAGCATATCACGAGAGGCTGCCAAAGTTTTGTTAATGAAAGAACACAAATATGTCTGACACAAAAGAGAAAACATTGTGTCATACAATACAAGAACTATTATATCAGGTATAAATATACAAACCTTTTACCCTTAACAACAACTTTATACATGCTCAAACTTCAGTGAAAGGCCACCCTACCTCCATTTTTAAGCTCTTTCTTCAGTTGACAATGCTGTAATTGGTTTCTTTTGAGCAAGTGTCAGCATTCACTCAATTCCATTTACTTTCGTTAATGTCTCTTTCCAAGGCTTCTGAACAAATAGAGCTTATTTATTATTGAACATGGGTTCCTTAAACTCATGTCTTCCACAGATTTTTGCTTCTGGTATTTTCTTCTGAGCAACTCAGGATATTTCCTTCAGCTCTGACAGTTTTGGATACTGTTATGAACAGTAGTGTGTCTGTTGCCACAGACCACTTCTCTCTCCACCTGAACCAGCACTCTTTGTTGGTGTGGTAACAAGGTGTAGAGCTGCATTTTCTGGATCCACTGATTTTCTGAAGAAGGGTCTAGGCCCGAAACATCAGCCTTCCTGCTCCTCTGATGCTGCTTGGCCTGCTGTGTTCATCCAGCTCTACACCTTGTTATCTCAGATTCTCCAGCATCTGCAGTTCCTACTAACTCTTTGTTGGTGTACCTGTTTATAATAATGCCTTCATACATCTCTTTGACATTCTCTATCTTGAAGGACATGGGAATATTCTGGTAGAGTTGCATCCAATTGTCTTTGTCACACCACCTAGCAATCTGTTGGATTTTGTACTGAACAGCTCATAGTACATTCAGGATATTCTTGCACAGATCTCTCTTGTAATTAATGAGAGTTGGCTGCTTGGCATCAATGACAAGTCCCAGCACAGTGGTGAGAGCCCAAGAATCAGCTGTGCTTTGTTTTTTCCATTCTTACTTCTCTTGTGTTCAAATTATGATATTTTGGACATTGTCTCAAAGTATGTTTCATTTTGTTTCTTTGTTTCATGTGGAAATGCTCCTGTCCAACTGAGTTGTGAAACTGTTGGTTTTTACCTGGATAGGCAGAAATGCTGATATAGATAGTAGGGTAGCATTCCTGTTTTAAATAAAAACACGTCGAGTGTTGCATCCCAACCCTAGAGCAGACCAGAGACTGATCTGTATCACAGTCAGTGCTGTGGTAGCTGCGTGCAATGAGAATGCTGTTCAGAAATCTTGTAATGATCAGATCCAGCTGGTTCCAAATCCTGGATTGTCCAGACAGTATCATTTATTCTGAAGGGCGATGTTAGTAATACAAAGCTCATGCAGACAGCATATCTTAAGTCATGTATCTTTCTTATTTATCTATCTAGACCATGAATTCAGAGGCAGGAGGGCCATATCTCATGCTCACCCCCATTTTACATTGAGATTTGTTAGCGAATAAATATGTTCTGACATAGGGACTTTGCTGATAGCAATGTTAATCTGCTCAGAGAGCTCATTGATTACCTCCGTAGTGGAGTAGAGCACTGGAATATAGATATCATGAGATAGCAAGAGCTGCAGATGAACATACAACATAGAACAGTACAGCACAGTACAGGCCCTTCAGCCCACAATGTTGTGCGGACCTATTATCCTACTAAGATCAAACTACCCTGCATACCCTACATTTTACTATCCTCCATGTGCCTATCCAAGAGTCGCTTGAAGATCTCTAAAGTATGTGACTCCACTACCACCGCCGGCAGCGCATTCCACATGCCCACCACTCTCTGTGTGAAGAATGCTGGAGTCAGAGTCAATACAGTGTGGAGCTGGAGGAACACAGCAGGTCAGGCAGCATCAGAGCAGCAGGCAGGTTGACGTTTCAGGTTTACACCCTTCATCCTTTTGACACCCTTTTGGCATTAGCGGAAATGAAGTTGACAGTGATGTCGGTGGAAGTGAAGTTATCAGTGATGTCAGTGGAACTGACGTTATCAGTGGCATCAGTGGCAGTGGCCGAGGCAACTGCATGGTTAACAGTGCCAAGCGAATTAAGGAGGAGGAATTTGTGGGTAGAGTTGGGTTCTAGGGTAGTGGAGCAGTCTGTGTTTGGAGGTAAGCACAAGCAAGTTTGGCGTACCTACGATCTTCGATGTCTGATAGGGTGGAGAAAATGCATTTGTTGAGGGTGTGAATCCTGCGCAGAATGGGTGTAAACCTGAAATGTCGACTTTCCTGCTCTTCTGATGCTGCCTGACCTGTTGTGTTCCTCCAGCTCCCCACTGTATTGATTATCATGAGGTTAACTGGCCTTGTCTGAGCTGAGAAGCAGATGGAGAGAACAAGTCCTGAATTATTTGTTGGGATTTCTGTCATCAAGAATAAAGAATTCCTTAATGCAAAGCTTATAACTTGCACACATAGTTTCTCTGAAAGCTTCCCTTGCCAGATGAATGTCTTTTCTTTCAGTGATCTGCTCTCGGTAAGTTTGGTTTCTGCAGGCAAGCCACATCAATATGCAGTCCATCAAGAAATATGTCAATCATTGCTATCATGTAGCATGTTATCCAGCAAATACAAGTCAGCTCCATGCAATTTCCTTGATGTTCCAGTTTATTAATTCAAGAGCCAAAACCTTCTATCTCTTTCTTTGTTTTGTTTGTCAGCATGGTACAATGGATTCTATTGACCTGTTGATCAAAAACTTTGAGCTCCAAGCACCCATTGAGGCAGATGGAGTACTGTGGGTCAGTACCTTAGTAGTCAGGGACTGCCCAAGAGGTGAATGGTGGCTGACCAGACAGATAGGATAATCCCTTCTATTGCTAGAGACAATCCATTGCACCAATCGTCTACCTCAATTGAATTGGGCTTATCACTTCTAACCGATTTCTCAAATGTTGTTTAAGTGCTTTGAAGGGAAAGTGAAGTGTCATTAAGCCTGATCAAATTTTGTGACCCACTTAGTAAAGTTCAGCCCAATATCACTGGCCTCGAATCAGAATAATTTAAAGGTTTAAATTGGGTTTCTTCTTTTCCAACTTTTACTTATTTTTCCATCTCCTAAACAATTATTATATCTCTCCCTTCATTTTTCTTTCTGGGCCTGACTTGAGTCTTATTCCTCTGTTTGTTTCTCAATATTAAATATCATTGATAATGCAGAAATAATATTGCTCTTGCAATTCACTAAGATCTTAGCTGTCTCATTACCCTTGCCACACTGTCATCAGCTTGCACTTCCAGCAAGTTAAAGCATAAAGTAAATTTAAGCAGAACACTAGCTGCAAGAGAAAGGCTAAAATATCAGTGTACACCATAAGATGCCATCACCCAGTAATATCTGACTTATTGTTTGTGTGTTTCAGGGTGTGCAGGGAGCAATGCTTGGCTGAGATACTGTTTAACCTATACCTAGCTAACTCATCTGCAATGAGTTGCTCATCCCAACACAAGCCCTTCACTATAACATTGCGAAGAGTTCACAATACTCCTGGGAACACGCAAAATGCTATTTTGCTGAATGCATTGGAAGTGACATTTTGATGCATAGAGAATCTGGTTTGTGACTGAACATCTCAATAGAACATGAAGGTCAAGATCCTTCCTGTCTGCTAATGTTGCTACTAAGTGAACGGAATGACTGTATCCCAGGCAACGTCAAACCCATCAGACAGTGCGACATACAGCTAATCAATTTGTAATGAATCCTGCTGGTCTATTGACTTTTCTAATTAAATGTTACTCAAAGAACATTATTTTTCTTTCACTTTAATTACATGACTATGCTTCTGTTTGCATTAGGACTCACGCTATTCATACAAGTTTCCTCTACAATAAATCTGACTTTTTAAGAAGTGTTGTAGCTACATAAACTCTCCTTCACATTAGCTCCTACATTAAACAATTTAAAATCTAATCAGACTATCAAACTCGAAATACAAAAAAATGAAAATGCAATGAATATGCAACAATTCAGTTAGTATATGAAGGGAATGTTTTTGCATCAGAACTGTGAATGCATTTACCTAGACTGATTTCTCTAGAAATTGCGCTTCAACCATTTTCTGCATCCCTTTCAGTTTTATTTAGTTTTTCATTTGTATTTGTTATGATTAGCTGTCTCTACCTCATCTTAATCTAGCTTGAATTGAATTAGCTTTATCGTCACACTTACTCAAATGAGTACGGTGAAAAGTTTATAAGTCTCCACTTTCAGTGCCATCTTAGGTACAGAGGTACCTAGGTATAAGCCTTAGTTACAGAATAGAGAAATGAAGAAAAAAAGTTACATTACAACTATAGACAGTACAACCATAGGCTTACTGTACAGCTTTCTGGTGGACCCAACTAAACTGTCATTATCTTCACAAACATCCTCATCTGCTCTTGTCAGTCAAGTCAAAGTTCAAAGCTGGATTGTAGGTCTATGGCGGTAGGGTTTCTTCCAAAATAAAGACATTGATTTCAAAGGGTGGTAAGGATACAGTGTGCAGTGAGCAATGTATCTGAGGAGAGTGGGGAATTGGGGGTCTGGATTATCTCAAACAAATGGGCTTCATTGTCATGACTTTCACAGCTCTGTACAAATCCAGGCAGGTTTACTATCTGGACAGCTGGCTAAAGTGCAGGGTCATTGGTAGGGAGTTGTATCCCATGACCAGTTCTTTTGTGCCCAGTGATCAGCTAATGTTATCTCATGACTTTAATGGCTTGGAGTGAGGAATAAGGAGTACAGTACCATGATTTGCAGAAACCATCTAACAGCTAATGCTCATGCTCAATCCAAATTGTGTGGAGTGTGACTGGGCAGCTAACAGGAAAAGTATAAGAAACAAATGGACTGGGAACTAGCAATATTCATTTTAATGTGGGCGCATGTGCAACGACGAGTCAACTTTATATGTGCAGTGCATCAAGCAGATCATACAGAACAGACAGGGAGGAATATTAGTTAATATGGTGAGGAAATCTGCAACAAATACAAGAAAAACAATTAATGTTTTGATAATAAGCATGTAAATAGCAAATGAATGCAGGGTGATGCACTTAAGAACGTGGATTAAGGATGCCATCGACTCTTTGGAAACTAAGAATCTGATTGGGGCAGAGAAGCAAAGGGATGTATTGCAACACCTTCTCATTAAAAGTAGCAAAACACAAAATACAATAGATGCTGGAACTTTGAAATAAAAGCAAACAAAAATTCTGGAAATAAAATGCTTTGCAGGTCAAGCAGCAACTGTGGAGGGAAGAACAGAGTTCTAATGTAAGGTCACAGACCCGAACCATTAACTCTGTCTTTTGCCTTGCAAGTAATATCTATCTAAGTATATACAATATTTTCCATTTTTATTAAAAGTAGCAATTCTGGTTAATAAAGCCATAAAAATTGCAAACAAAAGACTGGGATTAATTTCTAAAAGAAATTTAATTATGAAGGAATATGGCTATGTTAGGCTTAAATAGAACTTGGGTTTGTCTGCGCTTAAAATATTCTAATTGGTCCTTTGGTCCATTAGACCAAAGTTGCCTCACAAAAACAATACAAAAGACTCACACTTTAGTGACACTACTGTGATCTTATAAACTTCGCAACTTTAAGAACTTCATGGATTGAAAGAATCAGCGATAATTCATTTTTGAATAATTTTTTTCTCGAGATGAAAGGGACAGGGAGAAGCTGTTATAAGGGAATTAAAAGCAAGTGCCCATTTCACATCCCTGGGTAGGAGTCAAAGGAACATAAACAAGTTGCTCAGAGATAGTAAGAACTGTAGATGCTGGAGTCAGAGATGACACAGTGTAGAGCTGAAGGAACACAGCAGACCAGGCAGCATCAGAGGAGCAGGAAAGTTGACATTTCGGGTCGGGACCCTTCTTCATAAATAGATTTATTTCTTCAGAAATAAACAATTTGTTTCCTGTGGGTGAGGAGATAACACTGTTCGATAACCCGCTGCCTCGTGAAAGTTAAGCAATTAAAACTGCCTGCAGAAGGTATGTCCTCAAGAAGAGAGGTTAATTGCAGGAAAAGCTATGTTTCAAGCAGACAGCTAACCCTGAATGTAACAGGGAACAGGGGAGCTATTTCTGATAAGAAGGCAAGCTACAGACTGGAGGTCTCCAAAGGAGTAATTAGTGCTAGAGATGAAAGAATCTAAATGATATTAATAACATTACACTCCAAACTTGAAAGAGAGAAAATTGTAAAAGAATCCAACACCGCAACAATTCAGTAGCAGAACTTCAAAGAACAATACTGCATAAGGATCAAACCCTGGACAGTTGCAGAGATAGTGGAACTGTTGCTAAATTCCACCATTAATCGGGTGATAGCCAAGTTGAATTGTGAGGCTTAACTTGGTTATTTGAGGCATCTTATTTTGGTTGCTTCATACAATAAAATTTAAATCATTGTTTCAGTACTTGGTTGTCTGTGAGATTTCTTGATATGTAGCTGAATTAAGGGAAATTTATGGTGATTTACCCACAACACTATACATGTTGTTGTACGTTTGGCCAAATTGTAGCTCTCTATGTATTACTTCTAAATCAGCTGTCAAAGGTAACTCAAAAGTAGCTTAGCTAGGCCATAGTGAAGTTCAGAGCAGTTAAAAAGTGTGAAATAATCCACACCTATAACAGAATGACTAGGTTATTGCAGCAGAAACTATCGCAGTGCTGTACTGCCTTAATTTGTTGTCACAGATAATTCTCGACTTCTTTAATCTTTCTCCTTGGCTATCTGGAAGAAGACTTCAAGTATGCACCACTTTCTTCAAGAGTTGATTAAAAGGAGCCCTCAGTTGGAAGAAACTAATGATGCACTCCTTTTCTAGCTTTCTGCAATTCTGTAATTTCAAAATTGTTTGATCTTTGCTCCTCTGAACCATTCCTGTTCTAAGTGCAGTACAGAAATAGCTAATGCAATGTTGAGAAATTGATAAAAAGAAAATTCTTTTTAATCAGGGAATGTGGTAGTGAGATTTTTGCTGGTCTCATCAATGTAGGAACTCATGACGATCTGTTTTGTCTCACACTCCCCTTGGATCACTCCAATAAAGCCCTGTACAGCTGGACCAAAAAGGTTTTCATCGTCCTTTTATTCAGAGGAATGTAGTAGAGTGTTAATTATGCGAATCACCTCAGGATGTTGTGATGTTCCTTTTGGTGTATCACACTCCACGTCAAAAAGCTCCAGTAGGGCTCCATACAAGAAAAGTCACACCATGAAACCATTGTTTATTGACCTGCATGTGACTCCAAATCCACAGCAATGTGGTTGATTTTCAACTGCCCTCTGAAATGACCTAGCAAGCCACCTACTAATCACTACAAAACCTCAACAAAAAAATGAAACTAGACAGAATACCTGGTGCTGAACTGGGCACTGAAAAAGACAACAGCAGAAACAGCCCTGTCAACCTGGAAAGTCCTTCTCACTAATATCTGGGGGCTAGTGCCAAAATTGGGAGAGCTGTCTCAAAGACTTGTCAAACAACAGCCTGACACAGAATTGTAACTTACAGACAAGAATCGAACCCTAGACACATCCAGAGGTGGACACTGTTGGTGGAATCACAGCTAGGTTCCACCATTAATCAGGTAATAGCCAAGTTGAGATGTGAGGTTTAACTCGCTAACTTCCTTTATTCATTCATGGGATAAGGGCATCACTGACCTGGCAGCATTTATTGCCCAGAGGGCAGTTAAGAGTCAACCACATTGCTGTGGGTCTGGAGTCACATGTAGGCCAGACCAGGTAAGGATGGCAGTTTCCTTCCCTAAAGGACATTAATAAACCAGATGGGTTTTTCCTACAATCGACAATGGATTCATGGTCATCATTAGATTCTTAATTCCAGATATTTATTGAATTCAAATTCCACCATCTACTGTGGCAGGATTCGAACCTGGGTCCCCAGAACATTATCTGGGTCTCTGGATTAACAGTCCAGAGATAATACCACTTGGCCATTGCCTCCCCTATATATCCTTCACTGTCACTGGATCAAAATCTTGGAATTCCCTCCCTAACACCATTGTGGGTCAACCTATAGAATGTGGACTGCAGCAGATGGCTTACTACCAGCTTCTCAAGGGCGACTAGGGATGGGCAATAAATGCTGGCCAGTGATGCCTGCAACCCATGAGTGAATAAAAAAGTAGATTGGTAGCTTTAGGCTTTCATTTGATTGAAAAGACATCGAACCTCTTTGTTACTGTACAAAAAGTTTTACAAGAGTGATACCACAACTGAGACATGACAATGATTCTAACAAAGAGAAGGCAGAGAGATATATTTAGAGTTATGAAGGGAATCAATAGGTTAGTCACAAGAAGCTAGCTCTACTTTGGGGAATCCAACATTAAGGGCTGTAAACAATAAAATGCCATGTTTGGTCACGCAAGTATCTGAAAGGAGGAATACAAGGTGAAGTAGTCTCTTTATTCATTAACAGGATGTGGTTGTCCCTGGCAAGGTCAGCAATTGCTGCTCTTCCACAATTACTCTCAAACTGTGTGACTTGCAAGGGCATTTCAGAAGCCATTTAAGTGAAGTCATATGTAGGCCAGCCTGGGTGAGGAGAGCAGATTTCCTTCCCTGAACAATATTTGTGAACCAGATTTTTTTTTTTTTAATTTAATGATCAGTGGTCAGCATTACTGAAACTAGCTTTTAATTCTAGATTTATTAACCACATGAAATTCCACCAGCTTCAGAAGCAGGGATGTAGAGACAGTTGAAGCACCAGATTTTCACTGCGCTATAGGCTGAGGAACTGAGGTAAAAAAAAATTGAGGTTACAGAGACACCATTGGCACAATGATGGAAGTGCAGTTTACAGAGATAGTTTCCATTATAAATATACACAGGGATTTACAATGGGAAAAGATAATGCAAATGTGTGGCAAAAATCTCAAACTAGAAAATAAAATATATATTCAGGAAGAGCATGGAATTGCAATATTCTAGATTACAATCACACAACACATTTGCCAAATAAAGTTTGGGTTACAAAAAATGTAGAATTATTTTTACTTTAGCAGAGTAGAACAGTCTTGTTCATCCATGACATATCTGGCATGTTTACTCTGGGTGAGATATTATATCAGAATTACCTCATTCTGTTTACATAGAGCCCATCTTCATGATGGGGCCCTTATTGATATGGCAGCATTAAATGTCCATCTTTAATTTTCCTTGAGAAGGGTCAATACAGTGTGGAGGGCTGGATGAACACAGCAGGCCAAACAGCATCATAGGAGCTCTGCTCCTCTGATGCGGCTTGGCCTGCTGTGTTCATCCAGCCCTGCACCTTGTTGTCTCGGATTCTCCAGCATCTGCAGTTCCTACTATCTCTAATACAGTGTGGAGCTGGGGCAACACAGCATGTCAGCTCTTGCTATTTCCTTGAGAAGGAATTGAATCCCTGCAGCCCTGGGGTCAAAGTATTGCCAGTGCGTTGTTCGTGAGTTTCATGACCACAATGAGCTAATGGCAATATATTTCCAAGTTCAAATGGTTTGTACCTTGATGGTGTTGATTTTCCCATCAATGTTCTGCCCTGGTCCTCTGCTTGGTAGAACCTGAGTGCTTAGGAAGTGCTCTCAAAGATGAGTAATTTATAGGATAGATCTTCCAATTTTTTGCATATGCTAATGATTCTGAAAGGGTTAATCCTGCAGAATGCATAGAGCTCCACCCAATCAGAAGAAGTCAAACTGGCTTGACTTCACAACAGTGAGATTTCCAGTACACTGAAGAATAGAGACTTCTGTAGACCAAGGAGTAGTACTGGACATTTACAGCTTTAATGACTTTACGACTTTAAAAACTATTCATACAGTCAATTGGTATGTACAGCAGCTGAAAAGTGAAACAGCCTGCACAGAAACTCAGGCGAAGATTAACAAGAACGAGACAGCACTTTATGTTACCTCAGACCTGGTAAAAAGCACAGAAGCAAGTGTGAGCAAGAAGTTAGTCACACCTGGCAGTTACAGATTCAGGAGGAAGTGAATATCTGAAGGAGCAGTCCCAATTTGAGGTTCAGCTTGAAAGTGATCACACATTAGAAATCTGTAAGTAAAGTTAAAAATCACCGTTGGGCAAGTGGAAAACTTCAAATTAACAATGCAGAATGCGCTGACACATCTAGAAGTTATAAAGGTATACTTACAGCTCATAATGAATGTTGTCGCTGTATTGAGTGGTGACCATGAGACATAGTTACTGTAGGGAAATCCTGGGCCATAAAGTAATCTAAACCAATTTTGCAGCACTAGTAACATTGTCATGCAAGCATTAAGGTGAGAAATGGACAATTTAGAAGCCTAACAGAGACTAACAGAAAAAGAAAATAAGAGGACTATTGAGGCTGTGATAAGAACAAGAAATCTATCATTCAGGCAGGAAGAATTTATTGAGCCCATAGGCACAAGGTTTTATTTCAGAAAGCCATGGAGAAGGCCGGCCATTACTTTGTCAGTCATGAAAGATGAGAAATCATTTCTTTGGTCCGCAAGGGGCAGGCAACCTCCATTTTGCTGGCAGAAGGTAGGGAACCTCCATTTTGACTGGACAAACACAAGGAAAACCCCAGTAAGCAGTAGTGAAATATAACATCACTATCTTACAGAATTGAAAGTTTAAAATAAGGAATTTAAAACATTATTGCAAAACAGCAGATTTAAACACCTTTAAGGCATAGAGAAAGAAGCAGAATGGATATAATATGGGATGAAAAGCCTTTCAAGCAAGGAGAACAGAGCAGCATTGAGATATTGCAACATTGAAGTTAGAAAATAAATAACCATGTCAGGAAGGAATGGCAGAAATAATATTATTGCCTGGCAGATTTAATTTCAACATGGGCTTGATAGAACACAGGATTGGACATCTTGGAGAAGACAGCTGTTAAGATCCAGATTTGCTTCCAAACTAGTCACTATATCACATACTGAAAAATAAATACACTATTTTGTTTAATAGGACCTACAGTTGATGTTATGGTTTACAATACAGAAATGAATAAATAGAAGAGCTAAGAAGTTCTAGAAATTCTAAGGGAATATTTCAATCTTTGGCTTCTAAGGACGAAGTACCAGTACCGGTGACAGAGCAGTCCTCCAGGTCAGCAGCAATCCTCAAGTAGCATGGCTGAGAATATGTACATGTTGAATTTGACAATGAGACAACAACAGAACCTATATCTACAATTTGAATTAACAGAGTTAAATGCTTCAACACAGAAATATGAGCAGATTGCAAATGAAATGTTCCACTTACAGATTGAAGATGAGCTGCAATTGACTCCATGGGAGTCAACACTGAGGTTGGGCAATTGCATTCAAAGACTTAGGGCACAGTTCAAAAAGAAGTTACGTGGCACAGAGCTCCAAGATACAGTCTAGAAAAGAAATCTCTTTCAAATATCGAGTATTTTGGACACAAGGTAAATACTTGATTCAACAGAGGAAACATTTTTATGAAAGAAATTCATGCAAAGAAATGTTCCCCCAGGTGACGTTATGGGGAAAACACTTGATTCAGCTGGGATGAGTTCCACTATGAAAGACAATCAGATGATGATGGGTCCTCCAGACAAATCAATGCACCAATTATCTGGTTTAGAAGGAATGATGTCTCCAGTGAATAACATCCAAAAGATTAAAATTCCTTCAGTGCACAAACTTTAGAGACCATGCAGAGACAAGGACGAAATCAAAGTCAACACTTCTCAAGCCAAAGTCCAATCAATCATCGAGATTCAATGTGGCAACATTCTTAAAGAATCATGAAACCTCCAGACAATCTGAAATTGAGAAGTCTGAAACTTGGAGGAGATGGGGTCTTTAGTAAGTGTAACTATATACATCAGTTTATACATGTTAGCCATGGATAAAAAAGCATGGGGGAGAGGAGATGTTGTATTAGTTAATAGTCTAGAAAGCTTTATGTTACTGAATGCTTAAACTCCATCAATCTGATGATGTCATACTGGCTTGGGTGGATAAAGGCAGAAGAGCTTTGGATCTCGTAGAGTGAAGAAGTATATCATGCGTTGGCTCATAGTCTTAATAGCAATGTTTATCTTACTAACATAATGTTTGCTGATATCCAATAAGCTACATTGTGTTTAAGAAACAATCATCTTCTTATTAAGGCTCAGTTGGTGGCCACAAATTAGACCATACTTATCTGCTAGTAGTTGATATCACAAACCAGACAGTCAACCTGATTGGGTATGCCAATGCTATATCATTATCCAAAGCATGGATTGACACTGAGTTGTGTAACTGACATAATTTCACTTCAATGGGTTAACTTTTCTTTATTATCAAGGAAGACAGAAGCAAATCTTAAACATCCCACCAAGATTTACCACTCTATTCTAATTGTTTTGCAAACAAAACTAAAATATTTGGCCGTGCCTAGTGTAAAGACTGTATGTTGTTATTTTTCTGCAGTTTTGATTACAGATTGAAATGCTCAGTAGCTATTCTTAGGGTATTGATTTACATAACCCTTTACTATACAATTGGTTTCCCAAAAAAAAAACAATTCCAATATTGATAGCATCCATCTGTGATACTAACGTTTTATTCCAAATTTGTTTAACTAACTGAATACAAATTCACAAGTTGCAATAATTAGATTTGAACTCTCCTCCCCTGATTATTAGTCTAGCACTTTGGATCAGGCCAGTAATATTACCATAACACTACCATATGCTTGAATTGCTAAAGATAATTTGAAATAAACTCACTTTCAAACAGACATGATAATGTCATCTAACCTAAAATAAATAAAGCAAACAATTTTGTTTAAACGACATGAGGACTAGACTTATCTGGAAACAGTGGAGCTTCAGACTGATGACAGAAGGATTGTATGCAATGTTGAAATTGATAAACTGTTGTGTTAATCATTCCCTGCAGCATTATTATTCTTTTGTGGTTTGCTCATATTATTTAGAAACAGGACGGCTTAGATCAGCTTCTAAAATCTGGAAGCAATATATTATCAAGGGATTCCAAAACCAGGTTGCTCAATGCATCTGGGAGGCAGGAGAAGATATTTTCGCAAGTGAATTTAATGGAGACAGGTGAACAAATACCCTGCAGTGTCCTTATCCTTGAATAATCACTTTGTAACTCAGCACTGTAACTTAATTTAATGATTTTAGAATTCACTACACAATGGTTGGCCTGTTAGTCAAAGTCACCTTGATGTTTCAGGGGATGTAATGTGGAAACAGAACCTATCATAATCTAATTTTATCCCCTATTACTCTGCTCTTCCTGGAAAACAACCAGGGAGTTGCAGAGGTGGAGGTAAGTGTGAAGAAAATACAGGATATCAAAGTCAAGTAATAAAACCTTTTAAGTATTAATAAAACAGTGGCCTCAAATTTGAGTCTGTCACTTTATTTCAACTGTATTATTGAGCATTAGCCTGGAGGTAAGACATTTAAAAGTTAAAGAGTTTTCAAGTCTGCTGAGCAGGCTTATTTGTTGCAGATCACTGAAGACCATTCTAGGTGGAATGTATTCACGACAGCAGGTGAGTTGATATAGGGCCCTTAATGTAGTAAAATGTCTCATAGTGTTCCACAGATATATTATCGAATAAAATTTGCAACTGTAGTTTGTTCATTGCTCAGAGCAAAGAGAAATGCCTTCTTAGCATTGCCATTGCATTCACAATGATGTTCCAAAAAAAATCAACTATTGAAATCCCACAAATGTAAGCTACTTAATCAAGAACGGTGAAGTAACTCAAATCTTTAACTGAAACCATGTGTTACACTTGTAAGAACCAAAAGGATGCTGTAAATCAGAAACAAAAACAGAAATTGCTGAAAAAGCTCAGCAGGTCTGGCAGCATCTGTGGAGAGAAATCAGAGTTAAGGTTTCGGGTCAAGTGACCCTTCCTCACTTGAGGTTCTGAAACCTCAGAATCAAAATGCTAACTCTGACTTCTTTCCAGGGATGCTGCCAGGCCTGCTTAGCTTTCCCAGCAATTTCTGTTTTTGTTACACTTGTAAATTTCGCTTACAAAAATGAACAGTACCTCTTTCAGGAATATGAAATTACATTCCCAAAAATTAAATTAATTAACAATTTATGTCTGGAGCAGTGAATGAATTGGGCAATAAATTGAGGTCGGACTGCTAGCATTTAAAGAAAAATAACTAAAACAGATTCAATGAATTGTACTTTCTCAGGATCAGTCTGTTAAACTGTGTTCACACTGTGGGCTTCTTGAGAGATATTCTATGTAAAGGTGAGCCCACTGCTGGCTGGGATATGGAGCGGGATGGTTGGGAAAAGTACCATGCATGGCTAACTGGAACTGCTGTAAAGGAGTCTGTTTTCAAAATATTTATTTAGTAGATGTTGGAGTACAATCAATTGTCCCACAAAGTGTAATATTCTTTTAGTGGGACTGATTCCATTTTAATTATCCTACCACCTGCTACAACACCACATGGAAGGAATATCCGTGGAATATAATCCTTTAAAGAGACTGATTCATTAACAATGACATTGTAATCCAGAGGCAAACACTAATGCTCTGGGCACAGGTGTTCAAACTGTATTAAGCAGCTGGTGAAATTTAAATTAATAAATCTGTAATAAAAAGCTAATCTCAGTAATGTTGGCCATGTCAATAATCATCATTATTGTAAAGACCCACCTAGTTCACCAATTGAAGGAAGGAAATCTGCCATCTTTACATTTTTTTCTTTGACTTGACCATTCTAATGCTTGGTGCCTGAAGAGCGGTAACTCTGACATTGTTGGGTCCAGCTGGTGATGGTGAGGCAGTTGTGGAGGAAGCATCAACATCGATGGTGCCACTGGTGAACTCGCCCAGCGGTGAGAGATGATGCTTGAAGATTGGTGACTCCAACATTGGTGGGTTGGAAAAACATTTGGGCAGCAACAGTGTGAATCCTTGAACTGGAGCAAAGGATAAAAAGCAAAGATGGACGCTCTTTCCATTTTATCTTTTTTTTACTTTTAAGTTATTTTAAGTTATTCAAAATGGCGCCAGAGCATGGTGACTGTTGAAGCTTTTCACTGTATTTTCCCTTAAATACAAGTGATAATAAATAATTTGATTCAATTCAATGTTCTACTCTGAGAATTGTAGATCATGTGAAGATCTGTTGCCCATGTTACATATGCTCAGTATTGGCTGACCAATAATGGCTTCTATTTAAACAATCCCTCAATTTTAAAATTGTCAACCTTATTTTCAGATCATTCTATGTTCTCACACCTCCCTATCTTTATATTGGCCTTCAGTCATACAACCACGTGAGAGCTTAGTCCTGCTCAAATTTTGGCCTTTGGAACATCCCTGATTTTACTTGCTATACAGTAAGAGACAATTTTTCAGTTGGCTAAATTCTAAGCAATTCTTCTTTAAGATGGCCTTTATGTCCAACCTCTTAGACCAAGCCTTTGGTTATCTGCCATAATATCCCATTAGTGACTTGCTGCCAAATTTTATTAATGACACTCTTGTATATTGCTGCTGGTTGTTTTACTACATTAAAAGTGCTAGATAATTAAATGTTTTTGTTGTGGTATCTGCTCATGGATCAGTTAACACAAGTCACAATGCTACCTCTGCAATTCACAAATCAATTCACAATTAAATCTTCACAGAATTGTAATAGCTTGCTCAACTTCTACGACCAGATCTTAGCACTGATCACCATGGAAACTGTTATGCAGCAACATTCAGGAGTTCTCCAACTACAAGGATTTGTGTTGTAAACTGTTCATTTCTTTTTATTAATTACATTTATTTTGGGGTTGAAATTTTAAGTGGCATTTGAGTTTTGGTCTGTGTGTATGAGGGAGTTTAATGATAAAATTATCAGTCATTTCTGTAACTATTTTCTATAAAAATGCAGTATGAGAGTGGGAGTCCATGGGGTGATAAAGGAAATTTGTTTGCATTGGGAGATTTTTATCACCAGGGAAAGTAAATATTGAGGAGCATTAGGTGACTTTCAATTTAGAAGGGTCAGGATTTTTTTCACTTAGAGAGCGGCACGTTGGCTCAGTGGTTAGCACTGCTGCCTCACAGCGCCAGGGACCTGGGTTTGATCCCAGCCTCAGGTGACAGTCAGTATGGAGTTTGCACGTTGTCCGTGTGGGTTTCCTCCAGGTGCTCCGGTTTCCTCCTACAGTCCAAAGATGTGCAGGGTAGGTGGATTGGCCATGCTAAATTGCCCATAGCGCCCAGGGATGTGTGGGCTAGACAGAGGAAATTAGGGGAATGGGTCTGGGTGGGATGTTCTTCAGAGAGGCAATGTGGACATGTTGGGCCAAATGGCCTGTTTCCACACCGTAGGGATTCTATGAAAAAAAAAACACCCATAGCTTGAAAAGCTTTTTGATTCAGTTCAAAGAGGTTGTGAAGAAAATTGGATGCATGAAAACAGTTTCCCTAAAGAAGGAGATAGCTTAGAACAGTTCAAAAACATATTATTTCAGTGTAAGGATTTTAGTTTGGAAATCCCAGAGTAGAAGTGTTCAGTTAGAACATATAATGGGGTCACTTGACGCAGGGAAAGTCTAAGATCAGTTATGAGTAATCAAAGAGGAGGCTACTAAACTCTTTAGATTGGGAATTGAAAGAAACATTTAAGTTAAGCCCTTTGGGTGTGACAGAAAAGGGAATTGATTCATTCTGCTTTTTGAATACTGTATAATGATAGGGTCACTATTGATGGGCATGTATTTTTATTTCAAAATCTTTTAAATTGTTTAATACAAATAACTTAATTTATTCTATTTATCATCTTTTCATTTGAATAAGAAACTTCTATTATGCTGTTAAAAGCAGACCTACAGTATTGCATTCTGCTTTGTTTAAAGACCTCTATGTTTAAAAATGAGAAAACATGATGGGATCCATCAAGCCAGATTTCAATCTGCATTGTGACTTGTCGAGTAATAACATCAGCTGAGATAATAACCAATGACAGAGATAATTGTTATTTTCCCCAGAATTCTCTGTTAAATCTGGTTAGCAAGAACACTATATTCCAAGAAAGATTTTGAATAAATAAATTTGTTCCCTTGATCTGCTAAAAATATTACAGCCCTTTTGACACTGAATATTCAAAACATGGTTGCCATCATTATACTGCTAAAGTTTGCTTTTAGTTCATGATTTCACATTTATTTAAGGTAGGGGTGGAGGTTAGATAGACTTTAGCTTTCGGGTAAAAGTTCAGCACAACATCGTGGGCCGAAGGGCCTGTACTGTGCTGTATTGTTCTATGTTCTATGTTCTATTTGATTTATGGTGAATGTACATATAAAGAGAAGAATTCTAGCTTATCAAGAGTTTTTAAACCTTTAAATCTAGCTGCAAATATATCTCATGATTTAGCTGCTTTTCCCAAAACTTATTCAGTTTCTTCACCTTTGTCAGTGAGATGTTGGCTTATACAAGTGTGGATGTATGAAGATAGAAAGCCAAGTGCAATATCAGGATTAAATTGGACACACCTTAAAATTAAACGTGACGATCAAGATGACCCTCTGTCCTTTGATCGCAACACAGGAAGCATGACAGCTTAGTGCTGTCGGCTTATTTCAATGATTAGTGTCCAGCCAGTGGCAACCACACTGTTAATTGGCTGGCCTTGTCAGCAGAGGACAAATATTATGAGTGTCTGGCATCAATTATATGTAGGCTGTGCCTCTGAAAGCCAGGGTGTTGAGGTGGATCAGGGTGCGGGATGTGGAAATTTGATGGAGCAGAAGGGGCATCATATTCCTCCCTGTTTCTATCCTTTATAATCAACCTTCAACATATCGCATGTTGATCCCTATGTGGTGCTGCGTTCCACTGTCAGCATAGAGATCTGCAGAATGGGGAACAGGTTCTCAGATTTACTTCAATTGAACTACAGATTGACAAGCATTTGCATGGATTTAGCATGCCTTTGGTTTATTAGAGGTCAGGAGGTTTATATTATACAAAACAGACAATGAATCAGGTGCCTTAAATCAAATACAGATTAAATCAAATAGTGATATAAAAGAATCTTTTGAAAGAAAGCAGTTTAAGCTCAAGGCTCATTTACTTTAATTTCTGCTTTTATTTTCTAGCTTGACTACATTTAAGTTAACTCACCAGCTTGCAGTTATTGAAGTTCTCAATATTACAAAGACCTAGATAAAATTCCCTCTTAATCTTTCTTTCTCCAAAGAAAATGAAACTGGAGACGGCCCTTGAGTCTGTTCCACAATTAAATTAGATCTTGGCTTATCTATATTTCAACACCATTTACCCACCTTTGATTTATATTCCTTGATGGTCATGTCTAATAAAAATCTTTCGGCCTCGGTCTTCATATTTTCAATGATACCCAATATCCTCAGGCCTTTTGGGGGATATGATACAGAAACTCTATTATTCTTTCTCTGAAAAAACTACTTTTTTGTTTCATTCCCGAAAGGCCTAACTTTAATTTGAAAACATACATCCCTATGGTCTGGATTTTCTCATCAGGGCAAATTGCTTACTCTGAATCTGACCCTACTGAAACCTTTTATGAATTAAAAAAGCCTTGGTTTTATCATATTTTAACCTTCTAAACTCCAGGGGATGCAAACCAGCCTGTCTTTAAAATGTAACTCTTTAAACCCTGGCATACTTCAGATGAATCTATAGTGTATCATGTCAGACGCCACATGGCACCAGGTTATAGTGCAACAGCTTTACTTCGAATCATGGATAACAAGGTGTAGAGCTGGATGAACACAGCAGGCCAAGCAGCATCAGAGGAGCAGGAAAGCTGACATTTCGGGCCTAGACCCTTCTTCAGAAAAATGAAGAAAAATGACCCTTCTTCAAATCATAAGATTTCGGAGTGCTGCTCCTTCATCACTTGAAAAAGAAGCAGTGCTTTGAAACCTTGTGATTTCAAATAAACCTGTTAATGTCATGTGACTTCTGACTTTCCCACCCCGCATGTCCGCATTCTAGTGTATCACGTCCAAGGTATCTACAGCTCAATTGACTGGGCAGCTGTTTTGCAGTGCAGAGTGGCAGAAATTATGATAAATGTCTTAACTTCTAACCTTGCCGTTTACATGAGGTCTGATGACCATCATATTAAACCACTACCAGTTGTCTCTTAGTAATGAGAGTGTGGAACTATGGGGACTTGTCCCTTTTATATCTTTACTGAAGAGTGGCACTCATGGTAATTTCTTAGTGTGGCAGAAAACAATTTAGAGTTACATGTAAAATATTAACCAACCATTTTCTTTTGAAGCTTAATATCTGCAATTTGCTCCAAAATTACTTATTTTTTCTCTCAATAACTTGAAAAATGTTTTGTCCAATCTGGCAAGGTATATTTTCTCAAGCCATGAAAAAGGTGCAATATAATAGATGTTAGTTTTATACATGTCATGACAACACATCATAGTTTCAAAGTACTTACAGACATATTGAACTTTTAAGTAGGGGAATTTATTTTGTTTTTCTTCCTGTAAAATGGACATATATGCCATAGAAGGCTGAGAATACAATTCAGTGACTGTCTGGCAAATTTTTGCGTAGAATCCTGCATTACCCAGCTTTGAGAGAGACCCTAGAATATTGTACCTTCAACAGTGTCAAGAAATTTCAGAAAGGCACTTCAAACGAAGAGAAAAAAATGCAAAAAAAAAATCTCCTGCAAGTTAAATCTTCAGACTGTGAACATAATGTAACAAAAACCAGTCTGTGTGAAAGACATGTCTGTGTCCCCCTTTCCCCCCAGCTGCCACAAATACAAAAGAGAAGGGTTTAAAAATTAACTGCACCTGCAACCCCTGGGGTATATGTGCTTGACTGGTATTTAATGCTGCTGAGGTTAAGTGTGATGTGAGAATTACAGCTTAGAACGTCTGCTAAACTCTCCTGTGCTTGCAAGTAAAAAGGAAAAGTATGGAAAATCTCTCTCCTTCTGACTGCTGGGAGCAATTGACCAGTCAAAGGCTACAGTTGAACAGAAAACCTGATAACTCTTTTCAGCTAATCTGCAGAACCTAGAATGTCCAAACCAACCGGTCAATTATCAGAGACAACACCGCTGAGGTCACCCAATTTGACGGCCACAACATTTACTATTTACTCTACGGGGACAAACCAAAGACTGATTTGTAGACCTTTTTAACTGTTATCACTTTACTGCTCATTTCTAAGCTATGGATATGTGTTTATTTTACCTCACATTTTAATAAAAATGAATAAACTCACTCTATCTTTAACCCAAGAGAACATTGTTAAATTGTCTCCTTTTTAGGAACATAAATACACATTCAAACTAAGAAAGGTATCCAAGAGGGAAGATTTTTTTTTTAAAGTTAACTTCATTGCAATCAGGGTGGGTGAGGAGTGATTCAATAAAGGAGGGGAGTCCCTTCCTCCAGTGTCATAGTGTACTGGAGACCCTCACTCAGGACAGGTCATAACAAATATTATTGAGTGGTTATAAAGATAGTTTCTAATTTTCTACTTTATCATATCCTCACATTGAATATATTCTTGTGTTCCACTAAATTCTAAATATTTTCTTATCAACCTGTTCAGAGATGTTATGACATACATGTAGAGTAGATAAAACTTGAACTCAGGGCTCCTGGCCTAGAGGCAGGGACACTACAACTGTACCAATTGCACTTCTTCCTAGTGCATTCTATTCATTAGGCTGAAATTTACCAAAAGTTGGTTAAGTGTTAATTTCAGTGAAGTTTTCTCTCCTGAGTACTAGCAAATTATCTCCAACATTTCTCTCCTGCTCATGAACCATACCCCCATGGCATTGTGCTCAGACTACCTTGTGCTCACTAGCAATGGAAGTACTCGCTTTCATTGGAAACAGAGTTTCACAAAGTAAATGTATTGTTTCACAGTCAGGTCACAGTAAAGGCAGCTGTAAACATGAAGCTGCTGAGGCTACCCATCATTATAGCAGCCTGTCTGAAGGAGTGCTACTCTTTCCTTAATGCCCAGTGTAGCATAACATCTCATTACTGGAAGGCTTCTGACAGCTCAAGACTTTTCATTGAAAACAGAAAAGCAAACAAAAAATGTGCATCTGCCTCTGGGAATAAACAGCAGCTATTTGCTTTTCAAACAACAACAAAGGTACAGTCAATGAATGATGACTTCACACAACCCACATCCATTGGAATCTGGTGTCAAGTAGTTGCCCACTGGCTTACTGCACTATCATGCTGAAAGTGGTGTCCCTCCTGTTCAATGTCCTCATCTTCCATCTCAGAAGACTGCCATTCTCCCATACCTTCTGAATCACCACATCCCCTCTTTGCCTACTGACATTGTGCAGAGCATCACATACACACTCTATCTGGAGTCTACTCCAAGCACTGCTGACTGATCTAAGCATCACACCCTCCTCATGAGGCCTATCAGCTGTGCTGCAATGGCTCTAATGGAAGATAGCTGGATTGTATCTATGCTTGGCCTCAGTCAAGGTGTCATCAGCCATGGTCAAAGAGGGTAACCCTTGTTTTCCAGGAGCCATACTTGTAAGGCATCCTGCTTTTTGTAATAGAGCAGGAATCAGACAGTTATCAAAGATATAAGTGTCGTGGCAGCTACCAGTGTAATTGGCACTGACCTCTAGGATGTGGTCCTGAAATTTGATGATGACTTTTACATTGACCAAATGCAAGTCTTTCCTATTGATGCAATCTGCCGCATTATGGTATGTTGTGTATGATGAAAGTGCACCTCAGGGCACAATCCACAGGCTCCGACCACATGCTTTCCTCGTACATGAACATTGGCATCCAGCATTTGCCAACACAGCACAACCATCATGGCACCTCCAATTGAACAGCTACTGGCAAGTGCTCTGGAAGCACAGACTTGCTTTGCAGGACACACCAGCAACTAGCTTTGACATGCTGCAGTAAGGACGATTTGCAAGAATGGATGGACATACAGCTCCCGGATTGGGCCAAGGTGCAGCGCAGGGCTGTTCACTTGCTCTGTTAGCACTCGGTGACTTAGCGTCGACCTTAGCACCTACACATTATCCATCGCTTGTCTTGCCCTGTTAAAACATCGATGGCTCGGTCAGAGATAAAAGATATCAGTTCTGCCATATGACGTCACTGTTCACTGCAGGACCACAGACAGGCTGCTGGTCAGTAGGGATCGGTCAGCGTGGGGTGCTGGAACATTTTGATGTATGGCACACCAAGACAGCAATCTAATACCTACGGCATGTTCCAGCTTTTGCATGACAACCACATTTATTTATCCAGATAGTCATGTTGGAAAGTGGTAATGGATAGTCCTCTGGGGTTCTGTCTCTAAAGGGGTCCTAGTATCATCAGTCATGGACACAGTCCACATGCTCACGGTCAAAGGGATTTGTCTGAGTACAGTCCAGGGATGGGGGTGCGGGGATGTGGAGCGGGTGGGGAGCGGGTGTGTGGTGTGGGGAGTCAGCACTGTACAGCCAGATTAGCAATCAAGGGATTTGCTTATCATCAGTCAGGGAGCTAACAACACAGAAGTCAGGGATCTGGAATACAGTCCTGGGATCCGTCTATTAATTGTTCAGCAAACGGTACCTGTGTGACAGCAGAGGGTTTGTTGTAGGGGAGTCAAGACAGACAAGTTGAATAAATGACATGGATCTGGGATGGGAAGTGGCTGGAAGTGTAGCTCTTCTGTTTTGATGTAAAATGCTGGTCACTCAGCTGATGCGGTGCCTTCACCAAGTTTGTGCACACACTGATGCAGAAGCTGAATGAATGCTGGAGAGATGACCCTCATTTTTGGGGTACAGCACTGTCTCACTGTGAGGAGGAGTGTGAGCAGCCCTCATCTGCATGGTGAGCCAATATTGATTCTTTAAAGAACTCACAACCTCTTTCACACCTTATGTTCCCAACATGGGTAATTTCCACCAAGTGTTCTGGACGATCCTGCTGGTGGGATGTTGCTCGCTGTGACCGCCTTCCTAAGACAGTGAAGGTGGAGTCAGGTGGACCAATGGCCAACAGCAAGGCCAGGAGTAGCAGCGGGAGACCCTGACTCAGGGAAAGCTCACAGCCACAGGGGCTTTCAGGAAGTGTGGTGTGCACGGGAGGGCCAGAATGTCCCAGCGCCGACTTCATTCCATGCAGTGTCAATGCAGGCTCCATACGTCCCAGGACACTGTAACAAAACTGTACCCAATGCTGGAGTAGGACCTGAGGCTACAGAAGTGGGAGACCATCCTTTACCAGTGCTGATGAAAGTGACAGTTGGTTTCAACTTCTATGTAACTGGCTCCTTCCAGGGAGCGATAGGTGACTTGTGTGGGATCTCTCAGTCATGCTCCCACAAATACATCGAGACAGTGACCGATAATATCTGTGCAAGATCACACCGGTTCGTTTTGTTCCCCCATGACAGTAGCTCAGGCAGCAGGATTCGAGAACATAGCTGGCTTTCCTGTGGAGCAGGGTGCCATCAACCACACACACATGGCACTGAGAGGCCTGTATCACAACACCGTGGAGTTCACCAACAGAAAGGTTTCCACATCCTGGAGGCGTGTGTCCATTAGCCCAGGAGAAGCCATGAATCATAGATTCTGAAGCACAGTCATCTAATCCAGTGCATTTGATGGTCCAGATTCTTACAAGGCTGGTTCCTGGGGCACAAGGGTTACCTACTTCAACTATGGTTCATCACAGCCCCTGACTAATGTGGAGCATGGACATAGTGCCACCTATGCCTTGACCAGGGCCATGGTGGAGCAGACGATGGAGTTGTGAAGAAGTGGTCCTTCTGTTTGGACTAATCTGGCGTCTCTCCAGTTTAGTCTGAACACAGTGTGTGCTCCATTATAATCCAACTGGAGCAGACAAGGAGGTGAAGTGCTAGATGCTGAGGAATTAGGGAACAGGAGCAGTCTTCCATGGAGGAGAATGAGGACACTGAGGATGGGGCTGCTGTCCTTATCCATGACGGAGCCAATCTCCATTAGCTTCCAGGAGCCAGACAGGACCTGACTGATACCTGCTTGCAGTGGGTGACAGCTGAGTGCAGCAAACCATCACGGACTGTCAAATAGTCAAGATGGCAAAATCTGATTTGCACTGTGGGGGCAAACCTTAGCCTTTGTTGCTTTTGTTTGCATTCACCTATGCTGTCTGTAAATAAAAGGTCATGTTTACTTTTACTTGTTTGCCTGTTATGTGATGAACTGCTGCTAGACAACGACAAGTTGCAGATCCACGATGTGTGCTGTGGGGACAGAGTTGCACTGATTTCAAGGGTATTCAAAAGGATGTAGCTACTGACAGGTATAGTTCGGGACCTGGTGGTTAAACAGCAACAATTTGGAGAGAATGGAGTTATACATGCGAAACAGTGTTAACTAGGATGGCTAAGTGGCTGTTGTGCTATTACATTACCAATGCTTGTCTGGGTATACAGTGGCTTTGCAAAACAGCACAGGCAGAAGGCAGGTTGGTCTTTCAGCAGATTGCTAGTAATTGGTGAGTTGCTCTGGTAATGATGCACGGTAAGGTAGGGCTGGAACTAGTTGTGAAGGATGCCATAGGAGTGAGGTAAGTAGTTAATGAGGCGAATTTGTTATGATATATTGAGAAAACTTGCTACCCTTGACGGCGGAAGTTCTTCTGCAAGCTTGACATAACTTTGACTTAGCCACAAAACAACTACGATACAGCCTCTCCATTTACTTCTGGCACTTGGGATTCAATCCAGAAATCAGATATACTCTGTAGGACAATGGGAATAGATATGATAATGTATGTGTGTGACTGTGCCATTGGCAATCAAATGTCAAAGACAGGATGGAATAACATGTACTGGAGAGATCTGTATTGTGTATAGTAGTGTAAATAAAAGAGATTGTGGAAGTCTATCAGAGTCACTCATCGGTAATGGAGAAAGCATTAGTGTCACATACTACCAGGAGAGGCAGTAAACTAGCAACCTCTTCCAAGTGCAGGAAAGAGCTCAATGTTCAAACCTCACGGCAGCTCAAACTACGAGGACTTACTGAGCCACACATTTTCTTTCCTTGACGGGAAAGTGGACAATGCAAAGTGTTTAAACACAGCCTGTAGATTGTGCACACAATGCAGGATGAAATATACAGCAGTATAATCACAAGTAAAAAAGGAACGGAATGAAGTAAAAAAAAGGTTTCAAACAAATAAATGAAATACTGTTCACTTTTCCCTGAATAAATTTCTCGATATTTCTGGTACCAAAGGAATAGTTTTAATGAATAGGTGTTCTTGCTTGATTAGATCAGTATTTGTTTGCATTGCTAATCAACTAAATAAAAATGCAGCAGGACTTTCCTTGGTATTCTCCCTCTACCCTGGGGGTAAAGCCATCTGCCTGACTTGGGGAGGAAGAAGAGACCCGAGGGTCTGGATATTGCTCAGATGGTCTACAATGTCTGTGTATTCATTCACAAGCACAGTTGCTATGAATCAGGCTGTGAAATAAGGAGTATGGCCTGAAAAATGAGATGGGTAAGTTGTCGACTCATCTGGGAACTTCCTCTGGCAGGCGGCATCTTCCACCCTGCAACCCTCCAAGAAACTATTTCTGTGAACATGTCCTTTCTTGAGAAAGTCATTCCAAGCTACTGGCACATCAGAACAGACACGCAAAACCCGTGTTATCTTTCCTATAATATAGCATGGAGCAGTAGTCTAAATCCTAGCAAACTCTGTACAAACTATTTGATACACAGTAGTTTCTAAAAGAAGATATACAGTTGAGTGACTGGAAAAAGCACTCAGTGCCAGCACAATAATGAAATAATAACAACAATGATTTTTTTTCTGACAAAGAGGAGTTAAGGGGAAATTCTGCTCTCACCTTGATTTACTTTGGAACTCATCATGCTATCTTTGGAACAGCACAACCCAAGATACCACACATAGTTACAGGGCTAGCTGTATTTCTACAATGATCATTGAATAGTTTTATTAAGTAAGCTAATATCGGCAAAGCACTTTGATTTCCCCATGACATTTGCACAGTTTACAGATCCAGCACATGATAAATGTTGTGAATAATGGGTGCTGACCTTTCAGCTGCCAAACAGTTAAAATCTGATTTTTGTTTTCAGTGCATTCATTGTAGCAGTCCCTGAGGATTGCACAAAAAATACCACAAATCTCCCTCTGAGGAAACTGAAGTGAGTGGCTTACTTATTTTTTAGATATGTCAGGAACATGTTTTGTTCACATTTTATCACCCACTCTTATTAATGCTATTAAGGCCACAATGCAGTAGATCTAACAATTTATTCTACACACCCATATTGAAATAGATTGCTTAAGGTCATTGAATAAACCGATTTTTAAAAATCAGTTGTTTTGACGAAGATCAGAAATTTGTTTGAATTTGAGTTGAATTAGATTAATCGCTCAAACCATGCAGATTTGGAATAATGAGAATAAAAAAGGAAAAAGCTGTTACAATGTGCATAGGAGAGAAAAATGAACGCGAGGAGATGCAAGAGATATTGGGACTGAAATCATGAATGGGACTGTTGAGCATATGATTAAAGATATTTGGCACAGGCTATTCATCTGTAGTCATGTCAAAAGGCAGAAAGCATCTAAACAGATAATAAAGGCTAAAAGATGACATTTTTGAAGCAAGGTAGCTGTGAGATTAACAATACGCCTTTAGCAAAGATTTGCATCACCTATTCAGAAAGACATTCACTAACGTTCTTCATATTAACCCTCACAGGTAGATAGAGACATTGTTCCTGTCAATGCACAAAAAGACATTAATTAGTCTCCTTTGTCCACAATATTCACTAAAACGTCAATCACAAATCTGAAATGAATGTGAGAATCCTTTCGAAACAAACATATCAGAAAAATCAATGGAACGCACTGCAAATTACTCATACATCAACAAAAAAGGATTAAGCATGCATGTAGCTCCAGATTGCAATATATATGGAAATTGCAGTACATCTATATTAATGAATTATTATCAGCATTTTTGTCTCGATCTCAATAGGAATTTAATTAGGTATTCTGCTTAAAGGATTCAGATTTATTGTTGAAGAAAAATTAACTCTGACATTAGAAGACTGGTTAAATCTATCATCCCAGTCAATTAAGCTGGTGACTGCAGTTGTGGACATGTTGCAACTTAATTACCTTTATATTTTGCTCAATTTCAGTTCCATTTTACATTAAAAGATATCAATCAATTCAATGAAGAATTATACATTGGCAGTCATCCCAGAA
Source organism: Rhincodon typus (assembly GCF_021869965.1). Classification (NCBI taxonomy): domain Eukaryota; kingdom Metazoa; phylum Chordata; class Chondrichthyes; order Orectolobiformes; family Rhincodontidae; genus Rhincodon; species Rhincodon typus. The sequence continues at coordinate 22,592,282 of NC_063358.1, forward strand.
ACTGACACCAGGACATCAAGGCTTATTGCATTGGAACAAAAACAAAGTTGCTGGAAAAGCTCAGCAGGTCTGGCAGCATCTGTGAAGGAGAAAACAGAGTTAACGTTTCGGGTCCGGTGACCCTTCCTCAGAACTGATGGTGGCTGGGAAAACATCAGTGTATATGCAGAAAATAGGGAGGTGGGTGGGGTAGGGAGGAAACGATAGGATAGAGCCCAAAGAGAGAGAAAGACAGTTGGACATGCAAAGGAGTTGCTACCGATCAGGCTAGGAGGGTGAATAGTTGTTAGTGGGGACTGTTATTGACTAACATCAGGGCGTGTGTAGTGGCAGGCGATGTGGTAACAAGGCATGGTGTGTGGGGTGTGGGGCTGGGACATGGGAGAGTTTAGGACCTAAAATTATTGAACTCAATATTGAGTCCGGAGGGCTGTAGGGTCCCCAAGTGAAAAATGAGGTGTTGTTCCACCGGCTTGCGTTGGGCTTCACTGGAAAACTGTAGCAAGCTGGAGACAGAGGTGTTGGCCAGGGAGCAGGGTGGTGCATTGAAGTGGCAGGCAACAGGTAGTTCAGAGTCTTTATTGCGAGCTGAACGTAGATGTTCCGCGAAGCTGTCGCCAAGTCTTTGCTTCGTTTCCCCAGTGTAGAGGAGACCACATTGTGAGCAGCGAATGCAGTAGACTAGATTCTGGGAAGTGCAGGTGAAGTGTTGCTTCACCTGGAAGGTATGTTTGGGCCCTTGGATACTGGGGAGACAGGAGTTAAATGCGCAGGTGTTGCACCTTCGCCGGTTGCAGGGAAAGGTGCCGTGGGGCTGTGGGGAGGTGTTAGGGGTGAAGGAAGTATGGACCAGGGTGTCCCGGAGAGAACGGTCCCAGCAGAAGGCGGACAAGGGAGGGGAGGGGAATATGTGTCCGGTGGTGGCATCTTGCTGGAGGTGGCGGAAATGGCGTCTGATGATCTTCTGGATGTGGATGCTGGTGGGATGGTAGGTGAAGATAAGGGGAACTCTATCGCTGTTGCGGGAAGGAAGAGAAGGGGTGAGGGCGGAAGTGTGGGAGATGGGTTGGACCTGATTGAGGGCCTTGTCGACAACGGAGCTGGGGAATCCTCAGTGGAGAAAGAAGGTGGACATTTTGGAGGCTCCCTTTTCGAAGTTGGCCTCATCTGAACATATGCGACGGAGACGGAGGAACTCAGAGAATGGGATGGAGTCTTTACAGGAAGTGGGGTGTGAGGATGTATAGTCCAGGTAGCTGTGGGAGTCAGTGGGTTTGTAATGGATATTAGTGGACAGTCTATCCCTAGAAATGGAAACAGAAATGTCGAGGAAGGGAAGGGAGGAGCAAGAGATAGACAGGTGAAAGTGAGGGAAGGGTGGAAATTGGAGGCGAAATTGATGAAGTTTTCCAATTCCAGACGAGAGAGGGAAGCAGCACCGACGATATCTTCGACGTATCGGAGAAAGAGTTGTGGGTGGGGACCGGAATAGGACTGGAACAAGGAATGTTCCACGTACCCCACGAAGAGGTAGGCATAACTAGGGCCCATGTGGGTACCCATGGCAAGCCCTATTACTTGAAGAAAATGAGAGGAGTTGAAAAAGAAGTTGTTGAGGGTGAGGACAAGCAGAGGAGGGTGGTGGTGGGTGGGGATGGTTCAGGTCATTGCTCCAGGAAGAAGCAGAGAGACCTAAGACCCTCCTCATAGGGAATGGATGTGTAAAGGGATGCACATCCATGGTAAAGAGGAGGTGGCTGGAGCCGGTAAACTGAAAGTTTTGAAACCAGCAGAAGGCGTCAGATGAATCATGGACAACAAGGTGCAGGGCTGGATGAACACAGCAGGCCAAGCAGCATCATAGGAGCAGAGAGGCTGACGTTTCGGGCCTAGACCCTTCATCAGAAAAGGGGGAGGGGAAGGGGGTTTTGAAATAAATAGGGAGAGAGTGGGAGGCAGAT
>NC_063358.1:22594642-22645860 GCF_021869965.1 Rhincodon typus
TTCTTCCTCCCACCTATCCCCTCCTCCCACCTCAAGCCGCACCTCCACCTCCTACCGACCAACCTCATCCCGCCCCCTTGACCTGTCCGTCCTCCCTGGACTGACCTATCCCCTTCCTAACACCCTACCTACACTCACCTTTCCTGGCTCCATCCCCGCCTCTTCGACCTGTTTGTTTCCTCTCCACCTATCCTCTCCTCTATCCCTCTTCCATCTGCCTCCCACTCTCTCCCTATTTATTTCAAAACCCCCTTCCCCTCCCCCTTTTCTGATGAAGGGTCTAGGCCCGAAACGTCAGCCTCTCTGCTCCTATGATGCTGCTTGGCCTGCTGTGTTCATCCAGCCCTGCACCTTGTTGTCTCGGATTCTCCAGCATCTGCAGTTCCTACTATCTCAGATGAATCATGGATGTATGTGGGCAGGGATTGGACCAGGGGGGAGAAGACTGAGTCAAGGTAGGAAGAGATGAGTTCTGTGGGGCAGGAGCAGGCTGAAACAATGGGTCTGCCTGGACAGTCCTGTTTGTGGATTTTTGGCGTGAGATAGAAACGAGATGTGTGGGGTTGGGGGACTATTAGCTTGGAAGCGGAGGCGGGGAGATCACCGGATGAAATGAGATCCGTAACCGTAGTGGATACAATGGCCTGATGTGCCATGGTGGGGTCATCGTCCAGGGGAAGGTAGGACGAGATATCCAAGAGCTGGCGCTCAGCCTCTGCAAGGTAGAGGTTAGTATGCCAGACTACAACAGAACCACACTTATTGGCAGGCTTGATGACAAAGTCAGGGTTAGATCTGAGTGCACGGAATGCAGTCAGTTCGGAGGGCGATAGGTTGGATTTGTTGAGAGAGGCAGTGAAATTGAGGTGACTAATGTTATGTTGACAGTTCTCAATGAAAAGATTGAGAGCAGGTAAAAGGCCGGAGGGAGGAGTCCAGGTGCAGGGAGGGTGTTGGAGTTGAGCAAAGGGGTCTGTGGGACGGGGAGAGGACTCTTGTCCAAAGAAATGAGCATGGAGGTGAAGACGGCGGAAGAAGAGTTCGGCGTCATGTCGTGCCCGAAATTCATTAAGATGGGGACGCAGAGGAATAAAGCTGAGACCTTCGCTGAGTACAGAGCGTTCAGCATCAGAGAGTGGAATGTTGGGAGGGATGGTGAATACCTGACAGGAGATGGGGGGTTTGCAGGGAGGGGATAGAGTCAGAGGGAAGGGGAGGAGAGGAAGGTTCCAGAGGGCCATGGGTATTTTTGAGTTGTTGCATCTTGTGGGCCTTGATACCTGAAAGGAAAAGAAAAAGTTTCTCGTTAGCATAACGAATGAGCCGGAGGATGAAGTGGAACTGCAGAGTGGTGCAGCCCTGAGCCAGCACGTTGTGATGCTGTTGGAGAGAAATGTTGAGAATATGCATGTGGCGCCGCATGGTACTGAGTGTGGATCTCAGGATGCGGCATTGCATTGGAAAATAGTTTTGAAACTGCCTAACCACTGGAATTGCCTTGGACTCTACAGGAGTTGGTTAAGTTCTAGGATTCTCCCACCAGCGACTCCAGAACAAAATTATGGGACATTAAACAAATTTTGTTTTGCATTTTATTCGTGGACTTCCATTAATTAGTTTGAGAAAATTTTTGAAATTATTGAAGTTTGTAACCCTGCTATGAAGAATTGTTATCTAAAATACTAATCATAATGTCATGACTGGAGATAACATTTTCAAAGCAAATGTTGCTAAAACAGCTAAAATGTTGCATGTGAAGGACAGAAGCTGTTTTTTTTTGAGATATAGATTCCATGAAGGACTCAGGGAGAGATCACATGTCCTAGCTCTTAGTTGGAAAAATTATGCTGGATTGGAACTAACAAGTCAGGCAGACTGTCATAGTGGGGACGGGCAACATCATTACCCTGTCTCACTTTTGTTGAAACCTCTTGCCAAATCTGTGCCATTTCTGGTTTGAACGCCCAACGGAAGACTTCATCATTGCAAACAAAGAGTTCTTGAGGGAGAATTCTGAATAAATGTCGCTGGTTCCAAGAGTGCAAGCGAGTTAGCCTGGCTGTAGCTGCAGAGTGACTGGTGCAGTGAGAAACCCCAGTACCAGCTGCTACTGTAGGATGTGTCCCTTCAGCTGTGGACAATCCATATATAATTTTATTTTCTTACTTTATTTTTTACTTGGACAGCTTTAAATTGGATACTCTGTTGAGTTCTATTTTCTTTCTTGCATTCTTGGGGAGATTGTATAAATGTTTTTGCATTAGTGGGTAATTGAGCATATATGGATGTTTTAAATCTTTTGGTAATCATTTCTTCATTTTGCATAAGTGAGTTTTACCAATAAACCTAACTCTTTACATGTTAATGTACGGACCCTGCCTGGCTTGTTGCTTACAACAAACTACTCAGTTAAGGTATATATTTATTAAATGGGCCATTGCCTCGCTTTTAAATTCAGATTGTATTGTAACTAACTCAGGAGTAGAACTTGGAGAATGATCAGTTGACCCCTCATAATTTGCCAATAAAATCATAATCAGTACAATTGGATAACAAACAGTCTGTGCCATTTCTAATTGGCATTGAAGGACTTGCTAATTTTGGGCATTTGGTGCAGGTTGATTTGAAATCAGTGGACATGTGGTGAAACCTCCAGGAATGCACCAAACCAGGCTGGATACCCCTAGCTACAGTAATACCTAATGTACAGACAGTGTGCAAGGACCTGAAGATGTTGAAAGCCATGACAGGCGATGTCATTTTACATAATACCCATTTATTACTATAGAATATGACTGATTATAACTTGGATTTTTCTCCTGTAGCCCACCATTGGCTTTATCTTTTCCTCTGGTCACAAGCAAGTTTGTATCCATTTCTCTCCCATCTACTCTATTATCAAAACTCCTTAGAACTGCAAGGTGGAGGCTGCAGGTGGTCCTCTGCTAAAACCAGGAAGGTTTTGATGTCTCCTTTTGAAGGCAGATGGGTCAATAATAGCCTTCCTCTCCCTCGGCTTTGAATATGAAGGCTTCATACTCAACCTTCAGGAAATAGCTTAAACTGGCTTCTTGACTTTCTTGCCATGCACTGATCTAATTACAGAATCCCTCAGATTTTATAGCTTCCTGGAGGCAATTCAACCGGTCATAAAATTGTGCTGGAGTGAAGTGGTTGGTCAGCTGAAGCCCTGTTATAACCCTTCATGGATGAGTTAAGGAAGATCTAGTTCTAACTTTTTCAAGGAACAATCCATGCAGTTGTTTTGGAGGATTATTATCTTGAAAAAAAATGAAATCCTTCTCATAATAATTGCACATTGTCAGGATATCTGACAGTAATCTAATTATACTTAAGAAAGCATATGCATACCACAGAGGGGCATGCATCCCACTGGACTGTCCTGTGAGGAGAAATTGGTTCAAGACAGAATCTGGTTGAAACATATAATATTCTAACAGCATTGGGCAGACGGTCTGCAGGGAAGAGGTATTCCCTGGTTGGGAGTCTAGAATCAAGGAACACAACCTCCAAATATGGAGTAAATTATCTAGCACTGAGATGAGGAAAATTTGCTTTACTCAAAAGTAGTCAATCTGTGGAATTCTCTAACATAGAAGGCTGAAGAGACCAGGACACTGAATATATTGAAGAAAGAGATCGATGAGTTTCCAGATTTTAAAGGCATCCTGGGTATGGGGAGAAAGTGAGAGTATGATATTGAGATAGAGGATCAGTCATGATCCTTTTGAATGTGGAGCAGGCTCAAAGGGCCAAATGGCTTGCCGCTGCTCTTAATTTCTACGTTTCTATCTACAATGATCGGACAGCTGTACACAGGCAGAATGGCATTGTACCTTCCCATTTTTTCCAGCTCACAGGATCCACAAGGCATCAGTTGCTGTGACAAAGACTATGAGGATTGAAATTAAGATATATGCTTCTGACTGTTCTACAGGATCCATTCGAGGTTCAAAAATGAAGCATTTAGTCTTGTTTTTAAAGGCAAAATAATGTGACTGAAGTTTAATCGGGGTTCTGACTAGAATCATTAAAGCTCTTTTTTCAAACCTTTTGAGCCTTAGCAGATCTTACTGTCTTTCACAAAGCATTTCTATTTCACAAAGGGATCAATAATGCAATTCAACAATGCCTAAAGTGACATAGCTATTCAGGCACTGGAATCATAATAATAGACGTGGAGATCTAAAGATTAGTCTGTACCTAATGGGCATAACGTGCCGCAGTGCACCAATTTCAGCCAGTGTCCAGTCTGTGTGCAATGTTCATTAAAGGCACAGCTCTTTAAAATGATGATTCCTTCCTGGAATAAATGTGAAGATTCAGAGTAATGCCTGATATACTTAGCACTTGTATTAAACAGGCATTAATCGGAGGGTCTGTTCAATTTATTTGGGTCCTTGTTCTTAACGGCACATTGCTGTTTCCATCAGCAAGTGGCTGTCCAAAAATATCAAAGCCTCGCAGAAAAATAGAATTCATTGAAAATGACTGGGGCCTTCCTTATAACTACTTAAGGCTGTATTAGTGAATGTATATAGAACTGTAGCGGTTTAAGAGCTTGTGAGTGTTCACCTATAGGTATTTCCCTTTCTTGTCAAATTCTGAAAGAGAGGGAGAATCAGTAGCATAGATCTTTGCCAAAAAGGTGATATTGCAATTTAAATGCGACATTTAAGCATTTTCAGACTCTTGTATATAGGGGCAGGGTCTAACTACTGTCTGAAGAAACCAGCCAGTGGTAAGTTAAACTCATAAAGGGAGGCACCATTGAGCTCTGCGTTTGCTACAAGCAGCTTTAGAGCACAGGGATGCTACTGTTAGTGCCTCTCAAGGCTACAGCTATTTTTATCCTGAAGGTTCCTTCTAGAAAAGTGTGGAGAATCCTTCGTCACAGTTCAGAATTGTATCAAGCAGGTACCTGCTGTATTTTTCTTTAGTTCCCTGGTGAAGCAGTCAATAGAATGAAAAGAAAATTCTCTGCATCTGCTCTGCAGCAAGAATTTACACAAGGGCTATTCAACATTGACTGCTCGTGTGGCCTAACTTTGAATGCAATAACTAAATGTAGGCTAGATAACTTTTCACATCTTTGTACATGTGGATGTATCACAAGAAGAAAAATAAACACAATTATGTACATTTTCTCAGTCGCCCCATGTTTTATTCCAACAGTGGTTGTCAAAGGTCATAGAGTCATATAAGTCGAAAACAGACCTTTCAGTCCAACTTGTCCATGCCGACCAAGTTTACCAAACTAAACTAGTCTCATTTGCCTGCATCTGGGGTGAAGATGAAGCAAACACCTGGCAAACGTAGTAATCATGGCCAAGAACTCATGAATGGTACGACATACACTTCCACTAGTGTCAAAATGAAATAAACCTCTGGCGTCCTGAAAGAACAATTGTGTTATTTGGACTGACTAGAGTAGGGGTGGGCTTTGGGGACGGGGGGCCTTCTACAGAGTAACCCAGACAAGGCTACAGAATTGTTGGTCTTTATAACGTCACCAGACAAAGAGCTTTAATGCTAGGACAGGCAAAAGAAAGCTTTCAAAGCTGGTGAAAAGGCTGATTGTGAGAGAAAATTGCCGCTAGATTAACTCAGACTATTGCATTTATCATAAAGGATCTGACTGTCAAGTTTTTCATTGAGAATCTTTTACTGTCAAAGCATGAAAGGTGATGAATCTGCATTTGAATTTTTTTTCCCTTTATAAGGCCAGCTGTAGGTCATCATGTTTAACTACAGCATCTTTTCCCGCACACCGCACCCCCCCCAAAGTCTGAACAAACCTGTAAAGATCTCAACCTGTCACAACACATTGTTGAATTAATCAGTCGGACTTTTATTAATCTGCTGCCATCAGTTCTTTGTCAGTGTCTCCCCTTAGTCAATGTCTATTGTATGCTCTTCTGCTTGCTAACTACATGCTTCTTCTAAGTGTTTCACTAGTGGGAGAAGGGACCTGGTGCTCATTTCTCACGTGGTAATGCTACCATTTGTTTTTCTGCGAGAGATCTGAAGATGGCCCTACATGTGAAAGCATGGTTTGAACTCTGCCTTAACTTACATTATTCTAACCTGCTTTCAACTGAAGAAAATTTTCATTTCTAACAACATGTGATAATGTATCATAACAGCACATCTCCACATGGCCCAACATACAGCTCAATTTAACCCCTGTTGCTAACTACATGAAATTCTTCACAGTTAAGGTACTGTATTGTTATTTCTTAAATGAGGTCACCCAGATGCCAATTGGAAGTTTCTGCTGATTGTGCTCATTTACAGCCCGTAAGGCAATTCTTAAGTTAAGCTAGAAGTCACATGGGCATTGACACTAAAAAGTACAAATAATCTGAATGTTGTTTTAAAAATATACATAGAACATAGAACTATACAGCACAGGATTGGGCCCTTCGGCCCACAATGTTGTGCTGAACATGATGCCAAGTGAAACTAATCCCTTCTACTTGCCACTGGTCCCTCCATTCCTTGCATAATCATGTGCTTATCTAAATGTCCCTTAAATGCCCCAATTGTATCTGTCTCCACCACCACCCCTGGCAGCATGTTCCACACTCCTACCACTCTCTGTGTAAAAAACTTGCCCTTCATGTCTCTTTTGAATTTTCCCCCTCTAACTTTAAATGCATGCTCCCAAGTATTAGACATTTCAACTCTGGGAAAATGATTCTGTCAACCTTTCAATGCATCTCATAATTTTATAGACTCCTATCAAATCTCCACTCAGCCTGTGCCACTCAAGAGAAAACAACCCAAGTTTTTCTAGCCTCTTCTTATAGCTCATACCCTCTAATCCAGGCAGCATCTTGGTAAACCTCTTATGCACCCTGTCCAAAGCCTCCACATCCTTCCTGTAATGTGGTGACCAGAACTGAGTGCAATACTCTAAATGTGGCCCGACAAAGTGTTTTATGTATATACTGCACACAATATGTATGTTGTATGCAGTTTTGGGCCCCATATCTCAGGAAGAATGTACTGGCCCTGGAGCGGGCTCAGAGGAGGTTCACGAGAATAGTCCCAGGAATGAGAAGCTTAACATATGAGGAACGTTTGAGGACTCTGGGACTATACTCATTGGAGTTTAGAAGGATGAGGGGGATCTAATTGAAACTTACAGAATACTGAATGGCCTGGACAGAGTGGATGTTGGGAAGATGCTTCCATTGGTAGGAGAGACTAGGACCCGAGGACACAGCCTTAGAGTAAAGGGAAGATCTGTTAGAATGGAGATAAGGAGAAACTTCTTCAGCCAGAGAGTGTTGAATCTATGGAATTCACTGCCACAGAAGGCTGTGGAGGCCAGGTCACTGAGTACATTTAAGACTGAGATAGATAGGTTCTTGATTATCAAGGAGATCAAGGGTTACGGGGAGAAAGGGGGAGAATGGGGTTGAGGAACTTATCAGCCATGATTGAATGGCAGAGCAGACTCGATGGGCTGATTGGCCTAATTTCTGCTCCTATGTTTTATGGTCTTATGGTCTTATAAAGCTGCAACATGACATCCTGACTCTTGTACTCAATTCCCTGACCAAAGGCAAGCATGCCATGTGCCTTCTTTACCACCCTATCTACCTGCATGAACTAAAAGGAAAAACTAGTATCCGCCAACCAATTTAGAATGGTTATTTAAAATTTTTTATGCACATATGGCAACTTGACCAATTTAAAGTGATTTTTTGTTGTTGTGATTAATCCATTTTCAGCTGTTATAATCTAGATTTACCAAGTTACAACTCTGATATATAACATGGAATACTGTTAAAGCATTTTCTACACTGTATTTTAAAAATGTTGTCTAACTGCAGTGTTTCACAACACATTTTGCATTCAGTTATATACAAATAAAATTGAGGGAAGCTACGTTTGTGGTGATGGGGGAGGGAGGAAGAAATAAAATGCTCAAAATAGATGCACTTTCTTTCAGAATGACTGATCACAGTAGAAATCTACCCTGTTATAATCACCTCTTTAAAGCAGATTATTCAGAAGCTCCCAAAACCGCAGTGATTAAAATTATGTCACAATTAAAAGTAGCTGTCAGGAGGTAAGACTTGACTAACTTCTCAATATCTAAGGTCAGGGATGTCAAATCAATGTATATCACTTCCGCTGCTATCACAGTTGAGCTTGATCAATCCCACTCAGAACATGGACTGGACCTGGGAAATTTCTGGGTTGTATGGCTCAAAAATCATACTGCTGCATCCACTGATCTACCAAAAGACCTACAATTTGTGCGGGTTGGCTGCATGGATAAGGCAGTATAGAATTGCAAAGTCTTTAACATAATTAACATGGGGACTTTATTTTTTTCAGCCTCTCAAAATCAATTACTTCAATTGGATATCTACCTTACAACAGATTTCAAATCATCTCTGCACATTAAGCATGTACAGTATCCAGAAATTCCCAGACTGCAATATGGAGCTACAGGAGTTCAAAAGTAAAAGAGGAGTTCCCTAAGAGATAACACAGTGTGGAGCTAGAGGTACACAGCAGACCAGACAGCATCAGAGGAGCAGGAAAGCTGACGTTTCAGGTCGGATCCCTTCTTCAACTTCCCTAGGCTTTGAGGCTTTTACCAAAATGCTTTTGAAAGAAATTGGGTGTGTGACTGTCAAAGCTTTGAGTGCTTGATGAACACCATTCTAAGTAAGGAGATTGTTTTGTTTTAAGAAAAGGAGGCTTAATTACCATGTTCTGCTTTGACAATTTAGTTAAAAGTAATTTCCTAACTATCTAAAAACAACTCGGCTTGATCACTTTGAAGTCTGTTGGTTATGGAAGCCAATGTTCAGTAAAGACTAGAAACATGAGCAAGTATGTTAATGCAATATTACATTTTCCACTTGCACACTCTGAACTGTGATGAAGGAGTGTGTCTCAAGCAACTGAATGCCCTCAACATTTTCAGCAAATCAATTTTAAGCAAGAAAAATAAAAAAAACATAAACTGGCTGACAATGAGGAACCATTGTGGAAATACACAAGGCGGGAGTAAAAGGGAGTATATACAGGTCAGGGAAGGATGCTAATGAGCAGCAAAGAATCGAGGTTGGAGCCTAACTGCTACTAACTAGTCCACTGAAGTGCAATAGTAGAAGTGCCAGACCCTGATCCTGTTTTCCAGAGTTCCCAAAACTAACAAAGCTAATTTATCTCATAATAGAATTTGGCACAGTATCCTTAGGATTGAAAAATCTCCAGCTTCATATCAAAGACTAAAGGAGAGTTGATAGTATTGTGATCAATATGTTGAAACTATTATATAGGATTACATTGTGTAGGAAAGACAGAGCAGAAACAGATCTTTTGGCCCAACCAGTCTCCTCAAGCCCCCTCTCATTAATATTCATCTAGCTGTTAGCAAAACCCTCCATTCCCTTCTTCTTTGTTTGTCTAAATGTTTCTTAAATATTCAATACTATTCACTTCCGATGCTTCTGGGCATTTTGCGTTATCTTTGAGTATTTACATAAGGATTGCACGACTCCTGATGAAAGGTTATTGAACTGCGGTATTAACTCGTTGTCCCCACAGATGCCATCACCTGCTGAGTATTTCCAACATTTTTCACTTTTATTGTGTACAATTCCTTTCCTGTAGCAGTGACCACATACCTTATTAACCACATACCTTAAGACATTTTTTCCAAATTCCCTATACAATTTCTTGGTGACTATGTAACGTTGGCAACATTTGGTTATGCTCTTCCTCACAAGTGAAATCATTCTCTTTGACTCCACTTCATCGAAACAGTCAGGTAGAGAAGGGCGTGTAAAAATGATAGGATAGTAATAATAGACGATTTCAAATTCCCCAATATTTGTGTGGATACACAAATTGTGAAAGACTTAGAGAGAGTAAAAATCATTAAATTTAGACAGGAGAGAATTTTAAGCCAGCATCTGGAAATTCCTACAAGAGAGTAGGTGGTGCTGGACCTAAATATAAGAAATGAAGCTGGGCTATTTGTAGAAGTGTCAGTGGGAAAGTATTTTGGTGACAGTGACTGTAACTTAAGATTTAAGTAGTCATGGAAAAGGATAAAGATAGACCAGTAACACAGGGTCTGGATTGCAGAAGGCTGATTTTAATATGTTAAGACAGGAGCTGGCCAAGGTCTACATCAGATCAGGGTGGGAGTCATTAAAAAAAAATAATGAAAGTGCAGGCCCAATATGTGCCCTTTAAGGTGAAGGATGGGACCAAAAAATCCAGAGAATGCTGGATGTTGAAGAATGTATAAGGCTGAATAAGGAAATAAAGGGAAGCTTATGGCATGTACAGAGGGCTCAAAACACCAGAAGACTTGGACCAGAATAGAGAATACAGAGGCGTCACTCAAAAAAGAAAATGAACTCAAAAAAGAAAAAGAAAAAGAAAATTAATCTTCAATTGGAGCGGCAAGGGTTAATAAGAGATAGTCAGCATGTCTTTGTCAAGGGTAAAATTATATTTAAAAGGTTTGATTGAGTTTGAGGATGTGACTAGGTATGAGGATCTAACCTACATGAATTTCAGTAAAGCTTTTGGCAAGGTGCCACATGACAGGCTGGTCAAGAAGGTGAGAGACCATGGAATCCAGGGCAATTTGGATCCAAATGCCACGAGTGACAATTGAAGGCTGTTTTTGTGCTGAATGCTTGTGATCAATGGCATATTGCAAAGTTATGCCCTGGGTTCTGTGCTGTTTGCACTATAGATTAATTATCTAGATTTGAATTTAGGAGTTTAGATCAATAAGTTCACTGCTGATGTGAACATTAGTCATGTGGTTAAAAGTGAGGAAGTAAACCTCATTAAAGAATGATGCTGAAAGGTTGGTCAAAACAGTAGCAAATGGAATTTAATCCTGGAAAGTGTGAGGTGATACATTTTGAGAGGACCAACAAAATAAGGGAGTACACAATGATTGAGAAGACCCTAAAAAGTAGAGAATGAGAGAGACATTGGTGTGCATGTCCACTGATCTCCAGAGGTCCTTGAAGGTAACAGATAGTTAAGTTGCATGTGGAATACTTGTTTTCAATGTCTTAACTAATAAAGGCATTGAAGACAAGAGGAGGGAAGTAACAATGAAACTGCATAAGAAGTTAGTTAGGTCACAGCTGGAGCTCTGTGTGTAATTCTGGTCACTGCACTGTAGCAAGAATATTATTGCACTAGAGAGAATGCAGAGGAGAAACACCAAATGTTGCCCACAATGGAGCATTTCAGCTGTGAATAAAAATTAGATAGGCTGGGATTGTTTTCTTTAGAGCTGAAAAGGCTGAAGAGGACACCCTGATTGAGGTCTACCAAAAATGAGGTAGGAACTGTTACATTAGAAGTATAAAGTTGAACACTTGAAACACTATTGCATGAAAATTGTACAAGAATAGATTGGCGTTTGATGACTGGAGTAAACAGGATGGGCTGAACAGCCTCTATGCTGTACAATTCTGACTCAAAAATCTTTCTTCCATTACTGAGACATGATGGTATCGTGTACCACCTACGTGACATACTGCAGTAACTCAGCAAGGCTGCTTTGACAGCACCTTCCAATCACTTAACATCTGCCACATGAGGTGATCAAGGGTAACAGATGTGGGAGAACACCACCACCTGCAAATTTCCCTCTAAGCCACAAACCAAACCAGCTTGGAACTATATTGCTGTTCTTTCACTGTACATACAACATATAGACTGCAGAGGTTCAAGGCAGCAGCTCACCATCACCTTCAAGTGCAATTAAAGAGGTAACAAATACTGGCCTTGCCAATGTAGCCCAAAAATTAAACAACAACGACAAAAACAAGTTGCACAAAGCTCTATTGTACTTCATTTGTGATCTAATCAGGATTTGATGCAAGTTTAACATAACTCCTCTACTTTGCTATTCCATCCATGTGTTCTACTCTAAAAATGGCCTTTTTAACCTGTGCCATACTTTATAATTGTATAGTGTGCACATCACAACGTGTCACATTGATTTCACATCAAAACCACCCATTCAATACTAGACTACTGCGTAATTCCTAAGCTTAGAGCCTATATATTCAATACCCTCTATAGCCTCACAACTGCCAATCTGTAACCTTCAGTTCTTTACACCTGGAGCCTGTGTTCCTTCACATGTAGTCTTTTTGGCATCAGGTTTCTAATGCTTTGTCATCTTGTTTGTATAGGCTCTCAAAATTAATTCCATATAAAATCAGAGCTTGCCAATATGTGGAACACACTTTATCCCTTTTTTACAAAAAGGCTAAATGCCCAAAATCTGAAATTTGACACCACAGTGCATACCACAATACACTAGAATATTGGTTAAAAAAGACAACTCAAATTACTATGAAGACTAATTTTATTTAATTATAATCAGATTTTATTTGATCATCAATAAAAATCCATCTTAAATCTCAATTTAACAAATCCGGTGAAGCAAATACAGTTATGAATCTTCAGCATAATTCTCATTTCAAGTCCAAAGTCTATTCACATCAGGTTGATCACTTATTTGCTACAATAGGTTTGATAATCCTGGCAAAAACCCAAGACCAGATTACTAGATGTTCCAGCCTGGTTTGTGGTATTGGAACCGAAAACTGGAAAACACATTTTAAGACAATGTATGCTTCTTCCCCAATAAAAGTGCTTTGTTACCGATAGTTGTTTTACTAAACAAAAGTCTATCAAGTCTATTAATACTAAATGTCAATAATTTGTCTTAAAATTTGCACACAAGTCAACTATTACCAAGCGCAATTCAGATGGATAACTATAATATGAAAAGAAAACTTAGTCAAACACCAAGGTGCTAAATTGTTCAAACCAAATTCTGCAGTTGTGGGTTTCACTTAAAGATGCGATAGTACACAATTCTCAGATACACGCAGTCAAAAACGGTGACTAAAATAAAACACTGCAAGCTGAAACTCATCTTGTAGACTTGTGGTTACACCAGTCCAAACAAAGGGAGCTCAATACTAAGTAGCTCAGACAAATAGTCCAAAGAAATTCATTAAGCATAATCATTTACACATCTACTACAATTTTAATGGAGTAAAATATTGGACAATTTGCTTTCAAGCTTTTTTTAAAAGAAAAAGTACTCTGCTGCCAAGTTGCAGGTGCAATTTGACACTAATCAGAAATCCCACCCTCATGAATTGACCCTGCCAATAAGGTTTCTGAACTTTGATCTTCTATCATGTGCGCACAAGCACTTCAGAAATCATGATAAGTTTATGTGCACAAGGAGGGATCTTTAAAATTTTGTTGTGTGACATGCACGATCAGAGTAGTTAACAGGTAGCTAAGATAAAGGGTCTAAGGCAATCATTTGGCTATAAAAAATGTAAGTAATAAAACAGAAGCTGGTAAATCATTTTAAATGGTTTGTTTTCAGCAGACTATAGTCAGCTCTATTATATTTCATAATCCATATTTAAAGCTAAATTTATTTGCTGCCTAAACAAAATAAAAAAGATTGGTGTACAAAATTACATGTGCTGCAGTACCTCCAGAAGTTCTTTCAAGGTCAGTTAAAATATACCAGCTATAAAAGTAATAGTCAAATGCTGCAACATAAGAGCTAGTCTCCGGTGCCCAAGGTTTTCACACTAATCGTGTTGTTGCTTCATTCCTGCAACAACATTTTAGAAACTAGAAGTCAGCATCCAGTGTAAAGTTGTTATCCTCTGCTTTTGACATCACACCCATTCTCTGATACTCAGCAACTCTCTTTTCAAAGAAATTGGTTTTCCCTTCCAGAGAAATATTTTCCATGAAGTCAAAAGGGTTTTCAGTTTTAAAGATCTGAAGAAATGGAAGAAAATAAATTAAAGCAGGCTATGTAGTTTAGTCCTTGTACAGCAGAAAAGGAGCAAAAACAAAATAGCTGCCAGAAAGCACTCATCGCTCAAGCACATCTCTACCTTCCTAACATTTGCAATTATATCACCTATATCCTCTGGATGGTCGCATGGAGCCAATAGTTATCAATTACAACTTAACCAAAAAACAAATCCCAAGTCACACAAAAAAAGGATTTTTATTTACAAACTTTTCCAATATGCTATTACTATTTTAAACTTATAAAAGGCATACAAATCTTGGTTCATTGAGTAATGGGTAAGATGACAGAGCAAAACAGTTGGATGTTCTCAAACATCTACATTTTTCCTATCAGTCAAGTGGTAATGAAGGTGGTTTAATTGTTCTCATTATTTTTCATTAGTTACATGAGGTAGAATATAGACATTAAGATTTCATCACAAACCTCTTTAGGTTGTTAAAGTTTTTGTACAGTGTTTTGTCAAATAGTGGATTTGGGCCTGAAAATAGGCAAACTTCCTCAGACATTAACTATACTGGAAGACAGCGGTGATTTACAGTATTTCCATAGCACAGACCTACATTTATTATTGTTCTGTAAAGCAAACAGCAGGCATGAATACTAACCTTACTGAAACCCAACTCCAATAGCAAGCGGTCAGCCACAAACTCAATGTAGTATTTCATCAGAGTGCAGTTCATTCCAATCAGGTCCACAGGGAGAGACTTAGTCACAAACTCCTGTCAAAAGAATAATGGAGTTTATGGCAGTT
Source organism: Rhincodon typus (assembly GCF_021869965.1). Taxonomy (NCBI): domain Eukaryota; kingdom Metazoa; phylum Chordata; class Chondrichthyes; order Orectolobiformes; family Rhincodontidae; genus Rhincodon; species Rhincodon typus. Next base: position 22,609,297 of record NC_063358.1, read on the forward strand.
TGACAAGGACGAAAAGGTATACTTTGGCAATGGAAACGCTATAAAATCCTCGTACCATTCAAAAACCTCTTTAGTGCCCTTTGTCCAATAAACATATCTAAAATTTTTGAACTTTCAGCTAATAAAATTAATGTCGAATCTGTTCAGACCTGTTTAACCACCTGAAATTGGGAGGCACCCAGCAATAAATGGGTGGGATGAGGGAGAGAGAAAATAAAGAGAATAAAGGAGACATACTGCCAACTCCAGAAGGAGTGTTTGTCTTTGTTCTAAACATCCAGATAAAGTGTTAAAATAGTTTATTAAATCAATAGAGGTTTACCTGCTCAATCCTCACTGCTTCAGTGATAATTTCTCTGACTCTAGTTTCAGACGGTTTGTGAACCAAGTGTTTGAAGATCAGACAGGCAAAGTCACAGTGTAGACCCTGAAAAGAAAGAATGGCAACACCAAAACAAAGTCCCATAGGAATTCAGCAACATATAAGAAAACGAGAGTTCCTCTGAAATGAAAACCATGTTGCTATGAATGTATGCAAGGATTATCATAGACAACAAACCTGACAGACACTCAACAGGTCTGGCATCATAGGGATAGAGAGAGGCACAGGGTTAAGTTCTTCACAAACCTTAAATTACCTTGATTTTTCTCCAGATGCTGGCTGACTTCATTTGTGCAGCGATAGTGGGAACTGCCGATGCTGGAGAATCTGAGTTAACAAGGTGTAGAGCTGGATGAACACAGCAGGCCAAACAGCATCAGAGGAGCAGGAAAGCTGACGTTTCGGGTCTGGACGCTTCTTCAGAAATGGGGGAGGGAAAGGGGATTCCGAAATAAATAGGGAGAGAGGGGGAGGCGGATGGAAGATGGATAAAGGAGAAGATAGGTGGAGAGGAGACAGACAGGTCAAAGAGGTGGGGATGGAGCCAGTGAAGGTGAGTGCAGGTGGGGAGTTAGGATGGGGATAGGTCAGTCCAGGGAGGACGGACAGGTCAAGGAGGCGGGATGCGGCTGGTAGGTAGGAGGTGGGGGTGGGGCTTGAGGTGGGAGAAGTGGATAGGTGGGAGGAAGGACGGACGTCATTTGTGCAGCAATGTGTCTTTAAATTTCAGATTTTCCACTTCCACAAATGAGACAGAGAGAGACACACACACAATACACGTACGCTCTTCAGGCTTTTTGTTACCCTTTACAAACAAATCAAACCACTCACCTGATTTATACCAGCCTGCAGGAAATGCTGGATCTCTCAAACTGAATCTAAGACAGACATTCAACTCAAGTACCTAGTGATACCTGGTTGAGGCAGCTGTTTGTAAAGGGAGTTATTTTTGTTTAGCACCAAATTAACTGTATAACACTACTCTTGAAAGGTGCAAAACTCATCAAGATCAATTACCAGTGTCTGCATATTCAGAAGGTCCAAGAGCATAGAGTTAAAAATGCACAGTTTAAAAAATGTACTTGTGCAATTGATCAGAAAAAAGTGTTGCATCTTAGCTTTGATCAAAAAGGAAATTCTGTCCTCATTATACTAGCCAGAAGCCTAATGCTTCTGAACACTCAAATAACAGGCCTGATCTGACTGATGAAGTCAGATCCACAAGCTTTTCGGGCAAAACTGCATAAAATCAGCTCGAATGGACTGACCACCATGTTCACATGGTTGCAATTATAGACACCCCTGCCAGGGCCTGCTCTCTCAAATAGCTAAATATTTTCCATAGTTCCAGGGGAGGATTAAAAAAATGTCTTCAAAAGATGTTGAAGCTTTCTTTGAAGCTTGGCAGCATTGGCATTTATCCCGGAAGGTGTTTGCCTCTGGTCATTCGGAATGGCAACATAGTTCTCCATGTTACTCATCTAGAATTCTAACACTTTGAAATATAGAAGCAGAGCAGTGACAGAGAAAGGAAACAATTCCTTCACTTCAGATCCCACTATCTTATTGGATGTCTTGCCCCATGTATGCAAAGATTCATGTCTTCGGTCACATGAAAACCCATGGCAGAATCTCCTGACTGAGTAGTCATCATCCTCCAATTGAGGGACTGCTGATGCTTAGCAATAATGCACATCTTTACTACGAATACATGGTTCAAAGTTGCTAGAGGGGATTGAAGGAGTGGTCTTAAATGAATAACATTGGGAAATAAAGTCCATTACTGCCCTCATTCTGTACATTAACCCATTTCTTACCCTTTTCTGAGATTATTTCGCATTTTTTCCAGTTGTGTCTAAGCTAGGCATGACATGTTTAAATAAACAGGCTTGTTTGTTAAAATTAGGGACGATACATCCTGGATATTTTGCACAAGATCAAGTTACACTTGATAAGATCAATGGCCAATGGAAGCAGATTGTTCTGTGGTGCAAACAAGTTTAATATCTAGATAGAACTGTAACAGAATCACTGCCTCTCCTGTGAGGAATATACAATGCATTTAAAAGCCGTTAAAAAAAAGTCACTCCTGCAAGCCACAGATAATTTAAAACTGATTATCTATTCAACAAGCAGCAGCTGTAACCATAGCAATGTCATTGAAATAATCGGAGATTGTCTGCACTGACCAATTCACGCCAAATGGCAGGCAAACAACAAAAAAGACTTTCACCAGCTTGGGAATCGGTGTAATCATTGCTTTTCTGTAATCAGCATTTGCCCATGCTACATCAGTACTTACTTCATCCCTACTGATCAGTTCATTGGAGAAAGTCAGACCTGGCATCAACCCTCGTTTCTTCAACCAGAAAATAGCAGCAAAGGACCCAGAGAAAAAGATTCCCTCAACAGCAGCAAAGCTAACCACTCGTTCCCCTACGGTAGGATAACAAGTGAAAAAAATACACTTAAGATGGAGTAAGCAAGTTAGGTTCAAGCAGTTTGTACTCATGTGGCAATTAGAAATCACCAGTTAGAACCCAGATTGCCCCACTAAAGCTTCAGTCATCCCATCCATACAAAACTACAACACCACACTGTCAGGGAATGTATCACATAATGCAAAAAAAAAGAAAAATAGAGTAAAGAAAACATTTTTGTGAGATTCTAAACTTAAAAGTCCAACATTAAAGAAAATTATAGATACCATAATTTGTGCCAGCCTTCATATCTGAACAGTGAGTGATGCATTGACTTCAAATTTTCATTCTAAATGCATTAGTAGGCAAAGGCAAAACACACATTGGATTTTGAAAGATACATCTTAGAACAAACTGCTGTTTGTTCTATTAGCCAGTTCTAGAAAGTGACTAAGGATTCAGCCCATAAACTAATGATGAAGAAATCAAAGATATTGTCTTCAAGCTCTGTCACTATCTCCATTTCCTGGCCACCAACTATCACTCCCTTCAACCACCAAAAAAGGTGAATCACAGATTGCACCTTGGCATCCCACTGAACATGGTGTTGAGTTGTCAATCCCATATGTGCTGCATCAAGGCCAGCTGATAACATTGCCAGTCTCAGCTCATTTTCTGTCAAGACTCTTGTCCATGTTCTCATTACATCTGGACTTGACTATTCTAGTCTTTTCCTGGTCGACTGCTCATCATCTATATAAACTTAAACTCATCCAAAAACTCAGCTGTCAGTTTCCCAGCTCACTATTCAGTCAATGCTCTTGCGCTAATGTTTTCTATGCACCAACTCCAGTTCATTAATACATTCGATTCCCATGCTAGTTTAGAAAAACCTCCTTGGTTTTACCTTTCTATAGTTATTAACTTCAAGCCTTACAACTAAGATTGTGGTACTCAAATTTTGCTATTGACCAGAAGATGATACAGTACCAATAAACCCAGCTTAATTTGCTTCATTGAAACAAAGAAACTAAACAGATGAATAGGGATAGTAGGAACCGCTGATGCTGGAGAATCTGAGATAACAAGGTGTAGAGCTGGATGAACACAGCAGGCCAAGCAGCATCAGAGGAGCAGGAAAGCTGACGATTCAGGTCTGGACCCTTCAGAAGGGTCCACACCCGAAACAACAGCTTTCCTGCTTCTCTGATGCTGATTGGCCTGCTGCGTTCATCCAGCTCTACACCTTCTTATTTTAAACAGACGAATATCCTTGCAGTTTCATTGCTTCAAGGTATCAAAATCTTGATCATTTTATAATTAGTATCTTGTTAAAACTGTACAAGTTTTTCTTGAATTTGTTAGAACACATACCAAATGTAGATTCATGATCAGCAATCCATCGCAAGGCCCAGTCAGCCTTCTTTTTGATACACGGCATTGTTTCAATTGCATTAAACAAGAATTCCCTGAAAAGCAACATGAAGCCCATATTTAGATTAAGTTTACAATAGCTCATTGGTCTCCATTACAAGACAAGTGGACTTGACTTTAAGACATGACCATTTAGTTGCTATGGGTTTGTTGTGCAAGCTGATGTCACAGGCTGTTGGCAAGATATTGGCACATCAGCACCATACAGCAACAGGTCCATCCTCTTGACTAATCACTCCTGACAAACATAAGCCGCCTGGCGTCATGTCTGTACTAAAAGGCAAAGCAAGACAGAAGTACAGTAAGCCTGTAAATACTGAATGAAGTAGCAATGTGCAAAATATCAAGGCAAGGCAGAGATGTAGAAAGTATCAAAGCAAGCACAACGTGAGTGAGTGCTAAGCGATTGAGCAGAAGCCCCAAGACCACCCTGTTCTGATGCATGAGATAGGTACCTGTCCTCGCACACACAGTGGCCTGTCAGCAGCATTACATGTCAGGAATCAGTGAGCAACAAAGTGCAGTATTGAAGTGGGGGATCTGCCATGATATGGTGAGGCTGGACCATTTCCAATGCCAGTAAAAGGGAGAGAATGTACAACAGCATAACTAATGAGCGTGCAGACAATTATCCCAACTTGAAAGAGTTTGAGATCTTCATGGGAATACATGGGTTCATGGAAAGGTAATGTTGTGTCCAGCCAAGCGCACGTAACATTGTCTCAAGCCAACTTTCAAAATAGTTGTACATGACCAACCATCTGTCATACAAGATAATGTCTCTGATATTGAAAATTATATAATCAGACAATAACTAGAGATATATAATACATGATACATATCAACAGATAGCACAAAAGTGAAGCTACACTGTATGCTTATACAGGGACTAGGTCTGGTCATGTTATACGTCCAGAGTTGTCTTAAAGTTCAAAGATAAAATATTTTTGATGAGCACCCTTTTATATACTTAAAAAAACAGGTTTATTATTCCTCAAAAGAAAGAACAATTGTTGAATTATTCCACTGATCTCAAAGCCCATTATTTCTTGAAGACAGCAGGATGACATTGACATGTGATGCTCTAGTACAAAAGGTCTCCAATTTATTCACCACATTGTTGGCAGTTAGCCAACTATATACATCATATAATAGCAATCTCAGTGAGAATACAACCCAGACTGTATATGCAAGTCTGAGATGTCATTAATGTACATGGTTATTAATAAAGTTCCACATATCTGACTCAATATGAGCCTGACACTGGTATATGTTCAGTGGGCTAACAGAAAACCAAAGCACACCAAGAAAGACTTTCGGTATAAGGAATCCTATTAATCAATCCCCAATTGATTAGTGGCAGAGAATAATTGCACATTATGGGAAGGAAGAAGATGAACCATTTAGTTAAGCTGTATTATGGCTATTTCAAATAAGTATTTAGTTCACATGCATTGAAATCAGGGATGAATCCACTTCCATTTGAAGGGAGAACAAAACTGGATATTTTACCCTAAAAAAAATGCAAGAACCATAATGAAGATGGCAACAACAAAGTCCACATAACCCTTTACTTCCTACCTCTCACTAGGATCCTTGATATAGGCATCAATAAGAAGACTGTACATTTCAGAATGAACATTCTCCATGGCAATTTGGAAACCATAGAAACAACGAGCTTCAGTGACTTGGACCTCCTGACTGAATCGTTCCACCTGTAAAATGACATAAAAGCTAGCTCCAATATTCTCTCAGCAAGATAAACCAGGTCATCATCTTACAATAGACAAAGCAATTTGAATAAAATTTGGAAAGGGAGTCAGTACATTAAAATGCAAGCTCACATCTGGTCAAATTCCTTCACAATTGGAATCTTGTTTATAAGTAGGTAGAGAAAAACAAAAGTGTTTCTCAAAAAAAAACAAACGATGTACCAAATTACCTGCCCAACTACAGTGAAAGTATGTATCAAGTACTGCAAGAGCAGTACTAGACTTTGAACATAGAATCTTTTCCATTTAAATTGGTTCAAAACTTGTGCTCACGGCATAGATAATCATTAGACTGTTTTAAATTCTATTGAAACAATTTTCATATGCAAATACAGACTTACCAGATTCTCATTTACAATTCCATCACTCGCAGCGAAGAATGCCAGAACATGTGAGATAAAACGTTTTTCATTTGGTTTCAAAGAACCCCAGTGTGCCAAGTCCTTTGACAAGTCAACCTACAGAAACATAGCAGACATAAAATTATCAAGTGAATCTGCAATTGTAATCATCTCACACATTCAATACACACAAGCTACTCAAATAACTTGAGCACACCTACTAGTTGATACAAAAATTATACACAGAGGTTTGTTCTTAAATGTAAATACAAGTGCTCTTAAAAATTAAAAGAGATAGGATGGTACAGGATGTTAAATATTCAATCAATCCCCATAGACCAGGCGTACAATAATAGAATGTTGGACTCAGTACCTATTAGCCACTTTCCTTCTGCTAGTAGCTAAATAGAAAAGCAGGAGCTTTGGTAAAGTCTGGGAGCAGTCTCCATCTAACCTTTTGTCGAAACGGATGATACAAGCTCAACTAAATACCAGTCAGTCAGATTTAAAAGCAGAGTATTTGAGAGATTATCACCAGTAAATACAGTAGCTGAAGCAAATCTACTATTTATTTTCCAAAAATACTCTTCACTCATTAAATTTGTAAACAGTACATCCCAAAATCTCAACTGAATATGACAGGAAGTGCAATAAAATTTTAGCTCTTCTCTATATAGCATGTACCATCTGAAATCTCAATACAATTTTGATACTCTTGATACTCAATATATAGACATACAGGCCAAAGCACTCACAGTTTCCAACCCTTCAATGTAGAATGGCAGATCTACTATTATTGCAGAATAATAGTAGTTCTTCATTCTCAAAATAGTCTATAATTTATTTACCTCTTCTGCAGTCCAGAATGATGCTTCTGCCTTTTTGTACATCTGCCACATGTCATGGTATTGGATCGGAAAGATAACAAACCGATGGGGATTACACCGAAGTAAAGGCTCATCCTGAAGTTTTGCAGCTTCTGGATTTTTCAAATCAATCTACAAATTCAAAATTCAATTATGCAAATTGCTTATAAGAAATACACTTAAAAAGATTAGAACTCACTTTAACCAAAATAATCTATTGTAAATCACAGCTATGAACACGAAGGAAGTTTGTTGTTCAAGCACTCAGTACCAGATTAAAAGCACAATGAGACTCCTTCAGTTACATGGGGCTATACGTTCTAGGCTGGGAGATGAGCAGTTTGGCAGTGATTTACCATTAGCACTTGCAGTAAGGACATAAAGCTTCATTTTTATCTTCAAAGGAACTGGAGATTTCCTTATGACCACAAAGCTCCACAAAATGGTCTAGTAATTTCATTGGTCACCTCAAAATTGGAATTCCAAGTTTCCAAATTTCAAATTTGGAACTTGGACACCAGGTTGTCTGGCACCAGGCCAGGAGACTCTCCAAGTATCTTGCAACAGTGATGTTATCAAGGAGGAAATTAGCTGATCACATTCAGGTAGTTTCACATACAGCAAACTAGATCCCCTCACTTTTCAGCTTTGAATTGGAGAGTTAACAAAATAAGTTATGGAGACTAACATTGCCTTCTATTTTAATCCAAAATGTCAAATTAACTTCATTCTTATTTCAAAAGTGGGGAACTTATTTTAAAAAATTATTTGTGGGACATGGGCATTGCTGGCATTTATTGTCCATCCCTAGTTGCCTTTGAAAAGGTAGTGGTGAGCTGCCTTCTTGAATGCCCTGCAGTCCATGTGCTGTAGGTAGATCCACAATGCCCTTAGGGAGGGAATTCCAGGATTTTGACCTTATTTCGAATTTAAGAAGAAACTTGGCATTCCATAAATATACAGATGAGGGTATTATCAGTTATAAAGTTATTACAATATTGAACACAGCTACACCATTCAAGGGTACTGGGGTTAAAAGGATTTTGCAGTGAGACTAAAACCATAATATTGGAAACAGTTATTAAAGTTAAGAGACTAAGATGTGCAGTTGGGGGCAGAACAGCTGGATAATTTCAGAAACAAGTCTGGTGCTAACAATTGGAGATTATTTAAAACCCAACTCTGCACATATGCAATTGACCTTTGCTCAGACTGGCTATGTAAACACCCTTCCAGTCATCCATGTAACTAAATGCTTAACTTGCCTCGCAGTTATGATAGAAATTTGAATTGACAAAATTCACAAATGTATCATGTCATAAGTTTTTTTTAAATGACAATACATTTAAGAGATCACGTTCTGAATGGATTTAAGCAGCAAGTCAGGTTGAGGTACTTGGCAAACTATAAAGTAAAATAAAAGCAATGCCAGTGGGTCTCTGGCTTTGTTCATGCAAAAGCGACAAATAAAAACTTTGTACAAAGGCAAAATATTGAAGAAGCTGGAAATCTGAAGTAAAACCAAAACGTTGGAAAACTCAGCAGGTCTGAAAGCATCTCTGGATAAATAGATTGACATTGAGTCTGATGACTGTCATTCTGAAAAGGAGTCATAACTGGCCTCAAAACATTAATTATTTCTCCACAGATGCTGTCAGATCTGCTGACTTTTCCACCAATTTAGTAAATAAAAATGCCTTTACCACTGATCTCTCACTGTTAAATTATTCTTTCTCACAACACAGTCATGTTATTCATTGAGTCTTGCGTTTTACACACAGCTACTCACAGTACTTACAATTATTAAAAGTAATGGATTGTGTTTTAAAACCCATCAAGTTCACCGATGTTTGAGGAAGGTAATCTGCCCTGGTTAACCTATCTGGCCTATGCATAGCTCCAAATGTACAGCAATGTAGTGTACTCTCAACAGCCCTCTGGAATGATCATGCAAACCACTCAGCAGGTAAGATTAGGGACGGGCAATAATTGCTGACCTTGCCAGCAATATTCACATCCTTTGATACAAAAAAGGAGAAAAAGCCAATTTCCTTCTTGCACAGGCATCACTGTGAAAAAAAATAAAATACTACAGAGGCGAAAGATATGAAATGATATTTTGAAGCACTAACAATATTCAGCATGTTTGGCAACATCTGAGGGGACAGAGGGAAGTTAAAGTACTAAGAGAACAGAATTGGAGAAGTACAGGGGTTGACAGCAGGAAGAGGTTAGAATGGTAGGGAGCCATGAAACTATGGAGGTGTTGGAAGAGGGTGAGAATTTTACAATTGAGGCACCATAGGTTTGGGCATCAGTGTTGGTCAGTCACTACTGAAGTGAGACCTCAAGCTAAGGTACAGGTAGAATTTTGGATGAGCTAAAGTGTACAGAGGGTGGAAACAGACTTGGAGAACATCAGTTCTACACAGGACAAAGGCTAAAACATATGAAAGGTCCAGTAGCACATAACTGAGCTGAAGCAGGGGAAAAATCAGGTGGAGGTTATGATAGTGGAAGTAAGGCATTTGGATTGGCTGGAGAGGCAATTGGAGTCACTGAGGATCATACAGGAGGCACAGAGTGTGTGATGATTAGTAACTTTAGAGAGGTAGTCATACTGCAAGTTCAGTCAGACAGATAGGTGACTGTAATGAGAGGTAGGAAAGTAGTGCAGGAGTCTCCTTTGGCTATTCCTGTTTCAAATAGTTTTCCCATTTTGGGTACTATTGAGGGGTATGGTCTCTCAGAGGGAAATAGAAGTGGCAGCCAGATCTTGGGCACCAAGAATGAATCGTCTGTTAAGTGGCGTTTGTCAAGCTTCAAACGAGTAATTTTTATAGGGGAATGTCCACTCTGGGGCGCAGACAGGAAATTCTGCAGTTGTGAGCAACAATTCAGAATGGTAAGCTGCCTCCCTAGTTCCAGGGTCAAGGACATCTCAAGCAGTTGCAGCATATTGTCAAAGGGAGAGAGAGAGAAGCCAGAAATTATTGTACACATTGGTAAGAATGACATTGTTAGGGAAAAGGTTGAGGCTTTGCAGAGTGAATATAGGAAGTTAGGTAGGAGATTAAAGAGCAGAACGTCAAAAGATCGTAATCTCTGGATTACTTCGGATGCCACATGCTAGTGAGAATAGGAAGAAGATCAAAGGGCAGATATATCAATGGCTGAAGAGATGGTGCAGTGAGCAAGGATTCAGATTTTTAGATCATTGGGATCTCTTCTGGGGCACAAGAGACCTGTTCAAAGGGATGGTTTTCACCTGAACTGGAAGGGGACCAATATCGTGACAGGGAGACTTGCTAGATCTATTCAGAGGCTGAGGTAACTCTGAAGAATTAAACTGTATTTATTTCAATGCAAGAGATCTGACAAGTGAGGCAGATTAACTCAGGGCACGTATGGAAACATGGCACTAGGACATCATAGCTATTACAGAAACATAGCTGAAGGGCAACAGGACTGGCGGCTCAATGTTCTGGGGTTTAGAGACTATTGGAGGATAGTAGGGGAGGCAAAAGAGGAGGAGGCATTTGATTAAGGAAAACATCGCTGCTGTACTTAGAGAAGATATTCCGAGGGATTGTCCAGTGAAGCTATGTGTATGGACCTCAGAAATAAGAAGGGGATAATCACCTTGATGGGATTGTACTTTAGGCCCCCCAACAGTCAGTGGGGAACTGAGGATCAAGCATGTAGAGTGAACTCAGATATATGTAAGAGTAATAAGATTATAATAGTGGGGGATTTTAGTTTTCCAAACAAAGATTGGGGCTGCCGTAGTGTGAAGGGCTTGGATGGTGAGGAATTTGTTAAATGTGTTCAAAAAATTTTCTTTATCAAAATGTAGATTTAGCTATTAGAGAAGGAGCAAAACTTGACTTTGACTTGGAAATAAGGCAGGGCAATTGACTGAACTGTTATTGGAGGAAGCACTGTGGGACCAGTGATCATAATTCAATTAGTTTTGAAATAGTTATGGAAAAAGATATGCCCTGTATAAAAGTTAAAGTTCGAAACTGGATTAAGGCAGATTTTGATAGTATGAGACAGTAACTTTTAAAAGTTAATTGGAGTAGGCTGTTTGCAGGCAAAGGGACGACTAGCAAGTGGGAAGCTTTGAAAATTGAGATAACGAGAGTTCAGAGGCAATATGTTCCTGTTAGAGTGAAGGGTGAGGCTGGGAGAAGTAGGGAACAATGGATGAATAAAGATATTGAGGCTCTGATCAAGAACAAGAAGGAAGCATATGTTAGGTATAGAGAACTGGGATCAAGTGAATCTCTTGAAGAGTGTAAGGGATGTAACGGCATTCTTAAGAGGGAAATCAGGAGGGCGAAAAGGGGACATGAGCTAGCCTTGGCAGATAGGGTTAAGGATAATCCAAAGAGATTCTACAAGTACATTAAGTGCAAAGACCAACAAGGGAGAGAAAGGGCACCTTAAAGATCAATGAGGCCATCTATGTGTGGATCCACAAAAGACAAGAGTGATACTACAGGAATATTTTGCATCAGTTTTTACTGTAGAGAAGGACATGGAGGCTAGGGAACTCAGGAAATAAACATTGGTGTTTTGAAAAGAGTCTCCAATACAGAAGAGAAGATTCTGGAGTTCTGAAAAATAAACATAAAGATGGATAAATCTCCAGGACCTGATCAATTGTATCCCAGGATGTTGTAGAAAGCTTGGAAAGAAATTGTCGGGCTCCTTGCAGAGATATTTGTGATATCTACAGCTATGGGTGAGGTGCTGGAGGACTGGAGGTTGGCTAATGTTGTGTCTTTATTTTAAAAAGCCTGTAAGAAGAAGCCTGAGAATGATAGACCATGGAGTCTGACATTAGAGGTGGGTAAGTTGTTGGAGGGGATTCTGAGAGACAGGATTTACATACATTTGGAAAAGCAAGGACTGATTAGGGATAGTCAGCATGGTTTTGTGCGTGGGAAATTGTGTCTCACAACCTGATTGAGTTTTTTTGAGGACATGAGCAAAAAGACAGATGAGGGCAAAGCAGTAGATATTGTCTACATGGACTTTAGTAAGGTCTTTGACAGGATTCCGCATAGTAGACTGGTTCGTAAAGTTAAATCACATGGGATTCAGGGACAGCTTTCCAATTGTATACAAAATTGGCATGATAGTAGGAGACAGAGGGTGGTGTTGGAGAGTTGATTTTTGGATTGGAGGCATGTAACCAATGATGCTCTACAGGGATCAGTGCTGGGTCCACTGTTGCTTGTCATTTATGTAAACTATTTGGATGAGAATTTAGGAGGCATGGTAATTAAGTGTGTGGAAGCTAGGACGTTGAGGGGTGACCTTACAGAGGCTTTTAAATCATGACTGTCATAGATAAGGTGAATAACAAAGGTCTTTCTTTAGGGTGAGGGAGTTCAAAACTAGGAGGCGTATTTTTCAGACTAGAGGAGAAAGGGTTTAAAAGGAACCCAAGGGGCAAGTTTTTCACACAGAAGGTGGTTGGTATGTGGGATGAATTGCCAGAGGAAGTGGTAGATGCAGGTACAGTCACAACATTTAAAAGATATTTGGACAGGTACATGAATAGGAAAGGTATAGAGGGGTATGGACCAAATACAGGCAAAGTGGGACTAGTTTAGTTTGGGAAACTTGGTCGGCATGGAAGAGTTGGACCGAAAGGTCTGTTTCCGCGCTGTGTGATTCTTTGACTGTAGGCAATCTTGATGTGGAGCGCTGGAGCCGCTCGATTCCTGATGTCACATAGTTATTGCAGATTAATGAGCCAAAATTAAAAATTCATTCCACTACAACTTTCTATACTCAACAGCCAAGATTTAAAATGAAATACGGCTAGACATTTTAAAGATACGCTGAGAGCAAACATCTCAGGAGGACTGCTGAAAGAAAACCGAGTTCGTCTCCCACTTCTTGCACTCCCTTTATATTAAAAAAATTGGACTTTAGAAACAATTGCACAAGAGAAACCTCACGGGACTCTTCTTTCCCAAGTTACATACCAGAAAAGTACAGCAACATGATCCAAAATGAGCTCACTTTCACCCAGAACAAAATCACAAGTTCCAACCCACTGCATCTTAAAACATGTTAAATCTGTTCACGCTGATTTTGACTGTAGACACAAAGTTCCGATCTTCGCCCGCGGTGTAGAGAGTTCACTGCTCTCAGTTACAAAGTATTTATAAACGTATCAGTTCTGGTCATATTCACCAACACAGCATCATATCTGGTGGGTTTTTGATTTGATTCAATCTTACCCTGTGTTTTTCTTCAGCAAGAGATTTGGAAGGACAAACGGAGATTTCACTTTGTGGGCTCAGGTGAACTGGAGTAGACATTACAGGGCTTTATAACCACAGCTCTCTACAAAGTAAAACGTTTGGATAGTTTGATAATTTCTCTCTCACATACAAAAAAAAAGCGCTGAACAACAATGCCTACAAATCAATTAACTCCCCTCCACCGTTATTTAAAAGTGTCCAATGCTTTCTGCTAATCTCTTTAGCACTTTTAAATGTTCCCGCGCAGAGTCTGTCCAACATCTATCCCTGCCCCCAAGCAGCACTACAACCAATAGGACCCACTCTCCATTCTACAACGACATAGCGCTTGTCTTTCTTTCTCAATGATTGTGAAGCGGGGAATTGTTACACTAAACTCTACTGCCACCGTAGTGTCAATACTGTTCGTAATCAGCTTGATCCCTAAATGGGGGAACATTTTAATCAGCAAAACAAAAGGGCAGGGGCGAACAAATTAGAGAAAAAAAATACTAAAAGAACTGCGGATGATTGAAATCAGAAACAAAAACAGAAATTGCTGGAAAAGCTCAGCAGGTCTGGCAGCATCTGTGGAGAGAAATCGGAGTTAACGTTCCTCAGAACTGACGGTGGCTGGGAAAATGTCTGTTTATATGCAGAAGACAGGGTTGGAAGGGTGTAAGGAGTAAAGTGGGAATAGAGCCCAGAGACAGAGAGAACAGTAGGACAAATCTTTTTACGAGTTTGAAGAGCTATTAATGCGGACTGTTAGTGGCTAACAATGGATTGTGTGTAGTAGCAGTCTATGTAATAACAAGGGGGTATAGGTAAGGCCATGGAAGAGCTCAAACCCTAAAGTTATTGAACTCAATATTGAGTCCAGAAGGCTGCAGCGTCCCCCAGGCAGAAACTGAGGTGCTGTTCTCCCAGCTTGCAGTGAACTTCACTGGGGCGAACAAATTAGATTTGGTAAGGGCAACACTTGTACTTAATTATAAATGCCCGGATAGGACGGCAAATCGCTCTTTACATACAGTCTGCAGCGTTCAAACGGATCATTGGGCTCCCTCGATGTGCAATGATGTTGGATGGCACTTGTGGTGCAGTGGTTGTGTCCCCACCACTCTGCCCTCAGAGTGCCTTTGTGGTATTTTCTTTGGCCTTCCGGGCTACTCGCCGTTTGAGAGTTGGCAAAACAGAACCGCTTGGGAAAGACACTTTTCAGCCATCTGGACTAATTGACCAGCCTATTGATGTTGTGGGAGGTTTGGCTGGATGCTTGTAGACTTGGCTTCAAGAACAAGTTAACCCAGTCCTTCCACTAAATCCAGAAAATGCATTAAAGACATTGCTGATGAAATTTCTCTAGTGTTTTGTGTGTGGCTAATGCACAGTCCAGCTCTTGTTGCAGTACAGGAGTGCAGTGATCACAACTGCTCTGTACAGGAGCACTCTTGTTGACTAGTGTGTAGATGATTGAACAGGCACAGCTGATCCAGTGTTGTATATCCTGGTCAATGGTAGCCTTTTGAGAAAGGTAACTATCAAGTTATGAGAAATCCATAAGAATGGATTAAGAAATAAGAAAGAAATAGAAAGAAATAGAAGCAGGAGTAAGCAATCTGGCCATTGAGCCTGCACCGCCATTCAATAACATCTGGCTGATCTTTTCATGGATTAAGCTTCACTTACCAGCCCACTCACCATTACCTAATTCCTTTACTTTTCAAAAATCTATCTTTGCCTTAAAAACATTCAATGAGGTAGCATCAACTATTTCACTTGGCAGAGAATTCTACAGATTCATAACCCTTTGGGTGAAGAAGTTCCTCCTCAACTCAGTCCTAAATCTGGTCCCCCTTATTTTGAAACTATGCCCCTAATTCTAGTTTCACCCTCCAGTGGAAACAACCTCCTTGCTTCTATCCTATCTAGTCCCTTCATAATTTTATATGTTTCTATGAGATCCCCCCTCATGCTTCTTCATTCCAATGAGTACAGTCCCAGTCTACGCAATCTCTCCTCATAAGGCAACTTCTCAACCTAGTGAACCTCCTCTGCACCCCCTCCAGTGCCAGTACATCCTTTCTCAAGTAAGGAGATGAAAACTGTAGTCAACATGTTCCAGACAGTCTGCTTCAACATAGTTATGAGGGGGAATATTTGACTGAGCAGGTCAGGATTGATCCTCTTTTAGTAGCAAATTTAAACTTAAGTGCTGCAAATAGCAAAATAAACATTCTCTTAAAATTAAACAAATTTACTATTTTTATTTCAGAAAAATAAAGAAAACAATTGTGTGACAATATGTTTTATGATAATGTGTAGGATCAGAATTACCTACATTTAAGAATAGTCAAACTCTCAATGTGTTCATGGAAATTAATCTCTTAGGATATTTGCTCCCTTATACACTAACTGTTTATTTCCCCTAAAAAATACTTTGTTTTTCAAAAAATTTCATTCATTGAACATAGTTATCACTGAGAAGGCCAGGATTTATTGCCCATCTTTAATTGCCCTTGAGAAGATAGAAATGATCCGGTTTGCACTGCTGACATCATGTTGTGAGGGTACTCTCACAGTGCTATTTGGGAGATCCAGGATTTTGACTCAACAATGATGAAGGAGTAGCAATTTAGCTCCAAGTGTGGATAATGTGTGCATTGGAGGGGAAATTGCAGTTGGTGGTGTTCACATACACCTGCTTTCTTTGTCCTTCTAGGTTCATATGTTGTGGGTTTGAGAATTGCTGGTGAAGTAGTTTTCACGCATTACTTCAGTGCACCTTGTGCATGGCACACACTGCAGAAACAATACATCAGTGTTTGTGGTGGCGGTAAATACATAAGGTAGTGGATGGCATGGTACTCAAGTATGCTGCTTTATCCTGGATGGTGTTGAGAATATTTAATGCTGTTGGAACCATACACATCCAGACAAGTGGAGAGGATTCACCAAACTCATTATTTCTGCTTGTGAATATTGCGAAGGTTGTGGGAAATCATGATGGGAGTCATATGCTGCACAATTACCCACCGGCTTTCATCCCCATAGATTTATATAGTTTCTCCAGTTAAGATTTTGGTCAATGGTCTTTCTGCAGGTTAAGACACATAGGAATAGCAGGAGGCAAAGTGGCCCATCGAGTCTGCTCTGCCATTCAGTGAGATCATGGCTGATCTGTTAATCCTCAACCCTTTACCTGTCTTATTCCCCTACTCCTTGTTTGCATGGCACATGTAGTGAAAATATTACTCGCCACTTGTCAGGCTACACCTGGATGTTTTCCAGTTCTTGCTGATGTGGTCACAGACTGTTTCAATATCTGAGGAGCTGTGAATGAAACTGAACACTGTGTAAACATCAGTGAACATGCAACTTATCTACTTGTGGCGTTTCTTGGGGGATTGATACAATGGAGTGGCTTGGTGGTCAACCACATTACTGTGGGTCTTTTACAACGGTCTCTCACTAGTCTTATTACTCCATGGGACAGAGATAGATTTAATTGCTGAACCTAATTCCTGTTATGAACAATCAAATGCTTCAATATTATTAGACTTAGATTTAAAAAGATTGATCAATTAGGTTTCTTTATTAAACATTATTGTTTAACAAAGCCATTCAGTGAAGATGCAAAAGTGGTTAGCACACCATTCATAATATGAAAATATGAATGTTTATCCCTATAAATAATCCAAACATACACAAATCAACTAGATAAAGACAACAAAAAAGACATTTTTCTCTGTGGAGATTCACTTTGGGGAGATTCGCTGTAGTCAATGATATTTAATTCTTGACGGTAGAAGAAAGAGAAAGTACAGAATTTTCAGATTGTTGTCAATCTCACATTCTGGCATACCTAGATTGCTCATGTGCAGCTGTTTCTGAGATCTTGGTAGGTGCAACTTATTCAGGAAATACAATATCAAGAAGTCTTCCAGACGCTGTTCTCGAGGCAGTCAGGTTTCACACTGGACTCACAACAAGGAGTTTCAGAAGCAGGAGAGCCATGAGGCAGTCAGCCTTTTTATAACAGGCCTTTTCCCCCAACTGAAAACTGAACAATTTCCAAGCAAAACACCAGTCAAACAAGGCGGACATAAAAGCCCAAGCAGTTGATTTCTAAGAAGTGAGTGCAAGCAAGTAACTAAAGTCTCAGACGTGTCTTTTAATAAAAAGTTCCAACACAATCTTTCAGTGACCCCTTTTAAAGAAAATATCCAGATATCTTCACATAACTTAAAATAAATTAACTTCTTCACAATCCTTCAAAGTTACATGTCCTCAAAAAATATTAAAATGGAAGCTTTCATAACAAGTCATATTTAGGGTAGACCAGGAAAGGATGGTAGACTTTCTTCCCTAAAGGGCATTAATAACCAAATGGGTCTACAACAAACCATTATTAATCTTTTTGATTCCAGATCTAATTTATTAATGGAATTTAAATTCTCTAGCTGTTGCTATAGGGTTAAAACTCATGTCTCTATATCGTCGGTCTAGGCCCCTGGATTAGTTGCACTGTAAATATAATCATGATCATCATGGTTAAAATGCCATTGATTGCACCAATGCTATGTTTACACTACAAATGCAGCGTTAATAATTGTGCAAAGTAAACACGCCAGCATTGATAGAACATTCCTAAATTGGCATAGAGAAGTCAATCTGGGCATGCAGTTTGGGAATGATCTCAATGCTTTGAAAGGCTGCAATGGAGATTTACTAGAATGATGCCAAGAATGAGTGACTCTAGTTATTTTTAGAGACTAGAGAAACTCATTGGAGCAGCAGGGACAATTGAGATTTGAGACCGAGTAAGGAGAAACCGTTTCCAGTGGTAGAGGAGTCAGTAACTAAAAACACAGGATAATGGCGATTTTTCTTTGTTTTTGTTTGTTCTTGGGAAGGGGCATCACTGGCTAAGCCAGCAGTTATTGCTCATCCCTAAATTCCCTGGAGATGGCAATGGAAAGCTGGTGATTGCTAGGAAAAAAAGGGGGTGATTTGAGGTAACAAGGAGTAGAGCTGGATGAACACAGCAGGCCAAGCAGCATCATAGGAGCAGGAAGGCTGACGTTTCAGGCCTAGACCCTTCATCAGAAAGGAACTGTTTCTCTTCCGTAGGATAATGTGATCTGGAAGTCAGATGGGGGCAGCATATTCAGTAAAATGGGACTTGGATATCTGTTTTAAAGGAGAAAAACATACCCCGTGGGAAAGAGGAGGTAGGATGCGATTAACCAGATCATTCTGCCAACACAGACACCATGAGCTGATTGGCCTTCTACGTTGTAGCATTCTATGTCAGCAAAGTAAATAGATGTGTATTTCATTGTATTATCATACAGTCATAGAGCAAGGAAACAGACTCTTCAATCCAACTCGTTTGCCCCAACCAGATATCTCAATCTGACCAAGTCCCATTTGCCAGCATTTGGCCATATCCCTCTAAACTTGTTCTACTCGTGTATACCTTGTAAATGTCGCAATTGTACCAGTCTCCACCACATCCTTTGGCAGCTCTTTCCATACACGCACCACCATCTGTGTGAAAAA
This sequence comes from Rhincodon typus, assembly GCF_021869965.1. NCBI lineage: Eukaryota > Metazoa > Chordata > Chondrichthyes > Orectolobiformes > Rhincodontidae > Rhincodon > Rhincodon typus. Next base: position 22,628,346 of record NC_063358.1, read on the forward strand.
GTTACCCCTCAGATCTTTTTTAAATCTTGCCCCTTCGCCTTAAACTCACGCCCTCTAGTTTTGGACTCCCCTGACCCAGGAAAAACACCTTGGCTATTCACTCTATCCATGCCCATCATGACTTTATAAGCCTCTCTAAGGCTACCCCTCAGCCCCCAGTGCTCCAAGGAAAAAAGTTGAACCTATTCAGTCTCTCCCTTTAACTCAAATCCTCCAACCTTGAAACATCCTTGTAAGTCATTTGTGCATCCTCTCAGGTTTAACAACATCCAATAGTAGGGAGACCAGAATTGTCACAGTATTCTAAAAGTGGCCTCACCAATGTCCTGTACAGCCACAACATGAAGTCCCAACTCCTATACTCAATGTTCCGATCAATGAAGGCAAGTGTGCAAAACACCTTACTCACCACCCTGTAAACCTACAACTCCACTTTCAAGGAACTATCCACCTACACCCCTAGATCTCTTTGTTTGGCAACACTCCCCAAGGCCCTATCATTTACTGTATAAGTCCTGCCCTGGTTTATCTTAAGAAAATGCAAAACCTCACATTCATCTAAATTAAACTCCATCTGCCACTCCTCGGCCCATGGGCCCATCTGATCAAGATCCTGTTGTATTCTAAGGTAACCTTATTCACTGTCCACTACACCTCTATTTTGGTGTCATATGCAAACTTACTAAGCATGCCTCCTGTATTTATATCCAAATCATTTATATGAACAATGAAAAGCAATGGACCCTTCAGCGATCCTTGCAGAACACCGCTGGTCACAGGCCTCCAGTCTGAAAAGCAACTCTCTGCCACACCCTCTGCCTCCTACCTTCAAGCCAATTTTGTATGCAATTGGCTAGTTCCCCCTGGATCTACCATGTGGAACCTTGTTGAACACTTTGCTGAAGCCCATATTATAGACAACATCTGCCACCTTGCCTTCATCCATCTTCTTTGTCACCTCTTCAAAACACTCAGTCAAGTTTGTCAGACATGATTTCACACGGACAAAGCCAAGTTGACTATCCATAATCAGTCCTTGCCTTTCCAAATGCATGTATATCCTGTCCCTCAGTTTCCCCTCCGACCACTTACCCCCCTCCATCCCAGTGACATAAGGCTCACTGGTCTATAGTTCCCTGGCTTTTCCTTACAGCATTTCTCAAATAATGGCCTCACATTAGCCAATCTCCAGTCTTCCGGCACCTCACCTGTGATTGTCGATGATACAAATATCTCAGCAAGGGGCCCAGCAATCTCTTGCCTACCTCCCGACAAAGTCCTGAGAAACACCTGATCAGGTCCTGGGGATTTATCTACCTTTATGCATTTTAACACCTGCAGCACCTCCTCTTCTGTAATCTGAACTCTTTACAAAACATCACTATTTATTTCCCCAAGTTCCCTAGCTTCCATGTCCTTTTCCACAATAAATGCTGACACAACATACTTGTTTAGTATCTCACTCTTCTCCTGTGGTTCCACACATAGACAGCCGTGTTTGATCTTTAAGGGGCCCTATTCTGTCCCTAGTTACTCTTTTGCCCTTGATGTACTTACAGAATCTATTTGGATTTTCCTTAACTCTAATGCCAAAGCTATCTCATATCCCCTTTTTTGCTTTCCTGATTTCCCTCTTAAGTCCTACCCCCTTAGGGTCATGGTGGCTCAGTGGTTAGCATGGCTGCCTCACAGCAGCAGGGACCTGGGTTCAATTCCACCCTTGAGTGACTGTGTGGAATTTAGACAATCGCCCTGTGTCTGCATGGGCTTCATCTGGGTGCTCAGTTTTCTTCCCACTGTCCAAAGATGTATGGGTTAGGTGGATTGGCTATGCTAAATTGCCATTGAGTTCAGGAATGAATGGGTTAGATGGATAAGCCATGGGAGGTACAAGGTGTGGGCTGGGTGGGATACTCTTTGGAGAGTTGGTGTAGATTGGATGGGCCAAGTGCCTTTCTTCTGCACTGTAGGGATTGTGTGATACTTCCCTTATACTCAACCTCTGCCGTGTATACCTGACATATGCCTCCTCCTTTTTATTGACCACAGCCTCAATTTCTCTACACATCCCCAACATTCCACACTTAGCAGCCTTGCCCTTCATACTAACAGGAACATACTGTCTCTGAACTCTCACTGTCTCATTTTTTAAAGCCTCCCACTTCCCAACCATCTCTTTACCTGCGAATAGCCTCGCCCAATCAACTTTTGAAAATTCCTTTTTAATACTGCCAAAATTGGTCTTACTCCAATTTAGAACTTTAACTTTTTGATCAGTTCTATCCTTTCCCATAACTATTTTAAAACTGATACAATTATGATCATTTGTCCCAAAGTGCTTCCCCCAACACCTCAGTCACTTGGTCTGCCTTGTTTCCCAACAGAAGGTCGATTATTGCTCCTTCTCTAACAGGAACATCCTCATATTGAATGAGTCATACAGCATGGAAACAGACCCTTCAATCCAACCAATCCATGTCGGCCATAGTCCCAAACTAAACTAGTCTCACCTGGCTGTGCTTGGCCCATATCCGTCCAAACATTTCTTAATCGTGTACTTATCCAAATGTCTTTTAAATGTTGTAATGTACCTGCATCTTAACAATTTCCTCCCCATCCATGCCCTTAACACTATGACAGTCCCAGTTTACGTTTGGAAAGTTAAAATCCCCTGTATCTGAAATCTCCTTAAAAATTTGCTCCTCAACTTTCCACTGACTATGGGGGTGGGGCGGTGGAGGGGCTAAATACAGTCCCAACAAGGTCACGTCCCTTTCTTACTTCTCAGTTCAATCCATATAACTTCACTGGACGATATCATTTCAGTCGTAACCGAAAATAAAAAGGATTCGCATTCCTTTTATACTGCTCGACATTAGTCAGCTTTAATCCCAGTAATGAACAAGCTGATTTGTTGGAGACAGGGCGCTATTTCACGTACTCCAGTAGGAAAGCAACACACTATTGTCTTAATAACAATAAATGTTGGCGGGGCGGTGGGGGGAGGGTTGGAATGACTGGCAACATAGTTGCCTTGGAGACCAATATAAACAATCAGTTGCTGTCGCGATATGAAGAGGAGCCCGAGTATGGGAGTAAAAGACCAGCTTGGGCAAAAGGTTCCAGGTAAGAGAGTTTCCACCGTTAGAGCGGTGGGGCTGGTATTGGGAGAAAATGAAACTCGTTTATTCTGTGAATTTCCGACGGTTCAGTCTCTGGCGAGGTTTTAATTTTAGGAGGCACAGGTGCTCAAGCGAGCAGCATGTTATCGATTTTTTTTTACAAAACTAACACTTTTAGAAATACATAAATAATTCAGTGGAGATAATTCAATGGTTTTGTGTATCAAAATAAGAGCATATCTAGTTGTTTTACTTGTTACCCACAATTTTTTCTCCCCCTTTCCGTAGAATTTGACTCCTAACGATCCTAAAATATTTATCAATGTGAAGGTCATTTAGCCCATCTTAATGCTTCTATCCCGTGCACACCTACATCTCTACCTTTGCTGCACTGTACATTCCTAAATAATTCCATTGCTTTTGCCTCTCACCCAATCTGTGACACATATTGATCACTCTGAATAGAAAAGACCCTCCCTAACATCAATCTTCATGTTACTTATTATTATTTTGAACCCATAACTCCTGTCCTACTTCCTGTTGTGCTATTTTCCAAGATATTCTCCAGTCTCCTCTCCTGTCATTTCTAACCCAAATTGCAGCCAGAAGGCACATCACCATTCAGAGATGCAGTCTGCTTTAAATGGTCGAGGCTAGCCTTAAGTGGTGCTATCTACACGAAAGTCTGAGACCTGTGCTGCAGTATGCACTCACTCCATAGTTCACTGAGCATTGGGTTGTGTGCACAATAAGTATAATTAGCAGGCAGCATGAAATTTGCATACTGTCTGCATTATTTTAAGTCATGCATGCTGATCAAATATTGAGATTTTTGCAAGCTAACCAATTCTGCCCCCCAAAACCCTGGAAATGGCAAAAGAAAAATTGAAATCACTTTAAGCCACATTGCCTGAAAGTCTAATGGTGCATTTCACCTACTTACTGTTCAGGCCCATTATCATCATTATTCCTCACTCTGTCTGCATTCGAACAATCTATAGTCTGCATTATTGACCCTCGTTCAAGGACTGCTCAATGACACAATGCTTTATTCCTAATCTCTGGAGGTTGCAGTAGCCAAAGTGACATCCTTCATTGATCTAAGCATTATGAAACACTTAGAAAAAAAAGCATTCTAATTCTGCTCTTTGTACTGCTGCAAGTTTGAAACCACACGTAACATCACGCCATTCATGCTGACCTCTTTTGTGCTTTTAGCACTGCCAAAATCAAGCTGTTATACTGCAGTCTGAATCATGCTTTTTATCAAAACCAACTATAAATTTTCTTCATTAAAACAGAGACAGTTAGAAATGTAAAAGCTCAAACATCTGTCTGAGGAAAAAAAACTTTTTGTAAACAATTTTACAGCACTTCTGCAAAAGCGACATCACGGTATTAGGAACTCTTACTGCTGAATCATAGGGAAAGTCCCATTGAGCAGTTCATGCAGCTGCAAGCAGCCAGTTTTAGAGTGGTTCTTCTATTGGTTGTTGTGTAGTCAGAAGAGACCAAAATAATTCAAAAAAGGAATCTATTTTCTTACATTTAAAGAAGAATGAAGTTGCACTTAATTTTTTAAAAATGATTTCAGAAATTATTTCAGGCAGTGATGTTGTTTTCCTAGGTCTGAGACACAATTGTAATGATTTTACATGAAGGTACAAACAATATTGGCCTAGACTTTGCTGCATCTGTTTTATGTCATTTCAAAAGAAGCAACAGTTAGCTTTCTAATGGCAGCTTTCATGATCTCAGTAAATCCTAAGGTGTGTCATAGCCTAGGATGTGCTGTTGAGGTGTCATCACTGTTTATATGTAAAGAAATGCAGCAGATAATTTTGTGGGCAGCAATGTCCTTCTGACCAGCAATCTGATACTGACCAGATAATCTAATTGTCCAATAGGTTGGGGCATGTGTGCGGGTACATTCCGTACCAACAATGAGATACCTCATTGTTGAAGGCAAAAGCAAACGCATGCTTTTAAACGCACACTTTTAAACTTTTTATTATTTTATATTAAGCTTAAGGACTGAAGTCTACTTTTAAGACTCCTGTGCTAAATGTGGCTGGTCTGAGTAAAGTCAGCATTTCTGGGGGCTGCCCCCACAAAAGGTGAATTTTGTTAAGAACAGAACCTATGCCAATACAGATGAATCTAACTCCCAGCTCCACAGCAGTCCCAAAAGCCATTAGATGGCGCTCCTAATCCCTTCATCCTACCTTCTCCTCTCTGCACCATCTGCCCCTGAAGGTACCTGATGCCCACTGCTAAATTTGATGTGTTTTCCCAGTAAGCCATCAATGGAATTGCAGCAGGCAGCTCGCTGGTCTAAATCAGTAACACAATTTTGATTGAGCATCAGGCTTTGTACCTGTAGGCCCAGTCAAAGTTTGCAATCGTCTAAGACGTCCTATGGCACTGACCTGTAATATACAGCTCTTGTCAAAATCAGTGTTATCCCTTGCCAATACATTCTGGAGCAAACTATTCACTAAAAATAAGGTTGGTGTCTAGGCAAAGATCAGGTGCATGATTGTCCCCTCCCACATCTGTGAGGATTGAATTGGGAATTGATAAAATGAGGTCCATGGGGCGGGAGTTTCAAACATACCCCTCCATTACTGACTCATGCCATCTTCCTCGATCAGGATTGATGGTGGCTGTTATAAAAGCTGAGGGGTAGTTTGAATTTCAAGTCTATTGCTAATTGTTGTCACAAATGGAAGGATTTAGAAACCTGTAGAAATCCCACCAGGTTAATCAGCTTGTGAACAATGGGGAAGCTTGCTGAGAAATCAGGAAAGTATTGGCAGGTACATTTAAAAGATCTTGCCAATATTTCCTTCTTTCCCTTCCGTGGACCCTCAGATCCATTACACTCCATCCATGCTCCCACACATCCCTATGACCCTTTCATGTCCTCTTATTTCACCTGATTTATGCCTCCTCATATAGCCATTCCAATCCATTATTCCATGCCTTTCCCTAATGAGGCTTTAAAAATTTCCTTTGAAAAAAAGGCTTACCTCATAAAAGTATCAACCACAGCCATTCACAGTGTCAATGAATATAGCCTGAATTCTCTTCAATCCCTTAATCGTGTCAAAAAGACAGGCAATGAGAACCACAGCAAAGAGTCTGTTTCCGTGCTGTATGAATCTATAAATTGATTACAGCCTCACAAAAGTATCAATCAAAAAAAAGGCAGTACTCAACTACAAACTTGCAAATGGACCCCTGCTGAGTTTAGTCCAATACTCATTCTTAGAGCTTGGCCAAGTGTTTATAATGAGGTCATCTGGAAAAACAGTCATCTGGTTATCTGTTCAAAATGGTTCTGACTAATGGACTCTGCTCTATATGGCTATATCAAAGTAACTTGAAGGAGAGAGTCAGTTTTGTTTAACACTGCCTGAGGTTGTAATAAGTTTTACTTTCAATGTCCGTTTTATTTATTTGCAAGGACCAGAGGATATGAGGAGCATGGGGACATGAAGGGGCATGGAGAATATAGGGCATGGGAGCATAGAGGTATGAGGGGGTGTGGGGATGGATGAGGTGGTGTTGATAGGTTAGAGCTATGGGACTTAACAATGACCTAATTCTACATCAATGTCTCAAAGAACAGAAATGGGCTAACTAAAGCAGCCAGCCTTATCATCCTATTACATCCAGCACTGCTTCAGGTGTGCTTGGGAAGGGGGCAGACTTGAATTTGCCTGCTCACATCTCATGGAGATGAAAATACTGTGGTCATGGGATGGATGATGGAGTTGGGATTGTGATTTTGGAAAATGTCACATCTCAAAATTTCTGTTTCCTGAAAGGAAGATGATGAACAGAACATCATAGGGGTCTGGACAACATGGGCTATCATAATGAATGTGACATAGTCACGTGCAAAGTCCAGGCCTAACTCAATGTCAGGAACAACTCACCTTTAACTAAATTCTGGCCAGCAAGGCAATATTTTTACTAGGCTGCAGTGAGTTGCCTACAAAGGGGGCTTATTGTTTGTTAATGACTTTATTAACTGCAGATCTTGTCTGAGTAATATTCAGATTTCTATCCTACTGTCAGCAAAATAGATGTTACAAATTCTTGCTGTGGAACTCAGAGTGAGTACCTGGTGACTTTAGCTCATTGTTTGCTCCAAACCTCTCATGGAATGCTGCATTGGCTCTGACTACATACATCACACATGCATGGACATTGGCATTCGACATGAGCCAGTCTCCAAGAACTCTCAAGGCACATCTTTGAGCCACTTACAGGATGCATCTGCCTTTCAATGCGGCATCTCTGGGCACAACGGCAGTTCTCATTGTAATGCTGCAGCAAGGACACTGGGCTCAAGGACATTCAACCAGTTCACGAACTGAACCAGGCTGCATCACTGGGTTGTTTAGTTGCTCTCTTTGTGCTAACTCACTATGAACCTCCCTGGATGCCCACAGAATTCCCATCCTGCATTGCATTGACTTTTTGTGCTTTGTCCCCTCAGCCAGGCTCACAGTGGTATTGCTGTGCTGTTTAGTGCAAGCACAAAGCTTGTGAAAGTTGTCAGGAGCCCTCAGTCAAAGGAGGTAGCCTATGCTCAGGGGGTCCCTACACAGTGAGTCAAGGGCAGCATTTGATACCAGTCCTGTGGTTGGACACGGTCAGCCAGACACTCAGGGAGCTCAGAGTCAGGACCTGCCCCTCATAACGGGTGAGGAGCCTATTGTTAGGCAGCCCACCACCCATCATGACTCTTTCTGCCCCATAGTGGACTGTTTTCCTCCTGAAATGAGAGAGAGGCAGGTGAAAGTGGATGACACAGTGGTCACTTGCTGTGCAGAGGGTCTACAGGATTAATGGGGTGAAGAGGTTGGATTTGGTGATAGTGAGTGGCAGCAGATTTTTCAGGCAATCATGAGAGTTGTAGAAACAGAAATAGCTGGAAAAACCCAGCAAGTCTGGCAGCATATGCGGAGAGAAAGCAGAGTTATTTCCAGCGAATATGAAGAGTTGTAGAGCATGATCCTTGGTGGGAGGTGGGGACAGTAGCAGAGAAAGGACGAATGAGTGTGAGATATCAGACAGAAGGTGGTGGCACTAACACTGGTGGAATAGTGATGAACTTTCTTTCTACGTTGCTCTGCATTCCTCCAGATAGATGAGACTGTGCTGACCTGTAAAGTAACCTTGGAGCAGGCTGGCATTGTGGCCTCCTCTGTTGGACCTGGGCGACCAGGATGTCCCTTCTCTACACCACCCTATCCACCTGGGCCTCTAGGTCCCTGCCCACAAAGCAGGCTGATACCCTTCCCTTGTCTGCCATGCCTGGGGCATATATAATGAACCATGAAGCGTAGTTCCAGACTGACAATGTGTATCTGGGTGCACAGCTGCCTGTTTAAAGATGGTGTCTATGCCAAGGTTGCCAGTCCATTTCAGGATATCCCAGCAGTGGCGAGTTGTTTCTGGTGCAGTGAGTGGTAGAATGTGGCTTGAATCGAATGAGCAGGGCATGGGAGGGATGGGTAGGTAGCTAATGAGGTAATTTTATTAAGACACCATGAGAAATCTCGCTAGGCCTCACAAAGAGAAACCGTCCATGCAACTTGATGAAATTAACATTTTAGCCATAAAAGTAAAATTCAGCCCATTGTTTCCTATTAATTCACTCTGTAAAGAAAATTTAATTTCCATGGTGTTGTTCACAATTTCATTGCATTTTTTATGGGTTTTTTCTTGTTTAGGTTTAAACAATCTTTCTCTCATATTTGTCTTTTCACAATTACAGCTATTATTATTTACCAAGTTGCAGCAAATAATTATTTGAACATTTTCATTGGAGATTTTTAGATGCTGATGTATATTTATTCTAGTCATTTTTTTTCTACAAACCCAATTTAAAAAGACACATCCAAACCTCCTCTATTTCATTCCTGGATTTAATGATTATGTTAACTGTTGACTAACCAATTCCCCTTTCAACTTTCCAGTCCAGTTATTTTTATTTTCTGACTTATGGACCACCTTCAGTACATATGGATTTGATCAAAATCCTAATCTTTTACTGGTACAATCCTATTCATGAATAAGTCATCAAACTTGCAACTTATCAAAACAGAACACAATTGTCCCTGTCACAGGTGCCGTCTGTTTTTATTCACTAATAAAGCTAATTCAATTCAATTGATCAAATTAATCAGGGACCAGAAAATCACTATTAAAGGCCTCTGCAGCATTGTGGTTTAATGGCTGGAAAAGACACTGACTGTGCACAGTAGCTCCTTATTATGTTGTCAGCCTGCTGTTGGAAAATCTTAGCAGGTCTTCCATTTGCAATCAATGAATCTGACATTGCTGTGCAGTTCAGATTTGGGTATCTGCCGCCCTCTTGTGTTAGATCAAATGCCAATAGCTACGGACAAGAAGTAATCAAATTAACTGCACACATAGTGTGGCAAGATTTTTACGAAACAAAATGTAACAATTTGGAATTTCACGCAATAGCAGTTTTTTTTAATGCCAATTGTTGGCAAAACAGATTGATTCATATGTAAGTTATTACATTCCAGGTGTCTGAAGAAATTGTCAATTACTTGACAATGTAATTCCATTTATTTCAAAATGTTATAATTGTAGGAGTACGGTTGTAGCTGAAGAAGTTTGTGCCTAAATATAAAATCAATCTGTTCAATCGTGATAGAGTCATAGAGGCGTACAGCAGGGAAACAGACCCTTAAGTCCAACCGAACGTAATCCCAAACTAAACGAGTTCCACCTGTCTGCCCCGGCCCATACCCCTCCAAACCTTTCCTATGCATATACTTATCTAGGTGTCTTTTAAATTTGTAACTGTACCTGCATCCACCACTTCCTTAGGAACTTCATTCCATTTGCGAACTACTCTCAGTATAAAAGATTTGCAGCTCCTCTTAGTCTAAATAAAAATGTTCCAAACGATTTTCATTTATGGTTTACAATGTGTGTAAGGTTGTATGGCCCATATGCAATTTGTGCATTTTGTATCTTTATTCTGTTGCAGTTAGTGCACCATCTTAATAAGTGTTTTTGTAATGGGTATTTTATAATTGAGCTAATGACAATTATGTGTCTGATTAAGAAATTTACATAATTATTTCTTACCAACAATTTTTAAAAATCTATGATGTACCACTCATCTTCGATATGACTTACCAGCTTATGCAAGAAATGATTGAGCTATATTCCTGATTTGTCACTTTAACTATTGGATGAGACCTGGTTAGAAAGTGACATGAAGAAGTTACAAAGAGGATCGATGAGGGCAGAGCAGTGGACGTGATCTATATGGACTTCAGAAACGCATTTGACAAGGTTCCTCATGGTAGACTAGTTAGCAATGTTAGATTACACAGAATAGAGGGAGAACTAGTTATTTGGATACAGAAGTGGTTCAAAGGTAGAAGACAGAAGATGGTGGTGGGGATTTGCTTTTTGGACTGGAGGCCTGTCACCAGCGGTGTTCCACAAGGATTGGTGCTGGGTTCACTGCTTTTCTTCATTTATATAAATGATTTGGATGTAAATATAGGAGGTATACTCAGGAAGTTTGCAGATGACGACAAAACCGGAGGTGTAGTCGACAGTGAAGAAAGTTACCTCAGAGTACAACAGGAGCTTGATCAAATGGGCCAATAAACAGAGGAGTGGCAGATGAAGTATAATTTAGATAAATGTGAGGTGCTTCGTTTTGGAAAGGCAAATCAGGACAGGATTTATACACTTAATGGTAAGGTCCTGGGGAGGGTTGTTGAACAAAGAGACCTTGGAGTGCAGGTTCATAGTGCCTTGAAAGTGGAGTCACAGGTCGAGGACAGTGAGGAAGGCATTTATTTGGTATGCTTGCCTTCATTGGTCAGTGCGTTGAGTATAGGAGTTTGGAGGTCAAGTTATGGCTGTCCAGCACATTGGTTAGGCCACCATTGGAGTACTGCATGCAGTTCTGGTCTCCCTGCTGTAGAAAGGATGTTGTGAAATTTGAAAGGGTTCAGAAAAGATTTACAAGGATGTTGCCAGGATTGGAGAATTTGAGCTACAGGGCGAGGCTAAATAGGCTATATTCCCTGAAGCATCGGAGGCTGAGGGGTGACCTTATAGAAGTTTATAAAATCATGAGAGGCATGGATGGAGTAAATAGAGAAGGTCTTTTTCCCAGGGTGGGGGAGTCCAAAACTTGAGGGCATAGGTTTAAGGTGAGAGGGGAAAGATTTAAAAGGAACCTAAAGGTCAGCTTTTTCATGCAGAGGGTGGTGTGTGTAAGGAATGAGCTGCCAGAGGAAGTGGTAGAGGCTGGTACAATTACAATATTTAAAAGGCATCTGGATAGGTATATGAATGGGAAGGATTTAGAGGGGTATGGGACAAATGCTGGCAAATAGGACTAGATTTATATGTGATACCTGGTCGGCATGGACAAGTTGGACCGAAGGGTCTGTTTCCATGCTGTACAGTTCTGTGATTTTATGACCCTATAACTTTAAGTACTTGTTTAAAAAAAATCTTGCAGATATTAGAAATGAAACAGTCTGAAGCCCAGAATATTCAATTGTGCTATTTTGTTTTATTCATTCATGGGTGTGGGTGACATTGGCAAGGCCAGCATTTATTGCACTTCCCTAACTGTCCTTGAGAAGATGGTGGTGAGCTGCCTCCTTGAGCTACTGCAACCTATATGGGATTGGTGCTCCCAATAGTGCTGCTAAGCAAGGAGTTCCAAGCTTTTGACACAACACCAGTAAAGAAATGGTGATATTGTCCTGTCAGGATGATGAATGGCTTGAAGGAGAACCTGTAAGTGGTGATGTTTTCAAGCATCTGCTGCCCTAGTCCTTCTAGGTGGTAGAGTTTGCAGCTTTGGAAGGTGCTGTCAAACGAACCATAGTGAGTGCATTCTGCAGATGGTACACTGCTGCTGCTACTGTGAATGTGATGGGAGTGAATGTTTGTGGATGTGGTACTAGTCAAGTAAGCTGCTTTGTCCTAGATGGTGTCAAACTCCTTGAGTGTTGTTGGAACTGCACTCATCCAAACGAGTAGAAAGGACATCCTTCTGACATGCTGCTGACTTGTGCTATGTAGATGGTGGACAGGCTCTGGGACTCAAGTTGAATTAGTTGGTGAAGAATTCTCCATCCCTGACCTGCTGCTTTAGCCACAGTATTTACATGCTGATCCAATCGGTTTCTGGTCCATGGAAGATGCTACAGTACTGATATTGGGGGATTCGGTGATAGCAATGCCAATGACTGTCAAGGGTTATGGTTAGGTTCTCTCTTGCTGGAGTAGCCATTGCCTGGCACTTGTGTGTCTGTTACTTGCCATTTATTAGTCTAAGCCTGGAAGCCGCCCAGGTCTTGCTGCATATAGACACAGATGGCTTCACTATCTAAAGAGTCATGAATGGTTCTGAACATTGAGAAATCATCAATGGAATTCCACACTTCTGTCTTTACAACGGAGGGAAACTCATTGAAGTTGTGTAAAACAACTTCTCCACTCTGTGTGTGTTGGCTGCAATCATAGACATTCAATCGGTGCCTAAATAAAGTAACAGAGACTGGAATCAGTGTTCTACCACTTCTGTCATGTCTACATCACAAAGTGGATTGTGAATGTGCAGAATTAATTAAGGATGAGCACTGGTTAATAAATAAAAAAATATATTATATATGTGAGAGGTCAGAACTGAATTAGCTTTTGAGTTTTCCTTGTACTCTCCATACATGGGTGATGTCTTCATTCAGTATTTACCTTGGCTTTGAAATTGAAAATGATTTGGAAAGTATTTACAATAATAAATGTAATAGTCAATATACATCAGCATGCTTCATACTAATTCCAGAACTACCTTGAATCTGTCTGGATGATTTACCCTAACAGCAGTTTGCTGAATGATTTAAATGCTCCTTTTTGAAATGAGTAAAACATCCAAAACCAAGTAAGGCTTCTGTCTTGAAAATGCTCAAAGAAACTGGAAAAAGTCCATTTTTTTTTTTTTTTTTCACTGCCCCCATAACGTTTCTCCTGGGTTCCTCACAGCAGTTTCCAGGAGATTAAACTTTCCAGCTGGGATGGTTACAACCCCAGATTGATGGTTTAGAATTCCATATCATTTCCATGAGATTCTCCTTGGCATATGTTTCCCTAAAGCCCACCCACTTAAACTGGGCTACAGAGGTTGTGAGGTCCCCCAGCATCGAATGGGAGGGACTGCAAACATGACCAGCATATTCCTCACAAACCAGCTAAATGAAGGCAGGGTCCATCAGGACTCCATTTGAAATGCTTGGATGTCCATTGGCTGTTGTTGTCAGGAACCTATGGGCCTCAATTTCACCCAATGTAAGCAATGACTTGCAACATTGGCAAATTTCCAACCTGCGCACCCTTGATTTGAAGGAAGGAATTATTCCCAGATGATAAACAGAGCATTCATGAAGAAACTGAGCTTGGAGACATTGCCAGACTCGACTGCTTTCAGGCCAGACACTTGAAAGGAGCACATCATGTAAGTTGAGCTGAGGGGCGATGTGGAAAATCGGATAGGCACTTGTAATTTTCCAGTTTTTGAATGTATGCTTCCTAGAACTGTGGCGTTGCTGGTAATTAATATTTTAAGCTGTTTTAGCTTACTCGCTAAGTTCCTGTCACAATTCTGTAACTGTTCAACAGAGGATGCCCATGAATTGCTGAAGAAAATTGCCTTCAAGTTTTCATTTTCTCTCGTGCCCAAGTCTATTGGACCTAGTTGATTGGAAGTAAATCCATGTCTTCTATACCCTGGACCTGATGAGGCCACTTGTGCGCACTGGAGAGCCATCTGCTCCTCTGGACAGGCAATTTTTGAGGAAAAGTTCTACAAATTTATTTTCTTTTCCCCTTCTTGTACCAGTGACCCTTCACAGCTCAGAAATAAAAGAGAAAATACTGAAGAAACTCAACAGATCTGTGGAGAGAGAAACAGAATTAATGTTTTGAGTCCAGTTTGACTCATCCTCAGAACAGCTCTCCTCCACTTGGACCCTGACTCCTAAGCCACTGCTAATGCTGTTCTACCGGAACTTGTCTGAACACAAGGAATCTGTTAGGTCACTTTTCCTTCAGTTTCACTGTCTGCTTTTGGGCAGGCATGTTTGCCCTGCTGGTGAGCTGAAATTGGGAAGGCATTAGAAGAATATTTGTGCTGAGAAATAATAATACACCGTATTTTTAACTGATGTAATAGATTAAGTAATTTCTCTGTTATTGCTTATGTCTCATTAGATTAGCGCAATTTGAGATTGGAGAACTGTCACTAGCCTCAGTTGCAATATGGTAGATTTTATTCAAACCACGGAACCTACAAACAAGCGGCTTCAGAGGTCTAGGTACAAATGGATTCATCACATAGCAACAGAAAATTCCGGTATGTAATATTCATAATTTTAGTTATAAGTTTATTTTCTATTCGTAAGCCTTGTGTACACTTAATGCTTCATGGTTCTGTTAACCCATTGAATGAAACACATGCTGAAAATTCTCAGGACAAATCTCAATTTGTCATAAGCTGTTTCCTTTCATAAATGTAGTTACTTTTCTTTCCAAATTTTTAAGTGTTCATTTTTTTTAGGGTAAGCCAATTCAAATAGTGTGTTCCTCATGTTACTAACTCTTTAATACCCTGACTTCCAAAGAGCATAACAAATTGCTTATTTAGTATTTTTAAGAAAAGTAAAAATATCTAATTGTGTTTTTAAAAAAGTCAATAAATCAAAAAATTGAAGAACACCCAAATTTCCTTTCTCATAAGCTACTTTCTACTTTAAAATTTAAATCTCTGACTAGGCAATACCTTTTGATTATGTTACCTTTTCTTATAATCATTGGTAGTGTCTTGGATGAGAGTTCTTAGTCATTCTCCTGATTTCTCAATTACCTTATAAATTAATATGTGTCTTCCTCCCTGTGTTATAGATTCATAGAGCTGTTCAGCACAGAAACAGACCCTTTGGTCCAACTCATCCATGTTGACTAGATATCCTAAATTAATCTAATCCTATTTGCCAGCATTTGGCCCGTATGCCTATAAACCTTTCCTATTCTAAACATTGTAGTTTATTCCCAATGTGTTATTTCTAATATCCACATGGGAAGTCTAATAGCACATTGGATGGTATCCCTGCATCTCAGCCAGAAGCTCTGTGTTTGAGTCCCACTTCAGAACTTAATGGCGAAGGAAGGTACATTCATAACACAGCCTAACAGGTTGCGTATCAATCTGCAAATTGTTCCAACACATGCTAAAGGCAGGCGATAAGAGTATGGGGAGATTCTGGTCAGCCATATAACAGAAAGAACATTGGACCCTCTGGCATAATTATCCATAGCTCCAGACAATAACGTATACGTAAAAGTGTGTTTTGCTACATCAGCTTAGCTTTCTTCAGTGAACTGCCATCACCACCATGATGCCATCTATGATATTATTGGTTAGCTTATTTGGTTGGATGGAAGGCTGATTTGTGATGCCAACAATGTGAGTTGAATTCTTGCACACCATGCAGGTCCTGCTTTCTCAACGTCACCTCTCCCTGGAGGTGTACTGATCCTCCAATTTAAACTTACTACCAGTCATCTCCTTCTCATGAGAGAGCAGCCCTGTGATTTTCTGAAACTATCGATTTCACATCACCGGATGTGATAATACCTTAACATTACTGACAGTACAAGATCACAAATAGATTTCCATTCATTTTTCCATTTCTCATCTACTTAATCCATTTTTTTCTAAAACTTCATGTACAAATGTTAATAAAAAAACAAATTTCACAAAAATATAAAGGAATGATCATGACAAAATCAAACAGAAATAGATGGATTGTGCCAGTCGGGTTATAAAATAGTGTTCTACTCATTTATTTAGTTGTTGTAAAACTAAGTCTCACTTCTCAAGGGGATTCAAGCCAGCACCAAATAAAATGTAAAGGAAGCTAGGACCGAAGAGGTAGACTTTTAAAACAGGAAAATAAGTCCTGGAAGAATGTTCTAGAGCACAAGTTTTCAGTACTGTTTGATTACTCTATAATGGTGTACCAGGAAGAGTAGGCAGTGAGCAATAGTCAGATCTGACAAAAAGAGGGTTAAGTATTCATTCTCTAAACATTTCCCGCTGGACTTCCCATCTCCACCCCTCACAATTGTCGAACGGAGAAGGTTGTGCAGATTGGTTGAAGTGAGAACAGTAAACAATTTGAATATGAAGATAAGGATCTTGAAATTATCTAAGACACAGAAACACACAGGCATTTGATGTTGATAAAGTGAGGGGTGTGTGAGACTTTGTATGGAAGATTTAAAGTGCAGTGTTCCAAACTGGCTGGAGTTTGTAGGTGGAGATGCAGAGAGCAGAGCACCTGATAATCAATCCTCAAGATAATGAAATCATTTCCCAAGAACTGTGGGGCTGGTGCCAGCACTTCACAATGAATATTACCTCAAGGGATTGCTGACAAATGAACCTTCTCTACCTAACAATCAAATTTAATGTTGTACAATAGTTGGAGGTATTCTGGTTCTTACAAATGTAATTAAATGACTGATTTGATTGGTGGAGCTGCACATAACCATAAGGTAGAATTCAGAAACCAAGATCCACCAAAACAATCACTTCAAACTTGTCACATGATTTGTCAAGCTTCATCACACACAAAAAAAATGCATATCCTAAGTGATTGCTCAATCAACAGACAGCCTTAAAATATTCCTGGTACTGTGGTCTGTGCCGAAGACTGAAGGAGAATTTCCTTTAGAAGACATGATATTCCACTTGCTTCATAAAAAGTCAATGTGAATATATAAAAGGGAATCCCATTTGTACTCACTTCTTCACTTTATTGGGAATTCAGCTAAATAGAGATTGTGTTATACATTCAGAGTTGAATACTTTTGTATAACATTAGTATCCAAGCTAAAACATGTTGCAATATAGGCGTACACCTTTGCATAGTGCATTGCAGCAGGGCAATTAATTAATCAACTCAGAACCCTGACACGTCCTCCAAGATAGTGATAATGAAAACTCTCTGTCAAGATGAGAATTGCTGCAGGTTTGATAAAACAACTATATTGGATTATGTCTGTAGCATTGTTTTACCTTCTCTCACTCTTCACAAGGAGATAAGTGCATGGATTTAATAAAACAAAGAACTGTGGATGTTGGAGATCTGGAACAGAAACAGAAATTATTGGCTAAGCTCAGCAGGTCTGGCAGCATCTGTGGTGAGAAAGCAGAGTTAATGTTTCAAGTCTGGTGACGCTTCCAGACCCGAAACGTTAACTCTGCTTTCTCCCACAGATGCTGCCAGACCTGCTGA
>NC_063358.1:22646260-22701728 GCF_021869965.1 Rhincodon typus
TTCCTGCTCCTCTGATCCTGCTTGGCCTGCTGTGTTCATCCAGCTCCACACCTTGTTATCTCAGATTCTCCAGCATCTGCAGTTCCTACTATCTCTATTTTCAGATCAAAACTAGATTTCCCTTTCCGCGTTCTGGTAGGACAGGGGTTTTGCCCACCTCAGATTTTTGGGATGGAGATTATTTCACTTGGAAAGCTGTCACTGAGAGAAAGCCAGTGAATGCGACAAGGAAAATCTGAGAGGAAATGCAGCAAGGATGCCACCATTGTTATCAGAGACAGGACGTAAGGCCTTAATGGAGAACAGGTCCAACTTTAAACAAGTGAAGCTTTTGGAGCAGAAATTGAGTGAGAGGATGTCTCTACAAGCTTTCTCCATCCATTTAAATAACTTTAGGTTCCCCAGGCCCACTAGGGAGTACAGGCAAGCAGCAATAACTGGTGCGTTAGAATGGCCATTGATTGGGTGGATGACCTCTGCTCTCACCATTACATCCCACAGACAGGACAGGTAACCAGAGGCAGTCCAAGGGCACAAAGAAGGAGACAAATCAATATTGGGATGATTATTGAGTAACACTGTTCCATTCTCTTACAGTTTTTACAGAAACCCTATGGGATTAGGCAGGAAAATCTAAGTTCTAATTACATAATGTTATTGAATGATCAGACAGTAACAAAATAAAATTGTAAATCACTTGTTTAGACACATTAGTCATTCAACCAGTCTGAGGAAACCAATCACCCCAGCTTTAAATTAAGACTTGTTTTTACATTTTAAGATCAATTTGACATGAAAATGTGAATAAATATGATAGCATTGGATTCAAATTGTTTGAATTGTTTCGATGAAGATTGCATTAGTGCTTCAAAAGTGGCAGCAAATACTTCTGTTATAGTCATCATTCGGCTTGCAATTTATAGTTGATGATATGTAGTTAGACCAGGATAATAGTGAAAGTAGCACAGAGCTCTTGCTAGAATCATTCTACATCTCCATCAATCAACAAATAATGCAGAAGTGAGATGCTAGTTCCAGGAACACCCATGATGGTGATAGGAAATCTTTATTTCTTATTTTATTGTACAAGCTGGTGAATGGGATAGCTTTTCTAATCTCTGTGTCTAATTCTGTTGCTCTTCTGTTGCTGTTGCACTATAGGATGGAGCACGTCAATTACCCCTGCCACAATACCAAGCAAGTATCAAACTGTGAGGTATGAAATTCCTGAGAGGAAGGGGTTTGGTTCTCAAGCAAGAAGGTTTGATGATGATTTCCAGGTAATAATTCTTCATTGTCCACCAGAAGGTGATAACTACAAACACTTCTTTTTCAGTTATTGATTCGAAAATCTATACTGTACATGCAAACACCCCGTGCAAAAATGGTAAATTTCCTTTCAAGATGAAAGACATCAGTCTTAGAAATGGAACATTGCTTCATATGGCTTAAATATTAGGCACTTCTAGTTCAGATTTAGCGTAGATTTAATGCGGAGTAATGGGCCGCAAATTTCCTTAGCTGCTCTACCACACTCCCCCTGTGAGAGACAGGCAGAGGCCATCGTACCAAAGACGTGGATTAAGATGCAGAGTTTGTCTTGCATGCAGGGAACCAAAATTCTGACCTCACCTTGCAAGCCAACTGCGGGTAGGTAGGAGGAAGAGGCTTACTGGAGTACACTGTCCCATGCCCCCAACTCATTCAGATTCCAGCATAGCACTGGAGACCTGTATGCCAGGTGAGATGAGAAGAATGGCTTTCAGCTAGCAATATGGGTTCCAATGGAGGGTGAGGGTCAATCCAGGCATTGGAAGCAGTCTGGACTTCAAAGTCTTTTTTTATCACACTCCTGCAAAGGAGCCAAAAGGGCTTTTGGTTGAAGTGGACATAAGATCTAAGCAATCTCCCAATCATGGTACTAGATTTCCTTCAGTTTAATTGGGGACGTAGGTGCAGAAAGTGTATCTGCATTGACATGGATGGCACAGTGCCTATTGTAAATTGAATATACTCCACCTGACTCCAATAGCATCAGCACTGGTGGACGTGGATAGGTAGAGTGACCAGCAAGCTTATGGAAACTATTTCTTGGTGCAAGCACTGTGACTTAACATTTACTGTGGTTTAAAGTCCTCAATTTCATTTTAAAAGAGAAAAAAGGGAGTTATTCTGGAGAATATTTATCCCCCCCAGTCAACATCACAGAAACAGATCATCTTTAATTCATCTTTAGTCATTTTTAATATAACAAGGAACTGCAGATGCTGGAAATCTGATGCTCAAACAGAAATTCTTTCATCATCCTTCATCATCCAAATTAAATCAAATCATCTGCAGCCGCTGTGAATTCAGAATCAGAATCACATTTCAGTATTTCAGTGGGACTGTGAGGAACATTTTACATAGAACACCACCACCTCCAAGTTCCCCTTCAAGTCACACATCCTCCTGATATGGGTGTACCTTTACCACATGAATCAGGAATGGAGTAAATCAGGAGGGCAGCTCACCATCGCCACCTCAAGGCAATTGGTAATGAGCGGTGGACTCTAGTCTTGCCAATGGCACTCCTTGATTGCACGTCAAACAAATAAAATAAAAACAGAGGTCCAGCAGACAGAGAGTAGTATGAGCAATCTTCATTCCACACCGCGGTACTGTATGAAGCTGTCACACTGTTAATCGCCATGGGATTGTTTCACTGCCACTATCCTCTTCTACAGCACCTACTTGATGTGATCTGGTAGAAGAAAACCACTTGCTAATCTAAAGGGGAGAGTTTCTTTTCTTATACACAATGCAGTTTATTGTACGTCAGTAACTATATACCAGTTACACTGATAGACATTGTTACAATGACTGTGGGAAAGACCTGGATGGTAGGTTGTCCTCGTTTGAATTCCTAAGCTGTTCTCTGACAAGTCTTTATGACCTCCTCATAGTGGGTAGTGCTTAAGGCACTCCTCAATATTAACCCTTCCAGACTCTTACACCCTTATACAAAATAGAGGACTTTCACTTCTCAGCTTTCCCATTATTACAACAATACCTTTACTTGTCATTGGCTGTCAAGCACTTGGCACCTCCTAACATCAAGAAAGATGCTATAGAAACGTGTGTTCTTCCTTTTGTATTCTAACCTTGCTTCCAGGGAAGAAAGGACAGTGGCCAGAATCATAACATCATAATGCCATAAGGGATAGGAGCAGAATTGGGCCATTTGGCCCATTGAGTCTGCTCCACCATTCATGGCTAATATAGTTCTAAAACCAACTCTTCTGCCTTGTCCCCATAGCCCTTGATCCCCTTATCAGTCAAGAACCTATCTATCTCTGTCCTCCATGACCTGGCCTCCACAGCCTTCTACAACAATGAGCTCTACAGATTCACCAGTCTCTGGCTGCAGAAATTCCTTCCCATCTCAGTTCTAAAGAGTCACCCCTTCATTCTAGTCGCATCCTAGTCTCTTCTATTAGTGGAAACGTTTTCTTCACGTCCACTCTACCCAGGCCTCTCAGTATTCTGTACGTTTCAATTAGATTCTGCGTTATCCTTCTAAACTCTGTCACGTTTAGACTCCGAGCCCTCATCCATTCCTCACAATAATCCCTTCATCCTCTGGATCATTCTTGTGAACCTCCTCTGGACCCCCTCCAATGCCAGCACATCCTTTCATAGATGTGATGCCCAAAACTGCTTGCAATACTGCTCGCAATATTCCAAATGCAGTCTGACCAGATCAGAGTCTTTGGCACTTAAAACATTTTCTGGCAAAAGGCAAAAACGGGTTCCTGCCCTACTTGGGTCAGGGAGACTTTGTAGGAGGTGGTCAGTTAACAGGCTGCCTCTATGGTTGCCATCTATTTGAGGGCCTCAGGCGTAACAGGGACATGGGAAGACTAATGGGAGATCCCACAGGAAAGTCCAGCCAGCAGATCCACTGGGAGAGGTGAGCGCTGCTGAATGGGAGGGGCCATTTCAAAACAGCGACACACAAAAAGTACCAAAGACAGTTCTATAAATAACAGGGGTCAGAACTGTGAGCCCCCTCAACGTGGATGGGGTGCACCTGCCCAAGAATTCCTCTGACTGTTCTTTAGGTATTACAGTTTGCTGCCATCAAAAATCCTTGGAGGCCATCTGACTTCCCATCGAGAAGCTGATGCTGAAATTCTGCTTCTAGGCCCCTGACACAATAGGGAAGCTCATCTGGTGCCAAGAAATTCCTGTTAATGTTGGAAAAGCTTTGACTGAGATCTTAATTACATAAGTTCCCTGTTCCTCTCAGAAAAGTCAGTTCCTTATTCTCGAGGCATCCCTCACCAGGAATCATGCTGAGAGGTGGGACCATGTCCAGTGTCACTCCTGATAGAGTTTTCCGCTACTATACTAGCCTCAACAACCTTCAAAATTTCCTTCATTGAGCCAGTAAGACGTTTTGGAAACATTCTGACTGCCACCGAATCCCTAAAGAACTTTCAAAACAATACAACCGTGATGCATGTATGCTGTCACATGAAAGCAGTGGAATATCAATGCCATGTCAAGCAGTTTTGCCTGGGAAGCCACCTAGGAGGCAAAAGAAAACATTTTAAACACTAGAATGAGCTCACACTTTTGCATGTGGCAGTGGATCATTTTGGCTGAGCTCAGAGACAAGGTTAGCTTTGGTTAAAAAAGGGACTTGACCGATCTAACCCATGACACTTAAAAATGCGTTGCATTGTGCCACAGACACATAAATAGAAGTGAAGTGGTTTTCATTTACTCTGGTAGACTGATGAACTGTTTTTTTGTTCTGGTTCTTTGAGGTAAAAGCTTAAGAGTGTAGATCATACACATTTTGGGAATGGTGTGTGAACATAACTGAGTTAGGAGATAGTCTGTGATATAGTAGAATGGCAGTGAGGGGCTGAATGGCCTTTTCTTACTCCCATTTCCAATGTTCTATGTTCTCAATTTTTAAACATTTGTTAAAATGTCAGATTTTATTAAAATGGTGTTAAAATTTTGGTAAATGTATATCTTTTTTCCAAATCAGCTGGTTAAACCAAAGGCAACATCTTTCCCTGGATGTGGTTCCAAGATTCTCTCAATTGCGTAAATTTTTAATAGGAGTGGACAGCTATTTAAGTGGGCCTACAGTAACTTGACTAGAGCCTTCCTCTTGTGACCGAAATGTCTTCACAATCATCTATATTGCTTGTTGCCCCTTGTTTGTGGTGCCTGGCAGAGGAGTGGTTCTGGATCTGAGTTCTAACTAGCATCGGCAGAATAGCTGAAAGATTGGCTGGAAAAGATTACTCATTGAGGCTGGGGAAATATTTCAAAATTAAGATGCAGGGTAGGAAAGTTAATCTGGTGACACTGTGCATGTTGGATTGTAAAGAAAACAGCTTTATGTAGAATGGGACTTGACTGCAAAATTTTGGATCAGTTGAAGTTTGTAAAGGCTAAAAGTTGACAAGGAGAACATTTCAGAAGCTGCATTTTGAAGTGTAAAGGTATGAATGTAGGCTTTAGCACTGGTGGCAAAGAGCTAAACAGCAGGTGGACAAGCATTTGAAGACTCCAGTCAAGGTGAAATGAACATCCACTGTAAGAACCATTGAATTAAACCTATCCAAGCATTAGAATTATTGATGAAGGCCTACAAATACTCAGGAGAGCTTAACCATGGATGATCTCAACCTTGCCATCATTGAGCTTTATAAATTTATAACTCATCCAGGACTTATTATCACACATACAGGCAGTCCCTCGGTTGTAAATGGGTTCTGTTTTGGAGTGCAAACGCAAGTCAGAACACAATGCAGGACAATATAAAAGAGCCATTTATAAATACACAAAATGTTTGTATGTCAAGTCTTTAAAATTACGCCCCTGTTTGAGATGACATTCGTAAGTATGAGCATTCATTAGTCCGATATTAGTAATTGGAGTCCCACCGTGGATAGTATGTTTTTGTTTAATTTATTGCTGCTGGAGTTAGTAAGGTGGCAGAGAGGTAGGATTGAATGTGAGAAGTCTTCCTGTATAAGCCAACCACATGTAAATGGTGTTACTGCGGTGGCAGTGTGTGGGTAACAAAAAGCAGGGGACCAAGAATGGAATCCAGGGCACACCAAAGATGACCATGAGACCACAAGAAGAGGAAGAACTTGAAAATGTCCAAACAAAGTGCTAACAGCAGATGAATATTAGTCGCAATGTGCAAATAGTTTAGACACTTACAAAATGTATTTTCACTTGCTGCTGAATTAGATGCCTTTGTTCAAAATTTTGGAATTTATTGAGTCCTATGATAAACCACCAGATGGCAAAACCAACCACAGGTGGAAGGAAGAGAACAGTTTTTTTCCTTTGTCCTGTGAGCAGTCCAGACTAGGAGCAGGCAGTGTGTGCAAGTGAATGAGAATACATTGCTACTAAATATGCTAAGATTTTGCTGAAAATGTAAGGTACACCTCTATTCAGATTGCCAGTTTTCCGTTTGTTGTGTGGCAAAATCTCCTGTTCAGATAACAGTCTCTTCCCCTTGTCATACTGTAACACTCTTGCCTTCCTTTCAGTTCACATGTCCTGTCTGCTATCTTCCTCTCTCCCCCACTAGGAGTTCCTACTAGCCCCACTCTACCCTCCTCCTTTTGGTCCTACCAGTTTCCACTGCCGCTCTGACACCTGGAACTCTGTTAGGTGCCATGTGTGTGATGTCCTCACCTTGGAAAGAGAATTGTTGCCAACAATATACAGCAGAGTTCCACCGTTAGAGCAGCAGATGGCAGCCAGAAACAACAACAAAGGCAGAGTCAGGAATGTTGTTGGTATTCATCTGTGAAGGTATTGACTGCAAAATACTGAACACATTAATGGTTAATATCCATGAAGGAGTCCAATTTTAACATTTTTAGAAGAATAACAAAAAGTATATGTTTTGAGCTGGCACAGCATTATATTTGCAAATTAGCATTAAATTTGCAGGTTTTATTGTATATGGCGGATTTGAATGTGAGTAATGTTCATGTATGAGCCGTCCACGTTTAAGTGGTGTAACGGAGGGTGGCAGTATGTGGATAACATAAAGTAGGTTGCCAACATTGGAATCCAGGGCACACCAAAGGTGACCTTGTGACCTCAAGAAGATTTGAAAATGGCATTACTGATGTTACCTGGACTGTGAAAGTTGCTGGCAGTATTTGTTAAATAAGCCATTTGAGAAGTCACTAAAGATTGCTGTGGGCCTGGAGTCCCATGTAGGCCAGGCAAGATGATGATGGCAGATTTCCTTCCCTAAAGTATGGTAGTGAAGGAGATTGTCATATTTATAAATATCAGTGAGAGTATTATGCTCACCATAACAGAGGTTGCCTTTCAGTTTCAATTTTGTTAAATGGATTTAAATTCCACCACTTGTTGGGGTCGGATTTGAATCAATTTCCTCAGAAATTACTAATTCCACCCTCACTCCTGAAATGTTGCTATGGCATCTTTCTTAAATTTACCTGAATAGGCAGATAGAAGATGGTAACTCCAACATTGCAGTGCTCCCCCCCCGTTCTGCACTGCTAGTGTCAGCCTAGATTTTTGCACTCATGTTTTGCAGTGGGACTTGAACCCAGAACCTTGTGATACAGAAGTAAGTGTGTTACGGACTGAGGCACATTATTCCATATAGTTGTGCCAACCATGGTTACAGTGGATGTCCCTGGTTCCACAGTATCCAATTGTTCAGTTTGCCTAATTCTTCAAATAATGTTCCCACAGCGTATTGACTCAAAATGGTTATTTTCAGGACAACACACATTTGCTCGTATAATTTGGTTCTAATTGTCCAAGATTAGACTTAGAGGCTTCCCACATATAATGAAACATTTGGCAGATAATGAACATCTTATTATCTGTTTGTGTAACTAGTTTTTCCCCTGGAACAGACTGATAGCTTGTCACCTGAGGCATTAGCTTGAGCAGTGCCAACCAGTATTAAACAGTTCTGACCAGAAGACTCTCACATTCATATCACTTAACCCAACCTGATGTAGATTGGCAACCCATTTGGCCACATTATTAACACAACTTCGGTGACTCTTAGGTCTTGAAGTAGGCCTTAAGTTGAAACTTCGGGGTCAGAGGCCAAGGCACTACCAGCTGCACTACAAGGCCACTCTCGCCCACAATTACCTGAAGATTAATATGTAATGCTTTTATATTCATTGAAGCCACAACATTATGATCAAGGGCAAAGTTGACCAGATCAATCCACTTTAAAATTGCCATTGGTAAAAGTTCTCTGAGTTTTTGTGTTGCTTTCAGGGACCATTATTTTCTCTGCCAAACAATGCTGCTGTCATATGTTGAATATACTGATACACAGAGAACTGGCTCATTTAGCAAATGTCTTCATGGTGACTTAAAGGGATTAGTGGCATGAACACACAATATGGTGGTGAGGTTTACAGATATGGGCAAAGCTATTTTGTAAGCTGTAATTTGTCTAGAAGTTGTGTTCAAGGAGACAGCACCTCAATGACAGCCTCCCTTACGAAACATAAATGACTAAGACCGGTTTCTTCAGATATACCCAAGTAGGTGTGCCCAGGCATTACATACAACTTCTGGATCACGCATGGGTGGATACCACATGCCTGAGGTTGTAATTGTACATGCTTTTGTTCCATCCACATGAATTCCCAATCCTCCTCCAAATCCATGATAGCCATAGGAGTGTTCAAAGAAATTTCCAGGCTGGGCAGTTTGGTTACTCATCTTCTGACTTTCTAAAGTCCTTCAGCCATCCTAAGGCACAAATCCGTAATATAATAAAATATTTGCCACTTGCCTGGTATGCTTCTCCAACAACATGCTCGACATGAGGCAGGAAACAGAATAAGTCTGGGAAGGCTATTGACTAATTAACATGTGATATCAACTGCGCAAAGTTTCCGTAATTGTTACTCAAAGTGTAATAGAAAAACATTCAGAAACTGAAAATAAAGCAAATACCAAAAGGGAAGATCATGCATAATCCAACATTATTGAATTATTTGAATAACTAACCAAAAGGATAGGTTAAGGTAGTGTAGTTGATGATATACATTTGGATTTTCAAAAGGCCTTTCATAAGTTGCCACATTCGTGAACTCGTGACTAAGGTGTGAATATATGGAGTCGGGGGACAACTAGTAGAATGGATAGCAAGTTCACTGCAAAAGTGAAAACAGAGAATAAGATAGTTCCTCTGACAGAGAAAATGTTAGAGGGTGGAGATTTGCAATATTGATGCTGGGACCATGATTGTACAATATTAATTAAAATGTTTTGGACTTGAGAATTAAAATTCCAAAATTTGCAAATGACTCTGCACTTAATCTGGAGGGGAATTTCAATAAATTCCAGGAAGAGATTAAGGAACTTGAAGAATGGATGTGTGATTGATAAGTTAACTTCAATATAGGCATGTATGTAGTAGGAACAGTAAGTTAACCATATACTCCCTTGTAACTAAGTGCCTAACTATGGTAGTGGAGCTGAGGGATCTGAGGGCATTGATATAACAATCACTAAAAGTAATGGCAGAGGATACATAAAAAGGGCAGAGTTAGAGAACTAGAGGATGTTAGGAGAAATATAAGACCACGGGAGGTTAGATACTTAGGGTGGAATGTATTAAAAATACTTGAGGGTCGCTACCATTTACAGATTCCATCCCCACACTTTGTGTCATTATGCCAGCCTGGGACACCTTTCTAGAAGTGGCCAATTAGAGGCCAGCACTGGGTCCACCATCCAATTGAGAGCAGTAAGTCTGTTCCAAACAAAAAGCCACTGCTGGAAGTGGGCATTGCTGCTGCAGGAGGGAGCAGGAACCTATGGTACAGCACATCTAGGCACCTGCTAGATGGGGTGAGTTGCTGTAAAATCCTGATGGCATTTCCAATCAGCCCATAAACAGGCAGCTAAATTTGTTAATTGGCTACCTGCCAGTGATGACCCACCTCTGGGGAAAATCGCTCAGAATCAGGAATGCAATGGCATACTGTCCGAGTATTATTATTTCCTACCTTCCACTTCTTCCTGCCTTCATATCCGCCCTCTCGGGACTGGGAAGTTTCCGCTAACAGAAATGGAAAGCCTATGAAGAAATTTGAACGAAAAGATAAAAACATTGTGATAGGAAACATAGATTAGTGAAGATGATAATGCTAACCAGCACAATGCACTGTGGACCAGGATTCAGGTAGATTCCTTTTGAAATAATTTGAATTTGTAGACGTTCAGAGACAATAAGGGGAACATTCAAAGAATGGAGTCTAGACATACCTGGGTAATTTTTCACATTGTCGGATATGTGCCAACATTGTAGTTGTACTGGATTAGCTTTACTAGTGGAATAATTATACGGTAGAGATCCTCAGCACCACAACCCAGTCCTTAACCATTGCTGTATCAAATGCACTCAACTATTTCTTGATACCACACATATGAATTAAAATAAATCAGTTAGTGTAAAATACTTTTAATCAGTTCTCTATTCTTTACTTTTCATTCCATTTCAATCACTGCATTGTCTTATTGTTTAGTCACCCTGTCTGGACATGGTACAAGAGACAGCTGGGGCAGCTTGGACTTAAACACAGATTTTCTAGCCCAGAGATAGGTACAATACCACTGTACCACTGTACCCTTGCATCATCTTATGCACGCTATCCAAGAAATTATCATTACTTTTTGTCAAAGCCCTGTCGGATGTTAACGAACCATGTGAGGGCATATTTCATTTGGCCTGATTGTTCATCAGCTATAAATATCAACATTTATGGTAAAGAACAATTCTATTTATTCATTTCTATGTTTGAGGGCATTGTACACCTCTTTATATTCTGTCATGGGAAGGTTAAGATTTGTTTCTGATCTCTGATTGCTCCTGAACTGAATGGCTGTCTAGGCTTTTTCAGAGGGTAGTTAAAAATCAACCATATTGCCATAGGTCTGTAATCATATGTAGGCCAGACTGGGTAAGGACAGCAGATTTTCCTCCTTGAAATGAATAAACAGTCGATGATAGTTTCATGGCACCAGTGCTGAGACTAGCTTTACATTCCAGAATTACTGACTGAATATAAATTTCACCAACTACCTTGGTGGGATTGAACTTGTGTCTTGTCAAGACTTTGAAATATAAACTGAGAAAAATGGACGTCTGACATCTTGCAGAAAATGAGCTTTTTGTTTTTTTTTTAACAACTCCAAGGTAAAAGGTGGAACTGAATGGTGTTCACTTATTGGTTACACAATAAAATGTAACTTGTGGAGAAACTGCATTTAGATGCTTTTGTCACGAAAGCTGGCACCAGGTGCCTTTCATTTGAAAAGGAAACAGGCTTTTTTAAGTTACATTTTGTCACAGAATGTGAGAGAGCAGTTGCACTCAGACTATCAGAAAACCTGCAAGCAAATACAGATCTCTCTCTCTCACTGTCTCCTTCCACAAGTAGAAGAAAACCACACCTGGTTATAATCTCTTCCAAACTCTTCCATCAGGCAGAAGACACAAAAGCTTAAACATACATACCAACAAGTTCAAGAACAGCTTCTTCCGTACTGTTATCAGACTTTTAAATGCACCTCTCAAATTATCAGATCTAATGTTGATCTTGCTTTTGTGAACCTTTCTCACAGCCATATCTTTGTATTCCTCACTCTGTTCAATCACCCTGTGTGTGCAAAACAAAACTTTTCACTGTACTTGGTTACATGTGGCAATAATAATAAATCAAATCAGTAAAATCAAATTGAAAAGAAAAACTTCTCTATCAAATAAAGACCTGTGTCCAGCTAACCAACCATGAAATTGAGACTCTTCTACTGTTGACAACAACATGATATCATCACCTACAAAACATAAGAGCTGTGAGAAAACCACATCATTTCACCATTGTGATTTAGACTCTTAATTTACAGAATATCATGGGTGGAAAATACAGGCAAAAAGTAACAAATTCTGTCAGAGTCCAAATGACAAGGGTGAAATTATGTGATGTTTTTCTGACCTTGTCTGTCCTATTTGTGAAAGAATGTGTTTGTTTAGCTGTAGTGGGTACAGTCTCAGTTTGTATAGGAGCAATTAATAATCCATTTGCCACATGTTAAAGAATGCGTTTGTGTACAACAAATAACTGTGTTTTCTTGTTTATTGATGGAAGCTGATGTGAGTTCCAGGAACAGTGAGACTTGCTTACCAGTGTATTCTTTCCATTAGGGTCATGAGCTCTGGGTTATGAATCCACTGACATGACCACCACACCACCATCTCTGACAACACTTTTCCAATTGATTCCACTTCATCTGAAATCACCAACCTAATGAGCTGTTCGTGGATACTAGGTTTCAGTCCAGCCAGGACAACGTGCTGCCAAGCCCCGTTATACCTTCTGTCCAAATTTGTACAAGTAAGACGAATTTCAGAGAAGTGAGAATGACTGTTCTTGGCATTGAGGCAGAATTTCATTCAGTGTAGTATGAAGGATTAATAAAACTAAGAACAATGGATGCTGGAAATCTGAACCATAAACAGAAATTGCTGGATGAACTAAGCACATCAGGCAGCATCCCTGGAGAGAAAGCAGAGGTAATGTTTCAGGTCCAATGACCCTTCTTCATGACCGGTATGTAGGTGCAAAGGAGCTGTAGCAAAATCTATGTCAACATGACTCAAGGGGAAAACTCTCCACTGGTTCAAGTCATACCGAGCACAAAGAAAGATGGTTGTGGTTGCTGGAGGCCAATCATCTCATCCCCAAGATATCACTGCAGGGGTTCTTTAGGGTAATGTCCTAGGCCCAACCCTCTTCAGCTGCTTTATCAACATCATCTCTTCCAACATAAACACAGAAATGGGGATGTTTGCTGATTTTTGCACAGTTTTCAGTGCCATTCACAATACTTTAGTCCACACCTGCATACAACAAGACTTGGATACTATTTAGGTCTGGGTTAATAAGTGGCAGGTAGCCTTCATGTCAGATAAGTTCCAGGCATTGACAATCTCCAACAAAAGAGAGTCTTTGACATTCAGTGGTGTTAGCATTGGTGAAACTCCACTAGCAATATCCTACAAGTTAGCATTGACCATAATCTAATTGGGCCAGCCCATATAAATATTGTGGTTACAGGATCATGCCTGAAATTGGTAATTCTGCGGTGAGCAACCCACCTGTTGACTCCTTGAAGTCTGTCCTCCATCTAAAGGCATACACCAGAAGTGTGAAAGAGTACTTTTGATTTGCCCAGATAAGCGCAGCTCCATTGACGCAAGAAGCTCAACACCATCCAGAATAAACTAGTCCTTGATCTGCAGGCCATCAACAACCTTAAACGTTCATCTGCCCGTTCACCAACACACTGTGACTGAATTGTGTATCATTTAAAAGGTTCAGTGCAACATCTCACCAAGGCTCCATCAACAACAGCTTTCAAACCTGTAGTCTCCATCAAGTAATAAGACTAGGGCAGCAAATAATTTAAGAACAGTCCCATCTCCAAGTTCTATCCATGTCACAGGTCAACCTGGCATGAAAACATTATCACTGAGTCAAATTTCTAGAATTTCCTACCTCAAAGACTGCAGCAGTTCAAGAAGGCAGCTCACCAGTTAGGGATGGGCAATAAATGCCCATAACTCATGAGTGAATTAAAGAAATTCCTGTTCTGGTGATGATTATCAATGGAAACAGTAATAACATTTCCTACTGTTTTGATCGGTAAGTGTTTACACAGGCTTTCTTTTACAGAATGAAAATCCAGGACCAGGTTCCTATGATTACGTTCATAAATCAATCGAAACTTTCAGCACCTCTGTCTCCAAAAGAGGAATGGGTGGACTTGCATCCAAAGTGAGTTATTGCATTTTCTCCTCATAACGTAATTGCAATATCAAGGAAAATATTCAGCCCTTGTTTGGTAATTGCTACTTGTTCCACCAATAGCTGAGTCTTTATACAGACAGCCTCAGTAAACAAAAAAATGACAGAAACTGCATTAACATACGATCCAAGGTTTGTGCATTGGAAATGATAAGTAATTCCAGATTAATCTAAATGTACATTGATTTCCATGATTGCTCCAATAATAAGACCTCTTTATCTTTTCCCATCATTTAGGCATCCCGTCAAGGGCGGAGAAGCACTTCTCAGACTCCTGGAGCAAATGCATATAATATTCCATCTCCAATTTTATCAAAGGTTGATTATCACCTGGGGAACAGCAGTATGTTCCAGCGTCCCATTGCCATGAAAATGGATGATCTCAAAAACGTAACACCAGGCCCCAATGAGTATAATGTGAGTAAGGCAACTCAAGATCTTTGAAAGGTTACTGCAATTGGAGAAATTATCAGCAAGCTACCACTTGAGTGAAGCATCTCTGCTTTGTTACAATGCACTCCAGATGGAGGTGTCAAATAATTCAGTATTCATTACAATGATTTCCTTGAAGTTTGCTTTACTGTTCCTTTTGAATATTTATCACATGAGTATGTAAAATTTTGAGTTGGCAAAAATGTGAAGTGATATTGTTGTTCATGTAAGGGTTTGTTTAGCTTTACAGCTATACAGGTAGAAATGCTGATGGAGGTAGAAGTGTGATTATAATATCTAACTTGGGAGTTTCACTTCTACAATTCCTGAGTCACTATTATCATATATTGGAACAAAGATACTAATCTGATCACAAGTAACTTGACTAATAATTCAGTGTAGCGCTATAGATGTGCCACATTATTGGAGACACCAACTTTCAGAATGGTCTAAATGGTAAGGTCAAAAGATTCCATGGCCTCCTGCTAACTGGGCTCATGCGTCTTCAGTTTGTGGGACCTGTTTTGCTCGAATCGGCTATGCATTTCCGAAAGTTAAAATAGGGATTGAATTTGCATAGAGTTACGATATTAACATCAGAAGCATACACAATAATGATATAGCAATGATGGCAGACATGATTAAATAGTGAAAGCTGGAAAAGAGCAGAGGTCGTAATCAAGTGTAAAGATAATGTGCTTATAGGCTAAGCTGTAAGTAAAGTGTTTTTTGCAGAAAGTTCCTTGGATTCAAGCTGTATCATTTTGGGAGATTGGACAGAGTTAGGCAGTAACGCATAAAAAATGGTGGCAGCTGAAAAAGGCAAAAAGAAGCATCAAAGTCAGCAAATGAAGTCAATCTCCTGATGAAGAAGGAGACTCCCGAGGACATTGGGGCTCTGTGGAGTGGTAGAATACTGGAAAACAGACTCAGAGACTGGATAACCATGACAACAACCTGTTCTGCAAGCAGTGTGACAGACACAGTACCAAGGGAACAGCTCAAGAGCTCAGGAAAACACAGAAGCTAACTTTGCCATGCTTCTGAAAACATTCCATTGCAATTGAGGGATCAAATCAGAATAAGCAGTGGGAAATTGGAAGAGACAGGTTCACGAGGTGTAAAACTGCTTCAGGATTAGACAAGAAAGGCCAGAGGACCCGGTCAGAACATTACTTTACACTGTTGGAATGATCATGAATGAGGTATTAACAAGACAGGGGCATTGGTGAGAACGTAGCATCACATGAAGAGGTATAATTGGTCTTCAACACTTATTTCAATATTTGTTAAAACTTAATTATTGAACCGGCAAAGTTTAATAGAAGGGAACAGAGGCCAGATAAAAAGCAGAGATTTGTTCTTTACAGGCTGGGGGAGCATTGCTCTTATGAAGAGTGGAAAATGGAGTTGATTCATGAACAGATTATATTCAAGATGGCAAACAAGACTTCAAAAACAGAATTGGGAGATCTTTCAAGAAAGACTGCTGTGCTGTGGTAAAACTTGAGTGAGACAACTCAGTTCGTTGGCTGCAAAGAAGAAAACCACATCATGCCAAAAAGGAAAAGAAGCATGCCAACCATCACTTTGAAGTGCCTTCAGTGTAAAGGTAACAAGAGATACAAATGGGAAGAATATTCACATTGCCAAATTGTGGAAAATATTTAAATTTCTCTGTGATTCTAAACTGCAGACACCTGGAAAACAGTAGGACTTTGGAAACAAGCAAGGTCAGAAAGAAAAGGTGAAAGAAATCATTGATTCTGAAAACAAACATTGGAATGTCAAATTGAAAATAAATGGTTATCTCACCGAGTTTAAACTAGATACAGAAGTTGGCATTTTGGTATTATTAGATAAACTTAAACGGCTTAAACAAATTAAATAACAACCATCACCATGAGATTACAATGTCCTGGATGAACATCATTGAATTTTGAAGACCAGCTAACAATGAGAGTCATGTATATGAAAAGAGAAATCATGGAATTTCTCTATCTTATTTGGAGTCCAGAATGTGCTCTGTGAAATAGAAAGAAATGCTTAAAGCTGACATTAATTTGTAAAGTCAATGAGATTGCTGATAAAACGTAAACAAATTAAGTTCACAATGACCTCCCAAACTTTTTCACCAACTTGGGCAGTTAAAAATAAAATACCACATCACCCGATGAGATAATACTCAACCAACTTGCTACAAGTCAAGGAGAGTCCCTCATTCACTCTTGGAAAAAGTTAAGGAAGAAACAAAAATATATGCTACAACAAAAAGTGGTTTCACTCACTCACCAAGATGGTATTCAGTTTAGGTTATGATTCCAAAACCAAGTGGTTTGATAAGAATCGATCTGGATTTAATTCAGTTCAATAAAGTACCAAAATTGAGATTTACCCAATGGCTGTACTGGAATGAAGTCTAGCAAAACTAACCGAGAGCACCTTATTCACCAAACTGGATATAAACAGTGGATTTTGTTATTTCTTCTGGATGAAGATTCTAGAATGTAATCACATTTATCACACCTTTTGAGTGTTATTGTTTTAATTGTTTACATTTGGAATCATGTCTGCTGCAGCAGTGCTACAGGGAACTATGTCTAACACATCACAGTCACAAACCCTTCCACATCTCTGCCCCTCCTCCAGCAGCAGTGTGTCCAATCCACAAGATGCAGAAATTCACTAAGGCTCCTTAGCCAGCACTTTCCAAAACTATGATCACTACCTCTAGAAGGATAAAGTGTACTGATGCATGGGAGCGCCACCACCTGTGAGTTTCTCTCCACTTGTCATCCTAAATTTGAAATACATCACCGTTCCTTCACTGTCATTGCGTCAAAATCCTAGAATTCCCTCCTTCATGGCATTGTGGCTCTACCTGCAGCAAATGGACTGCAATGGTTCAAGATGGCAGCTCACCACCACCTTCTGAAAGGCAACTAGGGCTGGGCAATGAATGTTGGCTGAGCCAGGAATATCTACATCCCATGGATGAATTTTAAAAAATTGGAAGGCATAAATTGTTGTGTAATAATCCACATGAATTAGATGCTAATAACTGAATCCACAGAAGAAGAACATGATTGAAACATTAGAACATAAAGCCCTACAAATGCAGAAATGCAAGTCGGCAAGACCTGAGATAAAATTTCTTCGGCATATCATTCAAGCTGATGGAATCACAGTTGATCCAATGAAAAAATGTTGATAAGAGAATTCCTCTCTATGGGAACATCACAGAACTTCAAAGTTTTCTCAAAGTGGCCAATTTTCAAACTAATTTGGTGAAGGTTAGGAGCAGCTCAGAGAGAGAGAGTATGGTATAAGAATAACAGAGATGAATAATGATCAGAGCAAAGACACCACAACTGAGATCATATATGATTGGAAAAGATCATGGTATCATAAGGAGAAATGGTAATGTATTGAAATCATCGAACAAAGGAAGATAGAATAAAAGCCAAAAGAATTGCAGATGCTGTAAATCAGGAACAGAAACAGAAGTTGCTGGAAAAGCTCAGCAGGTCCGGCAGCATCTGTGAAAAAAAAATCAGAGCTAACATTTCGGGTCCAGTAACCCTTCCTCAGAACTGATAAGAATCTGTCTGGATTTAACTCAGTTAAACAAAGTACCAAAATTGAGATTTACCCAATGGCTGTACTGGAATGAAGTCTAACAAAACTAACCGAGAGCAGCTTATTCATCAGACTGGATTTTGCTGTTTCTTCTGGATGAAGATTCTAGAAAGTA
The DNA here is from genome assembly GCF_021869965.1 of Rhincodon typus. NCBI lineage: Eukaryota > Metazoa > Chordata > Chondrichthyes > Orectolobiformes > Rhincodontidae > Rhincodon > Rhincodon typus. Next base: position 22,664,369 of record NC_063358.1, read on the forward strand.
TACACTTTTATCAAAGCTTTTGAGTGTTATTGTTTTTTTTTATAGAGCCCCTACAGTGTGAAACAGGCCCTTCGGCCCAACAAGTCCACATTGAACCTCAGAGCATCCCACCCAGACCCATCCTTCTATAAACCCACTCAGCCTGTACATCCCTGAACACTATGAGCTATTTAGCGTGGCCAATTCACCTAGCCTGCACATCATTGGACTGTGGGAGGAAACCGGAGCACCCGGAGGAAACCCACACAGTCACAGGGAGAATGTACAAACTCCACACAGACAGTCGCCTGAGGGTGGAATTGAACCCAGGTCCGTGGCGCTGTGAGGCAGCAGTGCTAACCACTGTGCCACCGTGCCACCCCTTCAAAGAAAATGCTTTAATTGTTTTAAAAATTATTTTAATTGTTTACATTTGAACTGAGAAAGGATCACTGAATCCGAAACGCTAACTGTGAACTTTTGCTTCACAGTTGCTGCCAGACCTGCTGAGCTTTTCCAGCAACTTCTGTTCTTGAAAGGAATATCAACCCCCACCCCCTCATCGGCCTGGGATTCTGACCCAACAGCTCTCCATAAACCTAGGAATCTCCCTACTGCTAGACCTCACCTCCCCCTGCAACCCGACCCCCGCCATCTTTCCTTGCCCCCAGACCTGAGATGCCCTTTCCACTGCCACTGTACCTGACCACCAAGCCCCACTGCCCCTCAACACTCTCCCACCTCACCCCCGGTGACACCTCCTCCACCACTGAACCTGATGACCCTCTCACACCTAGTTCAGTTTCCTGTTTGTGATTGTCACTCCTCAGAAATCTGGCCCAGCGTGTGTATAATAAGTAAGAGGTTCTTGGAGAAAGTTTTACAGATTCAAGCAGCATTATTTTGAGAAATTAAGCAGAGTCAGGCCCTGCACAGAAGGAAAAAAAGAGATTGCGAAGTCAATTGGAATGTTCTGAGAATGTGACAAGTGCTGGATTAAAATAAAGGGTGGGGATTAGTCACGGGGATGGGGTTGTAGCTTTAACCCTGACAAGGTATCTGCAGCAGGTCTAAAGTCTGTAAACAATACACACAATTTTGTTACATGGAACAGTTACGTACAACAGTTCTAGGTGGTCATGTTTATTTAATAAGAACTTGACTGAACTACTGTCCCAGAGAAGGTGCTATTTTTACAGAGCAAAGTAGCGCAGTGCCATATTTTCTAACATGAAAAGTGGGGAAGGAGGATTCACTGCATTATTTTGCCATTATACATAAATGCAAAGTGTATATCGATGTTGTTTCCAATAGTGCCTTTCACATTTTTTAACCTGTTAACTGTCGAAAATTCCTTTCGGCCCTACCTATGCCTCATAATAACAGATGGAGGAATTGATACGTGCAGAAGAATTTCAATCTACTATTTACAAATCTTTGCACAGATTTCTAATGTTTATCTTGGGAAAACTAACAATGTCTCTGCTGAGTCGGCATTTTTATCAAGAACCAGACGAGACCTGATTCCACCAGGCAAATTGAAGGGACCCTCCCCGTGTAAGTACATACATTTTACGAATACAAGGAAATAGTCTGTGTTTTGTTGCTCCACATATAAACATGACGAGACTGCATTGTTCCTGAAAACATGTGGGCCTTTGACAAAGTATACTTAACGTTTGATCACAGATTCCTGTGCTGCAAGTGTTTGGTCATAGAATCCCTACAGTGTGGAAGCAGGTCATTCAGCCCATACCGACCCTCCGAACAGCATCTCACCCAGAACCACACCTCCACCCTGCATTTCTCATGAACAATCCACCTAGCCTGCACATCCCTGGACACAATGAGCAATTGAGCATGGCCAACCCACCTAACCGGCACATCTTTGGATTGTGGGAGGAAGCGCATGCAGATACGGGGAGAATAATCAAACTCCACACAGTCACCCGAGGCTGGAATCAAACCCGGGTCCTTGATGCTGTGAGGCAGCAGTGCTAACCACTGAGCCACCATGTTGCCCCAGTCACTCATCCAAGTCATTGATCACTTGTAAACTTTTTTTATTATTTTGGCCTCTTTCCACTGAGGAAATAAAACTCACTGTAAATTTCCAAGTAAAACACCTATAATAAAAACTTATTTTGAAGATGACTACACAGAACAGCATAATGAAGTGAGCTATACAACTTTGTTTTCACCTCAAGGCCCTCAGTAAAAATCTAAGCCCCATTTACTAGACACCTAATGATGCTTTGTTCAGTTTCAAACCAGTTTGTTTTTTTGGATAGAAGCCAATGTTGCCTGTAATTTTGATACTAAGATATCTGACTTCTCATCTATTTAAAAAAATGAGGGGATCTCCTAGAACGTATAAAATTATAACAGGACTGGATAGGGTAAACTCAGGAAGGAGGTTCCTTATTTCTGGGGAATCCGGAACCAGGGATCACTGTCTAAGGATATAGGGTAGGCCATTTATGACTGAGATGAGGAGAAAGTTCCTCACACAGAGTGGTGAGCCTGTGGAATTCTCTATTGCAGAAAGCAGTTGAAGCATTGAATATTTCCAAGAAGGAGTTACATATAGTTCTTAGGGCTGAAGGGATCAAAGGGTATGGGGAGACAGCAGCAACGGGATACTAAGTTGGATGATCATATTGAATGGCAGAGCAGGCTCAAAAGGCAGAGCAGAATACTTGTGCTCCTGGCTTTTATGGTTTTATGTATGCTGCTGAACAGTTTACATAGTGCTTATAAGTGCGTCATCTCTCTTATTAGAAAGTCAATAAAATATCTAAGCAAAGCAGTGCAAAATTGATGGTTTTCATTTTGTTTCTTTTGAGGGGGGAGTGCCAAGTCTGTATTTAGTACTTTTGTGTTAATGATGCAATGCGCTTGTTGAGCAGAGAAATGTACTTCTGGCCCCTTATTGTAATGAAGCATTATAATAGGCAAGAGTTTTCCTAGTTTCAGAATACATCGCTGTGTATACAACAGGGCTGTTTTGCTGCAGTTGTCTACAGTTAATAAGTGGTGAGGAATATCTGTTTTGCATACCTGTGAACTGTATCATTACTGCTAACGTTTCAGCTTGAAATTCTTTTCCAGGTCAATACAAAGTCAACCATTCCCTGACAAAGGAGTCACCAAAATCCATAGTCTCTTCATTTAGATCCAAAACAATCCGCCTGAAATATCCAAAAGACTCAAACCCAGGACCAGCAACCTATCAACCCTATAAATCAATGGGACAGGAGCGAACGCAATATGCACACTTGCACCCGTGGTATGTGTAACAGTGTCCATTCGAGTTGTAGCTATGTTGGCAAATCCAGCAAAATGTATTTGTTCAAAGGCCTCATTATGGGGAAAAATTATCATCTGCAAGTTCCTAGCTTTCAGAAAGTGCAAGTTTTGCATCCTCTGAGTGTTACATGAGAACATTAGAGTGGGTTGGGGGTGATATAGCAATTTCCCTGTGTCGAGCAATTTCGGTTCATAGTACTGTCACAAACATGTAATTCTAACATTTTGCAAAGAATGCTAATCTGTCTTTAAAATGGACATGGATGGAATCTTGCAGCACCTGTGGAGAAAAATCAACGTTAACATTTTGAGTTTCAGTGACCCTACGTCAGTATGTTCTGAGATACTGCCAGACCAGCTGAGTTTTTCCAGCAAATCCTATTTTTGTTTCTAATTTCCAGCATCCACAGTTCTTTCATTTTTTATGGGTGAAATCTTATAGGAGTCTAAGTAACGTGGTTAATGGAGATAAAAACAGAAATTGCCGGACAAACTCAGCAGTTCTGGCAGCATCTTTTCTGAAGAACATTCTGAAGAAGGGTCACTGGACCCAAAACGTTAACTGTGCTCTGTCTCCACAGGTGCTGCCAGATCTCTTGAGTATTTGTAGCCAATTCTGTTTTTGTTTCTGATTTCCAGCATCTGCAGTTCTTCAGTTTTTTTATTGTTTAGAAGTTTATGGAGAGCTTTGTGCAGAATCTGACCAGAAGTTTGGTGAGCCCCATTTCAATGTCAGGAGCATCTCATTCTATCTTTTATGCTTTTGCTGAGGGCATGGTGAGTTTCTTGTTAGGTGGTAGCGAATTGCCAATTATGGGGTATTATTGCTCGATAGCTTGTTGACAGCCCAACTCACCTCATCAATACTCAGCTCTTGTAACTCACCAAACTCACCAACATAATAAGATGTTGCGAGAACTCGACATGGAAGTCAGAGCATGTACTTGGTGATTTCAGCTCGTTGCCTGCGCCAAAGCAGCTCCATGTTGGACACAGGGCACCAACATGGCAGGGCGATGCTCTAAGGGCACCAACCACATGCACCACCATATCTACAGACATTGGCATTCCAATTATACCCTCAGGGACACGCACCCAGCTCATGGTCTTGAACAGGCTGCATCTCTGGAGTCTTCTTTCACTGTCATTGCCCTCACTCACTTTGTGCCTACCTGGATGCTCATGGCACCCCTGCCTTAAATTGCCATGCAATGCCTTTTTGCACTTGACCCCTCAGCCAGAGTTACTTGGCTCATGTTACTTCTGTCTTGCCTTGCTGTTTAACGTAGACACAAAGGTAGGAAGCTTGACATGGTTGCCAGTGAGGTTGGTAGAGCATGAGCGTTGGTGAGCCGTGGGTACAGTAGCAGAGATCAAGTGAGTATGAGGTATTGGAGCAAGAAGTGGACACCCATGCTGGCAGAGTGGAGATGTACATTCGCCCAATGCCTACAGTGCTGGGCATATGACCAGATGGCTGAAACTTCTTTAACCTGGTGGCAACTTCACAGTAGGATGACATGGTTTTGTGTCTGGCCTCCACTATTGATCCTGTTTGAGGAGAAAAGCCTGCATCTGCATCACTCCAGTCACCAGGGACTCCATGCTCATCTTCAGGAAAGCCATGATTAATTAGTTTCTGTTTACCATTGGAAATGTTCATTGAATTTCAAAGGTCTCTAATGATTCTTCTTGAGTTATGTACAGCCTGTTTCTAATCCCAGTTGAACTCCAGATCCCTGCTCACAAAAAGGCATGCCAAATATCCCTCATCTGCCATATCTGAGGTAAAACTCATAAACCGTACAGTGCAGCACTAGACAGACAGTGCTTGTCCAGGTTGTAAAAAAGGTGCGAGTCTGTGGGATGGCAGTGAATTCTGGAACATCCACCAAGTGGCAAATTTTTCAAGGAATGGCTTGGTATAAGATGGACTGGAATCGGACATGACAGAGCCACAGGGATGGTGTAGGTAGCTAATGAGGTGGGTTTAGTAATTTAGGACAAGAACATTTGCTAGGTCTTGTGGCAAAAATCCTTTCAAGAAACTCACACAACTCGAACTTAATCAAAAAGATGTAAGATTGTAGCCCAAGGAGTCCTCTAGAATGGCTCTCAGATACCGCATGACTTTCCTTCTAGATTCAACTGGGATTAGAAACAGGCTGTATATAACTCAAGAAGAATCATTGGAGACTTTTAAATTCAATGAATCATGGCTAATTAATCATGGCTTTCCTGGAGATGTGCACACCACTTCCTATCTTACCAAAAATCTGAAAGCATAAGAGGCAATCAAGCTAATGGCTGTGATAGCTAAAAACAAATGATCTTGGCTAAAAGACAGTGGATGAGTTTACGCTGCAAACTTGGGGTAACCCAAAATGTAATATGATAGCAAGATTCTTCAGTTTGGAATGGCAAGTGTTAAAAGTACAAACATCTGGCTTTGAACAGCAATTTTGTGCAGAGATTTCAGTTAAATATGTGAAGATTCTCATCTGAGCAATCTGTGAACAGCTTTTGAGAATTGGGTTTCTGTCTAACACAGGCAGTTACAGAAGAAGATGCCCAGAACTCCCTGTTCTGCTGTACTGGAATCCAGGCAGCCTTCCGATGTCTTGCTGGCAGAACCAGTAATGTAAAGGGGCCTAAAGTTTAGGGAGGGGTATATCAATATTGTGGGCCACATTGGTATTACTAATATCTTAGTATCTTAACATCTTCAAAGAAAGCGACAAAAGTGATCGATAAGTGCAAAGCAGTGAATGCTGTCTACATGGACTTTACTAAAGCATTTGACAAGGCTGTCTTCTCCAGAAGATGAAATTGCTTGGAATCTATGGTGAGTTGGCAAGTTGAATTCAAAATTGGCTTGGCCAAAGAAGGCAGAGGGTTGTTGTGGAGGACTGGAGGTCTGTGACAAGTGGTGTTCCACAAGAAGCAGTGCTGGGACCACTATTGTTTGTAATTAAATAAATGATTTGGATGAAAATGTTGGTGGTCTGATCAGTAAGTTTGTAGATGATGTGAAAATTAATGGAGTTGTGGATAGTGAGGAAGGTTATCAAAGGATGCAGCAGGATATAGATTGGCTGGAAAGTTGGGTGGAGAAATGGCAGATGGAGTTTAATCTGGACAAGTGTGGGGTGATGAATTTTGGGAGGTGAAATGCAAGAGGAAAGTATACAGTAAATTGCTGGGAACCCTTAGGAACACTGATTTACAGAGGGATCTTGGGTACAAGTCCAAAATTCCCTGAAAGTGGCGACTAAAGTGGATAAGGTGATAAAGAAGGCATAAGCATATTTGCCTTCATTGGTTAAGACATTGAATATAAAAGTTGGCAAGTTGCATATTTCAACTGGATAAGACTTTGGTCAGACCACATTTGGAGTACTGTGCCAGTTCTGGTCACCACACTTTACATAGAGCTTTGGAGAGGGTACAGAAGAAGTTTACCAGAATGTTGCCTGGATTGGAGTGTATTAGCTGTAAAGAGAGGTTGTACAAACTTATGTTGTTTTCGCTAGAGTGTCAGAGGCTGAGAGGCAACCCAACAGAAGTCCATAAAATTATGAGGAACATGGATAGGCTGGATAGTCAGAGTCTCTTTCCCAGGATAGAAATGTCAAATACTTAGGAGCATAGGTTTAATGTGAGAGGAGAAGAAGTTAAAGGAAATGTGCAAGGAGAGGTTTTTACACAGAGGGTAGTAGGTACCTAGAGCGTGCTGCCCAGTGCAGGTGGTAGAAGCAGATTTTAAGAGTAAAGTTTAAGAGCCATTTAAACAGACGCATGCAGAGATTAGAGGGAAATGGTCCATGTGCAGGCAGGTGGAATTAGTTTAGAATAACATCATGTTCGGCACAGATATGGTGGGCTGAAAGGTCTTTTCCTGAGTAAGCAAAACTGCAGTGGATGGTGTTCAAAGAGGTGTACTTGGGATCTGAGAGAAGCAAATCAGAAGACTTTCTTAATAAGGAGACAGTAGGGGTTATGGAAGTGCAACGGTGCTTTGGAGACTCTAAAGGCCTTGATTGCCTGCCGCAGTAAATGAAGCCAGCTATTCCTGAGCCAGATGATTGGAAAGGGATAAACTGCATTCTTTCATTTAAATTTTAAGTCTCCTGCCACTTATCACAGTATGGTACATGCAGGTGCTCATTTGGCTGGTGCTGTTATTTCCAAAAATATATTGTCAGATCTTCCATCCATTATAGTGTTATGAACTTATCACAATTCTGCCTGAAGGCAAGGTCTGACTCACAGCACTACAAATTCCACCACAGGTAAGGCAAGGAGCTAAACCCCGCATCCACTCCAGCCAGAATGAGATCTAGGCCACACCAACATTCCGACCAACTGAGCCAACTAACTCTTTGAGAATTGCTGTGGCCATATGTATTTTTACTTCCATATCGTACTTTGGAGCTATGGAAATTGACCCTAGAGGCTCCAATTTTCTTTCCATCAGGATAACAAGGAATCTCTCCTGCTCTTATTAACTGCTATTTGTGTGTGCTCTGAGGATTTAATTTTTGACAAGCAACCTGTTTGGCTTCATTGAAAAGACACCTTCCTTACTAGTCACATCCTGGAGTGTGATGTCTGCCTGACCCACTAGGCCAGATATTCTGGTGTCTGGCCTCGATGAAGGATGCTTTCCAGTCCCTCTAACCCAGTCATGCCTGCTTGATAAAGAGGGGTAGTCACAAAAATGTTGAGAAAAGAAACCATCCCTTTTTAGTGCAGATCACCTTCACGGTCTGTGTTCCACTAGTGGGCTGTACTTTTACACATCTTATTACCTTTGGCATCCAGCCATATGCCAAATCTAGACTGGTCTAGCAAAAATGGACTTTGTGTGACAATGCAAGGTGAAAGGAAAGGTTCAGCACTTATAAAACATGTTTGAAACATCTTGAAATGGTGGGTATACAGCTCAAGCATCATGCTACCAGCAAAACAAATCATGGCACAAGTGGATTTTCAAGTTTTGGGGCTCTGCTTGACAATTTCCTAAAACACGTTGGTTCAGACCAGGAGCTCAGTGGAGTGGAGGATTGAAGTAGTTTGATGACCAACTAACAACTAACAATATAAGTGACATATGACATTATGTTGTGCTTTTGCAAATTATGATTTCTTGTCTGGAGAACATTTCAAGGTTTGGCTGTGTATGATCCTGAAAAGAAAGGCATGTTGCCAGCGCTTTTCATTTTGCACTATCAGAACATATACAAAAATGCAAAATTCAAATGATCACAACAATTTATACTACAGCAGATTGATTGGTAAATCTGATTGACTGAGCAGAAGGTGTTCCAATATTTTCACAAGTGAGGCTGAATGGATAGCTAAAACATAAAGTGGCTTGGGTTCAGTGTACTACATAAATCATTAGGCCTGATTTGCTGATATTGTGACATAGATTTATTGTATTTTAACAAAATGTTCATTACATCTCATTTGTTCTGTTGTAATTCATCTTTTCTAGGAAGAAACATTATTTGTGTATTTCCGCTCCTCCCTTCCCAGTACGCAAAAACCCGACTCCTCCTGGTCCAGGTTATTATGACGTTGTTGATTTTCATGATCCACCGAAGCACTATATGTCCAATGCTGTGTTTGTATCTAACACGAGCCGATGGACTGGGAATGTTCGAAACAAAGATGCTCCAGGGCCAGGTAGGACATTCAGATGGTTAGACATTGGGAACAGAAGCAGCATAATATTATAATAGTAAAAATAGATGATTGCCTTTGGTTTTGAAGGTTTGCAATGCACACAAGAATATGCAAATGATGTCAGAAACTACTACCCCAGTTGCAATTAGATGAGAGAGGAGAATCATCCTCTCCCTTTTTAGCACTCTCACAATCGGTCACAGCAAATATTTTTACTTTCTTTTTGGCACGCTGCTATCACACTTCAATTCAAACATAGTTTGCCAGAAAATGGCAGAGCCAATTACAGAGGTTTACTTGAGAAAAAAGAAGAGGAATTTAATTGCCTACTAATTCTGCGAGAAATAATGTAAATGTGACCTCAAACGTGCACAAACAAACACAGGTAATAAGTTTAAAACAAGAAATGACTGGTGCAAAATGGAAGCTAAAAGCTGAAACTACTTTAATTTCTTAGAGTCTTTGGGAAGAGAGATTGAAAACTGAGTCCACAACTGTTTAGCTGTTAGCTTGTTTCCTCAACAGTACTGAAATTTATAGAATTCTGAAGTTCTCAGTGAAAGGTTGTTTTCTCACGTTGCCTAGACACTGGACACAGATTTCATACATTGAGAGAGAGATCCATGTCTAAGTTTTGATTTTATGAATCCACATTCTTCTTCCCTCTCTGCTCTGTCAAGCAAACTACCGAAATATTGTTCATTTGTTAATTCCCAAAATCTAACTCCATTGTTTTTTGAATGCAAACACTGTTTTGGCAATCATCATCTCCCAGTAAGTGAACTCATTGTGGAAGTGTGAATTAACCAGGAGATGTGAATTTCTTGATACGGTCTAAGCTGTCTTGTTTCACTGTCGTTGGATGAAATGTTAATTACATTACAGCCAATTTATTGTATTCTGTACTGGTCCTCTCAACATGCCTCAATCTGTGGTCACAATAACCAATTAAGATCAATATTTGTCCACTTTAAAAATCTCTTTATTTCCATGAAGGTCTCAGATATTAAAATCAGGTGACATAAGTTAAATATCAATAGTCCATTGCCATAGCACTCTGGGCATCTGTTTACACTGTGTCCTGCTGATTCTAGGAATTTGGCCAGTTCAATAAAAGACTGACCCAAGCCTATCCTAAAGGGACAGTGGTAAAAGGGGCAGCCTGACTATAAATATTTTATACTTCTGAATCAAGCAGAACTCAGTTAATGACTAATGGCCAATACACTGAGTCAGGTGATGCATACCAGCTTCCATATGGGAGCAAAAGAAGTTTGAGAGGAGATTTTATAGAGATAGTCAGCAGTGCAGTGAGAGAGAAACTGCTCCCTTTGGCGGAGCTGTTGAGACCCAGAGTATATGGATTGGAGGTGTTTTGCATAAGAACCAAAGGTGACATGAGAAATGCACTGGGAGTAGGGCGGGATTGGGGTGGATGGGTGGGTGGTGGTGTTGTTGGTGACAGGTTCGGTTGTCACTTTAAAAAGGAAGCTGAATAAATTCCTGAAGATTAAAATGTAATTACAGGATCATGGGAAAAATGGAGGGTGACTGGGACAGGCTGAACTATTCTTATGAATGGCTGGCACGGATGTGGTGGGCTGAATGGTCTCCTTTGTGTTTTTACCATTCTATGATAATATAATTGGATACCACTGGGGGTGCAGGGATGGAGACTGGTAAGTGGAGCTACCTGGCCTCTAAAAGAAAGATTTTATTTTAATTCAGCAGGGATTGCACAGGCAGTTTTATCTTGGATGGGCAGAGAAACACCTCAGTCCTCACCGCTGTCTGGTGTAAGGTGCCTCATTTGGGCCATGTAATGGTATACCTACTCTCCACGGTCCCAAGCAAATTATGGTCCTGTCCAGTTGCCTCTGAAAAACTGCTGCTGACTCACCGGAAATTATTGTCATTATATATTTTAAATGCCAGTAAGACAAATGACAAATCACGATGACTGTGCTGACTGAGGTTTTGGCAAGTGTTGTTTATTGATCCCCAGGAAGTGCAGTACAAATGCAGCAATGATTATGAAGCAGTTTTGTCTCTTTGCAAAACTACAGACGAATCATTCTTAAAATCTGTTCGTGGGATGTGGGTGTCACTAAGGCCAGTATTTATTGCTCACCCCTAATTGCCCAGGGGAAGGTGATAGTGAGCTTCAACAAATGCATCCGTGGGGTGTATGGTCACGCACGGTGATGTTAGGTAGGGAGTTCTAGGGTTTTAACTCAGTAGCAGTGGTGTTATAGTTCCAGGACAGGATTGTTTGAGACTTGGTGGTGAACTTGCAGATGATGGTGATTCCATGCATTTGCTGTCCATGCTCTTCAAGATGATAAAGGTCATGTGTTTAGAAAGTACGGCCGAAGGAGCCTTTTGCTGAGTAACTTTTCAAACCTGTGAAATACAAGTAACTGCTAAGAGGAGGAAAGACAAAGGTAATGTTAGTGACCACATGGGAATGGATTCAGAGAAACAAACCTATAGTGCTGTGTGACCCAGCACTGAATCTGCACAGCCTCTGCCTCTGCTGTTTGATTTCAAGTATCTCTGGACATCAGAATTTATCCAAGAAAAATGAACAAACAGCAAAATTCACAGCTGACCCTGGAGAAAACTGTGTGGGAGCACTCCCAGCAGGGGAGCAGCGAATTGGCTTTTTAAGGTGTAACCTTACTGATTATTTTGTAAAGCTACAACAGTGGGTAGAGTGTGAGATAACACAGCGTGGAGCTGGAGGAACACAGCAGGCCAGGGGGCAGGAAAGTAGAGTGGGTTCTTTTTTAATTATATGTTTTATTGAGTTCTGTCTCTTGACTAAACTTTAACAATATGAAATATACATAGGAAGTCAACCTGGATCAGTGTTTTCTGGAGTAGGAAGACTGTGCTATTTTCTGGGTCTGTAGATAATTAAGGTGCAAAAATGACCTTTATTAGAGTAATGTATTCTTCCTGTCAGATGTGGGAGATTAGGGAGAGTTTCCATGCCACTCATGTTTATGTCTGCAGGAAGTGTGTTCGTTTGTGAATCCTACCAGATCACATGGATCGGTTGGAGCAGCAGTTAGAGGCAATGAGGAATTTACAGGAGCTAGAGGGTGTGATGGATGGCACTTGCAGTAAGGGAGATAAACCGAAGATACAGTCAGGTAGATGGGTTACCGCCAGGAAAAGGAGAGGGAGGCAGGTCATGCAGGAGTCTCCTGTGACTATCCCTGTCACAAGCATGTATGATATTTTGGAAAATGTTGGGAGTGATGGACTCTCAGCAGAACGTAGCATGTACAGCCAGGTTTCTGGTACCAAGACTGGCTCTAATGTGACGAGGAGTACGTCAGGTTCCAAGCGATCAACTGTGATAGTCAGAGGTACAGATAGATGATTCTGCGGCCGACAGCAAAAAATCAGAATGGTGTGTTGCTTCCCAGGTACCAGGATCAAGGATATCTCTGCAAAGGTGCAGAATATTCTCAAAGGGGAGAGGGGCCAGCAGGAGGCCGTTGTACACGTTGGAACTAATGACATAGGAAGAGGTCAAAAATCAAACAACACTAGGTTATAGTCCAACAACTTGATTTGAAGACCCAAGCTTGTGGACTCTCGCTCCTTCTTCAGGTGTCAGTGTCTTCAAATAAACCTGTTGGACTATAACCTGGTGTTGTGTGAATTTTGACCTTGTCCACCCCAGTCCAACACCGGCACTTCCACATCATGACATAGGAAGAGAAAAGAGATTCTGAGGAAAGAATATAGGAAGTTAGGCAGGAATTTAAAAAGTAGGTCCTCAAGAGTGATAATATCTGGATTACTGCCAGTGCCACGAGCTGGCATGGGTAGGAATAGGACGATAGAGCAGATGAAAGTGTGGCTGAGGAGCTGGTGCAGGGGAGAAGGATTCACATTTTGGATCATTGAAATCTCTTCTGGGATAGAAGTGACCTATATAAGGAGGGCAGATTGCACCTGAATTGGAAGGGAAGTAATATACTGGTGGGGAGATTTGCTAGAGCTACTTGGGAGGATTTAAACTAGTAACAGAGGATGTGGGAACCTGGCAGGAAAGAGGTCTGTCTGAGACTGGTACAGTAGGGGAAAGGAGCAAATCAAATGGTCAGGGCAGACAGGAACAAAGCAGAGAATGAGGTAGGACTGATAAATTAAACAGCATTTATTTCAATGCAAGAGGCCTAACAGGTAAGGTAGATGATCTCAGGGCATGGTTGGGAAATGGGGCTGGGATATCATTGCAATTACAGAGATGTGGCTGAGGGATGGACAGGACCGGCGGCATAATGTTCTAGGGTATACGTAAGGAGATATTCCTGGGAATATGTCCAGGGCAGTTATTTGCGTAGAACTGAGAAATAAGAAAGGCGTGATCACCTTATTTGGATTGTTCTATAGACGCCCCCCAATAGTCAATGGGAAATTGAGAAGCAGATTTTTAAGGAGATGTCAGTTATCTATAAGAATAATAGGGTGGTTATGGTAGGGGATTTTAACTTTCCAAATATAGTCTGAGACTGCCATAACGTTAAAGGTTTGGATGGAGAGGAATCTGTTAGGTGTGTACAAGAAAATTTTCTGATTCAGTATGTGGATGTACCAACTCGACAAAGTGCAAAACTTGACCTACTGTTGGGAAATAAAATATTAGGCAAGAACTTTCAAAAATTGACTGGGGGTGGATATTTGGAGGTAAAGGGACAGCTGGAAAATGGGAAGCCTTCAAAAATGAAATAACGAGAATCCAGAGACAGTGTGTTCCTGTTAGGGTGAAGGGCAAGGCTGGTAGGTGTAGGGAATGCTGGATGACTGGAGAAATTGAGGTATTGGTCAAGAAAAAGAAGGAAGCATATTTTAAGTATAGGCAGCAGAGATCGAGTGAATCCATAGAGGAGTATAAAGGCAATGGGAGTATACTTAAGCGGGAAATCAGGAGGGTAAAAAGGGAACATGAGATAGCCTTGGCTAAAAGGGTTACAGAGAATCCAACGGGATTTTATAAATACATTAAGGACAAAAGAGTAACTAGGGAGAGAATAGGGCCCCCTAGAGATCAGCAGGGTCGCCTGTGTGTGGAACCGCAGGAGATGGGGAAGATACTAAACGAGTATTTTGCATCAGTGTGTACTATGGAGAAGGATATGGAAGATGTAGAATCTCGGGAAATAGATAGTGACATCTTGAAAAATGTCCATCTTACAGAGAAGGAGGTGCTGGACATCTTAAAACGCATAAAAGTGGATAAATCCCCAGGATCTTATCAGGTGTACCCTAGAACTCTGTGGGAAGCTAAAGAAGTGATTGCTGGGCCACTTGCTGAGATGTTGGAAGGCTGGAGGTTGGTTAACGTGGTGCCATTGTTTAAGAAAGGTGATAAGCAAAAGCCAGGGAACTATAGACCGGTGAACCCGACATCAGTGGTGGTCAATTTGTTGGAGGGAATCCTGTTAGTAAGCCAAGGACTGATTAGGGATAGTCAACGTGGTTTTGTGCATAGGAAGTTATGTCTCACTAACATGATTGAGTTTTTTGAAGAAGTAGCAAAGAGGATTGATGAGGGCAGAGCGGTAGATGTGATCTATATGGACTTCTGTAAGGCATTCGACAAGGTTCCTCATGGTAGACTGGTTAGCAGGGTTAGATCATATGGAATACAGGGAGAATTAGCCATTTGGATACAGAACTGGCTCAAAGGTAGAAAACAGAGGGTGGTGGAGCTTTTCAGAGGGTTGCTTTTCATCATTTATTTGAATGATTTGGATATGAACAAAGGAGGTATGGACAGTAAGTTTGCAGATGACACCAAATTTGAAGGTGTAACGGGCAGCGAAGAAGATTACCACAGTGTATAATGGGACAAACGATTTGGATATGATGATGTGGAGGTGCCAGTTTTGGACTGAGGTGGACAATGTTAAAAATCACACGACACCAGATTATATTCTGACAGGTTTATTTGAAGATAAAAGCCTTCAGAGTCTTGCTCCTTCTTCTGGTGCTGCACTTCTCTAGCTTTCACCCTAAACATATTTTAAAAACTATCCCTATGTACAAGCCCTACGCATACGCAGGATCTGTTCAGCTGAGGAGGAACACAACGGACACCTGAAAGTGCTGAAGGACGCCTTCATAAGAACGGGATACAATGTTCAACTCATCGATCGCCAGTTCTGACATGCCGCAGCAAAAACTGTAATGACCTCCTCAGAAGACAGACACGGGACATGACCGATAGGACAACCTTTGTTGTCCAGTACTTCCTGGGATTGGAGAAACTACGCCCTGTTTATCGCAGCCTTCAACACATGATCGATGACGATGAGCACCTCGCCAAGGTCCTCCCCACGCCTCCATTTCTCACCTTCAAATAACTGCCAGACCTTAAACAGGCCGTTGTTCGCAGCAAACTACCCAGCCTTCAGGACAACATCGACCACAACACCACATAACCCTGTCATGGCAACCTCTGCATGATATGTTAGGTCCTCGACATGGACAATACCATCACATGTGGGAACACCACCCACCACGTATATGGCAGATACTCATGTGACCCAGTCAATGTTGTCTATCTCAAATGCTACAGGCAAGGACGCCCCGAGGCATGGTATCTTGGCTGAACCATGCAGACACTATAACAATGGACACCGCGCAACAGTTGCCAGACAGGGATGTTCCCTCCCAGTGGGGGAACACTTCAGCAGTCAAGGACAGTTAGCCTTGGATCTTCAGGTAAACGTCCTCCAAGGCAGACTTTGGGATACACAACAACGCAGAGTCGCCGAGTAGAGGCTGATGGCCAGGATCGGTACCCATGAGGGCAGCCTCAACCGGGATCTTGACCCCACCACATTGTACACTCTCACACACACACACATACACACACTCACACACACATACATACACTCTGTCAAACACATGTACATACACTTTCTCATACAAACACGCACGCACAATGGGGTGAATTTGCATATGCAGATTTGCAATTGCACATACCTTCTATTTTGTTCAAAAGTTCAGAATTTGTAGACAGTCAATGTGGCATTTTGTAAATTCCTACTTTGGAAATAAAACCAGTCTGACTCCAAGTCAATATACAGCCAGATGCATTGTCTGAATTGAGATGTCACCGCTGGTATATTGATAAAACCTTTAGTTATCTTGGGACAGTGACTTGGAAGAAATTCTTTGATTTGCATATTAATCCTTTCTAACTGATTAAAGGTTTAACAGCCATCTTAGATTTGTTCAATACATTGGTGTTAGTTGTATGACCTTTTGATCTTTTGCTTATAAATTCAATGTCTGATGCCACCTCTCTCACTGACATTGAAGAAGAGTGAGACTCCGAAAGCTTGTTTCTTCAAATAAGCCTTTTGAACTATAACCTGGTGTCATGTGATTTTTAGTTTGGACGTGACCGTAGTGGGTATGGTTAGTAAGTTTGCAGATGGCACCAAAAATCAAGGTGTAGTGGACAGCGAAGAAGGTGATAGGGGAGGACAGGGGAGGCGATGGTGTAGTGGTATTATCGCTTGACTGTTAATCCAGAGACCCAGATAATGTTCTGGGACCTGGTTCGAATCCTGCCATGGCAGACAATGGAAGTTGAATTCAATAAAATATCTGGAATTAAGAGTCTAATGATGACCATGTAGCCATTGCTGATTGTTGGAAAAACCCATCAGGTTCACTAATGTCCTTTAGGGAAGGAAACTGCCATCCTTACCTGGTCTGGCCTACATGTGAATCCAGACCCACAGCAATGTGGTTGACTCTTAACTGCCCTCTGGGAAATTAGGGATGGGCAATATATGCTGCCTAGCCAGCGACGCCCTCATCCCATGAATGAATTTTAAAAAAAAGTTACCTCAGAGTACAACGGGATCTTAATCAGATGGGCCAATGGGCCAAGGAGTGGCAGATGGAGTTAAATTTAGATAAATATGAGATGTTGCATTTTAGAAAGGCAAATCAGGGAAGGACTTAGACACTAAATGGTAAGGTCCTGGGGAGTGTTGCTGAACAAAAAGACCTTGCGGTGCAAGTTCATACTTCCTTGAAAGTGGAGTTGCATATAGATAAGATAGTGAAGAAAGCATTTGGTATGCTTGCCTTTATTGGACAGTGCATTGAGTATTGGAGTTGGGAGGTCATGTTGCAGCTTTGCAGGGACATTGGTTAGGCCATTATTGGAATACTGTGTGCAATTCTAGTCTCCCTGCTATAGGAAGGATGTTGTGAAACTTGAAAGGATTGAGAAAAGATGTACAAAGATATTGCCAGGGTTGGAGGATTTGAGCTAAAGGAAGAGGTTGATTGACTAGGGCTATTTTCTCTGAACGTCGAAGGCTGAGGGGTGAACTTATAAAGGTTTATAAAATCATGAGGGGCATAGATAGGGTAAACAGACAATGCCTTTTCCCCCGGGGTGGGGGCGTCCAAAACTAGAGGGCATAGGTTTAAGGTGAGAGGGGAAAGATTTAAAAGGAACCTATGGGGAAACATTTTCATGCAGAAGGTGGTGTGTGTATGGAATGAGCTGCCAGGGGAAGTGATGGAGGCTGGTACAATTACAACATTTAAAAGGCATCTGGATGTGTATATGAATAGGAAGTGTTTAGAGGGATATGCGCCAAATTCTGGCAAATGGGACTAGATTTATCTAGGATCTCTGGTCAGCATGGATGAGTTGGACCACAGGGTCTGTTTCTGTGCTGTATATTCCTATGACTCTATGAACATTGGCACACTTGTAATGCTTTGAAGGCTGCGTGAAGCACTTAGAAGGGGAAAAGCCAAGATATTTTACGAGTGTTTGGAACTGTTGTTCAACACAACAGCTGCAGAGATTTTTGGAACACGAACATATTGTTCCACTTTAACTGCAAAATATCCAAAATCTGCTTGATATTTCAATTCAGCTGTTTCACAATATGTTGCAACTGTTGACAAATCAATTTGCAAACATCATACAATATGCAAATAATAACATTCCATTAAGGTTAAGAAAAACATACCCTGATATGTTGCCAGTTTTTAGCAAATGCAAGCCAGCTATTTAGAGAGAAGTATGTGGTTCTAGTTTAAAACTTCCTGTACTGTATTTTGAATTTGGGTGAACATTTAATTTGCTACCTTTTGTAGGTAAATTTGGCGAGTGGAGGTGGGGAGAGGTGGTTGAGGGTGGGGCATAGTTGTATGGAATGACACTAGTGGTAGTGGATTAGCAGCTTGTTCCCAGTTCAGTATTCCTTTCTATTGTCTGCAGTGGTAATATAAATGAGGCAAGGTTTACAATCAGCTGAAAGTGGTATTTCAGCTATTTTGGGGGTGAATTTAGGTTCTATTAACATGCAGGATATTGGCAATAGAAAGAGAACCACTTTTATTTCCTCAAGCTTGTAGCTCATCCTGTCTGTAAGTGACCTTGCAGCTGAGTTATGATGCAATGATTTGCTGAGTAAAGCCCTTAGAAGATGCCACTGTTTCAAGCTTTTCCATCGCAAGTTGCAGGTTATGTATGCACTGTGCTGTAATAGAGGCAGCAGAATGTTCATATGAGAGACGGAGATGGATGAGTAGGATTTATGGATCAAATTGATATACTGTATTTTGTGACATGCATTCTTGGCCCATGACACTGATTGGCAATTATTTTGTATTCATTTGTGCTTTTTTCTCATCTGTAACACTATATCCAACTCGCCAACCAACAAAAATAGATGGCGACTGGTTCCACTTTGCCACTTGCATAACAGCTGCTTTTCGATGTGTAAAGGCTTTAGGACCCTGGAGAAAACCTGTAATGATATCATGGAGATGCTCCCTCCTAGGTAGAAATGGCACCACATGGGCAGAGTTTGTTGGATATATAAGAGATCAATAGATAGGCAAAATGCGATTGGATTAGTTTGACAGAGAGCATCATATGTAGATAAAAGTCTGTTAATAATGTATCAGTAAGATTAGAGCCTGCTACATCTCCAATTACTACGTGTGGTAGTAGTTAGTGTAAAAATATATTAAACAAAGTTCCGAAGAAGCCTGGACTTAATGACAACAGTTGACCTTGCCTTCTCTTTGACCAGTCTGCTTTGAACCCAAGCTCTTAGGTGTGGGGATAAAACCACATGACAAAAGTCTTCTCATTTCTCCAAGTTTGATTTTCCTTCAATTGACTTTTATCCACCAGTTCTTTTCCACCATTCAGTGTTTGGAATGACTGCCAAATATACAGAAACTACTTTCAGCAAAAGACTGAAAGAGGTTTAGCCTCAATACATAGTCACTTCCCTCATCAGGTCACTCAGTTATAGGAGGGATATTATTGAGCTGGAGAGGGCTCAGAAGAGATTTACCAGGATATTGCCGGGTATGGAAGGTTTAAGTTATAAAGATAGGCTGGGATTTTTTTCACTGCAGCATAGGAGGTTGAAAGGTAACCTTATAGAAGTTTATAAAATCATGAGGGGTATAGACAGGGTTAATGATAGGTGTCTTTTCCCTAGGATGGGGGATTTCAAGCCTAGGAGGCAGATTTTAAATATGAGAGGCGAAAGATTTAAAAAAGATGTGAGGGGCAAATTTTTTTACACAGAGGGTGGTTCGTGTGTGGAATGAACTTCCTAAGGAAGTGGTGGATATGGGTACAATTACAATGTTTAAAAGACACCTTGATAAGTACATGAATAAGAAAGGTTTGGAGGGATATGGGCCAGGAGCAGGTAGGTAGGACTAGTTTAGTTTGGGATGATGTTCGGCATGGACTTGTTGAACCGAAGGGTCTGTTTCTGTGCTGTATAACTTTATAACTCTACGATGCTATGTGGCCAATTTCTTTACTTTTATTTTCACTCTCAGCTCTTAAAGCATATTGGATGTTGAGTTTATGCTTTTGCATTAAATGTGCAGTCTTCCAATGTGTACAGAGAAAACCTTCCAAATACAGAAATAAGCTGACCTTACAGATTCGTACTGGGTCAATTCTCATTGAATATGCAATGCAGGGTAATTCAGCCAGGATTAAATTAGTAACTCTAAAATGGCAAAGAGCAAAAGAGGATAGCAAAAAAGGGAAAATGCTGGAGAGACAGAGAGAAAAATCAGACCCAGAGAGCAAGAGGAATTTAATCTGTGCAGATGGAGCAACTTAACAGCAATAACAGAAACAATGGAGTGTTCACGATTTTTACCCCCAGTTTGCGCATATGTTGAGGAAGGGAATGAGCCAAAACAATTAGGATGGACACTTATATTTTTTAATAAGTTGGCTTTATATAAAACAAAATCTGTGCCCAAAATTACTTTCAAGGGCCATAGCATCACTTTGTTGAGGCCATGGTCAAGGAATTGAGAAATGAGCTGACCCAGCTCGTCACTTGGATTCCACTCTAACTTCTAACTTCAGCCATTATCTAGTGACAACACTTCCTCATCCACATGGTCAACAGTATGGCTAGGAAGTTTCAGGTGCCCCAGTTCTTGGTCATTGTAGTGGTAAGTTGTCTTATTGCAAGGCATTATTAAAGTACAAAGTACACGTCATTTTGCTATACCATGCTAAACTAGACAGCTGTTTAATCCAAATCTCCCAGACAGTTTGTCAATGTTGTGATCAGTACCCAGATACAGAAGCTATCCTGAGACTGATCCTCAGATTTCATTGTAGGAACTTGTTGAGACCTTGTCATTCATCTTGATAGAGGCTTTCTCATATCTAGCGACGCAAGACAGAGTACATGCCTTTTTCAATTGTCGTTTTTCCTGGAACAGGTTGCCAGCCTGTCACTATAGCTTCAAACACGGCCAGGAAATTCTCACACTCTTACTGCCGACTATAAGCTTATTGCAAGGATTTAATATCCTTATATTAAGGATATTAATAGTTAATAACATACACTTTTGATGGCCATCGAGTTGTAGAGTGAGGCTCAAACGCAAAATTATTGGCTCAGAGGCAGGGACACTACCCATAAGCGCCACAAGACCTCCTTGTGTTGAGATAAGATGTAAAAAGTACAGACTAAAGCTGTGAATTGTACTCATCATCAGTAAAACTAATTCAACGGGGTTGAAGAGTCAGGTCATCACAGCTCCATTGGATCAAATTGCTCGCTAAACCCATAATAGCTTGTACCATATAATTAGCTAACTCTAAGCAGGAAGCAAATGGGAATTTTACACTAATTTAATTTGTAAACAAAATTTGCCAATTTATGTAAATGAATTACTAACACATTCAGCTAAAGGAATAGTATAACTCAAAGAGCCAAGGATTATTATTACTTTTAAGAAGGAGAGGAGATTAAAAAGTGGAGAAGCAGGTTCTCCTATTTTCTCCCTCCTTTTCCTTGAAATCCAGAATGATCAACCCATGAAAAATGTAAATAGAGAAGTCAGTCTGGGCCCAGTTCTCTTCGATGGAACTTCAATACTTCAGTTATAATTTTTGCAGCAACTTTATTTTCTACCTCATTCTATATGGTATCTGCTGAGCTAGAAATGATTATCAATAAATCTTAATTTAAATACTAGTTAAAACATCTCCCAAAATGCTATCGGGTAGTGATGCTTATCTGTTCTGCTTTCCACAGCCTCCTATGCACCGAAGAAAAGTGGAAAACAATCTTTCCTGTACAACACTGATAAAAAATGGGTGCCATCATAGATATTGAAGGAGAAACAAGCAAAGACAGATGGGCTTTTCAATGATTTCACTTCAAATCAGCTTATCAGACATAAACTGTGCTTTGGTGGCATTGGACACACAACATGGATTCATCATGGATTTAAATCATAATTCTATTGTTGAAAAATATGATCAAGTATTTGAATTTATCGTTAAACTTTGGGTGGAGACAGTTTCACTTGCATGTATTTTCTATCATTGTGATGGATGTCGTTCCTAATGAAGTGTAAACATTTATCCGAAAGAAGAACAACTTTATTGCTTTCTATAGAAATGAGTTTTTCTGACAAACCTATTAATGAGTCAGTTTTCATTTATGTATTTCTTACATAATCCATGCATGCATTGAAAGCATAAGGTTGTGATCTAGTTTAATATTTATTTATTTATTCACTTCAAGCAAACATTTTTAGTAACACCTATTTTCCAAGGTAAAATTCCATTATTATGGCAGGAAGAATTTGGAGAGATTGTGGTGATTCAATACTGCACAAAGTAATATATTATGTCAAAGTCATTAGTTGTGAGTCAATTGAATTTTTCATTAATAGTTTATCTGAATAAAGAGCAGAACCATTGTGGTAATAATGAGCCATTTTGCCGATCCTTCTTTAAACTGATCTCTTTCATCAAGAATTAGATCATCTGACCTAATATCACGAAGGCGATGTACTGCAGATCGTGAAATCTGAAATAAATTCAAAAAATGCTGGAAATACTCAGCGGGTCTTGTGGCATCAGTGTTGAGAGAAACAATTAAGATTTTAGGTCTGTTACTTTACATCAGAGCTCATCTTGTTGGTTGAATTATCAGCCTTGATGAAAGGTTATCAAAGATCATAAAAGGCTTTGGTGTCCCCACTGGTTAACTGGCTCCAGCCACCGCACTATATTGAAAGACTTTTGTAAGATTCAGTTTTTGTTTGCAAAGTGCCTTCCAGTCATTTACATGGCTGTCTTGGCTGTTTTCAGGTTGTGAAGTGTTTGAGGTGTTGGGTTTATGTTTTGCATCATGTCAGTTTTTTTTGCAATAATGAGAGATATCACCTCAGTTGATATTGCTCAAACCTTATATAGGTTCCACTTTTAACGAATGATGCTTTAGCTGTTTCTTATATATTTGAACTTAACAAATGACAAGCTTCATCAATATTGGCATTGGTATAACCCAATAAATTGTTAGTAAGTAGCAATCATTCTAATGTCAGTGTAAAGTACAGGTCTTTGCCATCATTATTTGTGCGAGGGATTTTGATATGTGCCATCCATCATGTTTAGAATTTCAGGGGTGAATCTTAGTAGTTGCTGTCACAAACTGAATGTTGGGTTTGAATCATCTGTTTCTTTCAATTCCCAGTTTTGAGAGTTTGATGCCTCTTTCCTGATTATTTGTACAACTGAGCTTAGACTTTCTCGGCTTTAAATACGGTTCTAACCAAATCCTCTTACAAATTAAGACCCTTACAATGAGGTAACATATTTTATAACTGTTCTGAACTATCTCCTTTCTTCAGGAGAAAATTTCTTGCATACAACTCCAACCAGGACTCTTTCCTTAATCAAATAAATATCAAACTAAGCTAATTATTTTTAATCAAAACAGAAATTTCAGGAGAAACACAACAGTTCTGGTAATATCTGTGGGAAGAAAGTTGTTATCAATCATCAGAAAAGTCACTGGAAAATTGAAAAATTAACTCTGCTTTTGTTCAAATCTCTGGTTCTTTGTTTTAATTCTTTTCAATGTTTCTTCTCTGACTCTCGAAATGCAAATAAATTCCCATTATTGCTCCATGAACTCTCTCTGTTCTAATGCTTTTAAAAAATTATGACTATAATCATAGATAAAAACTACTCACATTGTATCACAAAACCCACTTCCATCCTGAAAAATATTGATTAACCATTATTGAAAACAAAAAATGCTGGAGATCACAGCAGGTCAGGCAGCATCCATGGAGGGAGAGCAAGCTAACATTTCAAATCTAGATGACTCTTCATCAGAACTGAAGTGAAGTGTGGAGGGTGCCGCATTTATGCAATAGTGAGGTAGGGATGTTGGAGTGCTGGAGGAGGAAGGATGTTGATTGTTCAGATTATGTGATCGGTATGTGTGAATGGCAGAACAATGGTGTGTCTAACTGCCAGACTGGAACAAATATACAGTCCTACTGGGGCTGGGGGAGGGGTTTAGGGTGACAGAAAATGTAACAAGCAAAGCTAAAAGAAAGGGAAGGTCTCCAGCATTTTTTGTTTTCAGTTCAGATTCCAGCATCTGCAGTAATTTGCTCCAACATTACAGTTACCTCCACTTGAGCTAAAGGGAGAGGCTGAATAGACTGGGGCTATTTTCCCTGGGCCATCGAAGACTGAGGAGCATGGATCGGGTGAATTGTCAAGGTTGTTTCCCCAGGGTAGGGGGCTCCAAAACTAGAGGGCATAAGTTTAAGGTGAGAGGAGAAAGATTTAAAAGGGACCTAAGGGGTAACTTTTTCACAAAGAGGGTGGTGTGCGTATCGAATGAGCTGCCAGGGGAAGTGGCAGAAGAGGGTACAATTACAACATTTAAAAGGCATCTGGTTGGGTACATGAATAGGAAGAGGTACAAGAGCCACATGCTAGCGAATTGGACTAGATCAGTTTAGGATATCTGGTCAGCATGGATGAGTTGGACCGAAGGGTCTATTTCATGCTGTAAAACTCTATGACTATGACTCTGCTCTTGGTTCCTTGACCTCACCAAGGAAAGGATATCTTCTACTTCATGGATCTTGCCATTGTTTTAGAGCCTGCCTTGGCATATCCTGTACATCCTCATGATTGCAACATTTGGCTTGGAAGTAACCTTTCTTCTTGCAAATACAGCAGTCGACTACTTTGGCGGGATAATTTTCCTGGCCACATCAACAACAGTTAGCTGGGATATAGGGGCAGAATTGATCCATTCAGCCCTTCAACCTGCTCCGCCATTCTAGATCATGGATGGCAATTTACTTCATCACATCTTTCCACGCTATCCCCATATCCCTTGATACCATTAGTAACTAAAAATCTATCAATCTCTGTCTTAACTAACTTAATGAGCAAGCTTCCACAGCCCTCTAGGATAGAGAATTCCAAAGATTCACTGACCCTTCAGTGAAGAGGTTCCTCCACATCTCAGTCTTACATGGAGAGTCTTTTATGCTGAGACTGGTTCTAAACCCCAGAGGAAACAATCTTTTGACATTTACATTGTCTTTCCCTTTAAGAATTTTCTAAGTATCTATGAAGTTGCTTCTCCCAATTCCAGGAAACACAGGCTAAATATACAAGCAAATGATGGAATATTTCCCTGCTTCCCCTGTTTTTATATTTTAACATACTCCTCAGTCATTTTTGTAATATGGTTTTGCCTGCCATTTTGAAACACCAGTCAATTTGACTTCCTGACTTCAACCTATCCATTCATTTGAACTGCCTTTGTTAAAGTTGTCATCTGTCAACCACAAGTGGTCAGACAATGCTTTGTCCAAGACATCAATTTTGTCCTTGATCAGTTAAATTGATCTATTAAATTGTCAAACCCAGTTCTTTCAAGGCTATACAGATCATAATTAAATGAATCAATACTTTCCTCTTATCATTGGGAATGCTTGTTTAATGCTGTCTGACAAAGATTGAATGTCATATATCACTGAAATCACATGCTGGGAATCAAGTTCTGCTAATCTCAGATTTTACCAAAGTATCCTGAAGTTCCACCAATTTAGCTGTCTGTTTAGACCCTGGTGAGCAGAACACATAGACTGGGTTTTATATTTAACAAACATTACCATAGATTAATGCCACAGGTAAACAACAATGGACTGTCAACATGCAATTCTCCGAGTTAAAGCTCTAAACCTCTTATAAAACTCCTCCTACACACACACACAGATGGATACAGACAACCAAAAACATTGGTGATGGGTGGAGGTAAAAAGTACTGGGAAGGTAGTTCAATGGTCCCTATTCACAGAACTCACTGAGATGATCTTATTCCTTGTCAGGATTTGCTGTTCTTCAGTCTCTCTCCTCTAAGTATGTTTCACATCCTTGCAGGAGGCACAGAGTAACTGGTTCTCTGACTTATTGGTTAAAAGCTACAGCTTACAGCAATAAGCATCCTTCTGTATTCATGTATTTTCCACTAAAGAGAGACAAACCACTCCACTTCCGGATATCCAAAGGCTTCTGGCAATATCATTCATCTGGCAATATCATTCACACTTACAAAATTTTCAGCTACCCAGGAGCCAACCACATAGTTGTTGGCAAGTAGCCTTTGTCATCCACAGCTGGTCACAATTCCACAAACCAATCAGCTACCCTTTGCTGGCTGAATTTCACTTTGTACACACTGCCTGATGCCTGTAACTAGCCCCTCTCATTATTTTAACAAAGAAGCAGTGTAAACACCACTTACAATGAGTTTCAGTAACCTATTTCTGAAAAGTGCAGCAAATCCTTCCACAACACTTGTTTTTTTTAAAACGGAAGGACGGCACGGTGGCTCAGTGGTTAGCACTGCTGCCTCACTGCGCCAGGGATTCAGATTCAATTCTAGCCTCGGGTGACTGTCTGTCTGGAGTTTGTACATTCTCCCCGTGTCTGCGTAAGTTTCCTCTGGGTGCTCTGATCTCCAGTCCAGAGATGAGCAGGTTAGGTGGATTGACCATGCTAAACTGCCCATAGTGTCCAGGGATGTGTAGGTTAGGTGGATTAGCCATGGGACATGCAGGGTTACAGGGATAGGGTAGGAAGATGAGTGTGGGTGTGATGCTCTTCAGAGAGTCAGTGTGAACTTGTTGTGCCAAATGGCCTGTTTCCACACTGGAGGGATTCTATGATAGTCCTTTTCCCATTTCAGTCCACAATAAGAAGTACAGAACAATAAAAAGATACACTCTCAATATGAAATAGACATCAAGTGTTTTTATTACTTTCTCATACATAGGTTTTTTAAATTGATCCTTTGCCTGACTAGGTACTATCTGCTCAGCCATGAATTGTATACGGTAGTGTACAAACAGGTTAACTCCTCAGCTTTACAGCCAGGCCAGATGCAGTGTGATATCTAACAAAACTTCAGCAACAATTCTGGCACATATCTGTCTGGCTAGGACCTGCAGCTCACTTCAAGTTTTCAGTCATGGAAGAAACTTTTCTATATTGCTCTTTCACTTGCTGTCATCACATAATCTTGATCTTGTTGTGCTGCTAAAGAATACTTAAAGTCTCCTGACATGAGGAAAACATTAACTTTGTTTCAGAAACATTCTCCTGTGGTTTCTTCTTTTCACAAGGCTGCAAGAGGGAGTTAGAACATATGACAATGCATCTTTTTCTGTGATGATATATACTGGTCTCATTAGCATATCACAGTCAGACTTATCCCCATGCCATAATTCAAAGCTAAAAAAAAAGCACTGTATCTTGTAACAATAGTTCTGAATGAAGTAATCCTCCAGGAGTATGCAGGAGAGACGGTTTATGCAACACTAAAACGGTAATGAAAACAATTATATTCATAATTGCAGAAATTATTTCAACTCATCTACAAATTTGAAAAGTTTTAGGATTTCTCAAACTTGGGTGGATCCTTCTGCGTAAGATTGACAATCGGTGAAATGGAATTCATAACAAGGGCAGTAAATGTTAACTTTTAGAGACAAAAAACCTGCAGATGTTGGAATCCAAGGTAGACAAACAGGAGGCCGGAAGAACACAGCAAGCCAGGCAGCATTTGGAGGAAAGGAGCAGTCAACATTATTACCTTTATTAACCTTCTTCAGGACTGTATGTGGGGGTAGGGGGACCTGCAGATAAAGTGGGGGAAGGGGTGTAGCGGAATGGTGGTGATAGGTGGACACCAGTTGACTTCTCTTTTCCTCCAATTGTTAAGCCTCTGACTCCAGCATCAGCAGTTCTTACCATCTCTGAGTGAGTTATTACCCCACTGCGAAGCTTCCTCTGATGCTGCCTGGCCTGTGGTGTTCCTCCAGCTCCACACTGTGTTATCTCTGACTCCAGCTTCGGCAGTTCTCACTATCTCTTAACTTCTCTCTGGTTTAGTTTCAAAAGTTAGAATTAGAATTAGGTTAATTTTCACTGTACTCAAGTACAGGAGTACAGTGAAAAGTGTACAAAATCGCCACTCACCAGCGCTATCTCGTGTACAAAAACCTGAATTTAAAAAAAAAGCAACCATCTAGATACAAAAACCAAACCAACCATCTAAGATACAAAAACCAGAATTTTTTTAAAAAAATGCAGAAATACAAGAAAAAGTAATGTCAGGCTTCAAAGCCTTCTTTGACAACTAGTGTCAAGAGATCACATCACTATCAGGAGCACAAACAATGTCTTGGCCCAAGGTTAATATTGGCAACTGGCAAATCATCTGAAGTTTCCTGATGAGTTGTAACAACTATACCACTACCATCAATTGTCAGCTCTTGATACTGTTTCACTAACGATTGAACGATTAAAACAGCAATGTGTTTCTTGTATTTTAGGATCATATAGGGCTTTTTGTTCACTTTTTCACTGTCTTCCAAAATCTACAAAGAACTATAAAGAATCTGAGCCCTTGGACAATATTTGTAAAGGATCAAAAAGTCATTTCAGGAGCAAAAACAGAAGTTGCTGGAAAAGCTCAGCAGGTCTGGCAGCATCTGTGAAGAAAAATCAGAGTTAATGTTTTGGGTCCAGTGACCCTTCCTCAGAACTGATGGAAATGTTAATGGATCCGCTACTGAGCTTTTCCAACAACATGTTTTTATTTCATTAGTTTAGTTGAGTTAATCTAATGGACAGCAAGATTATTGACTATGCACAAACAATCTATTTTCTGACTACTGGCTAGCCTGAAGTTGAATCCCAGGAAACATTCCTTGTCATTACCAATTTATGGCCCCTGCTTTGGCCAATTTCCATTGATCTTATTTGAAGCCACACACGAGTATTACCAAGACATTATTTGATTATGGTCTCAGTATTTTTGCTATGTGCAATTTTAACCCATGTAAATTCCATTCACTTGTACAGAGTTAAGATCAGGCCCGTTCTCTTCAGCTTCTAACGTAGGTATGAGAACTTGCCCAGTCGTTGAGCACTAATACCCTGTTACACCATTAATTCTAATTTCACTAATACCCATTTCTTTAAATCATTGACTATCACTGTGAGGTTAGTGTTTTTGGCTTTGTCACCCACTTTACGTTAAGTTGGACTTGATACCCTTCACAACATGTACTGTTTCTTCCATAAGTATGGCTTCAAATATATGGATGCTTATCTTAATCTTGGCCTAGTTTATCTTCAGGCTACAAAGCAACCTTGATCCATAAGTAAGTGTCCTTGCCCTTAACTACTATGTCTCTATTTCACTTGGTAATTTGTTTCCCCAAGGACAACAATGAAATCCAGAATAAATATTGAGAAAAATGTCTTTTTTGATAGGATAATTTCCCTAAACATTTCCTCATGTACCTTTAGTAACATAAGAGTACATCACCTGTGAATTCAAATTCACATTTATTTCTTTCTATGTCGTTGAGAATATCATATTAAGGAATATACATAAAGCCATATCTTCTTCATCCATTTCAACTTGTCCTTGGTTTCTCATCTGATTTGGCATAACGGATACCATTTTATGTTTTTTTTTGTTTGCTCCACACAACACTATGATGTATCTCAGAACTTATGTTCCTCTGCTTACCATTAATCAAATAAATACAAACTAGCTTCCAGCAACACTTTGTTACTTTTTGTGCAATGATGACATTTATACTCTGTACAAAATCGAGTAAAAATTGCTCTTACCTGACTACCAACATGGTTAGAGAACTTTATTCACTCTGGATCTGTTCAATTTTTTTTTTCTCTATTCATTCATGGGATGAGGGCGTCGCTGGCTAGGCAGCATTTATTGCCCATCCCTAATAACCGAGAGGGCAATTAAGAGTCAACCACATTGCTGTGGGTCTGGAGTCACATGTAGGCCAGACCAGGGAAGGATGGCAGTTTCCTTCCCTAAAGGACATTAGTAAACCAGATTGGTTTTTCCAACAATCAATCACGGTCATCATTAAATTCTTAATTCTTAATTCCAGATTCTAATGAATTCAAATTCCACATCTCCCATGGCAGGATTCGAATCCAGGTCACCAGAATGTTATCTGGGTCTCTGGATTAACAGTCCAGCGATAATAACACTAGGCCTTTGCCTCTCCACAATTCACTGGTATTTAACTCACTGGCAAATCTGGCAGCAGTTGACACCCAAAATGTTAATTTGAGAGTTTTAGCTGATGGGAGTCTATCTTCTAGTATCTTCACTGGTGTCAATGGGCAGCAACTCCAAGCCCCTGATCGACATGGACTATGGAGGGAAATTTGCGAATATTGGGTGAGATGCCCAGGGAAGATCTTTTCAATGTTAAGAGCAAATGTCTGATTTTCCATCCAAACGCTGAATGGTGAACAAGATTCTTGCTATTGAGCAGTTTGAAGCTTATTTGCATTGATTATCACTCTTTATCATCCTCAGTACTACCAAATTGTATCTAATTAATATGCAATTTCCTGTTCTCCCATCCACCACAAAGAAACTAGTTGCAAAGAATTCTCAACATGAAGACTGCTTCTTATTCCTCCAGATCTCTACTTCAGACACCCAGCACCAACATCTCAGGATAAATTCCATGGGCAAAATTATCAGGGCAAAGTGTGCTACATAATCCTAGTATGCTGTGTTCCACACAACTGGATCAGTCAGAAGCATAATGTGATGGAGGATGATGAGCTGCCAGAACTGGATCAATCCTCCTCCAAGGAGGATGAAGACTGTGATCAGGAGGAGCATCACCTTATGTATGATAGAATGCTGCAGCATCAGATGCTACAAGCCAGACAGGACTTCATTGGCACCTGGTTCCAGTAACAGAGAGCTGGGCGCAGTGATCACTCATTAACTGTAAAATTATTGGTGCTCAAAACGTAAGCAGTGCCAAGACAGAAATACAGCATCAGGTATTTCTTGGTTTTGTGTTAGCTTTTAGTGTTGGGGAATAAAAATGATTTGTTTCGAGTGTTAGAAGGCTCTGCTGTATGTGATAATCCCACACTGAGCAATGATATGATGTTGGGCATGTAGATATTGGGTGAAAGAGTAGCAGTGACTTTGAGAGGGATGTAAAATGGGATTTGGCTGTGGACAGTTACGTTGTGTGGCATGGTGCTTAAGCAGTAATAGATACAGGAATGTGCAGTTGTGTGTGCAAGAAAGTGTTAGATGTGCCACCTGTGTACCCTGAGAATTATTGGTCTGTAGATGCTGTCCCACTGTGTTCACAATGAAGGACAACTCCAGATTGCGAATGCTTGACTAGATGCCCAGCTGGAATTCAAGGATGTCACTGGAAAAAGGGATTCTGAGATATCTTGCAATGGTGAGTATTTCTGCCAGTGGGAGAATGGGGCTAGCATCAGACAATCTGAGTTTCATAGAGGCACGGCACATAGTTAATGAGGCACATTTGGGACAATGGTGCAAAGACTCTTGTGGAGAGATAACTCCATGAAACTCAACAAAATAACACTGATTATTTATGGTAAGATTCAGCCCAACGTTTCTGTCAAAACAAGATTAAGTGACCATTTGCGGCATCATCCAGGAACACACCAAAGTCAAAGTATTTTAGACAGTTTCCTCAGTTCTGTCATAATCTGAAAAATATTGACATTATTTTCATTGTTTAAATTTGAATTGTTCAGTAATTGAAGTGTTTCAGCTCATTTGTTCTTTAAATATTTATAGGGACATGAGATTTAAGAGCAGCTCATTTGTTTTTTAAATATTTATAGGAACATGGGATTTAAGAGCTGGAGAAGGCAATTTGGCCCTTCAGCCTTCTCCACAATTCGATAAAATCATTGCTGATCTGGTTATAGTCTCAGCTCCATTTTCTTGTCTGTCCACCATCATCCTTGACTTCCTTAGCTATTAAATATCTATCCAACTCAATCTTAAATAAGTATAAAGGTCCACTCTCCACTTTCAGGAATAGGATTCCACACTCTAATGCATTCAGAGAAAAAAATGGCCTCATCTCTATCTTAAATTGAAGATCTTTTTATTCATAAATGATGTCTTCTAGTTTTAATCTCCACCACAAGAGGAAGCGTACTTTAGGTATCTACGTCACCAGATTTTACATTTCAGTAAGACCATCTCCCATTCTTCTAAACTCCAATTGATATAGGGATAACTTGTTTGACCTTTTATCATACCTTAGAAATGAGCTGAGTGAACCATCTCTGAACAGCTTTAAAACAATTGTATCTTTATTTCAAATAAGCAGAACCAAAATTGTACCCTTGATGTGATCTCTGCAGCTGTACAACATCTCTACTTTTATAGTTCATTCCCGTTGCAATAAATGACATCATTGCTCCTGCTCTCCAAATCACTTGCAGTACCAACATACGAACTATCAGTGATTCGTGTGCCAGGATACCCATATCCCTTTGTATCACCAGCCCTGCAATCTTTCTCCATTTAAATAGTATGAGTCTTTTCTATACACATTGCCAAAATAGAAAGTTCATACTTGCCAAAATTATCCACCATCCAAGGATGTTTTGCCTACTTATTTATGGAGTCTTGAAGACATACAGCATGGAAACAGAGGCACATCTGCCCCATACATCTAGTCTTGTTTGTTAGGACACATTGAACTACCTTTTTATACTTGCTAATGTGTTCTCTTGCCTCTGTGGTTTTCAATTATCTGTGCTTGAATCTTGCAAGGTCATGTCCCCAGGTAGAATTGACTGTCTGTGCCCGTATATCTTGGCTGAGGTATTCCCAGCATGTCTTGCTTTTTGGCCAGTTTCTGAGCCTATCTAATTGGCAGAATCTTCTTTATTTTGAGACTAAATGTGAAGGCAGACATAAAAGCGGAAGGGACGGAATGGGTTTTCTTGACATGATTGCATTCTTAGGAGATCATTGCATATTCCTGTATGAGCAAAATGCCAAATCTTATAGGCAGGCAGAAAGTACTGAAGCCCACTGGAACTTGCTGGGCTCCAAAAAGCCTGGAGCCATATTTAAACAAAACCCAGATAGCACTTCACTCTCTGCAACTCAGGAGCACCACTTAACCTCTGTTCATCATCCCCTCCCACTCCTTCATATGTCAGAGATCAGGCAACAAGTGGCACCACACTTTAGCAGAGCCTCCTACTGCAGGATTGTCACGCAGGAGGTTGGGTGCTAGGCAGCTCCATCAGCTGTCTTGTGTACAATCAATGTCTGTCATTTAATTGCAGTTACTGTAATTGAGCACTAATAGTACCACAGATGTACTGCCCTTACACATCTTCCAGAATTCACACTTAGAACATAGAAGGAGCTACAACATTCAGCAGTTCATGCATCATCAGCCGATTAACTGTTCATCACAACGAGGTGAGGACACACATCTATTTTGACCAAAGGCTTGGGTGGAAGAAGGACGCAACCGCAAAAGATGGCACTTTAAGTTGCACCCCATTTTGAGTTCAGGCCTGTTTATCAGTCCTGGTCAGCTGACAATATCAGACATTGGACACTGAAAGATTCAGTCCTGTCAAAACTGGTGGTGATAGAGGAAATCAAAGGGCCGTCACAACTACAATTGAAACCTTTTTGGACCGGGAGAGACCAGCTCACAGTACAGGATGACATATTTTCATGGGGAGCACAAGTGATTGTCCCGAGTAAAGGTTGCCGCTAAATACTGGCTGAACTCCACCAAGGTCATCCAGGGGTCTCCAAAATGAGGATGTTGGCGAGAGGTTATGTTTGGTGGCCAGCACTGGATGTAGACATAGCCACATTGGTGACACGGTGCCCAGAGTGCCAACAAGGACAAAAATTACCAACAGCTGCTCCCCAACACCCATGGGAATGGCCGTGTAAACCTTGGACTCAGCTACACATCGCCTTTGCATGTACTTTCATGGGCTCAATGTTCTTAGTCATTGTGGACATCCACTCAAAGTGGTTGTATGTGCCTAGAGACCATTCATCAAACACAGGGATGACGATGCACATCCTTTTCAATACACAGAGTCCCAGAAATGTTGATCACAGATAACGGGCCATCATTTACCACCAGGGAATTTGGATATTTCCTAAAGTCGAATAGGATTTGACATACAAGAACATACTATCCATCATCCAATGGCACAGCAGAAACAGCAGTCCAAACTTTGAAGGTAGGCTTGAAGAAACAGCCTACAGCCTCGTAAGTTGGTTCCTATTTGATTATAGGACCACCCCACATGCAACTGCAGTGATAGCTCCCATAGAGTTGCTAATGGGGAGAAAGCTCTGCTGCAGGTTAAGCCCGATCTTCCCAGAGAGGGTGAGGGTGAAATAGCACCAGGAGCGCCAATGCCAGACACAAGATTCAGCCAAGCAAGAGAGACCATTTGATACAAGAGATGAAGTTTGGTGTAAGAAACACGGAAATGGCCCTTCATGTGTAAGAGGCATGATTGACATGAGGTCAGTATACAGTTCAGGTAAGTGCAACAGTTCTGAACAAGCACATGGACCATATGAAAGCCGCAAATTTGCAAATGGTGTGGGAGCAAAACAGAACAGTCAGAAATGCTGCTGGAACCTATGGGTTCACCTTCTCTGTTAAGTGTTGGTGAGTCCTCTGAATCGGGAGTGGACATGACAGATGTAGCTGCCTGAACATCTTAGCCACTGGAAGAAGGAAATTCAATTCTACTGAGGCGCTCCTGGTGCAAGAGGTGAGCTCCTGTGTGTATCAGATACCCAGCTGGAGGAAGCTGATCCAGTACTAAAATGCCCCAGGAGACTCTCCAAGAAAAAGGACCAGCTTATGTCCTCAGATTCAAAGAATATAATGATTGTAACGAGGTCAGCCAGCTGGGCATAATAGAATGAGTTCCCTGATTGGGGCTGTTGTTCTGGTCTAATCAGGAAGCCCTGGCTGACAGATATAAAGATGACTGTCAGAGATTCTGGCATGCTAGGAGCTGTCTCTGAAGAGGCAGTGCTAGAGTCAAGAACTTTTCATATGTATACAGAGTGACTTGGTGAGTGGATACCATATTACAGAAGAGGAGTGCTGAGGGTCTTAAAACACATTAGGTAGATGAATCCCCAGGACTTAATCAGGTATTTCTCAGAACTTTGTGGGAAGCAAGGGAAGGGATTGCTAAGACATTTGAGCCATGAGCGAGGTGCTGGAAGACTGGAGATTGGCTAATGTGGTGCCAATATTTAAGAAAGGTTGTGGAAAAGCAAGGGAACTATAGACTGGTCAGCCTCATTTCGGTGGTGAGTACGTTGTTGGAGGGGATTCTGAGTGATAGGATTTACATGCATTTGAAAAGGCAAGGACTGATCAGAGATAGTCAGCATGGCTTTGTGCATAGGAAATCATTTTTCACTAACTTAATTGTTTTTTTTTGAAGAGGCGACAAAGAAAATTGATGAAGGCAGAGCAGTAGACACTGTCTATATGGACTTCAGTAAAGCATTCGACAAGGTTCCTCATGGTAGACTGGTTAGCAATGTTAGAACACGTGGGATCCTGGGGGAGCTAGCCAATCGGATAAAAATTTGGCTTGAAGGTAGTAGTCAGAGATGATGATGGATGGATGTTTTTCAGACTTCAGGAAGGCTTGTGATCAGTGGTGTGCCACAATGATCAGTGCTGGGTCCACTGCTTTTCAACATATATATAAAAGAAGGTCTGGTCAGTAAGTTGATATCAAAATAGATTGTGTGTAGTTGACAGTGAAGAAAATTATCTCAGTGTACAATGGGACTTTGATCAGCTGGCCCATTGGCTGACGTTTCGCAAATGGAGTTTAAATGTGAGATGTTGCGTTTTGGTAGACAAACCAGGGCAGGGCTTATACAGTAGAGACAAAAAACTGCAAATAATAGAATCCAAGGCAAACAGGTGGCTGGAAGAACACAGCAGACCAGGCAGCATCTTGAGGAAAAGAACAGTCAATGTTATTGGTATTACCCTTCTTCAGGACTGGGATTGAGGGTAGGGGAAGCTTCAGATAAAGTGGGGGGTGGGGGGAGGAGTGGAAGTGGAATGGTGGTGATCGGTGGACACCGGTAGTAGGTACAACCTGGTTGGTCAATGGGAGGGATGAATTCGGTTGGTAGCTGGAAGGGAGGGTCAGAAAGTGGAATGGAAGGGAGGAGGTGGACTTGGAAAGGGAGCTGGGGGATGGGTGGGAAGATTATTTGAAATTAGAGAACTCAATATTGAATCCTCCAGGCTGTAGAGTACCCAGGCAGACGATAGGGTGTTGTTCTTCAAATCTGTGTTCTGAGTCACCGCGACACTGGAGTAGGCTGATGATAGACAT
Source organism: Rhincodon typus (assembly GCF_021869965.1). Taxonomy (NCBI): domain Eukaryota; kingdom Metazoa; phylum Chordata; class Chondrichthyes; order Orectolobiformes; family Rhincodontidae; genus Rhincodon; species Rhincodon typus. The sequence goes on from NC_063358.1 coordinate 22,700,502, forward strand.
GTTGGAGGGGGAGTGGGGCAGGGAGTTGAAATGGGTAGTGACTGGGAGGTTAGGTTGGCCATTATGGGCCAGGCGGAGATGCTTGGCAAAATGGTCTCACAGAAGTAGAGATGCCATAAATGGTAGGGCCCTTGGGAGTGCAGCCAAACAATGAGACCTCGGGGTGCAGGGGCATAGTTCTTTGAAAATGGAGTTGCAAGTAGACAGAATGGTGAAGAAGGCATTTGGCACGCTTGCCTTCATTGGTCATAACAATTAGTGTAGGAGCTGGGATATCATAGATCATAGAATCCCTACAGTGTGGGAACAGGCCCTTCGGTCCAACAAATCTGCACCAACGCTCAGAGCATCCCACCCAGACCCACCTGATCTACACATCCCTGAACACTACGGGCAATTTAGTATGGCCAATCCACCTAGCCTGCACATCTTTGGACTGCGGGAGGAATTCGGAGCACTCAGAGGAAACCCACACAGACATGGGGAGAATGTGCAAACTCCACACAGACAGTCACCTGAGAGTGGAATCAAACCCAGGTCCCTGGCGCTGAGAGGCAGCAATGCTAACCACTGAGCCACCATGTCACCCATTGTGCTGTACAGGGTATTTGTGAGACCACTTTTGGAATACTGAGTAAAATTCTGGTTGCCCTTCTATAGAAGGGACGTTGTTAAACTTGAGAGGGTGCAGAAAAAGTTTACAAGGATATTGCCGGGTCTGGAGTGTTTGCACAATAGGGAGAGGCTGTAGAAACTGGAGCTATTTTCCCTGGAGCGTCAGAGGGGTGAGCTTATAGAGATTTATAAAATCATGAAAATCATGGATAGCTTGAATAGCCAAGATCTTTTTTCCTAGGGTGGTGGAGTCCAAACCTCGGGGACATAGGTTTAAGGTGAGAGGGGAAAGATTTAATAAGGGCCTGAAGGGTAACTTTTTCATGCTAAGGGTGATGTGTGTCAGGACAAGCTGCCAAAGGAAGTGGTGTAAGCTGGTACAAATACAACATTTAAAAGGCATCTGGATAGGTATATTAATAGGAAGGGTTTAGAGGGCTATGGGCCAGATGTTGGCAAATGGGATTAGGTCAAATGGGATCAGAGATAGTAGGAACTGCCGATGCTGGAGAATCTGAGAAAACAAGGTGTAAAGCTGGATGAACACAGCAGGCCAAGCAGCATCAGAGGAGCAGGAAGGCTGACATTTCTGGCCTAGACCCTTCTTCAGAA
>NC_063358.1:22702128-22729386 GCF_021869965.1 Rhincodon typus
GTTCATCCAGCTCTACACCTTGTTATCTTAGGTCAAATGGGATGTCTAGTCAGCATGAATGAGTTGGACTGAAGGGTCTGTTTGCATGCTGTATGTCTCTATGTTTCGGGTCGGGACCCTTCGTCAGAAAAAAAAATTTCTGACGAAGGGTCTGACTCAAAACATCAACTTTCCTGCTCCTCTGATGCTGCCTGGTCTGCTGTGTTCCTCCAGCTCCACACTGTGTTAACTCTGACTCCAGCATGTGCAGTTCCTGCTATTTTTCTGCTTCAGAGAAAGTTGCATCCACAGGACTCCCTGATATATACTGTGCTCCTGCACACTTGAACTATCTGGGATGCCCACACAAAGTCTTTGAAAGAATATTTGCTTAATATTGATAAATAGAAGAGGTATATTACATTGTATTTAATAACTAGTTACATTACATCTGAGATTCATGACACACATTAGTAAGACATCAGAGTAGACTTAAAAGAAGCATGTATTGCGGCTACTGAAGCAGTATGGTACACACAAGCAAATAGTGGTTAGCTCCTTTCAGGAACAGTCCTGATGGGCAGAGCTTATCTAATGATGTCAGCTAAACTTGCAGGTACTAATTGCTTTAAACAACACTCCCAATATCTCTCAGCAGTTCTTGCTGCACCATTACATATATCCCATCTCTCCTGGACTTTCCTTTCAGCTGCTGTCAATGTGCCAAGTGTCATGAAGCTCATCTTCTTGAAGTATGTATGATACTGTCAGCTCACCCCAAGTAAATATCAATAGGCTTCTCCTGGGCCTCATGTTAGTGTCATGGGATCAGGGCATGACAATTATTTCAGGCCCTATATCAAACCTAAAGAAATTTCACCATACCTTTGTAATGTCTTCCAAGCCAAGAACAAGAGGATACAATTAACAAATATCTAAAAGAGAAGATTCTACCAAGCAATTTCCTACAGGTTACCTGACTGCTCTGAAATATTACTTAAGTGCTGTAAATAGTTGCTAAAAATTCTCTTTTTCATGTTGCATTAGTCGTTTTTGAAAGTCATTTCAATAAATTGCCTTCAATGTACCAAACAGTTGTAAGCTCTTAGTTTAATTCCTCCATTGGAACATCAAAAACAGGAGTAGGCCCTTAAGCCAGTTCCAGTGTTTAATGAGATTGTGACGCAGCCTTAGCCTCAACTTTACTTTCCAATCTGATCTCCATTACTTTGATTCTGTTAGAGTTAAAACAAATGCCAATACTCAGCCTTGAAAATAGTCAATGAGTGAACATCTACAAGCTACCAAGGTTGAAAATGCCAAAGTTTCTTTCTACATCATATACTTCAGTTGCATATGCTGTTAGCCATTGGTAAAAGCTATAGCATCACAGCAACAAAAGTGAAAACCGAAGCATGTGCAACTGTTAATGGTATATACATGTCCTTTAAAAGCCCCCAAGACAGTAATAGATTTCTATTTTAGTGCCTTTTTATTATTATTGTTAGTGCCTGATAAAACTTCATAAAATTATGAGAGGTACAGATAGGGTTGACGGGCAGAACTTTTTTCCCCAGAGTTGAAATGTCTAATACTAGGGGGCATGCATTAAGGTAAGAGGGCAAAAGTTCAAACGAGAAATGAGGGGCAAGTTTTTTACATAGAGAGTGTTAGGTGTCTGGAACGCGCTGCTAAAGATAGTGATGGAGGGAGACACAATAGGGGCATTTAAGGGGCTTTTAGATAAGCACATGAATAAGCAAGGAATGGAGGGATATGGACCAAGGGCAGGCGGAAGGGATTAGTTTAATTTGGCATTATGTTGGGCACAACATTGTGGGCCAAAATGCCTGTTCCTGTGCTCTACTGTTCTACGTTATAATATAGTGTGCCATGGATTCAATTATTTAATTTTTTCCTTGATCTCTGTGATACTTATTATTAACATTATTTCACAAACCTGGTCCAACATACTGCTATTCCAAAATAACACAGCACATTAACTGCGTTGACCATTTACATTCCAAAACTCTGCAACTCCTGATGTTGATTAGTCAGTTGAAGGAACAGTTGTGAATGCACACATGGCCCGCATAGATTCCGCCAGTAAATGCACAGTGTCTCCAATGTATGGTGTGTGCCTATTAGCTGGTATCACTTCTCTATGTGTCTGCATGGGGTCTTGGCATTCCTTCCTCAACAGGCAGTAAAAATTACACAGCAAACCATAAATTACATGTTTTAGTGAATTTTTTTTTAAACTTAAAAAATTGCTCACATAACAATTGTCTGCCAGTTAATAAAATGTTACTTGTATAATCTGCATTTTTCTAACATTATTCACAATCCAGTAAATGCAAAATCACAGTACCTGGTACAAAAGTATTAATGGGCTATGTAGTTTACCCACAAATAAAGATTAACTCATAAAACGACACACAGCAAACGGTAATCAGCTGTGGATTTCACCTTTCCAACATTGATGCTTTAACTGCTGATGTCTGCCATCGCCATGATTTGCTTTAGCCAGTGAATGTTTCCTTTTGTGCGGCAGTGCAAGCCTGTGACCCAAGTACTGAAGGAGAAAAGAGATTCACAACTCCTTTGGAAATATCAGCCTTAATTATTTCTGCACCCAAGTACAATGATTAGCGCCAAACATAATGTTAGGATCTGCTGTCATGAGTAGTACAGGGGATAGTTTTGTTTTCCTTTATTATAGAATAGAATAGGATAGAATCCCTACAGTGTGGAAATAGGCCCTTCGGCCCAACAAGTCCACACTGACCCTCAGAGCATCCCACCCAGACCCATCTCCCTATAACCCACCTAATCTACATAACCTTGAACACTACAGGCAATTTTAGCGTGGCCAATCTTATTCTTTCCTGGGACATAGGCATCACTGGCAAAGCCTGTGATTTATTGCTTGTCCCTAATTTCCCTCGAACTGAGCAGCTTGCTAGACCCTTTCAAAGGGCAGTTAAGGGTCAACTACATAACTGGAGTCACAAATGGGCTACACCAGGTAAGGTATGGCCCATTTTCCCTCCAGAGCAAATTATGGAGCAGATGTTAATGGAAATATTTAACTCAGTTTACTAAAGCAAGAGATATATAAAACAGAGGAATTTAAATGTTGTAGCAGACATCATCATCATTTTCTTTCTAGGCGTATCAAACCATCTTTCCTCCTTTTACAAGAAGCAAAGCAGGCTGTTGCAGCAATTATGAACCTGGTGTAGAGAAGTGCAAGATTTCAGTGGCCAAGTAACTTCTAGATTATTGGAAAAATCCATCTAATTTATGACTGTCCTCTAGGGAAGTCAGTCTCCTATTCTTACCTGAGATCTGTGTTATATGTGATTACAGACCATAGCAATGTGGTTGACTTTTAACTGCCCTCTGAGCTTAATAATATTAAAACTGTTGGATCACCCAGCACTGAGCTATACGTCAAACTCACATATGACTAAAGCATACACAAAGCATCCATTGCTTATGCATATGTTTCAAATGAAGCAAGTAAAGGAGGAAGAAAGAGTGCAGGGTTGGAAACAGAGCAGAATTCTCCTAATTTATGCTTCATATCAGAGACTGATAGAAATACATTTTCTTTGAAACAGGTTATGTTGAAAAAGTAGCAATGGTGACTTTAATAAACTACATCTCAGTGGCTATGTGAGAGATAAACACAATGAAAATGGCATATATACAAATCCCAATACAGGAGGTATGTCATGGGGCAATAACCAGGGCTAGGATTCTAGGGGGCTTGCTGGGCTCAAATCAGCACTGGGACCCAGAACAGAAGCAGCACTGGGGCGCGTGCTTTTTGTCCCTGCTCCTGCATATAGACACAGTAGGAGACTCAATTCACTCATTCGAAGAGAGATGTATCAACTACAGCAATTTCACTTTAAAAGTTACATTTTACATTTTTCAATTGAAATTTTTACAGGAATTTGGCAGTGAAGTTTGTATACCATGCTATTAAGAATCCTCCTGGAAGCTGATTCATTTCAGTGGGGTAACAAAACTATGTCTGGCAAATCAGAGACCATACTGCAGTTTGAAAAGCATCATAAAGAAAACATGAAACATCCTTCACCACACTGTTCATATGTGAGCCTTATTCTTTGTATAAAAAAAACACATGCTTCACAGTGCAGAGCACAATACAATAGACATCACAACTTACAGTACCACATAACAATCATCATAAGGCAACAGAAAATGAGGCAAGACAATTGTTGACAAGACATTTTCCTGCTTTTGTGCGCGGATGGTAAGGCAAGTGTCAACTGAATAGACATTTCTGACAAGTAAATATTCTCACAAACATTAGTTAAGAGGGGAAAATATACTTAGAGAGAGACAAAAAACTTGAATCACTCTGATTTGTCATATTTTCAAGCACAGAAATGTAGTATCACCTTAAGTACTTTGTCAATAAATCTATCATTAAATTTGGAAGCTCAGTTAAAATGCTAAAGCTCAAAACAATAAACCAATAGGAGTCAGGGGATTCCTGCAATGGAAATCAACACTTCTTTTGCACTGAGTTCGACAAGTGTCAATACCAGAGAATATTTGCTATAAAAATAAAGAATGTATACATGACTTTTTTTTTAAAAGTAGGCAGTTAACAAGTCTCCTAATATTTTAAATATAGTCACCTGAGTAATATTTTGATAACTGAGAGTTGTTAGGTCACTGTGTGTGACTGCTGAATGAATCTGGGATACAATAGTTTACACGTATCCATAATACATTGTTTTAATGTTTCAAATCATGACACGATACCAGCACACCATGATTCAAAAACACGTATGCCTTCTATATGTGGATAGTTTTAAAGATTTTGGAAATCCTTGATTATATCAGGAGGTCCTAATACCATTTTGTAGCATTAAAATGAGTACGTATGAATATTGCCTTGACTGAAGCATGAGGGATATATATCACAGATTCATAATGTGTGAAAGGTAAGGATACAATTTTGAAACCATTAACTTTGCTAATATTTCAAGAAAAGAGAACTTTTTAAATTATCTTGACGATAATGTCCCTCAAAAAGAAAATTTTTTCTAAATTTTCTCATATGAACAATGAAATTTTCCACATACATCATGGGCACCATAAAATAATTGATAGACTTTGTGTAAATAGTTCATATTGAAAAATCTGCTGAAAATATGAAATTAACTGAATTTTCAATAAAAACTGACACGTAAATTGCATAAAAAGATGAATAATTCAAAAATATCACACTTGAAATACACACACATGGACATCAACTGGTAAGTGATTCCACATATATAGTCCAACAGTCAATAAGATATTGTGGAGCTGAAATCATTTAGCACTTTGACACTGGAGATTTAACAAGTCCTTTAACCAGTAGTGTAAATAGGTAAGAAAAAAAAATCTTCAATGTTACAAGGGGGTTCATCCAACAGGAGTGTAGATTAAAAATAGGTTAGCTTTGAGTTCTTCATGCTTGGCTTCAACAAGCTCATTTTTACACCTGGTCAGTAGAAAGTATTGGCACAAAGATCTTGGGTTCAAATATTGAAAGCAGCCAGAAGCGTATGTACATGGAGAGAAAGGGAAGAGGTAGAGCAGTGACTGTTTTGTTCCTAATATTGAGGTTTCTTTGAGTTTGTCCATGAATGTTGAGGCCCTTTAAACTTCTTTAAGTGTTATTTGACAGCTTCCATTTACGTCCTTTATTTCAACCAAAAATGCAGCATGGTTACAATAATGCTGCACAATGTTATCATCCATGTTTACCAAGATTCTGTAGGAGGAAAATGGAAAATGAATGTCAATTACAGCTCATTAATTGTGGTCAAAGCTCTTACGCTTACAAAAAAAAGAGTTGCTGTCAAGGGATAGCTTCTCACTACATATGAAAAACATTCAAATGTCCAACCCTCCACTACATGACAGTGCAAAGTGGGTAAAAGCACGGTCCTCCAGCTAACTACTGCTATGGCAGATCTTTCATGAAGCAACAGAACACATGCTTACGGAGAACACTTTGAACATGCAATTTGCACCTCTCTTCTGTTTGGTCTTTTGATGTTGCGAATATAATTGCACCAGAACAAGTGGCAACTTGTTTGGAAAATCAGAGCTAAAATAATCCGACTAGTTTACAACATTTATGATTTCTAAATTTAAACACTAAATTCTTCCTAGTGCACCTGTTTTTGTGTTCTTGCAATGAGTCATATGAGCAAGGACCAAAATCAGTGCTCAAATCAGCAAGGCCACATTCCAATCCAGTCACGAACAAACATTCCAAACTTATTAACTATTTGCGCACATTCATTTCGTCTTATTCACTTACAATCCCTTTTGTATTGCCGCACTCACATAAAAGCTATCAAATCATCTTAATTTAATATCATAGAATGTTCCGACAATGCCATTTTTACTATAAAGTTGAGGAAAAAAATCCCTCAAGGAAATCTTCAGAAACACATTTGCATTCCTGTTTGGCCTATTATTCAAATATTATAATTTTGTTCTCTTTGTTATTTTATTAATGAAGCACACATAAAAATTAACAGACATTATTTGAAAAAAATGTATCACCTAAGAAAAAAAGATATAAACTTTGAAATTTGCAATGTAGTTTTGGAACTGTTATTAACATTTTGCTTTGAGAATTACAATGGACAAATGAGTGAAAAATAGTTTATAGGAACAACACCAGCATTGCTTTGGGACTTCACAATTACTATGTGTCTTTCCAGTGTTTTGTCATTTGTGTTGATCTGAAGTACTGTTAATTTCCAGCTACACAAACCATGTAGTGTAATTTGGGAATGAGGTGCTAGAGGGTATTCTGTGTGACACCACTTTGAGGAAGCAGATAGAGAATGCTGTTGTTGCAGTGCAACTACAAATGGCATGAGGTGAACTTTAAAAATGTCTATTTTCAAGTATCCCCCTAACTGATTCTTAAATGTAAGCATGGTTTAGCTTCAATTATCAACTCCAGTAGAAAAGGCCCACAGCCTCATAAGCCTCTCTGCAATAAGGTTTCCCATATTGTTTGTTCTTAATTTTTACATTTAATCTTATTCCTTTTTCCCTTCATGACAGGAGCTTCAAACACTGGTGATAGACTTTTACCATCTTCTCCACCCATCCCTTATTAATACATTACCAGCAATTGTTCTCCCACTCTATGCCTTATTGGTACAATAGTTAGTTAATCCTCTATAATTCTAATTAGAAAATTATACAAATTAACAGACAGTAAATGAATGCAGATTCATTGCTAATGCATGCTCACAATTAATTCATACGTTACTACACAAAGTGTAAACCCATCCATATGTCCAGAAACATAAACACAACAATATGTGTACACCAATCAATAAACTAAACAATTCAGGTCACAAGTGAACTCACTCACCAAAATGTTTAACTGAAATGACAGTCTATGAGCTAAATTTCTCCAATTATTGTTAGCTCACAATATCAGAGCTGCTCAGTTTATACCAATGTTCAGTGGAAAAAAAAATCCATTTCAAAAGATTAAAAAGTTTGTATTATTTTTAGACCATGCCATTTACTCATTGTTGGTATATAATTTTAATGTAATTTTAATTCAGTATTACCCTTCTTTTTGTACTCCAACTGCACCATCCCAGTCATGTGCTGACTTTGTTTCTCGATTTTTGTTACTGTTCGATTTTTACATGCTTGCATAACTTTAACCTCATTACTTTGTCTGAGTTTACTTACTAAACTATGCCACAATTCAGCCCTAGGGTTGCATAGATGTTTCTTGGACAAAATTCCTACACCTACAGACACAAGCATTAACTACATTACCCTGATTTCAGAGTGTACTTGATATGAAACCTACAGTTTAAGAAGAGTTCCTGTACTGGTCCTGACTCCAGTACTGTAAAAGAGCTACTTATAACACAGAAATAAAGTATTTTCAATTACTCACCCTTTCATACAGTTCTTGTAAACTTTAGAAATTCTCTCCTTAAGCAGCCCATACTTTTCTGAAATCTAGGTTAAGAACATCAAAATACAATTGTCAAAACAGTCAAGCAAAATTGTATCTGAGGAAGTCAACTGTACTTAGAGCTTTATATTGGTGAGTCCTAACAAGAGTTGAACCATGGATAAGAAAGAAAGTCTACATGATATTTAATAGAGGCTTTTTGCCACTAATTGTAAACCTTAATGTTTTCATACATTTCCTAAATGAAGCATAATAGTCAAAGACAAAGCCATATAGTACCTTTAATGTAATTAAAACCTTTAATGTAATTAAACATCCCACGGCACTTCAGAGAGTTGCAATAAAATAAGGTAAGCTATATCGCTGGGATACTGGGGTAGATAACCACAAGCAGGAGCAAGTAGACAAGTTTTTAATGAGTATCTTAAAGGAGAAAAGCAAGGTAGAAAGGCAGATGGATATGGGAAGATAATTAAATCTTAGCAAACTGAAGACACAGTCAGTCATCGACAATTGAGCAATTAAAATCCAGGATTCTCAAGACTCCAGAGTTGGAAGAGCACAGATATCTCAGAGGATTGTAGAGCTGGAGGTAATAAAGAAGGTGGGCCGGAGTAAGATCATGAAGGGATTTGTAAACAAGGGGGAGAACATTAAAAACAAGCTGCTGATTTATCAGAACCTATCAATATATATGAGCATGAAAATATGGAACAAGAGGATATCCTCAAGCTTACACTGGCAACAAAACATTCCTGACCCATGGCCTCCTCAAGTCTAGTTCATTAATCAATGCTGGATCAAAGGAGTGACCCTTATTTTTCTATTTTTGCCAGGAATGTTTCTGCAACAATTTTAATGTTTCATGTAAAGCTTGATAGATGCATTTGTCATATGACTAATATTAGTGAAGCAAATTCCAAGTAGCGAAAAAAATCAAAATATTTACACTTTTGTAGCTTTTGCTCCAGCACATATCATCAACAGTCATAAAAAGTTTCCCAGTAAAGTGGTGGCTGAATCTTTTGGATTGTCCAAAAACTGCAAAAAGCTAATGTAACCCTTAGTTTGATAGGGTGAGAAGTGAGTAGTGGGGATATGGAGCAAATCACCATGTTTAGTAAAATAAGACTGCAAATGTTTTAAAATGTTAATGCCCTCATTAAATTAGTAGGCCAGAGACTATTTTCATTCATTCATAATTCAATATTGCATTTTAACCTCAAAAACAATTTTACACTTTTTGCATGTGCAGTATTATGCCTTATGTGTTTATGCTTTCTGTGAGCAAACAATTCTAATCCAATTTCCCATATCCCTGTTCCTTCCTCCAATTATCCAAGTTGAAGCTGGCTGGTAGCACAGTATTTTTCCCCAATCCTGTCCATGTGTTGCCCCCCCGCCTCCATGCTCTGAAATAGTTTCTTCTACCCTCTAATTTCAGTACCTTGTGCTTAATTTTGTCTTTCTTGCCCCCTCATTGATGACCCTGAAACTACTGGAAAAATGTTTGTTTCTGTCTACCATGTCCTGTGCTTTCAATTGTTTAAAAACCTCTGTTAGATTGCCCCAGAATCTCAATTCTCATAAAGTTAGTACGAGGTAGAGGTGATGAAAGACTTCAAATGGAAATTGGATGGACATCAGGCAGTTCTCCAGGGATGAAACCATGTAATTAGGCTGACAACATTGCAATATAGATAGCAGCATGGACTTTACAGGCCAATGGCCTCTTTCTGTGCTATAAGTGACTCTGCATTTTGAAATAATATACTCAATAAAAAGAGTAGGTAACCTGATACTAACAGCGTTCTTCAATCCATTGAGGTCAGGAGTCTTCAAAAGCAGAGCATCAAAAACTTCATCTGACTCCCTCCTCACATACAACAGCACTAGAAAAAAAAATAAATGTTTCACTTGCATTATACTTTACACTTGGTCATTGCTCATCCCATATTCCAATGAAAATCATGCAAAGTAAAAAATCAATGTCAACATAGGATTATCTTAGTATGTTATATTTAACCAGTTACAAATAGAATGATTGAAAGTAATTATTGGTTAAATAAAATTCAAAGGATTTGAGAGCTGAATTGCCTTCAATAGCATTCAAAACTGCACGATACTACAATAATGATAATGAATTGATTATCTGTATGTTAACAAACATTATTAAAATGCTCAATGTTTGACACTGTACATTCAGTAATAGATCTACACTGCACACCAATCATGTCTGTTTCAATACAAACTACTCAAACACAAGATCCATTTGATGCTGAGAAGTAGGGATTTTGATAGCAAGCTATCTTCTAAATGAATAACACTATTAGGACCATCTTCTGCTTCTGATAATCTCATCTGGAATGTATGTTACATAATACAAATTTTTTACCTAATAATCAAAACCAACAGTGCTATTAAATAAAACATAGCTCTTTTATCCTCTAACTTTCAAAAATTTAAAAATGCATTGTACTCTCTATATTTTCAACTTGGGAGCAACTGCCCACTTAGGCGAGGAAAGTCCTGAATCTGAGAAATATTCAGCCAGTGACAAAACATTTGCCAGTGGTCCCACTAAGCTGAAAAGTATTTCATTTATTCTTGACAATTTGTACTAATGTACACAATTTATACAGATTGTCAGAGTGAAAAGATTCTTTGTTAAAGGTTTGATCGTACTTTTTATTAGAATCAATTTGATGAATTAGGGCAGAATCTACGCATATTAGGCACTGTAGCCAATCGGGTTGGCTGGCAGCTCTTGAAGACCTTCTGCCCACAGAGAGGCAGAATTCCAACGCTCTGCCTATTTATGCTGCACCCAGCATGTTATTGCTTTGGGGCAGGCTTTTTAAAAGTTGGTCCATTTTGTCTACGATGCATCTGTCCATAAAATCCAGTCTTTAGAGTAACTTCAAGGCAGTAACACATTCAATGTGAAATAAAGCATTTACAACACTTCAGATTTTGATCTTTGCCTCATCAAAACTAGTTATCTATCTAGTTACTCGGAACTCCTTTCTGATTTTTATAACATTTGTAATTAAATGCCACAAATTAAATATAGCCAGTTTTTACAATCTTTATTTTAATCAGTACTTACATTATCAGATAGCTGTTTATTAGGGGAACATAGACTACTCAATTAATTATTTTCCCTAATGTCTGTAGAAGGTCTGTATTGTAAGTGAATGTGTAACAGCTTCAGGAAACTGGGCAGCAGGAAAGCCACCTAATACATAGCCAAATGTGCCTCTGACAGCTACTCCAGTTTCTGATCATGTTGCTGTTTAGGTTAATGCTGCCTGCAGGGAAAGCATGAAACCTGTCTCTTTTTTTTGTCATGTAGAAGGACTACAGAGAAGCTACAGTGAACCACTGAGATGCTGCCAATGCTAAAACTGACACTTTAGGCTATCATCCATGTTTATATTGTAAACTTGTCATGAGGTTTCAAAATTAGTGGTTGCTCAATTCAATCCACTTCTCCAGATGTCACAATTTTTAACTGAAAATTTGTATTATTCTCTATCAGGTCATTAAAATTTCAAACAGGATTTTCTGATACATTCCAGTTTGTCACCACTCATCAATAAAACAGGCACATAGGTACACCAGCCAGAGAATTCTTTTATATTTAAATGTTATAGTCCACTGACGGGGGCCAAACTTTTAGCTGGAATTGGCGAGACTTGTCAGAAAGACAGGGAAAATAAATCAAGGTAAATATTTTCATCAGGGTATTTTTTGGTGGGTCAAGAGAAATATGACTGCTCCATTTACTCAGGAGGGATCCTTGGATCTTCCTATCCCTCTTCTTGCATCTTCTTCCCACCAATGGCTCACCTTAGGTCTCAAATCTCCACACACACCCCCAGCACTAACTTTATGATATACATTGTTTTGTCATATTACTGATGGTGTCAGACTCCCAGCCTAAATTCCTACCCCAACTTACAGGAGCCAATGTAACTTAAGCAGGCTTGGAGCCACAAAGTAGAGACAGTGCTCTACTATTCAAGTGAGACTCAGGGATTAAAATGATCAAGCAAAATAATATACTTTAGGAGGTTCCCTGCCAGCCTGAACCCACCCACCCTGAACTCGTGGTTTTAAAGACATTTTTCCTTGTACCTCTTTCTGGTTCACAAAGTCTAGCTTGTTTGACTGGAGGGTCCAATTCATCTTTGTACAGAGTCTTGTTATCCCTCTTCATTGGAAACCTGTACATTTAAAGCACAAAATTATGGATTATAAGTGATAAGCAATGCTATCAGGTGCCACATAAGAATGGAATCATTGGCACAGTTATGCAATTGAAACATCTATTATCCATCAACATTCCAATATGTGTGCAATGGAAGTTGAGATATCAGTCACCTGACATGATTTTAGATGGGTTGAATAAATCTCATTCTTAAATGACTGAATCCAGTGTGACTCTTTGTTTTGTGGCTAAAGTTGTGTTCAGGTCAATGGTCACATTTCATCCAGACCTTCTCATATTCTACCAAAATGCCCGTCCTAAACTGATTCTCTTTGCTGTGTCAGTGCAGAACAGGACTACACCAAATACAGCCCACAATATGAGCCCATGGGGTGATTTCACGCTGTGACTTTGTATGAATTGTTCTTGGTGATGCCTGTCTCATAAGGTATCCTTTTAGCCTTACATAGACAGTACATATGTAATAACCTAATGCAACATTTTGAGCACATTTACACGATAGCTACCCATCTGAGACTGATAGCTAGTCTGCAAGTGCAATCAGGCTTAATGCTGCTTCCATTAATTGACTTCTGCCTGGTTAGATTCTGTTTGTGAGTAGGCTCTGCAAACATCTGCATGCACCATTGGTTCTTACATTTGCAAATGTAAATGTTTGCAGAACTGGTGGGAGAGGAATATCTGATGTGTTTAGATTGCGGATATTGTAAGTGTTTTAACAGTCATTCTTTCCATCATCACAATTGTATTATGCCCAAGATGCACTGCAGCAAACTACCAAGGTTTCTTCCACAGTAACTCCCAGACCACAACCTCTACAGAGGCAGTGAAAGCTTGGGAACACCATCACCTGCAATTCCCCTACAGGTCACACAGCGTTGTGACTTGAACGTGTATCGAGAGAAATGCATTTGCACATACTGTATTGGCTGTTTGGCCATTGGCATGGGACTTCTACCTTTGCTGTAACTTGCTCTCACTTTAGTTTTAGCAGCCATTAAAGACATTGCTTGCAACCTGAAGTGTGAAGCTGATATTGAGTAAGCTTTCAGAACTATAAGAGAGTCAGCTTAAGGAAAACAACACCAAGAAAGAATTAAGACCTCAAACTACCGTGTGAGTCAGAATAGCTGTGCATTTTCCATTCCCAGCTGCGGGGGAAAATGAAAGGAGATAAGAGTCGAGATTAGAATTTGTCCCAGTATCATTGGAAAAAAAAACTATGAAATAGTTTCAGAACTTAATTAAAAAGACCAAGCAAGTAAGAGTAACAACCCTGTTATCAGTTCTGTGGAAAGCATGCGAAAGTTATATTGGACCCTTATCCTGAGGAGCAGAGAACCCAGGCAATAAAGATTTTTGTTGGCTTTGAAGACTCACTTTGAACACTCCATTAATGTGATGTATGAACAGTATGTCTTCAGTGTTAGAGCACAGAGCAAAAGGAGACAAGCAATCAGTATGTGATCGCATTGATACATTTAGTTGAATCTTAATAGTTTAGACAACTGAAGGATTCTCTCATTAGAAGTAAGATTTTCTTAAGTATAACAGATCATTATATAACAGTATATCTGCTGGGAGAGGAGAAAATCTCAAAAAAGCTATGGATGCGTGCAGAAGCTCTGAAGTTATCAATCATTATCCAGAGCATATTGATGGGAGAACAGGTGGGAAGTAGTAATATGTTGGGAGACATTCCAGACTGAATGATAACAACATCCTGGGAAAAAGGAAGGAACATTTTCAGAAAAGCTACCAAAAAGATCAAGGCAAGAGGACAGGGTGTAAATATTGCAGAGTTCATCAAACAATCAAAAAACAAGCATTTCCAAAACAGAGCAAACAGTGCTCTAACTAGAAGAAGCCCAAGTCATTTTGCACAGAGGTGTTTTACCATAAAAAAGCCAAGCAAGCCTAAAGGGATGGCTGCTGGAGAGATGTCAGCCAATGACTCTAATCATAGAATCCCTACAGTATGGAAACAGGCCCTTCGGCCCAACAAGTCCACACCGACTGTCAGAGCATGCCACCCAGACCCATCCCCCTATAACCCACCTAACCTACACATCCCTGAACACTACGGGCAATTTAGCATGGCCAATCCACCTAACCTGCACAGCTTTGGACTGTGGGAGGAAACCAGAGCACCCAGAGGAAACCCACGCAGAGACAGGGAGAATGTGCAAACTCCACACAGACAGTTGCCCGGAGTGGAGTCGAACCCAGGTCCCTGGTGCTGTGAGGCAGTAATGCTAACCACTGAGCCACAGTGCCACTCTGAAGCTGAACAAGAAAAGTGATGCAATTGAAATGCCTGAAGTTAAAAACATAGATCATGTACTGACAGTGAAAGGACTACACCTGTTAACAGTGACTAGCCGAGTTGAAAAGATAAGAAAAGAGATGGTGAAATTCATCCATGTGAGTCACCAAAGAACTGAGTTGTGCTTGAGGAAGTCAAAAGAAACATGACCGCTGAGATTAAGGACCATATCAACCAATGCAATGTTTGGCAATGAATATGAAGCCAATCAATGACAACTCAGATAGGCCAGGGATGAAGCTTGAAGTAGACCTATTCATTCTCATGAACTAATTATTTTATCACCATTAGTTATTATTCTGACTACTGGGAGTTAGAACAGCTGATATCAACCAGTGAGATTGTAGAATTCCTGAAAGTGCACTTTAGTCATTACAGCATTCCAGACATTGTGATGAGTGATTTGGTCCTCAGTGGAGAATTCAGCTACTTCATAAAGGATTGGGAACTTCAAGGCCATACATCTTCACCATTGTATCCCCAATCAAATGGAAAGGCTAAGGTGGCAGAGAAAATTGCTGAAGAGATCATAAAGAAATCAAGCAAATCCAGCAGAGTCGTACTTGAGTGAGAAACATGCTTAATGTAACCACAAGAAGTAGTCCATTTCAAGGACTAATATTACACCAAAGAAACAAGAACTAGTAACAAGGGACCTCTGCTCTTTGTGATCTTTATAAATGACTTGGATGAGGAAGTGGAAGGGTGGGTTAGTAAGTTTGCCGATGACACGAAGGTTGGTGAAGTTGTGGATAGTGTGGAGGGCTGTTGTAGGTTGCAACGGGACATTGACAGGATGCAGAGCTGGGCAAAGAAGTGTCAGATGGAATTCAACCCGGAAAAGTGTGAAGTGATTCATTTTAGAAGGTTGAATTTGAATGCAGAACACAGGGTTAATGGCATGATTCTTGGCAGTGTGGAGGAACAGAGGGATCTTGGGGTCCACGTCCATAGATCCCTCAAAGTTGCCACTCAAGTTGATAGGGTTGTTAAGAAGGCATATGGTGTGTTGGCTTTCATTGGCAGGAGATTGAGTTTAAGAGCTGCAAGGTTATGCTGCAGCTCTGTAAAACCCTGGTTAGACCACACTTGGAATATTACGTTCAGTTCTGATCGCCTCATTATAGGAAGGATGTGGAAGCTTTAGGGAGGGTGCAGAGGAAATTTACCAGGGTGCTTCCTGGACCGGAGGACATTTTCCCAGGGTGGAAATGGCTATCATGAGGGGATATAATTTTGAGGTGATTGGAGGAAGGTACAGCGGAGGTGTCAGAGGTAGATTCTTCACACAGAGACTGGTGGGTGCATGGAATGCACTGCTAGCGGTGGTAGTGGAGTCAGATACATTCGGGACATTTAAGCAACTCTTGAATAGGCACATGGATGATAGTAAAATGAAGGGTATGCAGGTTAGTTTGACCTTAGAGTAGGATAATAAGTCGGCACAACATTGTGGGCTGAAGGGCCTGTACTGTTCTATGTTCTATGTAAATCAAAGCCGTATTATATATAATTCCTGCCCAAACATCGAGTCAAAACATTCTAACTTCTAGTTCCACCTGACTGTGCTTATAACGCATCTTATCTACTATGCTTCAACATTCTTTTGTAATTCAAACCTGTGACTTGTTCTTAAAATTCTTTAAAGCTAAAATACTTTGCAAATGTAGGCAATCCTGTAATTTTTCACAACCCGCCCACTATTCAGCTTCAAAGTCACTACAGTTCAGACAAACCAAATAATAATTTACAGTTGTGAGTTAATCGCTGATGACGTCAGTTTAAGTTCCAGAGTCAGTAGAAAGCTTGTGGTAAGATTTGGACGTTTTGATAATTTGCTGTAAGACACTCAGACTATTCACCTGACTTCCTAAGATGTATATTATTATTCCATAATTAATACTGAAAAACAGTTTCTCCATAATTTACAGTGCCATATATTTCAGAGTAATTATCTCAATTTTCTTCAATGTTTTATTTTTGAAACTCTATCTTGCAGGATAAATTGTTGCTGTTTGAAATTTACCTATCTTGCATGTTGTCAGATAAAACTTCACCCATCAGTTTAAAAAAATTTACATTTACATGATGCCTTTCGGGACGTAATGATATCTCAAAATGTTTTGCAATCAATTAAATTCTTTGGAGTGCAATGCAAGAAGTTGAATCCCAGCATCCCCTGTAGGAGATGGTGTCAGTGCATAAATCCATTTAAAATTTCCCAATGCCTTGCTCAACATCTTCTGACTATCAAATTATAGCAGGGAGGCACATTTCTGGAATTATAAGGAGGCATGTCATCATCAGCAATGTATATGCATAGCACCACCCACACAGAAAATTATCCCAACACACTTTAACTTTAGAATAAATGGAGAGCATTCCTTACCTCTCAGGATTTGTGACTTCACAACTCATCGAATGGCCCTACAAGATAGAGCATCATTTTAACACAATTTTCAATTATTATGAACTTCAAAAATAGTAGTTGGTGCTAAAATCAAAAGGGGAGCTTGGAAAGTAGCATTGCGAGTCACAGATTGAAATTTGGGAGGTGTGAACTTGACCATTTATATTTTTAAAGCTGAAAACATTGTTAATGCTGACTGCTAGTGTTGTTACTCAATATAATGTTCTGGCAAACAAAGATCCTGCTTTCAAGAAGCAGCTGTGCTAAGGTACTGCAGTGCCTAGAATTCTATGTTTTTACTGCAGATAATGAAACTCGGCAGACAATTAATTCATTTGAAGCAATATCATGATGCTTTCTAACATAAAGCAGTACCTCTTATTTTTCACAGGTAGATTTTACTCAGAGCCCTAGATTTCAAACAACTTGGAAACAGGGTTTTTGTTTAAACTGATCTTCCACCTCAGCTACACCTGACCATTTTCTTTCCATATACTTTGATTTTCTTGGTATGTAATAATGTATTGATTTGTAACTAGAATTTGCTAAACAACTGAGCACCCACAGGTCATCGGGCAGAAAATTCTAAAGGATCCCCAACACTTGGAGTGAAAATATTTCTCCTTATCTCAGTTCAAAATGTCCAACCCGTTATTCTGCTGCTGTGCCCTGAGATGGGGAAGGTCAGCCAGGAATAACATTTTCCCAGCTTTTACCAGACACCTGAAGAATTTAGTATTTCTATTGGCTGGGTTTTCCAAAGAGTGTCAATTTCAGGCAAAGAATTGACAGATCAGGGCTCCTTCAGAAATGCAGAGCCATACTTCCATTTGGCAAAACTCCCACTATGGCAGAAACATTGGAGAAAGGTATACTATGTTCTCTTTATCAAAGCAGTCAGCAGCTTATGGGTCCAGACAGACACTTTGACCACTGTTATCAAGTTGTAAGTTCATACAAGTGCGAGGTTGCCATGCTAGGAGCGTAGGGTGCCAGATGGGTAGAGTGCTTGGTTATTTCAGGTGCCAGGTGGATATTGGATAAGGTGCCAGAAGATAAGTGCCAGATGGCTAGGGTTCTTATTATTGTTATATCATAGTATTGCAGTTATCATCACATATACATACCGATCCAGTTCGTTGTGAGTACAGAAAATGGGCTTCTGGGGTGAACAGAATAGGAGGAGAAATGAGATCTGTCACTGGCTTAAAATAAGTGATGTCAATTCCTTTATGGTCTGTCAGTGGAATCCTTTTGTTATCAGTGGCTGTTAAATGAAAAGTACAAGAGAGAAGATCAAGTTTTAAGACTTTATTGTTTGCAGATTGATCATTCATCAAATAATTTTGTTTAATTTGATTTGATTTATTTTTGTCATGTATTGAGATACAGTGAAAATACTTTTATGCTATTCAGACAAATCATTTCTTACATAAGTACATCAGGGTATTAGAACAGAATGCAGAATATAGTGTTACAGCTACAGAGAAGGCGCAGAGAAAGATCAACTCTAACGTACGTGAGGTCCGTTCATAAATCTGATAACACTGGGGAAGAATCTGCTCTTAAATCTGTTGGTATGTGTTTTCAAACTTTTTATCTTCTGCCCAATGAAAGAGGGTGGAAGACAGTATAACCGGGATGGGAGGGTCTTTCATTATGTTGGGTACCTGTTCTGAGGCAGCAGGAAACGTAGACTGAGTCAAAGGAAGGAAGGTTGGTTTTTGTGATAGACTGGGCTGCGTTCACTACTATTTATAATTTCTTATGATCTTGGGCAGTTGCCATATCAAGCTGTGATGCATCCGGATAGGATGCTTTCTATGGTGAATATATAAAAATTGGTAAGAGTCATTGTGAACGTGCCGAATTTCCTCAGCCTTCTAAGAAAGTTGAGGCATTGGTGTGCTTTCTTAACTGTAGTGTTGACGTGGATGGACTAGGACAGATTGTTGGTGGTATTTATTCCTAGGAACTTGAAGCTCTCAACCATCTCCACCTCAGCACCATTGATACAGACAGGAAATGGCTTCATAGATGTTCGCAGAGCAACAGGTTAAGCAACCAGCAGAGACTAGAACCAAATTCCCACCACCACAGATTATGTAGCTTCAGAAAAACCAATTGCTTTAACTGAGCAGAAAATCTAAGAACTAAGGAACATTGTTAATCATCCTAAGAGAATTTGGGAGAGGATTGTGGGACAGCAGAGAGGTTAAATTATCAATGCAAAATATGATCTGCATAAAGGCCACAGTCTGCAGATAACATATATCTCTGACAAATGCTGTTCTACCCAAATATTAATCTAACTTCCCTTCTTCCAAACATTACCAGGCCTTTTCTACATCATGAACTACAACTGCTATGAACAGAATCTGAAATACTGCGATGGTTCGAAGTTGCCAGCATCAATATTGAAACAAGAAAGAAAAAGGACTGGATTATTCCTTTGAACTTCTGATAAAAACAATAACATACCAAACATTTGCTAAGAGCCAATGGTGTTGGAGGTGGTATATTAGCACAGATAGAGAATTAGCTGACCAATAGAAGACGCAGAATCAATGACTTGGATGAAGGAAGTGTTTGTAGGTGATGAAAAAAAATTGGTGGGGAGGTAGGTGATGAGGATAACATGAAGAATCTGTAGAGGGATACAGACAAGTTAAGTGAATAGGCAAGAACTTGGCAGGTGGACTGTAATGCAGGAAAATGTGTGGTTAGCTATTTTGGTAAAAAGAATCAATGAACTGAATATCATTTAAGCAGAGAAAGATTGTAGAAAGGTGCAGCACAGAGGGATTTGGGAGTCCTCCAGCATAAATCACGATAAAGTTAACATCCAAGTTCAGCAGGTAATGGGGCAAACAAATGGATTGTTGGCCATTATTTCAAAGACCTGCCTGAAGTGGTGACTTGTCAGTTTGCATGTCATGGGCCATCTCCAAGCAGCTAGGCAGGGCCACACCACATGCCTGTAGCTGAAGTTTGGCTACGAAGATCCTAGTTGACCTCTGTCCATTGGTTTGAAATTGGGATCAATTGGTTCAATAGGTTACCTGTCATGCTTGAGTAGATAGCCCTATCAACGCTAACCACCTTACCTCTGGGAATATTATCTGAAGGTAACATAGCTTGGGGGGATGGTGGGAGGTAACTGGCACACAGAATAACACTGCCCACTTCCATTCACAGGTCTGGTGGGACCAAAAATCTAGCTGAGGATTATTGTTTTTGAATGCTATATTCAAACAGCGCAGGAAACGTCAAATTTGGAGATTGAAATGGAAAAGAAATAGCTAAGGTAAGGAAACTCAGACATTTCAGGCTAACACTTTATGAACACTTCAGTGAAGCAGTCACATAAGTTCCAGTTGAGTTTCCCAGTTTGGGAACTGGTGACCACCAGTTGAGCAATAAGTACATTTGTGTGTAAAATTTGAGAATTGCTTATTTGTGAACTGCTGTTGCACATGTATGGAGTGTTTAAGGCACTGGATCAAAATGTGGAAAAAGAAAACAATAATCCTCAGCTCATGTTAGATCTTCTGCTGTGGATTGGAAGGATAGCTTGAAGTACAGGTGAATAAATGGACAAGAGATTTGTTCAGGGAACCAAGCACTTTAAGAGTGAGGAAAATGCATTTTGTCAGGGGATCATTTTGTAAAGTAATGAAAATGGTCAATGATGAAATGTTACTTGAAGAAACTCAGGGACAGCAAATAAAAACAAAAGGGAGCCTACTGATCTTGAGAGAGGAAGGGGAGAGGTTTGAACAGACATCTGGAGGTGGGGAGCTTGGTTGAAGAAACAAGGAAATATTTCAAAAGTACTTTTGTCAAAAATAGAATTATCAAAAAAAAAAAATTGACACTTTTTTGGATTTTGTCATCTATTAAGCCGCCCTGGCTAGAATATCTGCTGGTTCTTTCTCTTTCTCTACTCCCACATTTTGCTCTTTATTTCTCCAATCTCATTAAAATATCTGTATCTCTCATAGTCATAAGTCTGATGAAGGGTATATGTCCAAAATGCCATAATCTATATATTTGACTAACCATTAGTACATCTCCAGCATTTTTTGTTTTCATCTCTGAATGATGACTGTTGTTTTAAAAATATTGATTTTCCTCCCCATACTTCACATTTTTCTTCCTTTCAGTTATTTAAGTACAACATTTTCTATTTGGGACTTAGTGTATTTTTGACATTCTTTACATTGGTCTTTGTGTTTTATGTATTCCAGACTTATATTTCTCCAAAATAAAATTGAAGAAAACATAAAAGCCACAGATAAAAGTAAAATCACCATCATCCTGCCGGACTGCACTCTCACTAGACAGAAACAATTGGTGGTGGTTTAGCCTGAAGGTCACCATACCTCAGGGGAGGGGAGAAGTTGAGAAAGAGAGTCCTTCATGGTAACCTCAGCCAGTGCAGGAATTGAACCCACACTACTGGCATCACTCAGCATCGCAAACTGACCATCCAACCAACTGATCTATCCAAACTACAAAAGTTGCAGAAATAGTATCCTGAAGGATTTTCATTCATTCAGTTCTATGGGATTCTGCCATTCCTGCTCCTCTGGTGCTGCTTGGTCTGCTGAGTTCATCCAGCTCTACACCTTGTTATCTCAGATTCTCCAGCATCTGCAGTTCCTACTATCTCTCAAACATTATCTTACTCACTATCTGTGGTGGAATCCGGAGACTTGCTTTTTCTTTTCGATTGCTTGCGCTCTTCATCTCTCATTTTTCTCTCAGCACCCTGGAATGATGGATATGAGAAGAATAAGTAGTGTCTCTCCAGAAATTGAATTGCAAATGGATCAGTTAACAGCAGGCAAAATTCATCAAAAAATTAATTGCAACAGCAGTAGGCACTAAGGTAGTAAAAATCAAATTCTCCTTAATTATTCTCAAAAGATTGGTGTTATTTCCTGTTGGTAGATTCATTTATAGTATCACAGAATGACACAGCAAAGAAAGAGACGATTCATCCCAGGACGTGTGTGTTGGGTCTTTGGTAAAGGCATCCAATTTATCCTTTCCTCTGACCTTTCCCCTTAATTATTCATCTTTTTTTCTTTAAAGTATTTATTTAATTCTCCTTTGAACATTCCTCGTCAATTTGGTTCCACCACCCTTTTTCACAGTGCATTCCAGATCATATTAACTCACTGTATAAATAAATATTTCCCAGTGTCATCTCTGCTTCTATTCCCCATCGCCTTGAATCAGTGTCCCCTGGTTGCTGAACTTCTGTCACTGGAATTAATTTTTCTTTATACATTCTTATTGAAACCATTCATGATTTTGAATACTTCAAACAAATTTCATCTTAACTTCCTGTGCTCTGAGAACAACTCCAGTTTCTTGTGCATTTCTATGTAACTAAAGTTCTTTATCCTTGTCACTGCTATGTGAATCCATTCTGCATCCTTTCCAAGGTTATCGCATCCTTCATAAAAAGTATGGTTTCAGAATTGAACATATTAATTCTGCCAAAGCCTAAGCAGTGCTTTATTGGAGGGCAGGGGCGATAAACCTTCATATTCTATTAATAATTCTAAGGATTACTTTTCAAAAAAAAATAGCCTTCTCACCTTGTCCTGTCACAAACTCAGACATGTGTGTACGTCTCAGTTCTCCCTATTCAAGCATTGTCTTTCAAACTTGTCCGTTAGTTTATATTGCCGCTTCTCTTTCTTTCTACTAAGATTCCTCACTTTGTGTCCCCCAATATTAAAATTTCATCTGCCATCTGTCTGCTTATGATTGGCTGAAGTTAGTTATTATCTACCTCATTACCATTCTACGTTTGGAAATTCATACTTTTTGCAAATTTTGATATTCTACCTCATATACTCAAATCCAGGTTATAAATATATATTGCATTAATCTTTATCTTGTTAGTGTCTATCATATACATATCTTAATATATATCCACATGAACATAAATCCTAATATTGAGCCCTGAATACTATTATATACCTAGAATTATAGAATCCCGACAGTGTAGATAGAGATATTTTTTTGTAGCAGTCCCATGGATCTCTTCACCTCATTTGATTTCCGGCCTTGCTAATCTATTACTTTAAGCTGCTTTAAAACGTTCAAAAAACACAGACTGGAGCCACAAAATGTTTAATCTATCTGGATCTATGTACTGTCTACTTGTCTATGCAGAATGTATGACCAGGAGTCGAACCATCACATCATTGCTAGTTTCCAAACCATGCATTTACATGGCTTTTGAAATAAAAGGGTGGGGTAAAGGGCCACATACCATATTATTGGATAAACAAAACAGATTATCTCTGTACTTTGGGTGCATCTTAAACTCCAATTAGTTCTTTCTCACCCATTCTCTCTTTCATTGTCACATTCCATTTCAACTTTGTCTGTTATTTTGTGATGGTTGATGCCTCAGGTATATATTACATATCTTTCACTAATCCTGGCTTAGGTTTTAAAAGAGATCCTATCTCTTTTCATTTTTAATGGAAAAGAAAAACAGACTTATACCAAAGCCCTGTATAATGCATGAGAGATGTAATGAATTGTCAGCCAGTGCAATACTCTGCAGTCAACCAAGTGATATTTACCTATCGTAACTAGATTGCTAACTAAGTACTGCTATTAGCTGCAAACCTTTCCGTTGCACTCAATTATTGTCCCAAGAATATGATAGTACGGTTGAACATCTATTAATGCAGTAGTCAGATAATCTACGTTCAATTTAAGTTAATCATTGACTCTTCTGTTATAACTATCTGAAGCTTTTTTGCATTTTTGACAAATCACCCTTTCATAATATTCCATTAGTAAGACATTCACGATAACATTATGTATGAGAAAATCAAGTGTGCGTAGAAATAGCTGATATTCACATCCAGAAAGCAGTAGTGTCATACTATTATAAATGCAAAGTTTTCATGGTTAGGTTTGTAGTCTAATGCACTGCCTACAATGTTTAGCTTCTATCATCTGTGAAGCTCAGGCCCTAAAAACATACTTTGGAAACCATTAATAATATCACATTTTTATTTATAACTTGCCCACAGGTAGCTTATGACATGACCTCATGAGAAGCCTGCAGCTCTTTTCCAGTGTTTTCTGCTTATCATTTCATCAGTTTCAATGTACTAATCAAGCTACAAAGAGTTGACATAACTCAATCACACAAACAGTATGTGCACAAGTCAGGGGGCATTCCTCGACTGCACTCATCCAAACTCTTCAAAAAAAAATCTATTTTGCAAGTTTCAGAATTTCAGTTGTGCAACGCATGTTCTGATTGCGGAGATTGTTGTCACTGCAGCAGAGCTTTATCTTATACATGAGAGGAAAGAATTCTTTATCGACACACATCAATAGGGGTTTCACAAAGGGAGGAGGTCAGGATAGATACTATCCCATAAAGTTCCCTCTTTGCAATAAAGGCATAATTTATGGCACTTATAACTATATTTGCAATAAACTTTGTTTAATTTTGTGATTTGTTATTGGACTAAGATAAACTACACAGTACCTCAGTCCTTTACCAAATCCACTTTGACATGAGAACATAACTATAATTGTCACAACTAGGATATTACCTTTAGAAAATGAATGAACTATTTTCTATCAATGAAACATTTAAATAGATTCTTATAAAAATTATATTACTGTCAGCTTCAATGCTTCTCATTATTCTTTCAAAAATTTATATTAATTTCCAAACTCAAAAGAAATCTTTGATGCGACATTTCCATCTCCTACACTTGCCTAAAAACATATTTGAGCTGACAATTCTGTCCCAATCAGGACTGAAGGGAGGAGATAATAATACTGCAGGTTGGTGTTCCCTGCCGAGTATATTGAGACAAGCAAAATTTACCATTTCCTTTATATTAATATCTGAATTTCTTTTACAACTTTTCTACTTTTAATTTTCTATTCTTCTCTTTCCATATTTCTTGATCTTTGCTGTCTTATTATTAAATATCCATACCTTGTCCACGAATATTTTAATCTGACAGACAGCTCGGTGAATAGGCTTGTCCGATTTGGCTTCACAGTCATAGGTGTCGATCTGGAGATTCAAGGGAAGACCTTTGACTCCCTTCTGTGAGGAGAAATCTGTGCTAAGGCAGTTAATGCCAATGTAAACCTGTTGGAGGGAAAAGAAAATTGAAAGATTACTTCTTACACACTGATCAATGCTTTTGTAATGAAAATACATGCCATTTAAGATAGATGGGATTTTTTTTGGGATTCAGAAATTATTTATCATTTGGGCAGAGGTAACACATCAAAATTCTCAATCTTTACTGGCAAAGGTACTTCAAATGAACTCCTTATAGGAGGACTGTGCAGATATTTACATGTACACTGTGCTAAACAGAATAAAATGAGGCAAAATCACAGTGACAGATGGAGTATGGTGTGGGAAATTGTGGGGAGATTATTTATTTTGATAATAAGATTCAAAACAGAATTTTATTTTTCTTCTGGATGTACTGACCGAAAATTACAGAATGTTAGCATGGGATACAGCAAGCAAAAAAAAACATATAACACTTTATTGCCAAGGGACTGGAGTACAAAAGACTTTGCTACAAATGTATAGGACTTCGGCAATATCAAATTTGGAGCTCTGTGCACAGTTTTGGTCTCCTTCCCACATCCATAACTTGCTCTGGTGGACAGAAAGCAAAGGTCCACAGATCAGATGGGATGAGTGAGATCTTTCTCCACTAAAACAAGCTGTGAAACTTCAGAATTGTCTATCTTTGAGGATTGCAGTTGTTCCATTATTGGATATATTTCAGGTTGAAATAGACAGACTTTTGGTCATAAAGTCATAGAGTCATAAAGATGTACAGCATGGAAACAGACCCTTCGGTTCAACTCGTCCATGCCAAACAGATATACTGAACTTGCCAGCATTTGGCCCATATCCCTCTAAATCACTCCTATTCATGTAACTGTCCAGATGCCTTTTAAATGTTGTAATTGTACCAGTCTCCACCACTTACTCAGGCGGCTCATTCCATACACAGACCACCCTTTGTGTGAAACAGTTGCCCTTAGGTCCCTTTTAAATCTTTCCCCTGTCACCTTAAATGTATGCCCTCTAGTTTTGGGCTCCCCTACCCTGGGGAAAAGACCTTGACTACTTACCCTATCCATGCCCCTTATGATTTTATAAACCTGTATAAGGTCGCTCCTCAGCCTTTGACGCTTCAGGGAATATAGCCCCAGCCTATTCAGCCTCTCCCTATAGCTGAAACTCTCCAAACCTGGTAACATCCTTGTACATCTTTTCTGAACCCTTTCAAGTTTCACAACATCTTTCCTATAGTAGGGAGACCAGAATTGAATGCAATATTCCAAAACTGGCCTAACCAATGTACTGTACAGACGCAACATGAACTCCCAACTCCGATACTCGATGCACTGACCGATAAAGGCAAGGGTACCAAACTATCCTGTGTACCTGCAACTCTAATTTCAAAGTCTCTTTGTCTCCAAAGTGTCTTGGAATCGACGGATTTGGGAGTTGGTCAGAAAAGGGAGTTAGGTCAAAAGCTAAGTCATGATTGTGGAATGGTGGAACAGGCGAGAGGAGCCCATAATTTCTCCGATTTTTGTTAAATACAGAATGAGATAACACTATTTGTTGGCTATGATGATATTTCTTAACACTGTAATTTCTAGAAACAACCAGGCAACAGTGGTATAATTTCAAGGTTTGTCTTGGTATGATATCTGTGTGGTGTGACTTTTGTTTCTAAACAGGACTTGTCATTTTATTTGACTTATTGAATAACATTCATAACGGAGGTTATAAATTGATGGTTGTGACAACATAATAGGACCATAAAGCTGTGTTCAGTTAAGCCTAGCTGAAGCTCAACAGAGTATTTATTGTATAAAACGCATACAACATCTGCTGCTTTGCCTTCAGGTTAATGAAGTCTGAGCTATAACAAAACCGATCATGTATAAGCAAATTGAAACTAAAGTCAAATGCTTGCTATATTCTTTTCAGGTTCATACAGCAAACAACTAGATTCAGTTATTCAATAACTTTATTGGAATTATTTCTGGCTGCATCATTCAAATGAGCATGATGACTGTTAAAATGGTTACAGACCAATTAGATTGAAGCATCCAAAATCAACCGATTGAATGAACTCTCTTTCAGTTTCAATTATTGGACAATCAGCATCTGTGTTCTCCAAGCAAATTTAAAAAAATAAACTATCAAATAAAAGAGAAACCCTGATATTGTGATGAAATTGGGGGTCCTG
>NC_063358.1:22729396-22747538 GCF_021869965.1 Rhincodon typus
CACGCATGCTGGCAATGAACCAAGCTCAGCGATATTAGAGTCATAGAGGTTTACAGCACAGAAAAAGGCTCTTCAGCCCATTGAGTCTGTGCTGGTCAAAAGCAACCAACTAACGATTGTAATCCCATTTTCCACCACTTGGCCCATAGCCTTGGCACTGCAAGTGTACATCTGAATACTTCTTCAGCGGGATTCTGCTTCTACCGCCCTCACAGGCAGTAAGGTCCAGATTCCCGCCACCCTTCAGGTGAAAATAGTTCTCCTCACATCCCTCTAAAACTTAGGTCCCTTACCTTAAATGTATGCACCCTAGTCATTGATTCCATCAACCAAAGGGGAAAACTTTTCCTCCTGTCCGCCTTGTCTATGCCCTCATAATTTTACATCCCAATTGTGCGCCTCGCAGTGCATTCTGCTCCAAGGAAAACAATCCCAGTCTACCCAATCTCTCTTCACAACAAAAACTCTCCAGCCCAGGCAAAATCCTGTTAAATTTCCTCTGCACCCTCATCAGTGCAACACATCCCTCCCATAATGTGGATTCCAGAACTGCACACAATGCTGTATCTATGACCTAAGCAGGACAACACATATTCCTCTTAATGGGCTCAACCGCCAACATCTGACATGGAAATATATCACCATTTCTTCACCGTTGCTGGGTCAAAATCCTAGAATTCCCACCCCCAAGGTCATTTGGGGTCAACTTACAGCAAATAGACTGCAGTGGTTTAAGAAGGCAGCTCATTCCATCTTCTCAAGGGAAGGGCAATAAATGCTGGCTAACCAATGACACCCAAATCCCATGAGTGAATAAATAAAATTCTTTTTAGCTGGGATGTTAGGGGTTGGAATCCAAAGCTGGGTATAATTCAGTCCTTAGTGATAAAACAGTGCAAAATAACATTCTTTGAATAAGTTAAAAAGTGAAAACAAGTTATTAGAAGTTCATATAATATTCTATCTCTGTAAAATCACACTGTAAATCAATACAAGCTAAATAATTTTCAAGAAACCGTGAAATGAACTGTTGTTATCTGAGACGTCTATTAATTGCAAAATGAAGCAAAATAACAGAATCATAATGAAAGGCAATCTCGCAATTCAATTCTCATCCGCATCTTACGCCCCTACAATTATATAGTGTGATGTGACTTCACAAATGAGGAGTGCTCCTGTGCTGTGATCACAAAAGCTCCATTTTAACTCTACATCACAACTTCATATTTTTAAAGCCATTTGCATTGAAACAAAACTAATTGAACTGTAAGCCACTTTGGACCACAATGTAATCCTGCTGCAGTCATGTGGTCTCTTTGGCTTTTCTCACTGTCTTACTCAAGTTTCCTTCAACAGACGAAATTAGGCCAGCTGCAGAATGATTACAATCAGGCCCTGAAGGAGTTTCGTTTCAAACACATTTATAAACCGTGCTGTCAGAGGAGTTTTAAATCATCTGTCACAGCTGGATTGGATTTTTTTTTTCTCTGCTTTTATTTCCTTGTTCTGTTTGACAGAAAGGAATAGGGACATAACAAGTGAGTGTTAAAAGTTATTTGCACAACAGGAAGCTATCTCAATACTGCTATGAAGCAGTTCAGGATATAGTTCCAAATTACTAGAATGGTAAAGAACAGGTGTCAGGGTGAAGGAGGAACATAGGGGATACAACACTTGCTTTTTCCTTCACCTGTCTACATCTGTAATTATCTCTAGCTTGAATGCAGCATTCACACACTGCAGCTTTTAGGGAGAAAAGGTTCCCAACATTTCAGGTACCTCTTCAAGGTGTACTTCTTTCTTAATTTCAAAAATATACTTTATTCAAAAAATATCTTTATACACATGCACAGTCCCTAAAGCAGTTCAGTTCTGTACAGTAGTATATGGAGAAACAAACAAACATTGGAGTTTGATTCTATGCAGCAAAATAAACCAAATGGGATTTCTTACTTATGCAAGAGTTTTTGTTATGAAGAGAGATTGGATATATTTAAGGCACTGGAAGAGGTGCAATAACTGAACAGAGAGACCTATTCGGTTGAAGCATCCAAAATCAACCGATTGAATGAACTCTCTTTCAATTTCAGTTATCTCACAATCAGCATCTGTGTTCTCCATGCAATTTAAAATAAAATAGACTGTCAAATAAAAGAGAAACCCTGATATTGTGATGAAATTGGGGGTCCTGAGCCCACGCATGCTGGCAATGAACCAAGCTCAGCGATATTAGAGTCATAGACGTCTACAGTACAGAAAAATACATTTCAGCCCATCAAATCTGCATTGGTCAAAACAACCAACTAACTATTGTAATCCCATTTTCCAGCAGTTGGCTTATAGCCTTGACAATGCAAGTGTACATCTAAATACTTCTTAAATGTATTTAACTTTGGCAGAAAGACCTTCGACAATAGTCTTTTCCCAATGTGCCTGGGCAGCAGCTACCCCAAGCTTTAGTGCATCCCTCAGCACTACATTATTAAACAAATGCCTTCAGGAATGTTACATAGCTAAAGTCTTTTTGA
Source organism: Rhincodon typus (assembly GCF_021869965.1). NCBI lineage: Eukaryota > Metazoa > Chordata > Chondrichthyes > Orectolobiformes > Rhincodontidae > Rhincodon > Rhincodon typus. Next base: position 22,731,925 of record NC_063358.1, read on the forward strand.
GAGACTGATGCCTACACATCACCCCCTAAAGTAACTTTCCTGTCAGGTTATCAGTCCAGTCTATGATTATATGCAGATATTTTTGCAAAAGAGGCTTTGTCCTGCAATCATTGTGCAAGATTTAGTCAGTAGTCATTTAAACAGTGATCCTCAGTTCAACAATGCTATTATAACATTAACAATCAAATGCCATCAGGCTAATTTAAATATTTGAGAAATTCTCAGCAAAAATACTTCATTGTTTTTGAAGCTACGATAGAAATTGCATTTATTGCAGCAGTGAAAATTTGCACTGAGCAAAACTCAGTGAAACTAATTGTTTTACAAAGATGGCATTTGGTAAGTGTCACAGGACAGATAGTAGGTCACGCCATATTTTACTTGCAATCTTTCATCTGACCAAAACAGGGTTCCACACTCTCCTTGAGAACGGAATTGCAGCTTTGTAAAAATAAGCAGATACTCAGGAATCTAGACTGAGGCAATGTTCTGCTGTTCAGAGCTTTCTTAATGTAATCAGCGTCAGAGGTCACTCCTGGCTTTTTTATGAGTTGCTACCTCTCTAACACCTCCTGCAAATTAGGTGGGCACTAGACAGTTTCATAAGGAAGGCTTTATGAATTCATTCTGAATTTAATGATGTTTCTGAGGTTAGATGTCAAATTGATAGACTGCACTTTTTCTGCTTATACATATTATAGGATTAATCTGTCATTAGCCGATAATCTGCAATGTTAACTAGTAATAGCTATGCATCCCATATAACTGATGCTGCTATAGAGAAGCTAATAAAGGTATTTATTTTACAAATACACAAATCTTTACGTGATGCATGCTTATATTGCAGACCCATTATGTGGCAGATTCTCCCTGGATTTGCGTTGAAAGATCCAGTGAGAATGAAGGCTTCGTGGTCTGATTTGTTGCAATTTTACATGAAAATTACTGATCTTGTCTACAGCACAGCCCAACTCTGTGGCAGAGCCTTTTGTAAAGTAGATGTAATGGAAGTGTAGACATTTTTAATCAACATGTTCAAATGTGTTATTACACAGCTCTGGAGCAGGTGGGAGATGAACCTAGGCCTCCTGGCTCAGAGGCAAGACACTCCCAAGAGCCCTCCATGATGCAGGTGCATTCTAATGCCCTAGAAAGGCACTTATAAATAGGTTCAGTGCAGTGCCAGGTACAGACAGAATACTTTAGGTGTCATCCCATGTTTTTATAGTCCCTCTTGAACTCAGCTAGAACATGCCATGCATCGAATCACAATAGCAGGCCACATAGCCACTTCAGTATGTTCTGTCACTCAATTATACCATGGTTCATTAGTAACACAACACCCATCACAGCCTTAGAGACAAAAAAACTGCAGATGCTGGAATCCAAGTAGACAAACAGGAAGGAGGCTGAAAGAACACAGCAAGCCAAGCAGCACCTGGAGGAAAGGAGCAGTCAATATTTTGGATATTACCCCTCAAGTTGAGAATTCAAAACAAAATCAACTCGGATTTATTGATCTTCCTTTAAACAATTACTTAAGTAGGTTTTGCCCCAAACTTCTGAATGAACTTATTAAGTGATAAGAACACAGAAACAGGAGTAGGCCATTTAGCCTGTTGAGCTTGTTCCAACATTCAATGAGACCCTGACTGATCTATGGCCTTACCCCCAAATCCATAACTCCATAACTCCTTTGGTCCAAATCCCTTAATACTTTTGCTTAACAAAAATATATCTATCTCAGATTTAAAATTAAAAACTGATCCTGTATCCACTACTGTTTATGGAAGAGACTTCCAAACATACAACAACCTTTGCATATAGAAGTACTTCGTAATATCTCTCCTGAACAGTCTGAACCTAATTCTTAAACTATGGTCCCTAGTTCTAGAATCCCCAACTGGTGGAAATAATTTATCTTTAGATACCTTGTCTTTTCTTGTTAATATGATATGTATGGACCCTTCCCAACAGTTGTAAAATTCAATGTCATCTAAGTTTAATTGATATTCAAAGTGAAAGAGACTTCTGTTTGCTCATATTGCAGCATCATCAGATGGGGTGTATCACATTAGGCTTGTGAGGTATCATGCTTCAAATAGATCTTCATCCATTATTTTAGAGAAGCTGTTTAATCCAGTGTATGACAACTATTGCATTAATCCACATAACACCCACATCTCACAGCTCAATGCATATCAAGACATTAACTGAGAGACATACAATTAAATGATAAAAGCGGTGTAAGCAGTTTCCTGCTGGCTAAATGAGATAAACATTATCCTCTCTGTAGTCTAAGCACAAAATTTATCTTTGGTTCACAAAGATTCACGTCACAATTAAGTGAAAAGTAAAGAAAAAATTTGCAGCACAGAGTCAGGCTGTTTGGGCAACAAGTTTGTCCTTATATTTCTGCTGTATGAGTCTCATATCAGCTTACTTTATCTAACCTTATCAGCTTATCCTTCTATTCCTTTCTCCATGAAAGCCACTCATCATTCCCTTAAAGGCATTGATACTATATGTGTTAAATTTTCCATGGGGTACCAAGTTCCACATTCTAATCAAACTCTGGGTTGAAAAGGTTTGCATTCCTGCTTTAATTTATTTGGAACATGAAGACAGAATTCAGCTCCTTTCTAAACTGCAGCAAGAAGCATAGGTGGTTCTGTTGTATCAAACCAGAAAAAGAAAACTGGATTCCAACAATTATAACAGGACACCAATTATTCAGCATATGTGTAACGTTTTGGAAATATTCTGACGACTTGTTCACAGCAAAACTTTGGAAAACAATTTATTTATTTGTTGGGATTTCAAAGTCAAGTATATTCATGCAATTTTTAAAAAAATAAAAGTTGAAAGTTCAATCCTAACATTCTGTGAGCTAAGCATTGAAGTTGTTCCCCAAGGATCGAAAATAATTGGCAACTTATTACGGTGCTGGGATAATCAATAAATATTCCTTCCCTTTCCCAGTTTGTAATAGGAACTGTCTGGTCATGAGCACTCAAAAGGATAATCAAGTGAATGCTGTCCCATTGATTCTGAACAGAAGGAAATAAGAAAGTCAAAAATACACTTAAAAAAGTAGAGATAATAAGAACTGCTGATGCTGGAGTCTGAGATAACACAGTGTGGAGCTGGAGGAACACAGCAGGCCAGGCAGCATCTGATGGCTGCTGACCAGACCTGAGATTAGAATATAGGAAAATAATTAGAAGTAGTTTGAGTCAAATAAGATGACCAACTGATGTGGGGTTGTGCACTGTAGTCAATACTGAGTACAACATTAGTTCATGACATTTATTTGCTCTCTATGAAATCAAGCAGCATAATAATTTAGAACAGGCTTAATCTCAGTAATGTTGTTTTGTTTGAGGTCTTTTAAAACTCATTCCTCCATGGGATGTGGGTGTCACTGGCTAAGTCAGTGTTATTGCCCAACCGTTATTGTCCTTGTGAAGGTGCATATGTGAATGACATGGCATCTGCTTCAGATCACTAAAGGATTCTGTTGTTACACCCTTGGGCTATTCTACCATAAAGGTAATTACTAGGCAATAGTGGTACATACCTAGATGTTAAATGATGGAAGTTATCCAAATTATTGCATTTGAACAAAGGTCTACAAAGACTTATACAAGTGGAATGTGTTATTTTTGCATTAAAATGAGTTTATTTTAATGCATATCTCTTAATACATGTTCATGTTTAAATTAGCTTGTGATCAATTTTATTCCTTTTGACAATAACATCACTTCTGATAGTTTCCTGACTTTACGTAAAACTTGACTGCGAGGCAAGAGCTCTTTTTCACCAGGAGGATTATGAGTTGATAAAAAAAATCTTGTTACTTCCTCCACATTCTTGTAATAGAATGAGTGTGGCAACAAACATAAGCTCAAGGTTGTTTTGCAGTCAAAACTGGCAAAGACATCGTACTTCTGATAATAGGCAAGACTGTCAGGAAGAAGGGAGCTGTCACAATCCACAATGACTATTAGTTTTAATTTTCAATGTTGAACATAGGCCAATTGACTGAAAAAGAAGCTAATTTATTTTCCAAAGTAACCCATGCGTAAGTCAGTAATTTATCATTGATCCCAAGTATAGTTACTATTCACTAATAGAAAGCAAAATGTTGTGGTGGTAGCAATGACAGTCTGAACATTTCTAGAAGATACATATTTTTAGTATGTTAGACTAGATGCAGAAAACAAAAGAATCAATGCTATCTGTTCTCTCAGAAAGTGAAAAAGGTTAAGAGGGAGTGAGGCAACAGTCATCACTCAGCATACTTTCAGTGGAAAGTCAAATATTTTTGCCACCCTATTTCAATGTGTCTACATGACATTGACAAGAATGACACCATACTGTCCATGTCAAAAAATATATTGTTTTCACACTGATGGTATTGTCAATCATGATGGATTAAGAACATTTCTCGCAAGCCAATAACCATTTCATCACTGAGGCTTGGGCCACAGCAATAGTGTCAAAGTATCTACCATCACAATTTACAATTTCGGATATTCCTGAATACTACTTCTCTATCAAAGTAGGTGGTGAATTCTGCTTTAATCAGAGTGCACCAGGAACAACATCATAATATAAGGCACCAACAAAATGAAACTAGACCCGATGCATTAGTTTATGGATATAGCTGAACAATCCCTCAACTAATACTGATAATAATAGTACTAATAAGATGAAGAAGAAAGATCTGAATTGAGCCCCATTATATCGTCAATGATAGAGAACAATAAAGCTGCTAAATAGAAGAGGTAGTACCATGAGCATTGTCACTCACAATCATATTGGAAATAACAGGTGAGCTCAGGAGACTAGGCTGAAGTATACATAATTGCCTCATCTAAAAGTGTCATATAGACACTGTCTTCCTAAATGTTCACAGTCATAGATGCCAACCATTCAATTCATTGTCGTCCATATCACAGTAAGGAACAACTTAGTGCTCTAAGTACAAGAAATGCTCTGGGTCCCCAAGTTTATGCCTTAAATCTTTTCAAAAATCAAAGGAATGAAATAGTCAATCTTTCGACCAAGTTATTTCAGTGCAATTACAAGTCTAGCATAGAAATTGATGTGACAAATTGCCCAGTTGTATTCACAAAATTCCGAACAAATCGAACTCATAATTACTCATCCAGAGATAGTAACAACTGCAGATGCTGGAGACAGAGGTGACACAGTGTGGAGCTGGAGGAACACAGCAGGCCAGACAGGAGGGTCTGAAGAAGGGACCCAACCCAAAACGTCAAATTTCCTGCCCCTCTGTTGCTGCCTGGCCTGCTGTGTTCCTCCAGCTCCACAATGTGTTAACTCATAATTACTGCTCTCTCTGTTACTTCTCAACATCCACACAATAATGAAAGAAGTAATCAGCAGTACCATCAAATCCCAGCAACGCACTAGTAACATGCTCATCCATATCTAGCTAAGATTCTGTGAGATATATACAGATTCTTAACTCATTACAGCCAGGTTGCAGGAGCTGAAGGGTACGGGCAAGTTTAGAGTAGTTGACCTTGCCATTAACACATTTTACTATGTATGGTAACAAGTTGCCTTTACAAAAATGAAGTTAATGTGGTCAGTAAGAAAAGTCTTCAATATTTGGAGCTTTATCTGCCAAACATGAAGATATTTGTGGCTGTTCAAAGTCAAACACAATAACACCATCCCAAGATTATTGCTGTTGGAGTTCTGTGGAACAGAATTGTAGATTTTTAGCTGGTTCCTTCTTAAGTTAATAGTGCGGTCGTTTGCTGACAATTTAGAGTGTTCAGCTCTATTCACAAAGTTTTAAAGCCTACTATAGGATCTCAGCAGCATCCAGGCCACGGCTAATTAGTGAGAGGCAATGGATGTATCTTAAGTAGCCTCTGGCCTGGATTTGCAAGGCATTCAGTTATATCAGAAGAACTAAGAATAGGAGAGAGAGAAATGAGGGTGATGTATTTAGAATCCCTAAAGTGTGGAATGAGGCCATTTGGCCCAACAAGTCTACACTGACTGCTTGAAGAGCATCCCACCCAGACACACTCCTCTACCCTATACCAGTAACCCTACATTTCCCATGGTCAATCTACCTAACCTACACATTTTCAGATTGTGGGAAGAAACCAGAGCACCCCAAGGAAACCCACACAGACATGGAGAGGATGTGCAAACTCCACCCAAGGCTAGAATTGAACCTGGGTTCCTGGCGCTGTGAGGTGGCAGTGCTAACCACTGAGCCACCATGCCACCCTGATAGGCTGTGATTAAAAATCATCTAGACTCAAAACATTATCTTGTTCTCTCTCCATGGATGCTGCCTGAACCATTGTGATCTCCAGCATTTGTTGTTTTCAGTACAGATTCCAGCAGCTGCAGTAATTTGCTCCTACATAGGCAATAAATGTTGACCTTGTCAACAATACCTACATCACTGCTTCCCAAAACTTCTTTTTTCCATCGTTACCCCATTTTGATGTTTGAGTATTGCTGTGACACCTGGACTGAAAGCATTGACGTTGTTGGGGGGAGGGGAAAGCAGTGTGTGGGTTTCGTTGTGAAAAGGGGTGAAAAGACACTTGACAGTGCAAGGAGATGGATTTGAGAGGGCGGGTGTGTCAGACAACAGTACAACATGCTGCAAACAATCCCTGAAATACCATAACTCCAAGATCATGTTCTAACATAAAACAAGAGGCTTCAAACTGTCGACAGCAAATCATGTTGGTACAGACAGAGCAATTCTGAGTTCACAAACTCAAACTGTGCCAACCTGCAGGCAAAGGTGTAGTTAATAACACTTTTCAATTAGCAGGGTAACAGCTTTAAGGAAGACATTTAAACCACGAGCAGACTGTGGAGAAAGCTTACATCTTATGTAAAGACAATATTGAAGATAACAAACACAAAAAGATAATTTTGGAAGCATGTTTCATTCTCTAAGTATGCAATACTTACATTTTTGAGGCTTGGGTATCTATATTTGTGAGGAATATCTATCATGGGCAAAATATTTTTAAGAAGCCATTTTAAGCAATTTGGTTGATCTAATTTCTGGGGCAGACTTCTGAACTGTTTTAGCTAAAAAGATTTCTTTTAACAACAGTCATGATCGACTCAGTTTCTGCTTTCTTTCATGATAAAGACTTTGTTCACCTCATATAATTATTATGCTGATTTATTCCTGTTTTTATGAAAGCAACATTGAGGCAAAGAAGAGTAGAAATGAAGTGGAATTTACATGAGTCAGACAGTGTGGTAGATATGGATGGTAGACTGTAAGATTTCGGCAATATCTTGTTAATGGCAATGATTTATTATAGACACAGTCTCCTTGCTTCTGTTCAATCAAATTACTATTATCATTTTGTGAATGTCATTGGTGACTAGGGTTAGCTATGATATCCCATGCATCACTCTGTTTTACCTTTGCTTCCCTGTTAGAATCCCAGATAAAAGACAGGGCATTAAATGCCACTTCTTCCACACAGCTGATTGTGTTGTTGCTTTCTTTGTAATCTGCTATAAAAGCAAATGGACAGAAAATCAGCCATGTCATGTAAGTAACTGTGAACAAAACAAGCCTTTGAGACCAATGTCAGCATTCTTCTCCCAGAGATTTCATTTTGCTGAGGTGGTACTTCCCATACACCAACATCATCCTGGCCCAGATTCCTGATGGACACCATGTTTCTGATGGAATTGTACCACCGAGGGTGATCTGACTATCCCACGGTTACTAGATCCTGGCAGTAGGGCAGTGGGACTGCCAATGCTACATCAGAGGAGACCACAGGCAGGACAAGAGGTAGAATAACCCAGAAGATCTAACCCTGGGCCTATTTCCACCTACTGTGGGGCAGCCTCGATAAGTAGCAGAAACATGCATGGATCGTTAGATAATCCATTGGAATCCTGGGCCCTCCCTCCTGCTATTATTTATATGGGGGCAGACAGGGGAGGAGCAATCAGTGGCAGACATTGTGGGAGATAGAAGGGAAGGTAAATGCGAATGAGATGCAGGTGGATCCAGCCCCAACTCTCCATAACAATATATTTACAAGATACGGTTTTTACTCCAATAGTATAAAACTTAAAATTATGCTGGATGCTTGTAACCTACACAGTGAAACTCATTTTAATTTAATCTAGAAAAGGCTTCCAGAGATGTGATGAGCTGAATGAACTTCCACTGTGCTGTAACCTTCCTTAGTTTGATATAAATTCCTTCCTTTAATTGTTGAAGAACACAGGGATTCTTGCACCTTCTAACCCTTCAGGAAAGCTGTCCTCTGATAGCTATATTGATCAGGTGAAGGATCTTTTGGTCTTGATAAGCCTACAAGTGATTGAGGTTACTTATAAATTTTTTTTTCGAGCTATTTGTGCGGGCATTTCAGCAGATCCCCTATATCAATCTCTTGGTTGGTCATCTCAGAAATGAAAATGTCTAAGAAAATGACTTTGTTCTTCCTACAGTCAGTGGTGCAAGGTTTGTCTCTAACATTCGAACAGAACAAGCAAACCATATCACACAGCACAGTCATTAATCTCCTTACAAACACATGGGTTAGGAGCAGGAATAAGCCACTCTGTCCCTCAAGCTTGCTTCAATATTTAATTAGATCACAGCTGTTTTGATTGTGGACTCAACTCCACATTCTGGCCGACCCCATCATTCCTTGATTCCCCTGTTAGTCAACTTCATCATTGAATTGTATGACTTTGCATTTTCAACAGAGAAACGGTCCATTCGGTTGTATTGATAATTATGTTCCACGTGAGCTTGGTCTTTCTTGATCTAACCTTTACGTGGCCCCATCCTTGTAAATTTGCCCGCTTATCACAACTTGTTGTGCTTTTGATATGAAGCCCAATTCATGTTAAGAGATTTTTCTGACTATTTAGCTCATTTGACTTTGTAAGGTTGAGCATTGTCACCCTGGAGCACTTTTTTCTCAACAGCACTGACATCTCTAATACTCCTGGCACTTATTTAGCTGAGGTATCATTGTATTCCTTGTGTGATACATGCTTCAAAGACATAATCACCAATTATAGTGTTCCCTTTAAATCTAAGAGCCATGACTGTTTTACATGATTAAGTATTTTGAATAATTTTCCCATGCATTTCACTTCACCAATTGATCAACTCAAGAACTAACATAATGGAATCCTTGTTGTAAGGGTGTTGAAAGGATGACATATGAAATGAGTTTTGAACACATCAATAAAAATTAATGACAACTGATATTAAATTTTATGTACCATATAGATCAGTATCAGTGCTCAGCCCAAACTAAACCTGAGAAAAAAAAAGGAACTAAAAATAAAATGATCAAGTCTGCTTAGGGCATGATGGCACCAATTTCTTACCAAAATCAATGACTCGTTGCTTAACTGTATGCTGTCGGGAATGCCAGTGTTTCCAATACTTCACTTGCTCCTCTGTAGTCTTTGCATTGTCAAAAACAGCCATGATCATACTCTACATGAAAGAATGCAGTTAATGATCAATTATTATCCACTCAGTTGTTGTACACTTCCCTATAACAGATCATCAAAAAATATCAATAGGACAGATTGTGAAGTTATCATTTGTTAGTGTTGACACTGACTGGAATACCGAAACTATTTAAATAATTAAGTGCTAAAGTGGCTTGTTGGGATGAATATTTTCAAAATAAATATGAATTTATATATAGTAGATATATGAATTGTTTATTATTTGTAAATACACAGCAAAGTGTTTAAATTGCCCTATTATAACATACCAACTGGAAAGAAACAAATGGAAAGAATTTGGGCCTTAACAAGTTTTATTTCAAATGTGTATCTACAGAGTCCTTTTAATTCAGGTAGAGTGAAAGCTAGTATTTAATGGAGGTGACCAGGGTCTCACCCACTGGCTGAAAAGCTGGTGAGAATCTGCCACCACTGTCATCTCCTTTCCGGAATGCCCCACCAACCAGGCACTTAACTGGGGAGTAGCAGGCATTCCTCAGGATCAAAGACCCTGGGATCAGAAATCCCACCCCAAGAGCTGCCAGCTACTCAGTGTACATTGCTCAACAGTGCCCACCAGGCAACACTGCTAATAATGTATCAGCCAGATGCTTGGGATCACTGAGAAACCCAGACCCACACGAGTGATGACAATGTGGGGATCATGGAGGATAGTATGGCTAGCAAGGGAGTGGAGAAGGGGGGTTGGCATCAAGGGAAGTGACTTTCGGGGGCACCTTTACACTCGGTCAGGAAGTGCCTAACAATAACAAATGCCCCCACGCCCACCCTCCAAAAACTGGAAGCTAGCAAGCAACCTTGAGAGGATTTGCTTTTTGGGATTCCCAGCCAGTGAGTAACCACCATTAATTACCTGATCAGGAGCCTCTATTGGCAGAAGGGTAGGAGGTCTGCCCACAAGCTGTCCTACCTAATTGGCACAGAAATCCGAAGGTGGTAGAGTCCCTGTTCCCCACCCGGTGCAGCATCAAACCCAACTCGGGAGGTGATCATTGAATTCCACCTAATAAGTCTCAAAGTGCCCTGGGAATGGTTGCTTTCTGACCAGGCTGCACTGCTCAATAATATCACACTAACCTTATTAAAGGTCTGAAACCGCAGCAAACACAGCAGTGCCTCCCATCCCACATTGTTTGAAGCTTGTTTCTGAAATGCAATGCTATTGCTAAAGGTACATTTCAGTGGGAGTACTTAGAAATTCACTTCCCAACACATTTCATACAACTGTGTTCAACTGCAATAAACAATGCTACATTTTGACTATTATTTAGCTTTAGATCTATTTGGTGTGATGCGTTAGCTTAAGGGCCAATTTGGAATTCATTTTTGCATTGCTTTAACTTATTTATTTTTTCATGACCAACCATTGAAGAAAACTTGCCTCTCAATATAAATTCCACTGGAGCCTTGGTGTTCCTTTTGGGAAATACTCCTTGCCACAGAGCCTGAGGATTCAGAGGAATTGTAGAGAAATAGTACAAGCAAGACTTGATCCACCTGAGGCACATTGTACTGATGTGATCAATTGTGTAACTCGGCAAACATTGCATCAGCTGCTTGAGCGTATCAAATGAGGTCTTTCTATAGATTGTGATGATGCTCCTGATGTCAAGGAAGCATATGCAGAGTGATGGACAGCTTGCTTTACAGTGATTTGAGGCATTATGCTCTCAAGATGTAATTATGCCTAGGGTTTCAATTGGATGAAAAATCTGGTTTTACTGAGGTGTGCCAATGCAATGAGAAAGCTGTACAGTCATGAGGGCTTGACAGCATAGACCACAAAATGTGGACCAGAATAAATTGCCGGACTGCATACCACATCGTTCAATGTTGGATGCCACATGCTGGAAGGGACAATGCACTATTCTCCTCTCTCAATTATCAAACAATGGGAATGCAGCAAAGGTACCATTCAGTCAGTTGCCCATCAAAGCTGTTACATGTCCTCCAATTGTGCTTCCTTTCAGTTTGTTTCTCCTGCTCTTACCCACCCTGCCATGCTCCATTCCACACCCCCAACTGCAACATCCTCCCCAGGCTGACAATTAAAATGAATGCTGAAGCTTCAGAAAAGCCAATTTTTTTTTTCCCTTCTCTCCATAAGTAGTTATTTATCACAAACTGTCATGGTGCAGAAGAAAACCATTTAACCCATCATGATTGCACCAGTTCTCTGAATAAGCATCATAACTTCATGCTTCCCCAGCAATATTTAAGTAAGCATCTAAAGCCATCCTGAATACTTTGATTGGACCCAACACCCCACACTCCCAGGCAGCACATCCCAGATCCAAATCCTTCACCGTATGTAAAAGGTTCTTCTCACATCACATTTACTTCTTTGTTAATCACTTTAAATCTGTGTCCTCTCATTCTTGAGCCATTCACAAGCAGGTACAGTTTCTACCTATCTACTCTGTCTAGGATTCGTATGATTTTGAAAACTTCAATCAACTATCCTCTTGGTCTTCTCCTTCCCAAAAAGTACAAGAGCTAACCTCTTCAATCTATCCTCATAACTGAAGTTTTTCATCCTGTTGCCGTTCTTGTAAACTTCTGCTGCACTTACTCCAATGCATTCACATCCTTCCCAAAGTGTGGTTCCCAAAACTGTCCTCTAACTTTATATACATTCAATAAAACCTCCTTGCTATTGTATTCTGTGTCACTACTAATAAAAGCTAGGATACTGTATGTTTTATTAATTACTTCCTCTACCTTTCTGGCTACCTTTGAAGGCTTATGCACATAAATAGCCAGGTCTCTGTGCTCCAGCACATCTTTTAGAGTTGCATCCTTGGTTTTATATTATCTCTCCCTTGTTATTGCACACATCCCTTTAAATTTAATTTACTTGATAGATTTTTCTGAACCTCCAGGGTTCTAATGGAAAGAGCCATCAATAATTCCTGAAATGAGCTGACGAGGGAAAATTGTTGGTAGTTAGTTCACTGTTCTACCAGTTTGCCTTGTATCAGCTCAGGCAGAAAGGCCAAAAGGCTGAAATTCATCATTATTTCTCTGTGGTGGGAGACTGCTGGGAACGTTCAAAGATGTAACAAGATTTTGAAAAGGAATCAGATTGAGTAGCTCGAACACAGCGAGGGGAGACAGACAAGATCAGGATCAGGTGCTGGAGAGGTCTGAGTGCATGGGCCAATACCAGCTTGTTTCCAATTATCATATGCAAATAAGATATGCTTTTGTTCAACACCCCACTATCTCTGATGGAGTCAGCAGGAAGGGGGTGCAAACCCAATAAAACCATTTACAGTGTGACCCTCAGCTCAGGCTCTCAAAGTTTATCTTGATAAAGAGAATCAAAATTGATTTTCTATTTGATACCAGTCTTTGAATTCAAACATCTCAATTAGTCTACAAAAGTGTTATGAAACAGAAAATAATTGTAAATGTTGGAAACTTAAAATGAAAACATCACTTGTTCAATGAAGCGTTTACACTGGAAATATTAATGGCTTTACTTTTTCTTGGCAATTAATATCCAGCTATTTCTAGCATTTTATATTTGATCTTATTTAGTAAATAGAAGTTATTTCAATGGAGATTTCAAAGTAACAGCGATGTGAAAACTAATTCATGAAGTAAACACCAACAACCTCCTGAACCAATAAAAGCACATATTAAAAATTGTCACTTGTTCATCTACATTCTAAAGCTCAACTGAACCACGAGTCATTTAGGGACCCTTTCACAAGTGTATACTTGCCAAAATTTGTTTATATGCCTATCAAGAAGGGTGTGCTGATGTAAAGGAAAAAATAAACCAAGTGCAAGGAAAGACGGTCTTATTAGGCAGATTTTTTTTATTCAATCACAGGATGTGGGCATTATTGGCCAGACCAACATTTATTTCCCAGAAGGCAGCTAAGTGTCAATCACATTGCTGTGGGGCTGGAATCACATGTCGGCCAGACCAGGTCAGGATGGCAGTTTCCTTCTCTAAAGGACATAAGTGAACCAGATGGGTTTTTCCTGACAATGGTTTCATGGTTACCAGTAGACTCCTAATTCCAGATATTTATTGAAATTAAATTCCACCATCAGCCGTGGCAGGATTCAAACCCAGGTCCCCAGAATGTTAGTTGAGTTTCTGGATTAATAGTCTAGCGAAAATACCACTTGGCCATCACTTTCCCTTAAAAAAAACAAGGGTACATATGTACAAACATTGAGTGATATAATGGGTGAGATTTAATAAACATCCTCAGCATTTTGGAAGATCAATAGAAACCTCTTAAATGGATTCATATCATCTAGAAGAATGTTGCTAGTCCAGAGCTTTAATGGATGAGTTGATTTGGCACTGGGTAGTAGTCAGGAGTGGGAAAGTATCAGGCTTCCTACAGTCTATGGAAGACTAAACTTCAGAACACAAAATCTAATTCACAATGCAAGCAGAAATCAGGTTCTAAACTGGACAGTACTGCCAGGAAACACCAGGGCTTCTAGTGACATGGTCAGATGAGATTCACCTTTCTCAAAGTGCCAACAGAGTGGGAATCAACATCATTGATCATGCTGTGTTCTCTAAGATGAGGGTCCAAATAGAATTATAAATGCAATGAATGCCCAGTAAGTGGAGCTGTGTGCTGTGAGTGGTAGCCAGCTGAGTAAATTTAGAAAATATTGTCAGTCAACAGCCCCTCATCACCTCATAAACAAAGAAAAGGTCCTGCAAAAGGAAAATTTATATAGAAATATAAAGCATAGGACCATAAGTAGGAAGCCATTCAGCCCGTTGAGACCGCTCTGCTATTCAATGAGATCATAGCTGATCTATAATTCACAATTCCAATTTCCTGTCTTTTCTTCATAACAATCGATCCCCTTGCTGATTAAAAATCTGTCTATCTCTCCCTTGAAAATATTGATCAAACAGCCTCCATAGCTCTAGGCAGTAAATAATTCCACAATTAACTAAAGAGAGAAGAAATTCCTCCTCATCTCTGATTTAAATAGCCAGTCCTTAATCTGAGATTATATCCTCTGGTCTAGACTCTCCCACAAGAGACCACAATCTTTTGCGTCTCTTTTGTAAATGTCCCAAATAATCTTGTATGTTTCAATAAGGTCACCTCTCATTCTTCTAAATTCCATTAAGTACAGGTTCAACCTATTCAACTTCTCCTCATAAGAAAAGCCCTCCATACCTAGGATCACCCTAGTGAACCTTCTCTGTACTGCCTTCATTGCCAATATATATCTTTCCTTAGATAAGGGATTCAAAACTGTTCACTGTTGGTTACATCATACAACAAGGGTAACTAACATTCAAGAGGTAAGAAATACAGGGCAAAAGGTAAAGACAACATTCCTCAGGGAACTCAAAGGGAGTCAAAACAGATTCTGGACCATCAACTTGAAGGTACAGGATTTGAAGCAGAATTTAATCATGACTCAGGAGTGGCAAACAGTTTGCCATGATTGAAGTCTATTGAGTCAGACCAGCAAATATAAAACCTCAAGGTCCAGGGAGGCATCATTTTTCAGGTGCATGGGTAAATCACCCATCAGTACGTAAAAAATGTTAGCCCAAAATTTTAGCTTACTTTTGTTCATATCAGATCCTCATAGATTGGTTCTGCAATTTTCAATAGTTTGTATTTTTATTCCTAATAATTCGTAATTCATTAGGAACTATGTATGAATTGCACTAAACACAAAAGTGAGATGTGTATGTATATTTAAATCCCTGTTGAACCACCTATTGGAAATAAATGCACCTTGACTACTCAGAACTTCCTAGAAACTTGCACTTTTGTAACAACACTTCTACATCATAAAAGCCCTTGAATGGTCCACAAAACTGAATGCCACTATTTAAACCAAACCAAAATTATGAGAGCCTTTAATCCACTCTGCCTGTATGCTCTCTGAAGTAGTGAAAGGTTAATTGATCATGGCTGTGTCCACATTGAAATCAATGGCAATTATGAATTTGAAATAACAAGGTGTAGAGCTGGATGAACACAGCAGGCCAAGCAGCATCAGAGGAGCAGGAAGGCTGACGTTTCGGGCCTAGACCCTTCTTCAGAAAA
>NC_063358.1:22747938-22757089 GCF_021869965.1 Rhincodon typus
TATGAATTTCCTGGTTTAACTTCAATGTTTAGGTTGCTGGCACTTAGCCTGGAAAATAATGGTGTCGGTACCTTGGTGATGGAATGATTAATGCTCACCACCACCTTCTCAAGGGCAACTAGGGATGGGCAAAAATTGCTGGCCAGCCAATGACACTCACATCCCACAAATGAATAGAAAAAGAAAAGACTGAGAAGATGGTTAATGTGAACCAGATCTTAACTTTTGAAAGTATAAAAAGCCTCATATGATGTCCTTGCCAATTCAGAAAGAGCACGAGGTCAGACTTTCCATGTTAGAAAGGAATAAATTAATCACCCATGAATGTTCACTGTTGACTTTTAGTTGTTATTGTCATTACTTTCTCAGGGCTAACTAATGGTTTCTATTAACATTGGGCACATAGCAGCTGACTGAACATTGCACATGCTAAATTACAGCTTATCATTTGGATTATGAAGTGTGGATTTAGATGTTTAAGCTTTACAGTTTAAAAGCAGCACCCCTTTGATATGCATTGCTAAATACAATCCAGCTGTACAATGCTTGTGGGGGAATAGTGTGGTTATTATTTTGATATATTCTTCTAAGAAGTGAGCTACTCAATCATCATATGTTCTCTCTACAAATACTGACTAGCCCACTGAGTTCTTGCAACATTTTCTGCTTTTACTTATCAGATTTCCCAAGAATTCCACATTTTGGTTTCTGAAGGCAAAAGTTAAATTAGCATGCTGATAAAGATTTTCAGCCCTCACTTTTAATCATAAATAATGCAGTTTTCAATTTATGAGAACAGTTTAGAATACCTAAGTTACTGTTAGTCCAGTAATAAATGCACCCTGGAACACCCCAAGACAACAGCAGACATGGTGGGCCATTTCAGAAGTTTTTAAATAACAAGAGCCTATAAGATTTTTTGACTTCACCCAAAGATATTTCCGACATTCAAACATTATCCAAGATAACATGAAAATGATTGTTTGAATTCACGATTCTTAAATCAGGATGAAGCTTAAATTCTTCAGACACTTCTCAGCATAGATTTAAAAGATGGATTCCCATCATATTTTTCCATTAGAAGATGCTTCCTTTTACAATTATGTGGTTAAACTCGGTCACCACCCTTTGTTCACAGGACAAGTGGAAATGCAAATGTATGGGCAATGTTTTCCATTTCCTAGAAGGGACAGCACAGGTGGCAAAAAAGGGCAAGTAATTGGGCAGAATGGCATCAGTCAGATACCTGCCAACTTTCCCAACACCTCATCAATCAAGATCTGGCATGAGGTCCATGGACAACCTTCTCAACCTCCTGCCAATCAATTCCTTTAAGTGATTAATGACCACTTAAGCTCTTAAGCCTCAAGCGATAACTGGATCAACTAACAGGGACAGTCCCGGTGCTGCTTCTGTCCCAGACTTCAGATCCTGCCCCAACACACACCCCATGTCCACATCCCGCCACACCCCTCCAAGCCGAGTTTGTAAACGGCTCACAAAGACTCCAGCCCATAACCCTAACACAGTAAGCCTCCAAGGCTCCTAGAACTTGGCTCTTGGTTATGGTGTACCCCACTCTCCCACACACTGACAATAACTCGCCATCTTGGGAGGTGAGAGAAGTGACTGCCTTCCTGGTAGGGTAACCATGGAGACCAGCCTGACACGTCAGAGTTGGGGGGGGGACTCCATTTGCCTCAGTCTTGACTCTTACCATTCTCTCCTGAGTTTCTCACTCTGTGACTTCCCCCCAATACAAAGCTGTCTCTCTCTAGTCCTGGTCTTCATGTCTGAGCAGCCTTGGCCTCTGATAACTCTAGTGTTTGTAACAAGGTCAGCCATGTGGACCTTATAGAGTATGTTAATCTGGTCCAATCAGGGAGCCCTGGCTGACAGATATAAACAGGAGTATCAGACATCCTGTTCACTCTGAGAGCTGGCTCTGGTGAAGCTGGATCAGTGTCAAAGACACTCCGGGTGTAAATAAAAGGTGACTTGGTGATGGGATACCGGTCTCTGCGGAGTTATTTCAACAATCCTCTGCAGCTCGCAATATTCATTAGTCTCTGATTGACTGGCAGCCCCAGATATGGCACCTGATAGATCAAGAAGCACAACCTACCTGTTTGCAATTGATCCAGCAGCCTTTCTTGCTGGAGGTGAGAGGGTCCTTACATGCAACATAACATTGTGCATTTGCCAGCAAGTAGAAGTTTGGTAAAATTTTCCTTCCCCATGAGACCGTACCTCTGAAATGATATTCATCTAAGCCCCAAACTCAGGAAAATAGCATGTCTAAATTAGCACTGATTGGTGGAAGACCTTTTTGATGAGAGACCCTTTTCTTCTCGTCTGTGCTCCTCCATTAAAGGATGGAAACTGCTGAGGAGTTCAGCATGATAGGCTCTATTCCGAGACAACACATCTAATGCCCATGCCAACAAAACATATAAACAATTTAAAATGTTGCTATAAGATGAAGCGGATACGAAAGTGTACCAGTTGAGCAGCAAACTGAGTAAAAGGAAATCTTGATTAATGAAGCCAAGGTGAGAAATCCAAGACGTCTTACTCGAACTTTGGTTGAGGACGATTGCTGACACTTGTCACCTTCCATAGCTTTCAATGTGATGGGGTAAAACTGTCCCTTGTTGAGGTAACCCATCGATTCCTCTCCTGGTTTCTGGTTGACAGATTTAGGTGCTTCCAGCATATATTCAAAATCCACCCTTAAAAATTGAGGGGAAGAAAGACTGAAAATACTAATACTGAATATTTTTCATTTTTTTAAAAACTAATAAAAGATAATTTTCCAATTTTATACTTCCTTTAGGAAGCTATGATTACTGGCAGCCTACATCAGAGATTTGGCTATGCACAGGTAACCTTTTTACAATTTAAATATGTGGCAGCAAAAGTATGAGGGGTTGAATGGCCTCATTCTATCTGTAATCTTCAATGTTAAATTCCTGTCAGATAATAGAAAATCAGAATAATATCTCCATTTCATTTTCTAAAAGAAATACAGTTATACTTTTATGCCTGTAATGTAGAAACTCAGAAAATGAGAAACCTTTATTAATTACTGTTTTTGAACTGTACCCTACTGGTTCCATTGAGGAAATTACATCAACTCCAATTAATCTCAGTTAAACTATGCCCAGAATTGTAATATTTCTTGTTTGTAAATGATAAATAAATCCCAAAGGAAGCATTAAGATTCATGTTTAGCGCTTCCTAAATAGACATCTTATCTTTTCTTAATTCTAACTGAATTTCCACATCAGTCCTGATAGATATGGTACATATGATGTTATTTAGCTTATTTTGCATTTTGTGTGTGAAATTGCTACATGGATATTTTCTGTAATTAGAGGGGATTCTATACTCTAGGAAGCTGAAGTAGATTCAGTGTCCTGTTTGAAATTTCAATTCCTTTTATGACAGCATCATTATTTGGTAGTGTAAAAATACTTCTTGCTTATGAGATCATTGTGTAACTGAGATCTCAAAAGGTTTGCAAAAAAATTCTGTATATCTTTCCCACCACACCTTTAAGTAATTGTGCTTTCATAAAAAGTGAAATGGAAAATGAGTTTCTGTAAATTACTTTACCTAATAGTACAAACTGTGATAAGTATACCTACCTTGATTTATTATGTGTAACATTTTCTTCAACACAGGAAGGCTTTATTAAATCATTAAGAAAGGCCTGTATAACAAAATGGAAAAGATATTAATTTAGTTACATTTATTGTATCATTTCTCCAAGATTCCCACTGTCCTGTTTTGGGCTTTCCTCTTCATTTAGCCAAGTCTGTCCAAGTTCATTGCAATGGAGCCAAAAAAATAAATGCTGATCTTTTGTCAACTTCCAGCAGGTAGATTTAAGCATGTAAGAGCCTTTCCCCAGCACCTCTTAGATTCCTCTTAATGTTTTGATTAAGACCAGTAAACTTATCCATTAAGCAAAGCTTGTTGCTAAATTAAGAAACAATAGTCCTTTAGCATATAGCTGTTTTGGTTGAGGACTTAACTGTGGCACCATATTTATTGAGATAGCTCCATTATTAAACATTAAATACGCTATAAATACTGTCACTGAGCAGTGAATAACTGAAGCAACCAAATTAGAAAAGTCCTAGATTCATTCAAAAGTATAGTTTGAGTTAATTGAGCTACAGCAACAAACCACATTTTATCACAGATCTCATTTACAATGAGGCAAAACTGTTTGCTAAGGTTCTGACTCCTCATTAGTATCCCATGATCCTCGTTGGAAGTGTAACGCTGTGGAATAAAATTCCAGGTTTTATTATTATAGTTCCACCTCCCTAGATGATCAACACAGCTGTGATGATACATGCAGAGAGCTCATAAAACATAACCCCATAAATGATTAACTTTATTATTCATTCATGGGATGTGGACTTTGTTAACTGGTCCAGCTTTTTTTGCCCATCCCTAGTTTCCCTTGAGAAGGTGACAGTGAGCTGCCTTCTTGAACTGCTATACTTCATATGCTGTGGTAAGCCCACAAAGCCGTTAGGGAGGGAGTTCCAGAATTTTGAACTAGTGGTACTGAAGGAACAGCAGTATACTTCCAAGTCAGGATGCTGAGAAGCTTGGTGGTGTTCCCATGTATCTGAGGTACTAGGAGCTAGCAAGAACTGCAGATGTTGCTGTCAGAGTCAATACAGTGTGTATGTCAGAGTCAGTCCTGATGAAGGATTCCAATCTGAAACGTCGACTTTCCTGCTCCTCTGATGCTGCCTGACCTGCTGTGTTCCTCTAGCTCCACACTATTTCTGAGGCACTAGTTCTTCTAGATGCTAGTGGATATGGGTTTGAAGGTGCTATTTTAGGAACCTTGGTGGTTCTCTGCATACTGTCTTGTAAGTGGTACACTTTGCTGCTACTGCTGTGTGTCAGTGGTGGAAGGAGTGAATGTTTATGGATATGTTACAAAACTGTTTAGTCCTGGATGGTGTCAAGCTTCTTAAGTATTACTGAAGCTGCAGTCATCCAGACAAATGAAGAGTAGTCCATCACAGTCCTGACTTGTGCCTTGTAAATGGTGGACAGTCTTTGAGGGGTCAAGAGGTGAGTTACTTCCTGCAGGATTCCTAGGCTGTGGCCTGCTCTTGTAGATAAAGTATTTACATGGCTAGTTCAGTTCAGTTTCTGGTCAATGAGAACCTTAGGATGTTGATAGCCTTAGGTTTGTTGTCATAAAAATGGTAAAATGATCCCTTCGTGCTCCAGTGCAAGTTTTTCTGATATAGTCATTGAAATTACAGTCAGTCTTACTTAGCATCAAAACACTGTGGTTCTGATTTAATCACACAGCAACATCAGTGTGTTGAAAGCCTGAACAAGCAATAAGTTTACTTGGTGGGGCCAGGAATGCTTTTATTGCAATTTAAATTCTCTTTTAATTTAAAGCCAATTAAGATTAAGAGAACTTTGATACCAATGAAAGTTAAATACTGAGGGATAGGAACTACTGAATATAGCTGAATAAACTTATTAGCATTAATAGGAAAAATAACTTCACTTTACTGTGGACAGCTTTAAAATTCGTATTCAGCCCAGTAGCAGATTCCTTTGTTGCTAAATTCAGATTCAAAAATTGAAGTTTTCTTCAAAATCTATTACTGGCAATTGAGTAGCTATACCTTGAAACTTATTGCTCATTTCCATCTTCTGCTTTAGTTAAACAATTCAGATTGGTCACTTCCTACCAGTTTTATAGGGCAGGATTGATTCATTACCACTGGATATAATTTCACAAGATGGGTTTGGATTGACATTATTTCTGCATAAATACCTCATTTGGACCTGAATATTGACCAAGCAAAACTCCCGAATCATTCAACCTTCTTCTGCTACCATCCATTCCTTGCCTATCCCTCCTTCACTACAGAAATACAGCAATAGTTGTCCATTCCTGCTTCTCTACTGCTTTGTTAGTTAATTCCTTGACTGTAATAATTTATTCTAATCTTTTCTTTGAAGCTATTTTGTCCATCAACACGTTTCTTCATACTTCATCATCACTCAGCTAAGAGCTGCCTGATGATTCACTTCAGAGCTCCTGTCAAGTACATTCTAGACAGCCATCAGGAGGCGTGTGTGAATGGGGAAGATTAACGACCTCCACTGTCATATCTCCTCACAATTACCAAATCAAGATCAAAATCATGTCAAGAGTTGAAACGCAGGCCTGAACCTGAATTATAAAACTGCTTTATCACACAACCTATTAGCACACAATAATTGATATAATTAATCATTTGGGTCTTAACCGATATTACAATGTTGCTCAATTTCAGTCATTTTCATAACCAATTACTTTCAAGAAATATTTGGATTGCTATTTCAACGAAACCTACCTCAGGTGACATGTCTTTGAAAGCATCTTTAAAACTGTTCTCAGGAGCCCACCTTTGTGGTAGCTGAGTCATTAAAATATTATCAAATGAATCAGTTAAATTGCAGTCATATAGATCCGTGGGAATACTAATGTAGTTATCCATCAGTGGCTGAGATTTAGAAGCCGTAAAGATCGAATCTGACTGGAGCCGATGGGATCTTCTGGTTGGATCAGGGTACTCTGTTGACATGGTGATATCTTCAGGCAAAATTTTCATAGTTTGAACAGAACTGTCCAGAGATGACATGTCATCAAATTCAAATCCATTTCCAGTGTTACTCCTGTAGAAAAGAAACGCACTTGTGAAAAAGGCACTACATCTAGTTTTTCCTCTCATTTTATTAGATTTTTCATTATCACGATGGCTTTCAACTTCAACGAGGAAGACAGTGAATCTCAGTTTGTACCCTTCAGTTGGCTTCCAGTTAGGGAGTAGATCAGTCAATCATTGAGGAGCTAGTTCATAGGACTCCTTCCAATCTAAGAGCAGATTTACATCATGTGACTGGTGCTTACCAGGCAGATGCACAGTTAGAATGGCCTGGTAACTTATCCACTAATTTTTCTGCCACTTATGCGTTAACCCTGATCTTAACCTGATTATTTTTTTAATAAATGGTGGAAGCACCTGCCTGAAGTTGATCTTTAGATTTGCAAATAAACTGCATCATTTTGACACTGGCCTGAAGTGAGGAGGCAGCTGCAGCCTTCCTCCTAAGAGAAGAAGAGATCAGCAAAGACTGCGTAAGGTTTTTGTTTTCACTTTCCTTGATGTGGCATGAATGGAACCCCCTGACTATCATTTCAGAACAGTGCATAAGTGATAAAAAGATAAACCCAAAGAGATGATTGGCATTATATTTGTGGAGACAGGAAGAGCATGTTCCACAAGACTAAACTGGGCCACTACCCCACCACTCCAAAAACTGGATAACAACCATGTTCCACCCACTTACCCACAATACTGTAATAGCCAAAAGGCTGCCTCTAGGGAATTATTTCCCATCAACAGTTTGCCAATCAAATACTAACATAGACCAGGCCACCCACTGGGAATATTTGGGATGTCGCTGTGTAATCTGCCATATGCAATTATCTTCTAATTAGGGAACAGAAGAAGAAGTGACACTTGCCATTTTGGCAATGTTTGGGAAGAGACATTTGCTCGATTCCAACACTGACGCAGGGGAGTCTTTGCCTGCGTTGAAAATGTGAAAAGACCCTGGCTCAATAATCTAAGACCACTTGAGATGGAAAGTTGATTTCAATGTTTGTCCCAAGGGATATTCAGATTAGTATTGTCAAAATGACCAAAATGTAATGTGGCCATCAAGATCTAAAAATATCTCATACCTTTTTGCTAAATTCGATTCGCATGGGCGAGGCACTTTTGCAGGCAGAAGAAATCTTTCCTGCTTTGGGACCTTTAGAAGAAATAACATTACATTTAAAAAAAACACAGAAAATTTCAAAAAAAGGATCAGTCAACAGGATTCAGTTTGATTGCTGATAGTAATTGCAGTATAACAAATAATGTAGGACAATTCGTCAGCGTGTTCATATGAGTTCTTGTAAACGGAGTGAACAGATCTTATCTGACATTTGAGAAAGAGATAATAGTCTAGTTGTGTGGGTTTCTTCAAGTTTCTTGAATTTTGTAATACATTTTATGCTGGTCTCATTATTTCCAATTGCGAGTTCAATTACACATGTCAAATGTGATGTAGGCAAAATGCCTCTCTTTGCTTTCCCATGTTCACATTTCTATCCGCTGAAGTACAGGTGGCAAATAGTCCCATAGCCACCCAAGTTTGCATTTATGTAGACTGCTGAAGTAGCAATGAATTTTTCAGTGGTTCAGTGAACCATTACATACAGCAACTTATTACTGCAGCACGGAAACAGGACATTCAGCCCAAACAGTCCAAAACTGGTTTCTGCTCCACTTCAGCCTTGCCCATCTTATGAATTCGAAGTTTCTTCACATTTTATGCTCCAATTGAGCCTTACCCATTCTATAAATTAGAAGTTTGTCCATCTTTGACTTCAGTACCAACTGTTAATATGACAAATATTGAACTGTATCTTAAATTAAGCAAAATTTTATTTGGCAAAAAAAACGATCTTCTTGCTCATGGCATCTCAGATCTTCTGCCTTTTTTTAATACATTCACAGGATATGGACATCACTGGCTAGGCCAACGCTTATTGCTTGTCACTCAGTACCTTTTAGAAGGTGCTAGTGAGCTGCCCTTTTGAATTGCTGCAGTCCATTTGGTGTAGATAAACCCACAATGCTGTTGGGAGGACAGTTCCAGGATTTTGACCCAGTGACAGTGAATGAACACCAAAATATGCCCAGGTGTGGATGGTGAGTGGCTTGGAAAGGATCCATCGTGGGTTTGGATAATGCTGACTAAGGAGCCTTGATGAATTTCGGCAGTGCATCTTGTAGATGGTAAGCATTGCTGCTACTGAGCATCAGTGATGAAAGAAATGAATGTTTGTGGATGTGGTGCAAGTTAAGAACTGGTTTGTCCTGGATAGTGTAAAACATTTTGTGCATTGTTGGACTGTACTCATCTGATCAAACGAGGAATATTCCATCACATCGCTGACTTGTGTCTTGTAATTGGTGATGGGCTTTGGGGAGTCAGGAGGTGATTTACTATTGTAGGATTCCTTGCCTCTAAACTGCTCTTGCAAACCTCC
>NC_063358.1:22757589-22767798 GCF_021869965.1 Rhincodon typus
GGCTGACGTTTCGGGCCTAGACCCTTTTCTGATGAAGGGTCTAGGCTCGAAACGTCAGCCTCTCTGCTCCTATGATGCTGCTTGGCCTGCTGTGTTCATCCAGCTCTGCACCTTGTTGTCTCTATTTCTCATTCTGCTACCTATGACTGTATTCAAGCATAAATATCTTAGCTTAAATCACGTGATTGCCAAACACAATATTTGCACCAATGACATTTGTAATATCCCTAGATTAATGTTGATTGATGTTCTTCTACTATCAACTTTATTAGTTACTCTGATCTATTATCAGCATTGCTTGATATCCTATTCTAATATATTTAACACAATTTCACCTTGAATTAATCAAACAATACCATCCGGTTAAAAAATGGAAATATTGTGGAACGTTCAAAGCAGTTCAATCTCCCCAGCCTACTGCAGCTCTTCACCAATGAGGGAATAAACAACATTATTTATGATTTAATCATTAGATTTACCCACTCAATTTTCTCATCCCACTCTGGAGGAGATCTATTTATTTCTCAGTTGTTTGTGCTGTTTATTCAGATCCCAAATGACCAGTTTCCTGCAACGCTGCATTGTCGACTTGCCATCAAAAAAATATTAAAACCTAAAGGTGGAAAAGCAGGTCCTATGTTCACAAGTGTGTTTTCCATACTATACTGCTACTAATTAAACAGGGTTGAAGCTGACTTTTTCAGGACTCTTTTTAATGTTATTTTATTCAGTTTGGGGATATGGACTTTGCTGGTTAGGCCAGTACTTATTGTCCATCCTTAATTGCCTTGAGAAGGAGGTGATGTAAAATAGCTAATTTAGCTGATACGGTATTCGGAACTTAATGTTATACTAATATTACATTGCTCAAGAGTTCTGAGACTCTCTGACACTCTATTAAATCAGAGATATTTGCCATCAGTGTCCTGACATCTTTCATAGAATAAATAATTCAATGATATGAATACTTACTTCCCAGTATTTACACATTTTAAATACAAAATGAACTTTGCAATCACACTTCAGAAGCATTGTATATTCACCTTACCAACCTACTGAATCACTCAATCTTTAAACATTTCATGTACCATATTCACTGTATTTTCGATTTCCATTTTTATCATATATCAGCACAGTCCAGAATAAATGAAGAGTGCAAATAAAAACATGTTTAAAACATTGTATACCCACCTGGTGCTAGACAAGCAATAATGAAATATGGAGGTGACTTGTTTCATTTATCCACAGAAACAAGTTTGTGTTTTCTGTGGAAATGGAGCAGAAAATGTTAGCAATGTGAAGCAGGTCGGTATCTGAAAAGGAAAAGGTAAATCAAGATTTTGAATGGGATTACAATTCAGCACGTCTCTGGACAGATCAGGAGAGGAAATAATTGGAAAACAAAAATCAGGATGATATTTTTGAATCTGAGGATGGAAAGGTCAGTCGTAGAGAGAGATAGAGAATGGAAATGATTAGTCCATATGTTCAATCAAAATGTCTTGGTATACTGTATGAAAATTACAGAATTGTTACAGCAAATGGAGGGCATTCAACCCATTGTGTATATATTAGCCCTCCACAAGACCAATTTACGTAGTGTCACTTCCCTGCCCCTCTCCCCACCCCCACCCTCCCTTTACAGATAATAATACCATTCCCTTTTTATTTTCTTGGTTAAATATCTGCCTCCACTTGATCAAAGGCAATACATTCCAGATTGTAATCACTGATTGGATAAAAAAGTGTCTCATATCCCCATTTTAAATCTGTTTAAATCTAGTTTAAATCTTGATCCCCTTGTTCTCAACTTTTCGTTGAAAGGGAATAGATTTCCCCTAGCTACCCTGTCTAGACATCTCATGAATTTGAATACTCCTATCAAACCTTCACTCAACTTCCTCTTCTCAAAGAAAAACAGTCCCAACTTCATGGATCTACTTATTAAACTGAAGTTATTCATCCCCAGGACCAATCTTATGAATCATTTCTGCACTCCCAAATGGCTTCACATCTAGAATTGGACTCATTCTTTCAGCCATACCTCTGCCACAAGCCTGTTATATGTTGCTTTAGCAAATGCCTTCTGATAGTCCATGTATGCCACATCAACAGTGTTAGTTTATCAAGAAAAAATCAGCAAATTAGCTACCATATAATTTGCCCTTAACAATTCCTTGCTGGCTTTCCTTAATTCACCCATAATAGCCCAAGTGACTATTAATTTTGTCCTGAATTATGGTTTCTTGAAAGAGATTTCAGTCTTGATCCAGTTGGAGGATTTGCATTTAAGTGAGTTAGCAGCGAATACATGCATAAACTCAAACTAATCAAAGGACTTCCACTGTTAGCTCTTATTATATAAAAATCCTTTTATAAATGAGTCAAAGTAAAAAAAAAATTGGATTCTTTACATTATAACATGGTTAGATAACATTGATGGTGATAAATGCCATAAGTATCTAGGACCTATGAAGTTCAGGCTAATTTTCACTAAGTACTTTAATTTTAGTGCTTTCATGAAAGTCCAGTGACTCAGTGGGAACACCCCTGCATCTGAGCCAGAAGTGCCAGCTTAAGATCTCATTCCCTGAGATTAATTGTCCTTTGAATGTGTGCTCATTAATGCATCTTAACAAATCAATAAACAGCCTGCTAAACCTTCCCACTGTTCCCCAAAGAGGAAAAAAGTGTAGGTGAAAACGCCAAATAAAGAAAAGCTTTCATAATAGTAAGTTAGTTTTCCTACTGGAAAACAAATGAAATATATTCACCTGGTTGTACACACATCTTTGTCCAAATAGATTCAACAGATTCAGAAAACATATTTTGTACAGTTTGCTCTGCTTTCAAGTACTGAAGTTTTAATTTTGCACCCACATTGAAAGTTTCAAAATAATAAAAAGGCATCATAATGAAACGCTAGCGTGGGCCAATTCAATTAGTTCTCTCCTATTTCTTGCAATCTAATCATTCAGTTCTCATTTATTAAGCCATTCTGCATCTCCCTGATTCTTTCCTTTGTAAATCATTTGCCCGCACTGCTTTCACCTCTTATAATATTGCAAGGTAATTGTCATTTGACGCTCCTGGTCTCATTCCCTAAGTTTATTACTTTCCCTCAGTAGGATTTGTCTTCCATTTCTTCACTGATTTGCTCTTTTGTCTGCTTGCATGTTTTAATTCTTTTCTTTCTCTAATTATGGCTGTTTTAACATTCTGTGTACAAGATGTTGGCCACCTGTCTAACCTTTTGCTTTTGGCAGTGTTAATTCAAACAAATGACAACTGAAAGATGTTGGGAGTGCAAGAATAACATTCAATGGGTCATGCCTTTGCTGTCTTCGTCATGTTATATACATGAAGAATGGAAAGATATAATTTCATACATCTAGCCACTTTTAATTTATTTTTCTTGGAGTCTGTAAACAACATTGTTGAAAGAAAGTATCATTTTTAAAATGAAACAAGACGTCTAATTTAGGTGTCACCACTTGTGCTTTTCCTGAACGAATGAATTAAATCATTACAGTTTAAAATCCAACATTAAGAAGTGGGTTTTCTGTCATAAATCACAGATATGTATACAGAATAGCACTTAGAACTGTGAAATAAGTTACAGCCTACAGCAGTATTTGCAAACATTATACCAGTTCTCTTTTACTGTGCTAAATGAAACATTAAACTCTGAAAAAACATGTTTGTAAATGGTAATGTCTTCTGGACCAAAAGCAATAATCTCCTTTATGCAATGATAACATTCAAAGACTGTTCCCTGGCTTTAAATTCTTCCATTGTGCTTCAAGCATTAGATTACAATTCTCAACACTCCTTAGAATGAACCCTTTCTCACTCAGATACACACAGAGTGAAAACATGAAGATAGATTTATTAAAAATTTAATAAAGATTAAATTAAGAAGCTCAGCAAAGCCTGCCCACAAAAAAATCACTCAGTCCATGTCATTCAACTCGAAGGAACTTGTGCATAGCTTTATATAAAAATGAGATCATATTCCAATTAAGTTATTTGGAAATAATTCCATCATGAAAAAGAGACTAAAATATGTTAAATTATCTTAAATGCCTGTTGACAGGCCATTTAGCTCAGTCTCTCAATGATTTCTTCTACATATTCATGGAAATTGTTTGATGCTTTCACAGGGCATTAAAGTTCCAAACATTGAATCACATCTTTAATGCTTCAAAGATGCTGAAGAAATTTAAATACCCACAAGTTATCATTTGTTTTAACCTACTGCAAGAATAGTATGAACTCTATGGTTCTCCCCTTTGGTTAAACCCTCCTGCATTTTTTTTAGCCACAAGAAGTATAGAAAATAGAAATAAAAAGAGCTCTATGCATTATTTTAGAAAACATAAAAGAAAAATCAACTTTAGGGAGTGGCCATAAATCTAATTTTTAAATTCAGGAATTTATAAAGGAATGGTTACTAACTATTTCTTCAAATGCACTTTATAACAGAAGACTGTTATCAGCCACCTATTATTAATACATGAAAATACTATACCTTTTTTTATAAGTTAACTTATTTTCTAATCAAGCTGTTCAGAGATGATATTATACACCTCTGGACCAGGTGGAACGTGAACCCAGGCCTCCTGGTCCACGGTAGGGAGACTACCAAATTATGGAGCACTGGGGAGAATGAGGATAAACCATTTCTGATGCTAGATTAGTAGTTAATTTTAAATCTGAGACAGATCAATTTTTGTGAAGTAAAGGTATTAAAGAATATGGGGCAAAAGCAGATATATGGAAAAAGGCCACAGATCAGCCATGATCTCATTGAATGGCAGAACAGGCTCTAGGGCTGAATGGCCTAATCCTGTTTTTTTGTTCCTATGAAAAAGACATATGGAATAATTCTGAGAAGAATCCATTCTAGTTTTAGAGAGTTGGAATATTAAATATTTTCTTCACCATAATTAGGCAATACACTGAAGGGGACATTTTGTTATTTTGTTCTAAGGTCCTGGGATGGCCTATTGGTATTATAACTAGTCTACTTATCAAGCGATCCAGGTAATCCTCCTATTACCTGGATTGAGTTTCACCGCAGCAGATGGTGGAATTTGGATTAACATTTTTAAAAATCTGGAATTTAAACTCTCAGGATGACCATGAAAGTACCGTTCATTATTGTAAAAGACCATCTGGTTCACTAACGTCCTTTAGGGAAGGAAACTGTCATTGTTACCTGGTGTGACTGACATGTGACTCCAGAGCCACAGCAATGTGGTTGACTCTTACCTGCCCTCTGGGTAATAAACACTGGCCTTGCCAGTGACACCCACATCCTTCAAATGAATAAAGAAAGGACATCTAGAATAGTAGTTATGATTTAACTCATTTAGCTCAAACAGTACAGTTTATCCATCTGTATGATGTTAAGTAAGAAAAGCTTTGTGATTCAACACATCAGTAGATCATCAAATTTGATCCACGTAAGATATCTTCTAATTGTTTCTCCAGTACATCAGACCTTATGGCCTCAGTGACAGCTCTTTCGACTTTCCCTTTTAAAACATGGTGATATTGGCGTTTCAAAATCCTCTCTGTCATCCTATATCCCAATCCTCTGTCTTATGGACTCTGTTTATCACAAAAAGACGATCAAATACTCTTTAATACAATGGGTGTGAAGTTCAATTGCCATGGAAGATAGGGACTTTCTTCTGCGCAGTAGATATAGAAAAATATTGAAATTTGTTCATTACCAACTTAACTACAAATTGCCTTAATCTACTGACAAATAACTCTAAATAAAGTATACATTTCATTACTCCACAATCACTATCAACATCCTGAGAGTTGGCATTAACCAGAAAGTATACAGAATTAGTCATATAAATACTGTGTCATGAGCAGATCAGAGGCTGGGAATTCTATGACAAGTAATTCACCTGCTGACTCCCCAAAGCCTTCGCATAATCTACATGGTGCAGGCCATGAGTATGATGGAATACTCACCATTCACCTAGATCAGTGCAGTTCCAAGAAACGCAACACCATTGAGAACAAAGCAGCCTACTTGTTTGGCACCCCATTTACCATCTTCAACTTTCACTCACTTCACCACCACTACACAGTGCCACCAATGACATCTACAAGAGGCATCAACTGTAAATTGCCTTCCAAGCTGGACACCTTCCTGATTCACAACTATATCATCTTCTGTTTCGATATTGGATCTGAAAATTTCACTGGGTTGAAACTCTGGAACTCCCTCCAATTCCCTCCACGTGGCTAACAGCAGTTCAAAAAAGCGGCTTAGCCCCTCATTCTCAATGGCAAATCCGGATGGATACTAAATACAGCCAGTGATTTCCACATCCTGTGAAAATATTTTATAAAAATACATGCATCATCTTTTGTAAAATAGTCAAATAAACCCAAACCACCCTAAATGGTTGTTGATCACTCATATGAGAACAAGATCAGGAAGCACTGAAGACAATCACTTCTGTACATTTTTAATAAACCAGTTCAGGGTCATAGGGTCATACCACATGGAAATAGACCCTTCGGCCCAACCAATCCATGCTGACCATAATATCAAACTAAACTAATCCCATCTGCCTGCGCTTGGCCCATATCCCTGTAAACATTTCTTATTCATGTACTGATCCAAATGTCTTTTAAATGTTGTAACTATACCGGAATCCACCAGTTCATCTGGAGTTTAATTCCACACATGAACCACTCTCTGTGTGAAAAAATTGCCCCTCTTGTCTTTTTTTAATCTTTCTCCTCCCGCCTTATTAATATGTCTCCTAGTCTTGAAATCCCCCACCCTAGGGAAAAGACACTTGGCATTCACCTTATCTATACGCCTCATGATTTTATAAACCTCTATAAGGTTACCCTTCAACCTCCTGCACTCCAGTGAAAAAAAGTCCCAGCCTATCCAGACTCTCCTTTTAACTCAAACCTCCATCCTGGGCAAAATCCTGGTAAATCTGTTCTGAACCGTCTCCAATTTAATAATATCCTTCCTATAACAGGGTGACCAGAACTACACATAGTTCTCCAGAGGAGGCCTTACCAACGTCCTATACATCCTCAACATGATGTCCCAATTCCTATACTTAAAGGTCTGAGCAATGAAGGTAAGCGTGCTAAACACCTTCTTAACTATCCTGTCTACATGTGATGCAAACTTCCAAGAATTGTGTACCTGAACCCCTAAGTCTTTCTGTTCTACAACACTACTTAAGGCCCTACTTTTAATTGTATTAATCCTGCCCTTGTTCGTTTTATCAAAATGCAATATTTATGCACTCGTGTGTTTTCATTTGCCATCTCTGCAGCTCTTCTCACTATTTTCACTTTCTGTTCCTCACCATGAGTTCTTATCACCTCTGGAAGTGAGTTTTTAAACTCCCCCAGCAGAATAATCTCTCAAAGATCCTCATATGTCTTTTCTATCTTTAATGCTCTCATCCATCTATCGATGTTGCTCTGTTTAATTCTTTCAAATTGGACATAAGTCTGATCTGGTTCCTTCCTTTTATTTCTGCACCATTGTCGTTATGCTTCTGGTACCAATTCGTAGGCTCTCAGAAAAGCCTTTTTTTACTTCTCCGTATTCTCCTGACACCTCCTCTGACAGTGCTGCAAATATCTCACTAGCCCTGCCCACCAACTTGGTCTGAATTAACATCACCCACACAGTCTCAGGCCAGTTCATCTGGTTAGCCAATTTCTCAAAGGAAATGGAAAAGGCTTCTACATCATTTTCATCAAATTCTGGTCATATTTTGACATATTTGTATATATCCCTACCAGGTCTTTGACTACGATGGGTCTGGTCATCATCACTCCTCTTCTCACCAAGCCTATCTTCTACCTTCATTTCCATCATTTTAAGTTGGCTATCCTGTTTAATTTGCATAAATCAAAATCTAACTTCCGACAGAAATTTCATTCCGTGAAGGATAGAAGTTGGGATGAAGGGAGATCCTTCAATGAAAAATAAAATTTAGATCACACTGGGAGTTGTTTGCCATGTGTGAAAAAAGAAACCCAAGAGGGTAGAAAAGTGGTGAAAGACCTCAGGTATTTTCACTGTAATAAGGTGGGACACACAAAGTCACAGTGCTGGTGGTTTAAGAAAGACACTGGGAAAAGGATGTGGTAAAAGAGGCTAATCCAGTGGGAGTAGTTGAGATAGTGAAGGAAATCCCAAAAGAAGTCAAGGAGCTGCAGGACAGTGCACAGCCTAGTCACGGGCTGGATAGTAAGATAGCGTCCGATCTCTTCAAAGATTTCACCTGTGTGGGTAAGATTTACACAGGTACAACAGGTGGAGAAGGTAAAGAAGTTAAAATATTGAGAGATACAGGAGATGGTTTGTCTCTAATAGTAAGAGATAAAGTATTTGTACTCCTTCTGAAATGTTACCCAAGAAAGTGGTAATATGTAGAATAAATGGAGAGAGATTTAGCATTCCCCTGTGTAAGATAAGGCTGGAAAGTCCAATCAAGACTGGGGTAGTGACAGTGGGAGTGATAAAAAGAGTGTCTATTCCAGGGATACAGTTTGTTCTTAGAAACAACCTAGCTGGACAAAAGGTGGGAGTGATGTCCATTGTAGTGGAGGAGCCAAAAGAAAACCAGGGACCTGAAGAGTTAAGAGAAAAATATCCTGGAATTTTCCAGACTGTGTAGTGACAAGATCCCACAGTCATAAGTTAAAGCAAGAAGGGAAAACCAAAGAGAAAGATGAAGGAGAGATAGTAGGAACTGCAGATGCTGGAGAATCTGAGACAACAAGGTGCAGAGCTGGATGAACACAACAGGCCAAGCAGCATCATAGGAGCAGGAAGGCTGACGTTTCGGGCCTAGACCCTTCTTCAGAAATGGGGGAGGAGAAGGGGGTTCTAAAATAAATAGGGAGAGAGGGGGAGGTGGATAGAAGATGGATAGAGGAGAAGATAGGTGGAGAGGAGACAGACAGGTCGAAGAGGCGGGGATGGAGCCAGTAAAGGTGAGTGTAGGTGGGGAGTTAGGGAGGAGATGGGTCAGTCCAGGGAGGACGGACAGGTCAAGGGGGCAGGATGAGGTTAGTAGGTAGGAGACGGGGGTGGGGCTTGAGGTGGGGGGAGGGGATAGGTGGGAGGAAGGACAGGTTAGGGAGGCGAGGAGCTGAATTATCTGTACTTTTGAGGGGTGTGTGCAGTGGCAAGGAGGTTGAGAAAATAAGTTGAAAACAAAAACGTCAGATTCTTGATATCAAGAGAAACATATCCAATGCTCACCCCTCGGGGTGTACACAACGAATTCTGAACCTTGCTAATGAGAAGCAACTATTTTATTTTCATGTGTTTGCATCTCATTATTAGCTAAATTTTCCTCATTTCTATTCAGTTCCCAATCCTCCCCTCGTTCCTCAGGAACCTAGATGGCAAACCGATTTCTGAGATGGAAGTCAGAGCAGCAGCTCACCGCTCGCTTCTCCAGGCCTTCAGACAATTCTGTTTTCACCACCATGTCCCTGCATGCTCCATGGATACATTCATCTTTCATCCTTTGTCCATACAAATTGGCATTGCCAAAACACCAGCTTCACCACATCATTATGGCTACCCTCACTCTCACACCACACAGCTCATCAGGACTTTGCTTTGGAGCTCAGGGGCACCTGATTTGCCAACTTCTACCAGGCTACTTTATGCGCAGGGACAGACGTACTTACACAGGATGCTCCTTATGGCTATTTGTTTGCGTACATATTGCTCACTCACTTTGCACTTACTTAGGGGCTGCAGCCTTTAAAACTTACATTGCATTTCAGACCATACGCTGTTCAGTGCTAACTTTACAGGCTGCCAGTCTCTCTGCCTTGCATTTTGGATTGGACATAAACTCTTTCAAGGCTTGCATGTCTTTAAGGCTGAGGAAGAGGCAGGCACCTTTTCAAAGTCCAAGCATTGAACAGTCAAGAGGTGGACATATTACTGTACAACACCATGCTATGTTAATGTCACACCTACAACATGTGCAAGCATGCATGAGGCAAACATATTGCCTGCTCTTTAGCTGTATCAGCGACATCTGAAATTCAAATGAAAGCAGTCCTTAGTGGGGTCAATGAGATAACAAGGTGTAGAGCTGGATGAACACAGCAGGCCAAGCAGCATCAGAGAAGCAGGAAAGCTGACGTTTCGGGCCTAGACCCTTCTTC
>NC_063358.1:22768298-22773863 GCF_021869965.1 Rhincodon typus
TAGCCTGGATCTGAGAGATTATGTGTTGTGAAGGTCACAGTCAGTCCTGCAGGTTAAAAGACACTCTTGCTCCGAGTGTTAGAGGACAGCTAGCTAGCAAGCTAGTCAGCAGGTAACACACTTACCCTGGGTGCTGCCAGCCAAGCAGCATCGAAAAAAACCACAATAGGATTTCAACTAACCTGGAAAAGCCCAAAAATCACAAAAAATTGACTGCTTAAATATCAATGTTTCCAAATCTACTCTTCATGAATGACCTATAGAAACTGATTAATATATCTTCTAACTTTTATCTTTTTTGCACTTACTGCATACTAAGATCACTTTCTTGTTTACTCATGAAAATGTGGTTGTATTGGCTCCTTTTAGAGCTAAATGTTGCAACCAACTGAATAGGAGGTGAGTAAAGAAGTGGAGGCAGCTCATCCCTCCTTAGCCAGGAGTTAAATGATTTTGGTATCTGTCTAAAACCATAATAACTTACCAAAGGTCTAGTTGTAACATTTGTACCTTTTAAGTCTAAAATGAACAATTTCACATTTGTGATTATTGAGATCTAATAGACACAGTTTTGCCCATTTACAATCTATTTGTAATATGTTGTGCTTATTTTCCGATAAAGTTTAACTTATTATTTGTAAATTTCATATCTTCAAATGGAAACCAAAATTACATTTGACAAAGACAAGGGTACACTTATGAAGATAAAATATTGTTCATTAAATGCTGACAAACTTTCCTTCTATTGTGAAAATTGATAGCACACATGCAGGCAGTTAAGTTTAACAGCTCTATGCTGCTGTTTGTACTTCACATCATCCTTCTTTCACTAGGATTGCCTTGTTCTACCCTTCCTTATACTCCCCCCCCCTCCCTTATAGGTACATCCTGAGGTGTGTTGATGTTATCTGGAACTGCATTTTTTTTAATCTGTGGCAATCTCATGTTTATACTTTTGTTCTAGACTCACCCACATATAGAAAAAGCTTGTTCATATCCACCCTACTGAATTCCTTCATAATTTTAAAGGATTTAATCAAGTTCCTCACAGTCTTCTTCAGAGAGTTAAACCTGTTCAATATTTCCTACTAGTTGAATCTTCTTAATACTGGCAACATGCTTGCAATTTTTTCTGCACCCTTTCCAGGACTCCAATGTTTTCTTTATAATATGGAGACCAGGATTTGCACATAACATTCCAAGTATGCTCTAGTCAAGGTTCCATATAAATTTAACTTATAAACAATACTTCCACAAACAGGTCATCTATTAAAGAGTACTTACTGGATAGTGTACAAAAATTTATTTTCAGTTAAAATTTACCAACACAGCAATGTTCTTTACATTTAGGAAGCAATTCACTGTGTGATATGATATGGCACTACATAAAAACAAGAATTATTAATCAGACTTCTTTAAAATGGAAGCCTTAATTGCATATCGTTCCCGTATTGTTCACTTTGCGATTAATACACAGTGCTGCAAATGATTGTTCATTATTGACAAACACATTACTGTTATATTTCAGACAATTATACTTTACTATTGTCATGACCTAGTGTACACACATACCTTTTCTTGACTTAGTTTGTAGGATCTTGAGTCTCCTCTACAGTCGAATATTCCTGACTAAATAGTACACTCGACTTTCTGTTTTAACAGTACTATGTTTTGCTACAAATCTTGCTGTCACGGATAGCGCTGCAATAATGTGTGAACGTCATCTTTAATTTATTGAACCACACACAGAACCACAATTCGCTCAAACATGACGGACTATTGTGGAAAATCTGTTTTCGTTCACTCCTGCTACTCCCGTTTGAAGGAGGTGCTTGGCCTAAATTCTGAATCCCTCTGTTCCCATGTGTCAGGACCCACAACTGCGGATCCCCCAGTTTGTCTTGGGAACCTCCAAAAACAAAAGCCAAGTGTTGGTTAACTAGTTCCATAAAATGCCTGGCAGAGGCTGTGAGGAACGTAATGTAAGACTGCAACTTACACACCAGCAAGGAAATCTGAATGATTTTAAGCAGCGTCTTGAGACTAATACAAGGACTACATAAAATAAAAATTCAGCTGGAAGATAGGTTTTAATAACTGATAACAATCTAAGCCTACAATAGCAATGCTTCATTATTAATTTTACACATCTGTATCCATCTCATGACTCAAATTTGCCTCACGGCAAAACAGGCACCAGCCCTATAAACAGCAGTAAACAGGTGTCCCCTCATTGGTGTTGCTCAGGCAAAGCCACTCTGTTTCGTTAGGAAGGGTCTTTGCCCTTCAGCAATTTAAATAAAAACTTTATTAAAGTCGGAGCGCTTCACACGTGTGGAAATCACATACGCAGATAATGCTATTCATCTTAATGAGTGTCTTCACTTTCCCAACACCCACTCAATAAGGAAGAAAATTGCATGCATAAAAAATTTGCCTTTGGCAAAATAGAGTTCTGTTGTCGACATCAACAATTGACAGCAGGGTGCTTTAAGGTTGTTTAATTCAAATAGGGCTTGATCTGACAATGTGACAAGTTATCTGTGATCACCCTGATTTCGACATCACAATAGAAACTAAGGAAACTAAACGTTTGACAATAGAGAGACTTTCTTAACCTTCTCTCTTCAACTCACGCAATCAAGTTCAAGCACATTACAACACGGCAGCTTTTTTTCTTCAAAAATACCTCAGCTATTTCTGTTTATTGATTTTGGAATGAAGCAAAGGAATGGTAATTTATTTCCAAGACTATCAATTTTGAGCAAACTATTGTGGATATTGGAAATCTGATACAGAGAATGCAGGATATTCTCAGCTGGCCTGGCAGCATGTTTTGGGAGTTAATGGCCTCAAACCTCTGTTGAGTGGCTATCATCCACAGATTGCCACTCCACCCAAATCTCTCCTCAATTTAACAATGGTCCACATTTCTTGCTTGGGCTTCTGAGCCCAGCTTTACCAGAAATGTGAAGCCCAGTGTCCCTCAGAGGGCTCCATCATGGCTGAGCAACATCAGGGAAAAGATAGGTCAACAGGATAGAAAAAGATAGGCAACAAGTTGCCAGATGGTAAGTTTAAGGTTCATTTGGTGAATGGGTGAGTGGATGAATGAATGAGCAGAATGGTAATGTGAGTCGGTATGTGAGCGAAGTTGGTAAATGGGTAGGTTGGTAGGCTGGGTGAGTTGATGGGTGAGTAGGATGGCAAAGGGTGAGATGAACAGAATGGCATGTGGACACCATGGCATGAGTGAGGTAGTAGATGGTTAGGATGGCAGGTGAAACAGGAAGGTGGGTGAAGTGTTGCTTTGGTAGGGTGGCAGGTGAAGGTAGAATGGAGTTGGGGTGGCATGTGGCTGAGGTGGTATTCAGATCACAGGTGTAAAGATCAAAACATAGAAGATTGGAGCAGGAGGAGGCCATTCACCCCTTCGAGCCTACTCTGCCATGCATCATGATCATGGCTGATCGTCCAACTCAATAGGCTAATCCTGCTTTCTCCCCATAACCTTTGATCCCATTCACCCAAAGTGCTCTATCTAGTTGCCTCTTGTATACATTCAATGTTTTGGCATCAACTATTTCCTGTGGTAATGAATTATACAGGCTCACCACTCTTTGGGTGAAGAAATGTCTCCTCATCTCCGACCTAAATCATCTATGCTGAATCGTCAGACTGTGATCCCTGGTTCTGGATACACCCACCATCGGGAACATCCTCCCTGCATCTACCCTGTCTAGTCCTGTTAGAATTTTATAAGTTTTTATGAGTAGTGAGTAGTCAGGGGAGAGGTTGGGGGTTCAGAGGCAAATCAAGGATTTGGGAGGCTCAGATGTCAAGTGGTAGTCAGAGGGTCAGAGCAGTAGCTAGGGTAATAGGAGGGACAGGAGGTAATGGGTGGGTAGGTGTTTGGTGGTGGCACCTATGGTGGAAGTGTTAGTTCTTGAGTTACCCAGAAGTTAGACTTTTATTTTTCTGTTTAACATTTCAGGCAAGTACATCAAAACTGTTTGAAGTCTAAGTCTAACTCAGAGATAATTCAAGGCAACTCCAAGAGGGGTCAGGGTGTCAAGACTTCCACAGCTTCTGACACTCATCTTCAGTCATATATTTGACCTTCAATGATCCAGAGACCAGAAGACTTTGGCCAATGTTTCAAGTCCATGTGCGTGAAAGGTCACAGACTTGAAATATCAGCCTGATAGGATTTCTCTCTAATGGTAAGAGCATTGACAGGAAATCAGCCCTCAGTTGCGCTGGAGGACGCCCAACCCTAAAGTGTCCTTTATCACTGAAGTTGCTGTCCCCCAGAATTCAGGAACTTGGCAATACAAGCTCCACTCTATGACTTGATGACATGTCAACAGCTACCAAAGGACAACAGCTCTTCACTGCTCTCCAACGCCACTGGTGAAGAGGTGGCAGCTGAAAGGCATGTACCCACCAGAGTCTGGAAATGTCGCGGGGCCCCCAAGTCAAAGATAAGTAAGGCACAACAGAGGTTACATGGAGGCCAGAGATAAGGATAAGGCACTGTAGCACTGAGTGCCAGACAACAAGGGATACTTCCATTTGTGGTATTCCCAGGAAATCTGTACCGATCCTATTTAATCCCTGAGCCAGCACAGAATTATGGTCGGCTCAGGGATGATGGGTGTCAATTGGCAAATTGATGAGCTTAATTTACAACCCAGCACCAGTGGCTGTAAATCACTCACCAGCTCTTTCTGTCCTCTGGTTTAATAATGGGAGAGTTTGCCACTGTTGGCAGACTGACATGAGATTTGCCCAGGATTAACAAGGTCTGGCTGCCATGGTTCCTGCCGTGATGGACTGCATTCAGTCAATTAATTCTCTTTATTTTTCTACAGATGCAGTCAGAGTACATCAAGTATCTTCTGTTTTTATTTGAGTACCAAAGGTTCGTCTCAAAAGTGGAATACCATTAGAAGAATATTAATGGTCTCAGCTTCTTTTCATACAGCACA
Organism: Rhincodon typus; assembly: GCF_021869965.1. Lineage (NCBI taxonomy): Eukaryota > Metazoa > Chordata > Chondrichthyes > Orectolobiformes > Rhincodontidae > Rhincodon > Rhincodon typus. Next base: position 22,773,290 of record NC_063358.1, read on the forward strand.
TATTTCCCATGCCTCTCCACCAGTTCAAACTCTACCACAGTTATTACTCATCTAAAGTATGTCATTGGCTAAAAAGCACTTTGAGATGGCTTGGTGTTATGAAAGGTGCTATAAAAATGCACATTCTTTCTACTTTCCATATTTTTCTTCTGAGTCCAATTCTTGCTGCATTTGAGCATGGCCCACTTCAGTATCTGGAGAGTCACAAATGGTGCTTAACATTGTGCAATCATCTATGAACAATCACAATTTCTGACCGTATGATAGAGGAAAAGTCATTGGTAAAGAAGCTGAAGATGCAAAAACATAAATTGCTGGAAAGGATCAGCAGGTCTGGCAGTATCTGTGGAGAGAAATAAGAATTAACGTTTTGGGTTCAGTGACCCTTCCTCAGAAACGTTAGCTCTGATTTCTCTCCAGAGATGCTGCCTGACCTGCTGATCCTTTCCAGCAATTTATGTTTTTATTGCTGATTTCCAGCATCCACAGCTCTTTTGGCTTTTATTTGAGAAGCTGAAGATGTTTGGGTCAAGGGCATTACCCTGAGGAACTCCTTCATTTATGTTTCAGAGAT
>NC_063358.1:22774263-22791327 GCF_021869965.1 Rhincodon typus
TCCCCTCCCCCATTTCTGAAGAAGGGTCTAGGCCCGAAACATCAGCCTTCCTGCTCCTCTGATGCTGCTTGGCCTGCTCTGTTCATCCAGCTCTACACCTTGTTATCGCCTTCAGTGAAGTTCCTGGAGCTGAGATGACTGACCTCCAACAACCACAATCATTTTCCTTCGAGCAGGTATGACTCCAACTAGCGGAGAGGTTTCCCCTGAATTCTATTAACTCCAGTTTTGCTAGGAGTCCTTTATGCCACATCGTGGCCTTGAATCAATGTCAATCACTCTTCACACTTCTGGAACTTAGCTTTTTGGTCCATGTTTGAACCAAAGCTGGAATGAAGTCAGGAGGTGAGGGACCTTGGCAGAAGCCAGTCTGAATGTCAGTGATAAGGTTATTACTGAGCAGGTACTGCTTGACAGCACGGTTGATGATACCTTCGATAAATGTACTGATGATCAACAGTAGATGGATGGGGTGGTAATTAGTCAGGTTGGATTTGTGCTATGTTTTGTGTGCAGAATGCACCTGGGCAATTTTCTACATTGTTGGGTAAATGCCAATATTGTAGCTCCACTTAAATAGCTTGGCTAGGGTGTGGAAAGTTCTGGAGCACAAGTCATCAGTGCAATTGTTGGAATGTTGTCAGGACCTATGGCCTTTGCCATATCTGGTACCCCCACCAATGTTTTGATATTGCATGGAGTACATCGAATTGGCTGAACACTAGAATCTGTGAAGGGAGGAGGCTGAGATGGATTACCCACTCTTCACTTCTGGCTGAAGATTGTTGAGAATGCTTCAGTTTTATCTTTTGATTGATGTGCTAGTCTCCCCAGCCATTGAGGATGGGGATATTTGTTTTCAAGTGAATTGTTCAATTATCTGCCACCATTAATGACTGGATGAAACAAGACTGCAGAACATGGATTGATCCATTCGTTGTGGAATCACTAGAGTGAGCTGTGCTGCCTGGCAGAACTCAATCTGAGCATTGATGGCCGAGACAATGTTGAGCAAGTTCTGTTTGGTAGCACTGTTGATGACACCATCCATCACTTTGCTTATGTTCAAGAGTAGACTGATGGAGTGGGAATTGGTTGTGTTAGATTTGTCCTGCTTTTTGTTCACAGGACATACCTGAGCAATTTTCCACATTTTCAGGTAAATGCCAGTGCTATAGCTTTACTGGAAAACCTTAGCCAGGTGCACAACTGGTTCTGGAGCACATGTTTTCAGCACTATTGCTGGAATACTGTCAGGACACATCGTATTTCACATATCCAGTGCCTTCAAGTGTTTCTTAATATCAGGTGGAGTGAATCGAATTGTCTGAAGACTGGAATCTGTGAGGCTGGGGACCTCTGGAGAAGGCAAAGATGAATCATCCATTCTGCACTTATGGCAGAAGATTGTTGGAATGGTTCAGCTTTTTTGTCTGCACTGATGTGATGCATTCCCCCAATATTGAGGATGGGATACTTGTGGCGACTCCAACTCTAGTGAAATATTTAGTAGTTCACCACCATTTGTGATTGGATATGACAGAACTGCAGAATATAAATCTAATCTATTATGTACCAATTAGAACAAGGTCAGCCAGGTGGTTGATGGGATACCAGCCTCTGTGGAATTATTTCACATTGTTTGTGGAATTGCTTAATCCCGCTGTGTATGCTGTTCGGCACACAAATAGTTTCCAGTTTTGTAACGTCACCAGGTTGATACCTCATTTTTAGGTATCCATAATGCTGCTCCTGTCATGCACTCCTGCATTCTTCACTGAACCAGAGTTGAACACCTAGCTGGATGATAGTGACAGAGTGGAGAATATGTTAGCCATAATATTGCAAATTTTGTTGGAGTACAATTCTGTTGCTGCTGATGGCTCAAAGTACTTCACAGATGATTAGTCTTGAGTTACTAGATCTGTTCAAAATCTGTCCTATGTGGCAATACCACATCAAACATCGCAGAATATCCTCCATGTCAAGATGGGACTTTGTCTCTATTGCACCATGCAGTGGTCATTCCTACCGAATCTGGCCTGGACAGATGTATCTGTGGCAGGCAGATTGGTGAGGATGAAATAAGATATGTTATTTCATCTTGTTGGATCCTTCACCACCTGATGCAGACCCAGATTAGTAGATGTGTCTTTTAGGAATTAACCAGCTTGGTCAATATTGCTACTGCTGAGCCAATCCTGGTGACAGACATTGAAATTCTCCACCCAAAGTCCATTCTGTGCCTTTTCTACTCTCAGTGCTTCTCTCCAAGTTGAATACCTGGAGGGATGAATTGGGTCCCATTTTCTTTAACCACTTCCCCTCCCCACCTCCACCATCCCCTACTCCCAAAACTTTTGGTGGTTTGCAAAAAAGGTTAATTGCCAAAAATCCTTTCCAGTGTAAATATCTTTCACTTAGCAGAAATGAATTTATGTTGTAAAAAGAGCCAATTTAACCAGGCCATCCTCTATTAACAAAAGAATGAGTTTAATAATTACTGAGTGGGAGAGGAAATAATAATAATGCAACATACACACACATTCACAATAAGAATACAAAACAAAATGTTCAAAGTTCTTTGGATTAGTCTTTGGTTCAATTGTGAAGTGTAAGTAATGAAACATTGATAGTTCAGCAATCAATTTCAAGATTCTTGGCTTTGCAGGTTCATTGATTTTTTTTGGTCTGTTCTCTTTCCATGGCCTTTCTGACTGGATTCTAGCACTCAGAGCAATAGAATCTTTTACTTGCAATGCAGGGGTGACTAGTGGATGGTTGTTTGACTACGACTTTCACTGCACATAAGTGCATGAACCCAGCTGGTACATCCACCCACTTTAGACCACAATTACATCTGCCCACTAGCACACGCAGACCAAAGTTGAAACTAAATTTTAACCACTGACCTTGTGTATTTTTGAAAGGGGAAAACACAAACTTGCAGCATCAAGATTCAACACATTGAATAAGTCTCTCCTGTAGACTTTCATGCAAATTTCAGTTTCTGAACATCATCAGAAGATGCCCAGGAACTTATCATCTGCCCCTTTACTTGTTCCTAACCTTACCTTCATCCAAAAAGTATTTTCTATGTGCAAATGCTTTTACTCTCATCAACATTGAGTAATTTTCAGTTCAGTAATTTGACAAGCTACAGAGTTTGGTCTGGACTGGACTGTAACACTTAGAGAACAAGATTCCAAGGAGATTCTGTTTGCTAATGCATTGCCTGTATCAATGTGATTCATATATTGACTTGAAAATTAAACTCAATTCTTGTTCTCATGACAAAGCCATTTTTTGTGAAAAATAGCCTAATTATTTTCTTATCAATCTGGATATGTGTTGGGAGAGTTGCATGATTCCTAATTTTCAAATAATTTATACAGTCTGCACCTGCTTAACCTCTCTCTACCACCACTTACTAAAAACACAATTTAGTTAAGGTGCATTTCTAATGATGAGTCTGGGACCAGTCTAAAGAGCAAAATGGTTGTATTCTGCCAGACAGCATGGCAATTAAGTGATTAGCACATCAACATTTACAATAGGGAAGAGCAGATGGCACAACAAAATAACCAACAGAAAATTATTCTGATCTTTGTACGTTTGACAGCACAGACAGTGACAGAAATGAGGGAGAGATAAATGCTGTTCTTTCAGCTCTTTGCCAAAGTTGTATACAATTTGCACATGGATTTGCATTCATTTACCAGGGCACTTGGATTCCTTTTTTACAATAAACTTCTGTAGACTTTCTTCATTTAAATAATATTCTGGCCTTTTTTTATTCTCAAATTGTGACAAACCCCTATTTTCTCACATTATTATCCTTCAGGAATTTGTTTTCCACTCATTTCATCTGTCTTTATACCTTTGGAAATTCTTTCTGTCATTCCTACCTGTCATCAGCAAATTTAGTGACCATTTACTCTGTCCCATCATTCTAAACATTAATATAGATTGAAGCTCCTACATTGATCTATGTGATGCTCTACTGGTTAGAATTTGCTGACCCAAAACAACATGTTCAAACTCTCTGCTTCCTAGTACTAATCAATCTTCTATCCATGCTAAAATGTTACCCTGAGCATCATGAGCTCTTATCTTGTACAGTAACCGTTTATGCACATCTTATTGGAACTCTTTTGGAAATCCAAACTCACTACATCTCCATTATCCATCCTGCTTGTTATTTCTCCAGGGAAGTCTGATGTGTTAGTCAAGCATAATTTCCTTCTCAAAAAACCATGTTGTCTTTGCCTGATTTTACCAAATGCCCTGGTACCATCTCCTTAATAATAAATTTAAGCCTTTTTCCCCCAATGACAAATGTTAGGTTAAAGTTGCCACCCTTTCTTGATTAATAGGTGTTGGTAATATCCCTGAATTCAATAAGGTTCAGACAAGGGTTGAAGAGACTAAAATTTGCAATGATCAAAATTAACTAGAGTTTTACTGTCAAGGGATCTATTTTTCTCTGACGTACAGAGGTGGAAATAATTAGTATTCAAATATTTCTAATATACTCAATGGCTTAAGGGGCACATGACTATAGAAAGATACTGTTTTGTTTTCTTTCTCTGTATAGCTGTAGTACCATATGTGCCTCTCAGTACAATTTGATGTAGCTAATCACAACTCCTCTCCAATAAAGCCTCACAAACCTCTCTATAGTTTCCTTGGTATCTGACACATCATATTCTTCTGGTGTCAATCCCATGCACCATGATGGAGGAAATCTCATATACATTTTTTAAAAATACTGTTTTACGAAAAAACACAAAACATTGCTACTTAAACATTCAGTATCATTGAAAACAAATGCCTTAAAGGCACAATTACCTATTGACAACTAGCATCTGTTTTGAACAGCAATATCTCAATGACAACCTTAGTTTATGTCCCTGCTAGTTCCTTATCACTGAATACCAATCCAAAACCAGTGGAAAATATGCATTCTGTTCAGATTCACAACAGAGCCAAAATTAAACACTGAGCATCAATTACACAATTAGATACGCACCAAGACTCTTTAGACCACTTATTGCTCTTTTATGTATTAAAGAATTCTGCAATGTTTTTATTTTAGATTGCTTGCTTCTATCCAATGTCCAAAATGTTTCATGATGCGAATTTATTTTCTAACCTTTTATAGCTCAATTTTGCCTGCTGCTCTTTCTTGATTTGTCTATTTATTTTGGTTTGCTGCTAGGTTGTAAAATGAAAGCACAACAATCCATATCAAACATACAGGTGCTATAGAGGAGACTTCAGACTTAAGTCAGTCAGGATAACATTTCATATTTTTGGCATTGCATAATACCTATTCTAAAATAAACACATTGAATTGCATTTCTATAAATATTTAGTATGCAATGTGAGCCATAACAAACAGCTTTAGTGCAGTTGAAACAACAGTAAAAACAAGTTATATATATATACTTTGTTACCTATTTAAGGTATTCAATGTTACCCCAGAGAACAAAAATTAAAACTCTAGTCTCTGAATGCAGAGTCTATATTCAGCAAGATAATTGTCTCTGACAGGAGTGGGTTGATGACCTCTTTTGCATCTGAATGGATTCTAAATAGTGTTCTGGTTTGGATAGTGAATCAGGCCAACACAATGTCCAGGTAAAAAGAAATATAATATGGAAAAAAATTCTGGCACATGGTTCTGCTGCAGTGAAATAAATTAGTTGCCTCATGCACCACCAGATACAGAAGTGAATGAGAAGAAAAGTAGTTGTTTTCCAATTTTGAAACACATTTCAGGAACATGATTATCAAGTTAGATCATGAATGGTCTGTCAGTGGATAGCAAATCAGATCATTCACACCCATGTCGTAAATACAAAGTCAAGTATAAACTTGTCCAGTTTCCCTGCGATTTCTCCTGTTTGACATTTCAATTCTAATCACTATTGCTAACATAGAATTGGATAGTTCCTGAAACCATGGCTACAGGATGCTCTGATGTTATCACATGGTCAGATTTAACCTATCAATTATATCATTCAGGTTTCTCACAATGGCAAAGAAGGAAGTGGATAGCCTGAGGAACAAAACAGTTGTGAAAAAAAACTCTAGTGATTTTCAATGCTTCTACTGAGATTAAGCAAATAGACACAGGAAAGATCCGTCAAACAGCAGCAGAAACTTAGCACCCATCTTTTGTGGAAAGACAGCAGATGGTTTAAATTGACACATGTGCTCCTTATCCATGAGCAAGGTAGCATCTCAGAAGAAAGTAACATTAACTGATGACACTTGTCTCTGCCAGAGCAGCCACTTACCCAAGCTCTTTGGACATAGTCTGTCTCCTCACAGTCACCTTCACAAATGATATATTTTTATAACAGTTGTTCTTACTGTCCCAGGTCAAAAAACATCCAGGTGGTTTTGTGTGATATTTCTGGTTAAAAGCTAACCGCGTCAATGATGGATCTCTATTTATTTCCCTTAAGGTTCACTGCAGGAATTTTGCTGACAGGTAGATTCTCCTGCCTTGTTTCTGATTGGTCTCCTCAGATAGAGGTACGCCTGCAGGTGAGTCAGGCAGGTGTACAATAACAGGTGCAATAGTTTAACCCTTTCACCACTAGATTTGTGGAGAATTTACCTTCATAGATTTTTATATACTATGTATTTACAAAGAAAGAAGAACACAGGACTTGCATTTCTATAGTGCATTTCCAGAATTTCAAATCCCCAAAGTGTTTTACAGACAATTTCTTACTTTTAAAGTAAGAAATTGCATACCCTTTTAGCTGTTCATAACCAGCAAGGTACTAGACCAGACTCAAACAGATTGCACTTGCAAAACCTGCAGCACAGTTTTCAACATTAGATTTGATTCTGCAATTCAACCATACTTGCTAAATAATCCTGAGTGTGTGAAGAATTACACTGGCGACCAGTTTATTTGGGGTCACAGTGTGATGCATTTGTGTGCACTTGAAGCTAATCATAGAATTGCTACTGTGCAGAAAGAAGCCATTCAGCCCATCGAGTCTGCACCGACCCTCTGAATAGCATCCCACACATACCCAACCCTATTCCCATAACACTGAGTTTACCACGATTAATTAATTTAGCCTGCACATCCCCGGACACTACAGGACAAATTGGCATGGCTAACCTATCGAACCTGCACATCTTTGGACTATGTGAGGAAACTGGTGCACCCAGAGGAAACCTGCACAGACACAGGGAGAATGTACAAACTGCTCACAGATAGTCACCCAAAGCTGGAATTGAACCTGGGTCCCTGGCACTCTGAGGCAGCAGTACTAACCACTGAGCCACCATGCCACCCTCTGCAAATATTAATACTCAGCGCCCTTTTATGCAAAAAGAAATCACATGTGCACACATGATGTCGGTTTCAAATCAGTAAACAGATGATGGCAGATCATTGGTTCAGGTCTTCAGAACCATGCCTTGAACAAGTGCAGTCCACCTGCCAAGTTTAAAATTTGAACAAGACTTGGCACTTAACAATCAATCATCATATTAATTTGTGCTTCCGTCAAATGCCTCAACTATCAGAGTCCACTTTCCAACCAAACAACATTTACCTCTCATGTAATATTAAATTTGATTTTCCCCTTGAATTGGTATTCTTGTGAATTGTCCTGATAAGTGCAAGGTAGAAAACTTTGACTACATATGTCTTTTCTCAGTTTACTTACACTTTTGAAGTGTTGTCATTGTTGAAATGTAGAAGAGTGGGACAAATTTGGCAATAAAAATGTTCCCACATAGAGCATTATAATAAATTACCTGTCAAATGTGTTCAAGAAATTTTTCTTTATCAATATGTGGATGCTCCTACTAGAGAAGGAGCAAAACTAGACCTTCCTTTGGTGAAGTAAAAGTGGGGCAACACTTTGGGTCTAGCAATCATAATTCTATTAGTTTCAAAATGGTCATGGATAAGGATAAGCTTTCCATAAAAGTTGAAGTTTTTAATTGGAGTAAGGCAAATTTTAATGGTATAAGACAAAGAACTTTCAAAAGTTGATCACAGTAGGCTGTTTGCAGGTAAAAGACCTCTGACAAGTGGGAGGCATTTAAGAGTGTGATGATGAGAGTTCAGAGACATTTTGTTCCTGTTAGAGTGAAGGGTAAAGCTGGTAAGATTAAAAAATAATGAATGAATAAAGATATTGAGTTTGGAGAATGAAAGGGAATGTTTTTTTAGATATAAACAATGGATTCAACTGAATCATTTAACCAGTATAAAGAGTGTAAGGACATTCTTAAAAAGGAAATCAGGTAAGCAAAGAGGGGATATGAGAAAACATTGGCAGATAAGGTTAAGGATAATCCAAAGAGTTTCTACTGGTACATTAAGATAAAGAGGGTAATCAAAGAGAGGGTAGAGCCCCTTCAAGGTTAAGGATCTTTATGTTGAACCCGAGGAGTTGGGAGAGGTGCTAAAATAATATTTCGCATCAGTTTTTATTCTGGAGAAAGAAATGGAGGCTAGAGAACTCATGGAAATAAATACTGATATTTTTTTAAAACAGTTCACATTACAGAAGAGGAAGTTTGGGAGGTCTTAGAAAATATAAAGGTGGATAAATCCCCAGGGCCTGATCTAACGTAGCCCAGAACACTGTGGGAAGTAAGGAAGGATATTGCGAGGCCCCTTGCAGAAATATTTGCATCATCTATAACTACAGGTGAGGTGCCTGGAGGGTGGCTAATGTGGTGCCTTTGTTTAAGAAGGGTTGTAAGGAGAAATCAGGAAACTATACACCAGTGAGTCTGACTTTGGTTGTGGGTAAATTGCTGAAGGTGATGATAAAAAGTAGGATTTATGGACATTTAGAGAGGCAAAAGTTGATTAGGGATAGTCAGCATGGTTTTGTGTGAGGAAAGTCATGTCTCACAAGCTTGATTGAATTTTTTTGAGGAAGTTACCACAAAGATTGATGATGGCAGAGCAGTGGACATTGTTTATTTGGATTTTAGTAACATCCTTTGAGAGTGTAGACTAATTTTTAAAGCTAGGTCACATGGGATTCAGGGTGAGCTTGCCAATTAGATGCATAATTGGCTTAAGGGCAGGAAACAGAGAGCTGTGAATGTGGGTTGCTTTTCAGACTGAAGGCTTGTCACCAGCAGCGTTCCATATGGATCAGTTCTGGGTCGTCTTTTCTTCAACATTTATATAAATGATTTGGATGAGGATATACAAGGCATGGTTAGTAAGTTTCTGGACAACACCAAAATTGGTGGCATTGCAGACAATGAAGGTTTTCCAAGATTACAAAGGAATCTTGATCAAATGGGTCAATGGATTGAAAAATGGCAGATGGAGTTCAATCTGGATAAATATGAGAAATTGCATTTTGGTACAACAAACAGGGGTAGGATTTATGCAATTAATGTTAAGGCATTGGATGGTGTTGTAGAACAGAGGGACCTAGGGGTGCGGGTGCATAATTCTTTGAAGTTTGTACCACATATAGACTGGGTGGTTAAAAAGGCGTTCGGCACACTTGCCTTCATTGTTTAATCCTTTGAGTGAAGGAGTTGGGAAGTCTTGTTGAGTTTGTACAGGACACTGGTGAGGCCTCTTCTAGAGTACTGTGTCCAGTTCTGGTCGGTCTGTTATAGGAAGGATATTATTAGGCTAGAGAGGGCTCAGAAGAGATTCACCAGGATGTCGCTGGGTTTGGAAGGTTTGAGTTATAAAGAAAGGCTGAATAGGCTGGGACATTTTTCCACTGGAGCATAGGAGGTTGAGAGGTGACCTTATAAAATCATGAGGGGTTAAAACAGGGTTAATGGTATATGCCTTTTCCCTAAGATGGGGGATTTCAAGACTAAATGGTGTGTTTTTAAGGTGAGAGGAGAAAGATTTCAAAAAGATATAAGGGACAAATTTTTTAGACAGAGGATGGTTCACATGTGGAATGAACTTCCTGAGGAAGCGCTGGATGTGGGCACAGTTACAATGTTTAAAAGACACTTAGGTAAGTACATAAATAAGAAAGATTTGGAGGGATATGGGCCAGGAACAGGCAGGTGAGACTAGTTTAGTTTGGGATTATGTTCGGTATGGACTGGTTGGACTGAAGGGTCTGTTTCTGTGCAGTTTGACTCTATGACTCTATGATCTGTTTTCTCATCTTATGTTGGCTGAAAGATAAACATTTGCAGGTACACCTTTTACAGGACTCCCTACCACACCTGGTAGTTTAAGTAATTCAAATTCAGTTAGTGATCAGGGACAACAGGGTGTGACCGCAAGTGAGGCAGGTGGGGGGATCCTGAGTTCAGGAGTGGAGGAGCCTCAGCTTTTGAACTTATCCAACAGGTGCGAGATGCTTGCTCCCTGTGTGGATGAGGAAAAGGGCTGCGGGGAGGATGAGCCAGCTCACCACGGCACCATGGTGCAGAAGGCCATTCAAGAGGGGGGAGCAAAAAAACAAGTGGTAGTTATAGGGGATTCTATAGTTAGGGGGATAGATAGTATCCTTTGCAAGCCGGATCGGGAGTCCCGCATGGTGTGTTGCCTGCCCGGTGCCAGGGTGCAGGACATCTCTGACCAGCTTGAAAGGATATTGGAGCGGGAAGGGGAGGATCCAGTTGTTGTGGTCCACGTTGGGACTAACAACATAGGCAAGGATAGGATGGAGGACCTGTTTGGGGATTATCAAGCACTAGGAACAAAATTAAGGAACAGGTCCTCGAGGGTCATAATCTCCAGATTACTGCCTGAGTCACGTGCAAATTGGCTTAGGGATAAGAAAATTAGGGAAGTAAACATGTGGCGAAGGGAGTGGTGTGGGAAAGAGGGGTTCCATTTCATTGGGCATTGGCATCAGTTTTGGAACCGGAGGGATATGTACCGATGGGAAGGTCTCCACCTGAACCGATCTGGAACCAGTGTTCTAGCGAAAAGGATAAATAGGGTGGTCACTAGGACTTTAAACTAGTGAGTTGGGGGGAAGGGAAAGGGAAAATGACGGGGTGTATGATGGTAAATAAAAAGATAAGCAGCAGGTTAGCATGTGTGCAGGAGGGTTTAAATTCAAGGCAGACTATGAAAGAAGCAAAAAGGAAGTATAACTCAGGAGATATTATTAGAGATGTTGGAAATCATGAGGGTAAGAAAGCTAGCATAAAGGCACTTTACCTGAATGCTCGCAGCATTCGTAACAAGGTTGATGTGTTAACGGCACAAATCATCGCAAATGAATATGATTTGGTAGCCATTACGGAGACATGGTTACAGGATGGTCACGACTGGGAGTTAAATATCCAAGGGTAGCAGACTATTCGGAAGGACAGACAGGAAGGTAAGGGAGGTGGTGTAGCTCTGATATTCAAGGACGACATCAGGGCAGTGCTGAGAGATGATATAGGTTCTATGGAGAATGAGGTTGAATCCATTTGAGTGGAAATTAGAAATTCTAAGAGGAAAAAGTCACTGATAGGCGTAGTCTATAGGCCACCAAATAATAACATCACATTGGGGCGGGCAATAAACAAAGAAATAACTAATGCCTGTAAAAATGGTACAGCAATTATCATGGGGGATTTTAATCTACATGTTGATTGGTCGAACCAGCTCAGTCAGGGTAGCCTTGAGGAGGAGTTCGTTGAGTGTATCCGTGATAGTTTTCTTGAACAGTATGTAATGGAACCGACAAGGGAGCAAGCTATCCTAGATCTGGTCCTGTGTAATGAGACAGGAATAATTAATGACCTCATAGTTAGGGATCCTCTTGGAAGGAGTGATCACAGTATGGTTGAATTTAGAATACAGATGGAGAGTGTGAAGATAAAATCCAATACCAGGGCCCTGTGCTTGAACAAGGGGAACTACAATAGAATGAGGGAGGACTTGGCTAAAGTAGACTGGAAACAAAGATTTTATGGTGGGACAGTTGACGAGCAGTGGAGGACTTTCAAAGCAATTTTTCAAAGTGCTCAGCAAAAGTATATTCCAGTGAAAAGGAAGGACTGTAAGAAAAGGGGTAATCTGCCATGGGTGTCTAAAGAAATAAGGGAGGCTATCAAATTGAAAGAGAAGGCATACAAAGTGGCCAAAAACAGCATGAACCTAGAAGATTGGGAAAACTTTAAAGGTCAAAAGAAAGCCACAAAAAGAGCTATAAAGAAAAGTCAGATAGAACGTGAGAAAAAACTAGCACAGAATATAAAGACAGATAGCAAAAGTTTCTATAAATATATAAAACGAAAAAGAGTGGCTAAAGTAAACGTTGGCCCTTTAGAGGATGAGAAGGGGAATTTAGTTATGGGATATGATGAAATGGCTGAGGCATTGAACAGGTATTTTGTATCGGTCTTCACAGTGGAGGACACTAATAACATGCTAGTAATTGACAAAGAGACGAAAGTAGGTGAGGACCTGGAAACAATCATTATTACGGAAGAGGTAGTGTTGGGCAAGCTAATGGAGCTAAGGATTGATAAGTCTCCTGGCCCTGATGGAATGCATCCCAGGGTACTGAAAGAGATGGCGGGAGAAATAGCAGGTGCACTGGCGGTAATTTTCCAAAATTCGCTGGACTCTGGGGCAGTCCCAGCGGATTGGAAAATAGCAAATGTGACGCCACTGTTTAAAAAGGGAAGTAGACAAAAGATGGGGAATTATAGACCGGTTAGCTTAACGTCTGTAGTGGGGAAGATGCTTGAGTCTATTGTCAAGGAAGAAATAGCAAGGCATCTTGATAGAAATTGTCCCGTTGGGCAGACGCAGCATGGGTTCATGAAGGGCAGGTCATGCTTGACAAATCTTTTGGAATTCTATTGAAGACATTATGAGCGAGGTGGACAATGGGGACCCAGTGGATGTGGTGTACCTAGATTTCCAAAAGGCCTTCGACAAGGTGCCACACAAGAGGCTACTGCATAAGATAAGGATGCATGGCATTAAGGGTAATGTATTAGCATGGATAGAGGATTGGTTGACTAACAGGAAGCAAAGAGTGGGGATAAATGAGTGCTATTCTAGCTGGCAGTCAGTGACTAGTGGTGTGCCTCAGGGATCGGTGTTGGGACCGCAATTATTTACAATTTATATAGATGATTTGGAGTTGGGGACCACATGTAGGGTGTCAAAGTTTGCAGATGACACTAAGATGAGTGGCAGAGCAAAGTGTGCAGAGGACTGTGAAACTTTGCAGAGGAACATAGATACATTGAGTGAGTGGGCAAAGGTCTGGCAGATGGAATACAATGTAAATAAATGTGAAGTCATACATTTTGGTAGGAGTAATAGTAACAAGGATTATTACTTGAATGGTAAAAAGTTGCAGCATGCTGCTATGCAGAGGGACCTGGGTGTCCTTGTGCATGAATCACAGAAGGTAGGTCTGCAGGTACAACAAGTAATTAGGAAGGCAAATGGAATTTTGTCCTTCATTGCTAAAGGGATTGAGATTAAAAGAAGTGAGGTTATGTTGCAGCTGTACAAGGTGCTGGTGAGGCCACACCTGGAGTACTGTGTGTAGTTTTGGTCTCCTTACTTGAGAAAGGATGTACTGGTACTGGAGGGGGTGCAAAGGAGGTTCACTAGGTTGATTCCGGAGTTGAAGGGGTTGGCTTATGAGGAGAGACTGAATAGATTGGGATTATATTCACTGGAATTCAGAAGATTGAGGGGGGATCTTATAGAAACATATAAAATTATGAAGGGAATAGATAAGAAAGAAGTAGAGAGGATGTTTCCACTGGCAGGTGAAGCTAGGACAAGAGGGCATAGCCTCAAGATTAGAGGGACCAGATTTAGGACTGGATTGAGAAGGAAATTCTTCACCCAGAGGGTTGTTAATCTATGGAATTCCTTGCCCAGTGAAGTAGTTGACGCTACTTCAGTAAACATTTTAAAGATAAGGTAGATTTTTTTTGAACAATAAAGGAATTAAGGGATACGGTGAGAACGTGGGTAAGTGGATCTGAGTCCACGAAAAGATCAGCCATGATCTTATTGAATGGCGGAGCAGGCTCGAAGGGCCGGATGGCCTACTCCTGCTCCTAGTTCTTATGTTCTTATGTTTTTTGGAGCAGTAACTTCCTTAAGACCCTCCTGAAAAATTTGACCTCCCACTGGAAACATAACATTTCTGATAGTGTTCTATTTCCTCATTTCACATAAGTGCCTTCTTTGATTTTGTGTTGAAGTGCCTGCAGTTCCCATTCTAAAACATGTTCAATATATAAATGGAAAGGATCCATCATGCCTTAGACAAACACTAATTACGATGGCAAATTGCTTGTTCCATAACATTGGCATGTCTCCAATTGTATTACCTGGTGCCACGGAATCTCCACAAATATACTCACCAAAAAGAAATGCAAAACTCTTGCAATAAATGATTGGTCTCAGGTATCAGTACATTCCATAATAAATAAAATATTGAACACTCATGCTCATATGAATATGCAGAAGCTGTGAAGTGTCCAGATGTCATTAGTGATATGAAGGCCAGTCCCTTGTGAAATATTTTGCACATCACACTGTGCCATGATAGATTTCCAGTAGTGCTGAAGATAAGAAAAATGGCACTGTACTTGACTCATAATTTGGATAACTTCAGAATGTAATCACATAACCAAAAACCCAATGTAACAAACAGTAGAATAAAACTGCCGTGTAGTTTTTTTTTTGTTTCCTGGATTAAGAACATAGGAATTGCTAAATGGAAAATAAATTGCGGTCAATCTAGATCACCTTCAACCATTCTCCTACTCAGAGGGTAGTTGCATACCCATAGCAGTCAATAATTATCAAATAATTCACAATAGACCCAATGGCAGAAAGCTTTGAGAATAGATCCAAAGTCATTTCATCCTCCAAAGGATGCTACATTTACCAAATGACATGTCTCTAATTACTCACACCCTGTAACTCCAAATATTATTTACTGAAATATCCCTATCTAATATCTGAATCTTTCAACATTATCTGCTTCCATTATTTCCCTAGCATGTCTTTTCCATAAATTCACCACAAACTAAATGACATAGTATTTCTGAAGATTAGTTTTAAGTTACTGTGTTCTGAGCATAGGGCATGTCTCTGACTCTATAGTTCTGGACAAGGAATACTAAATAGGGCAACTACATCACATGGTTCTTCCAATGTCATTCCTTGCAATTCATCCTCCCCTCTCTGGCGCTAATCACTCTGAACTTAGCAAAGACTCCAGCTACATCTCTTTACGTGCCACCTGGATAAATTTGCCCAGGAATCCTCCCCTAGAACAATTGACTGTGGACTGCAGCTGTTCAAGAAGGCAGCTCAGCACCACCTTCTCAAGGCCAACTAGGAACAGGTAATAAATGCTGCCGCAGACAGCGATGCCCACATCCTGTAAATTAATAGAAAAAAAGACCCTTTTACCTATCTCCTATATGTTCCCTCCACTTGGACCTTTGTCTTCTTGAGATTTTTTCATTGAGAGCTGCAGGCAATTGCATTGGATGATTTAATTTTTATCCTTTCCTTACATGCTGCAACTATTGCTGTCTGAATTCGCAGCTCTCTCTCTTCTCAGGTCCAGCCTTAACATTATCGCTAAACCTGCTGACAAGTGTGCTACTGTTGTTGTTTGTCATGCCAACCTCTAACTAGCAGAAGCCAAATGCCAACTCTTTCACCATTCCTTCTACCTAAATGTACCCCTCTCCTCTGAACTATGAATCTACCACCAAACATCAATACATTGTTTCCAGGAGAGTTCACAATCTCAGCAACTCTGGAGATCTTCCCTCCAATCTCATATTCCCCCAATACAGAGCTGCACTCTTCTACCTCTTTCAAGTAATACACAAACAAGACTATCATTGTAGACATATCATTTCAGAGATAGTAGGAACTGCAGATGCTGGAGAATTTGAGATAACAAGGTGTAGAGCTGGATGAACACAGCAGGCCAAGCAGGCCATTTCAGCCTCTTCCTATCTCATCAAACTGATTGTTTCCTAACTCAACCTAGGTTTTTCTTCTCTTCTTCTGTTTCTTCCAACTTATATTCATGACTCTTCCAAATTCCTCAATCCCTGTAATACTCTGCAATCGCCTGACCTTAACCACTTCCTTTTCATCATGGACATCCAATCCTTCTATATCTCCAACCACTTCTCTGCTTCCTGCTTCCTCCTTGAATGGAAGCCCTACAAGTCTTCTTCCACTAGGCTGAACAAGTCTTAAAATCTCAATACAATCCAAGTCATTATATTCACTTCCTAATCCCTGCCAATGTCCTTTGTCACAGCCTTAAAGAAATGTACTGCAATGGGTTAACAAGACAACCACATGTACCAATTCTGGCTATTTTTCAGAATTCTATTTCTATCCAGGTACTCTGTGATCTTATCTTCAATAAGTGTTGAGCAGGTCGCTCATGATGGATATGAAATGCATTATACTATGGTAAGTTGGGTTAGTTATGTCACTCTTTTTGAAAAGTAAAATAATATCCGCCCTTATTCTGTCTCTGGCAACTCTCCAGTAAACAGTGATTTCTGGAATATTACGCCAGATTTCCTTCAGTTCTTCAAGAATTTGTGGATTGAACTGAGAATTATTTGCCTTAATTCTTTACAATGTGGTAAACACAGTGGTAATAATGGGGATATCTGCAAAATTCTTTTGTTCCCTTTCCAGATCAAATAACATGCCTCTTTGTTTCGTGGTTAAAAAAAAAGTGAAGCAAATAATGAGTACAGCACTTTTGCAGTCATGCCCACCTTCACCGCACCCCTCTCAGGGCTGGACATTACAGTTAACAGTAGGATAAAGGAGACAGAATGGGGAGTGAGTGCCCTGATCATTCCTGCCTCACCATCTGTGTTGGATGGCAATTGGTAGGCACTTGGCTGAAAGATGGCCAATAAGTTTCGGGGAAGGAGGGCAGGTTGGATTGGCCCATGTTTGATTGGACTTCTAAGCTTAGAAATTAGACAGAACAGGAATTCAAAAGGAGATAGTGGGAACTGCAGATGCTGGAGAATCCGAGACAACAAGGTGCAGGGCTGGATGAACACAGCAGGCCAAGCAGCATC
>NC_063358.1:22821327-22868298 GCF_021869965.1 Rhincodon typus
CTCCAGCGGAGCGGGGATGGTCAGCGGGCCGGAGTTTCCAGCGGAGCGGGGATGGTCAGCGGGTCGGAGGATTGCACGGAGCGGGGATGGTCAGCGGGCCTCCAGCTCCAGCGGAGCGGGGATGGTCAGCGGGCCGGAGGTTCCAGCGGAGCGGGGATGGTCAGCGGGCCGGAGGATTGCACGGAGCGGGGATGGTCAGCGGGCCGGAGGCTCCAGCGGAGCGGGGATGGTCAGCGGGCCGGAGGATTGCACGGAGCGGGGATGGTCAGCGGGCCGGAGGCTCCAGCGGAGCGGGGATGGTCAGCGGGCCGGAGGATTGCACGGAGCGGGGTTGGTCAGGGAGCCTCCAGCTTTACATGGAGTGGGGCAGTTGTTGTTCTGGGGACTGGTGCGATCCCGTGTAGAACACATGTGGAAACCCCCCTGTGCTGATCTACTGAATGACTGTAATGCTTATCTGTTTGACTTTATTCTCAATTTTCTCACTTCTACTATGAACAACTGTAAATAATGTAAGATAACAAGGTGTCGAGTTGGATGAACACAGCAGGCCAAGCAGCATCAGAGGAGCAGGAAGGCTGACGTTTCAGACCTAGACCCTTCTTCCTACTATCTCTGTAAATAATGTAACTTTTTTTTCCCTTTCTCTTTCCCTTTATTTCTGTATTTTGTATCTAAGATCTGTATCTAGGTACTTTGTATCTAAGATGGCATCAGATAGGACACCATTGTAAACTTTCACTGTACTCCTGTACTTCTGTACTTGAGTATACATGACAATAAAAGGATATTCTAATTTGAATTTCTGATTTGACTATCCTTTCAGCTATTGAGTTTGAATCTCTCATCATCCTTGGGATGAAACAATTTCTCCTTAACTCTTATGTTAACCTCTTTACCTCATTTTTAAAATTTATGACCCTGGTTATTGACTCTCTACTAATGGAGAAAGTGCCTTCGTATTCTATGCCCCTCCTTATCATACAGACCTCTATCAAGATCCCCTTCAACCTTTGCTGCTCCAAGGAAAACAACCCCAGCCTATCCAGTCTTTCCTCATCGCTCAGACCCTCCAGCCCAGACAGCATCCAGGTAAATCTCCTCTGCACCCTCTCTAGTGTAATCATGTGGTGGCCAGAAGTGCACAATGTACTCCAGTTGTGGTCTAACCAGCATAACATCCCTGCCTCAGCTAATAAAATTAATGATCACAAATGCCTTGCTAACCAACTTACCCACCTACCCTGTTACATTCAGGGACCTATGTTTATGCAGACCAAGATCCCTCTGATCTTCAATACTTTCCAGGATCCTACCATTCATTGTTTAATTCCTCACCTTATTAGTCTTCCCCGAGTTCATTACCTGACACTTTGTCACGGCTCTGTCCACCTGACCGTTGATATCTTCTTGTAGTTTACAGCCATGCTCCTCACTATTTACCGTCCCACCAACTTTTGTGTCATCTTTTTAATTACAATGGAATATTTGCTACACCAATATTAAAGTTTTAATTTCTACATTTCCAAGAAGGGTGTTGAAGCAATAAAGGATAAATAATATTGATTCATCATAATGGTGAGTGTTAGGAAATGCAAAGTGAACAAAAGCCTTGGAAAACTAAGGATTTCTTTTTCTGCAACTGAATTACAGCGCAATTTTAGATTCCATTGATTCAGGAATCTAGAATTTTTTTCCAGAGTGGGACTGGAATGAACTGGAGTTTGTGACTGAAGTTGAGGCATTTTAGATTAGGTCAAATGGTTGAAGGACTATGGCTCATGTGGAGGATGCACAATTCAGAATGGCTTAATCAGAATGGTTTGTTTCCTTGTTGTAATTTCTATGTAATTTTGTGTGAAAGAAAACACTGAGAGTACTCAGATTTTGGAAAAGTATGGTATTTAATAGGGGTAAATGTGGCAGACGTTTCCTTCAATCGAATACTTAAGCCAGGAAGAGGAACAATGGACTGAATTTTATCAGTAATTGGCTAAGTGTCAATTTTGGAGAGTTCCATGGAGGGTTTCTATTTGCGAGCTCTAGCATGTTAACTCATGCAAGTTAACACTGCTCATCTTGCTGCGTATGCAATGCATTTCTATGGCATCACTCTCATGCTATCTTGTGCTCTCCAGCAACAGACATGCTTGCTACTGCTGGGATATTCCAGGATTCATGCTGCTGGCACCATATTTAAAGCTAAGCTGTGCACCAGGTCATTTGCTGCCAGACTCCTCAGATCACATCTTCCAATCCCACAAGCACTACCATCTAGAAGGACAAGGGCAGCAGATACATGGGAAAACCACCACCTGCAAGTTCCCCTCCAAGCCTTTCATCACCCAGATTTGGAAAAGTATTGCTGTTCATTTACTGTCATTGGCTCAAAATCCTGTAATTCCTCCTCTGTGGTGTTGATGGTCTACCTACAGCACTTGGATTTGGCTGCCATGAGATGGATTATGACACCTGGTGCATAAGATAATGGTTCTGAAGGGGTTAATGTTCATTTTATATTGGCTTCACCCATTCTACTAATGTCTCACACCCTGAGTAGGCGGAGGCAAGGACTTTTGCTCTAGCTTTTTGAGGGGTCAGATATTTCTGTCAGATCCCTTAATCTGACCAAGTATGGTTGTAGAGTACATTTGCTATCATGTAACAAACCTCCTTGTCACAATGATGAGAGTGAAGAGGAAGGAGAGGAGTATTAGATTCTAAAGCCTTAATGTTGTTTTTGCCCAGTTTTGTTCCCTTGATTTGTATTCTGATTCTTTTCTCCTGTGAAGTATCTGCTAATAAAATTTGATTTTCTGAGTGAAAAAAAAACAAACCTTGTTATCTAAGAACAGCAGCCCTTCTGTAGATACTCCATGATGTTGTATACTGTACCTCTAATCACTTTAATGGCCTAAGACAAGGTAAAGGTAAAGGAGGATTTGGTGGCAGCAACCTCTTACCCTGTACCACAGGCTGGTAGAGGGGCCAACAGTGGTCATCTGGGCACAAAACAGCCCGGAAACAGGGCACAGTTTTGATGACCATTTAGTTGTGGTCACACACCAATTGTACCTTAATACAGGGTAGAGAGAAATTCCTTGAGGTGAGAACATGTGCTGGCTCGTCCCAAGCTGCAGTGATAGCATGATGTGTACAAGGAAGCTATGCTGTCACGGTTTATAGAGGACAAGAGGGCAAGCAAGAAGATACAAGTAATTGATATGCGCATTGCCTAGCCACTCCATTTCCAACAAATTCAGTGTATGCCACTGTTCTGAAACTCTTGTGGCACTCTGCTACCTCTGAAACTGAATGGACTGGGCAATAGGCATGTCTTCCATTCAGTCATATTGAGATCACATTGGGCTGGTAATTACATCATGGGTCTGCCCATTACTGAAGCCATTTGCAAAGTGGTGAGGAGCGGGCACTGAGACTGAATAGACCAATAACTGTATCTGCTCCATTTTTACACAACTTATTTCTGCCTGGCAAGTGAAAGGCAAGCAGGTTAAAACTGCCCCCTCTGCATCTCTGCTATATGTAACCAAAAGAGTGAGCATTTATGGTAGATAAGTTGTTTACTCATCTATAAATATATCATATATAAATATGTTTTCCCACATAAACAAGAGAGTAGTGCTAGTAACATTAATGGTTAAACATTTTACGCTTTTGTAATGACATTCCTAAGTGCTCTATTTGAACAAAAGCATTGTCCCAAGTTAAAGAAACAGGTTAATATTTCTCAGTAAATAGCAAACACAGGAATGTCAGCAGGTCATTGTGCTCGAAGGGAGCATAGTTTAAAGATAGGGCACAACCCTCGCTAACCAGGAATCTTTGGTCCAAATCCTTTGAATACACCACTCTGCTGAGAGTACATAATTAGTCACTTACATTACAATGTTCACTAGTGCTTGAGGCTTCCATAAATCATTTCATGAAGATATTATTAAACTAGTTGACACATATGTACTCTGAATTTTGAGTTACTGAAATTGCATTAGGTGTATCTGATGCAAGGCCACCTGTTCGATGCAACAGAAATAGCACTGGTGAAGAACAGTGCGGCTTGTTCTGAATCTAGTCAGCTAACTGGCCTATTATTTATCCAAGAGTACTTTCTGTAACAGTTCTGTAAATTCACAACAAACTTGAACTTGCAGATTGAGTATAATTGGTGCAAAATACTGCACTGTCTGGGAGTTCAGGGCAAACTTCAACACAAGCCTTGTAATGTAAACATGGTTTTAGAGCAGATAAAGACTACTAAGGGGGAGGATTAGAACATTTCAGACTTTTCAAAGCCATGACACTTTTCAATCTTGTCAGACAAGAGCCTCAGATCTGCAGATAACACTAATAAGCCAGTATGGTGGTGGCAGTTTTTTGCCTGCAGATTAGATTGGTGCATGCCATTACAGGGAGTCACCTATCTGTTTTAAACAGCACATAATTACAGTGATTACGACTGTACTCTTTTGCAAAACTGACAACTCATCCACATAATTTTCTAAAAATGTATGTTACTTGCCTCCATTTCCCATTTATTATGTAGCATCTCATTGCGAAGAGTTGTAGAGAACAAAACAATTCTCAATCCCCCTGAGAATTTAATCTTTCTTGAGGTTGTGCATATAAAAACAGAATGGTGAGGAACTGACGTTTAAAAACTTGTAGTAGATGTATCCACAAGCTGAAATTTACAGATGTACATTTATTGTGATTCCCTTGATGTCTTTAGCATTGCAGTCAACAGAAAAACAGATCAGATACAAGGTCACAGAAATACTTTGACCAGCAATAGAATAGATAGTAAACAAGACTTCTTCGGCATATTTGGCATTCATATTTCCCTTACTTACTTAACTGCAGCATTGGAAGTATTGGTTATATGAATAAATGTAAAATATCTAAAAGGAAACTCATAAATTTTTCCACTGAAACAAAACAACATACTTCAAATAATAGGAATGTTTCAGGTTGTTACCACTCATCAAAACAGTCATTCCCCTGAAACATTAACCCTGTTTCTTTCTCCACAGATGCTGCCAGGCATTCTGAGTACTTCCAGAATTCTGTGTTTTAATTTCACATGTTTCCCGCTTGCTAATTTTAGATTGATCTCATCATAGAAATGTGCATCACTTTGCTCTCTCCAATCATGTTTCAGTAAATTATAAGAAATGCTTTGGTCTGTGCAGAAGAATCCTGTTTAATTTAATTAAAGACACCAATTAAAGACATTTATATAAAATTATTGGGCTACATTTTTTTTTGTTTCAACCCAACCTCTCATACCACTAAGCCTCCATGCCCTCTGTGCTATGTACTCACTCACTAGAGACACCTCACCACCTTTCCCTCCATCAGCATCATCACTAATGGCTGTGCCACTCACTTTCAACCCGCTCAATCCCTCCCTTTGCCCCGGAAAGGAAAAGAACTCCCCATCCCCTGTCACCTTAGTTTCTGTGGATAGACCTGAAAGACTGCTCATAGCATACCCCGAGCAATCTAATGACACTGGTGGGTATATATCTCCCCACCATGTTCGACACAAATCACCCAACCAGGCGACTGACCATGGCCAATTCCCTGCACTGGAATCAGAGACTGCCCTTGACTTGCTGTGCCAGGATCCCCCAACTTACAGGTACCTCCATGGACTTCAGTGAAACCTAGTCCTTAAGACATTGAGACATGAATGTGCTTGCCCCATAAGCTGCAGGCACATGGTGCAGGTATGAGATTGACATAACACAATACAATACAGCAAGCTGTCAACCCTTTCAACAGAGGACGGCTGAGCAGCAAGGTAAGCTGCCCAGTTGTCTGTACCAAATTGGCATGACAAGGCAAGGCACAGATGCCATGAGGTAGGCATTGTGAGTGAGCAGAGACAGAACAAATGAAGAGCCCTGAAATGCAGCCTGGTCCAATCGAGGAACTGGGTGCCTACCCCATTGCACAAAGTGCAATGCAATTGTTCTCTTTAAGTGGCCAGCAAATGGATCACAGAGCTGCCATGATGGCAATGTCCTTGGATGAAGGTGGGCAGCTGGTGGGCATGGATCGTACCTCAAGATGATGTCTGGGACTGAGCAACGTGGCAGCTGGTCACAGCCAGTGGGAGCTGAAGTCACCAGGTACTTGCTTCAACTTTCAGGTCAGGATTTCTCAATGTCTGACATGTTCACCGCATTTGGTAAGATAGGAAGCTGAAAATTAATTTTTCTCTTCACCTCATACAAGGAGAGGATCTTTGATTTCATGGGATGGGTGGGACACTGCTTATGTGGTAATGCTGAAACATCCATGTCCTGGTAACAACTAAGATTCATTGTCAAGTGCTGCACTGCTCTCCCATTACCACCGCTATGAATGTATTCTTAACATGTTCAAACTCCCACCTCTTTAATTCAACTCATTCCTTCTGTTGCCTTCTACTGGAATCAACAGCATCTACATTTCTACTCTGAAGCAACCAGCCCTTTAGGTCATCTTCTCTTTTTCTATCTCTGAGAAAGAAGTCACAGATCCCTCAGAGAGCAGCATTGCTTTCTCCTGTACCCTCCACCAGCTCAGATGCCGACAATTCAGTGGGTACTTCAGTTAGATTGGAATCGGGTGTACACTGTGGTGAGCACCAATGGAGTGAGAGGGGGAGCTAAAATAGTTTATGACCTGAAGATGTTGTCGTTTGTCGCAAACAGAGTGCAAATGCTCTCCGAAATTGTCTCCGAGCCTCTGCTTGGTCTCACCGATGTAGAGGAGGCCACATCTGGAGCAGCGGATGCAATAGACCGCGCTGACGAATGTGCAGGTCTGATGTTGAAGGTTTGTTTGGTGCCTTGAATGGAGGCGATGGGGGGAGGTGTAGGGGCAGGTATAGCACTTCCTGCGGTTGCAGGGAAAGGTGCTGGGGTGGTGGGGTTAGTGGGGAGTGTGGAGCAGACGAGGGAGTCACGGAGAGAGCGGTCCCTACGAAAGGCAGATAGGGGTGGGGAGGGAAATATCTCTTTGGTTGTGGGGTCAGATTGTAGGTGGCGGAAGTGGCAGAGAATGATACATTGGATGCAGAGGTTGGTGGGGTGTTATGTGAGTACAAGGGAGAATTCTGTCTTTATTTTTGTTGGGGGGAGGGGATGTGAGGGCAGAGGTGCAGGAAATGTAAGAGATGCAGTTGAAGGCATTTTCGATCACTGGAGGGAGGAAGTTGCAGTCCTTGAAATAGAAGGACATCTGGGAGGGGTGTGGGAGTGGAATGCCCCATCTTGGGAGCAGATGCGGCAGAGGAAGAGAAATGACAAGCATTTGTTTAATACAATTGCCCTTTGAAGGGCTACAAACCACTCACTAGTGGAACCTGCTCCCTCAGAGATAAATAAAAACATTTATTCCGCCCACTCCATGTATAACAACAGCTATTTTTCAATTCCACATTGCGGTTTGGATGAATATTGAAGACAACACAGAGTAAGTTGCAGCCTTAGCCTGTCAATCTCGGTCATCACCCAAATCATCATGTTCCTTTCTGCCTTGCCGTCCTGCTAACCCATTGGGTTTGATCTTCCCCACATTCCCATCCAACCCTTTTATTTAACTTGTCATCTCCCTACATCATCTCCTGAGCTCCATAAAAAAATTGATGCACTGTCTCCCCATTAAAACCAGCCTGTAGTTGTGACCTCTGAGGAGTTCCCACTCCCACAGAACCCTATAACTTCCTAGACTCTATATACATTCTGATGTCCCCAATTATTGTATCCTCTGTATCCCAGAATGCTGCCTCCAGTCCCCAGAAATAACCAGTCCCACATGCTGCAGGTGTGACATTAATGTAACATGGTGCTATGCACCAACATGTCCAACTCCTTGACTGATCATTGCTGAGAAACATATTACTTGGATTTACTTCTGTGCTAAGAAGCAAGGCAAGAGAGACGTATGTGAGCATTAAATTTCTGAATGAGGTAGCAGTGCATAAAAAGGCAAGGCAAGGCAGAGATGCTGTGAACATCCAAGTAGGCTCCAAGTGTGTGAAAGCAAAGTAAGAGCCCAGAGATGCACTCTGCTCTGAAATGGGTGACTGATCCTGCGCACAAAGCAACCTGGCAGCAATGTTACAATGAAATGTGTGGCTGAGCTCCAAAATAAGACATTGAAGTGCTATACTATAGTGTAAGTGAGTCAAAGATATACCATGATGATGTAGTGAGACTTGTACTTGCCTAATACCAACCTCCTTGACAAAGTATGTAGGCAGGCACTGTCCATGGAATGTGCCCTGAGATGTTGGCAAGTTGCAGCAAGTAGGTATCCAATCGGACTCTAGTGTTGGGAATGGCCACAGTCTAATTCTCTCCCCTGCCTGTAAAAATACCAAACTGCTTTTACCTGAGGCAGGATTAGGTAATAATGAGACGCCAACACACGTGGAAATAAGCCCCTTGCCTCAACTAGCAAGATTCTCCTCTAGCTGTTAAAACTTTACATGCAAAATCAGGCCTTTTCTTCCCAGATGTCAATAATCTAATTGTTCTATTCTCATCATAATTTTCCAGCTAGCTCACCACTGCCCACATCATTCAGGGCAAGGGAAAACTCTAGCCTTTGATTCTGATTGACAATTCCTTCTCAGTCCTTCTTATAAAAGTAAGGATAGTATGTTTCAGTTATAGACGGCAATGGTGAGACTGTATCTCAAATACTGTGACCTTTCATCAGGCTGGCGTGTTTCAGCTATGAAGGGAATTCTGTTCTAAGTTCTTAAAATAAACCAAAGAACTGCAGATGCTGGAGATCTGAAACAAACAGAAACAGGAAGTGCTGGAGAAACTCAGCTGGTCTGGCAGCATCTGCAGAGACAGAAACAGAGTTAACATTTTGAGTCTGAGAGCCTTTTTCAGAAGGGTACAGTCTGAAATGTTCACTCTGTTTCTCTCTCCACAGATACTGCTGGTGAGTTTCTCCAGAAATTTTTGTTTCTGTTTGTTTTTGATTATGAGAGACTAGTTGGAATGGGTTGTTTTATTTTAAGCAAAGAAGACTGAGGTGAGATCTGATTGAGGTCTATAGATATAGTTTATAGTCTAGGTATAGTCTAGGCCCGAAACTTCAGCCTTCCTGCTCCTCTGATCCTGCTTGGCCTGCTGTGTTCATCCAGCCTTTACACCTTGTTATCTCAGATTCTCCAGCATCTACAGTTCCTACTATCTCTGAAACTAATTCTAATCAAATGGTTTCTCACAAGACTAGACAAATGCAGAAGATGTACCCACTAAGCAGTTTGCATAGTGGCCTTAGCATTGTGAAAGCAAGTCATGGACAAGGTGGCACAGTGGTTAGCATTGCTGTCTCATAGCACCAGGGACCTGGGTTTCATTCTAGCTTCAGGTAACTGTCTGTGTGAAGTCTGCACATTCTCCCTGTGTCTCCATGGGTTTCCTTTGGGTGCCCCAGTTTCCTCCCACAGTTCATGGATGTGCAGGTTAAGTGGACTGGCCATGCTAAATTGCCCATAATGCAGGGTTACAGTGACAGGGTGGATCAGGGTGGGATGGTCTTTGGAGGGGTGGTGTGGACTGAATGGCCTGCTTCCACACTCTAGTCATTCTGTGACATGCTGCTGTTTCAAAGTTTGGAAAGAAAAATCAATTTTAATTGAAGTCAGTTGGCAGAAGTACCTGAGGTAACTGATGTATGTCAATTTTCAGAAAAAAAATTAACGAAGTAGCACAAAAGATATAGAAGGTGGAATGAAAGAAATACGGTAGTATGAATACGAAATTGCTTAATTTCAAGAAGCAAAGGTTGATGAAGGATGGGTGTCTTTTAGACAAGGAGGTGTTGTACAAAGGTGTTCAAGAAGAGTCAGTTTAAGGTCCATTACCCTTTTCAATTTGCATAAACAACACAGGCTTGGATAAAGGCTGCAGCTTTATAAAGGGTGCAGCAGGTACGTAACTTGTCAAAGAGTTGGTCATGATTGAGGATAGCTGTAGATTTAGGATCAAATAGAATAGAATAGAATAGAATAGAATATCCTTTATTGTCACTTGTAATACAATACAGAAGTATAGGAGTACAGTGAAAAGTTTTTGCAATGGCTGCCTTTTAATGGCACCATCTAAGGTACAAGTACCTAGGTACAAATCTGACAAAGTAAAAAAAATAGTGTTCCTTTACCAAGAGGATTAAAGGAAACCATAAGCATTACAGAGGTAGTTATCACATAGTGAAAGGTTTTAAATTACAGTCCGATAACAACAGGTTAGGATGACATTGGTAAGGTGGCAAAATAGTCAGGAGTGTGGCAGGTAGAGGTCAATGCAGAGAATTATGAGGCGATGCACTTTGGGAGGACTAAACACAGAATACTCTAAATTAGTTTTGAAAAGTAAAGATGAACAGAGAGATCTTTCCATCCATATGCAAAAATCTTTTTGTTTGAAAAGGATTAAGTTGTATTTTTAAATGAATTATTTTTATAAAGCATTGATTTATAAATAGAGAAACAAGAAATCACTGTTCTGGCCTGAGCTGGTATATTGAAGACACAAGTCTAGACACAACCCTTCAGGAAAGATGAAGCATCACAAACAGTAGGAGAGGGATTTACCAGGATATGACTGAGGTTGGGTAACTTCAGTGATGAGGATCACTAGAAAAGTTCAAGCCATACTCCATGGAACCACAGTGGTTAATAGGTGACCTCAAAAAAAATTTTATGATGATGAGAGGCTTTGGTAAGAGTAAATGGGGAAAACAAAGTCATCTGACAAGTGAGTCAATAACAGGATTATAACTAGTAATTAATTATAACTAATCATAGATTATTCAAAAAGATGTTGAGTAATGCTAAGGAGAAATATTGTCACTCAGTGTTGCCAGGATCAACCTGAAAACGCGGTGGAAGTATACTTTGCAAATAGTTTTAAAAGGTGGATAAGTACGTGAGGATAAAGAATTTCAAAGGGTCACGAGGAAGAAGTGAGGCTTTGAGACTAAATGTGATTGCTTTCGAAAACAGCCTTCACAGATAGCATGGACCAAACGGCTTTCTTCCATTCTGTGAGGTTCTGTGATTCTGTGAGATAAGGCAAAACCATTTTACATAGCTTATTGTTGTAAACTGGAATGCACTGCCTAAAAGGGTGGTGCAAAGAGATTCAATCATAACTTTTAAAAGAGAATTGAATAAATATTTAACAAGCAAAAATTTGCTATGGGGAAAGGGCAGGGCAGAGGAACTGTTTGGAAAGCTCTTTCAAAGAGCCTGCATAGGTACAATAGGTGCAAATAGTTTCCTGCACTTTACTTTTCCTTGTGTAACAAGCCTGTAACTGGTAAAGTATAGTGAAGCAAGGGTTATATTTTTATTGTACAACATAATTGACGCCTATATAAGTCCTGCATGTTGACAAAAATGTAATTAATTCATTACTATTTGCTGATAGTTGAACTGCCAGAGATACATCATATGTCTATTTGTTCAATGCAGAAAATATAATGTCAATAGAGAGAATCATTGGTGTACATGAGCACAGTAAACTGAAGTAAGAATTTTTAAGACTTTGTCACAAACTTAAAAACCCTAGAGGCAAATACAAGAGCGACGGATCATGCAACAGGTAGTTATTCTCTGTCACTGTCTTGTCACTGCTTCAGGCAAATAACCAAGAATGTACTCTTTATTTAATCTGACTGTTGGCTCCTATTAAAATTAATTGTGAACTGGATTTCAGCAACATTTTAGGAATTGAGGATTAAGTGTGAAATTCCTGCCAAATTTGGAGTCCAATCTGTTTAGTATTCCAGAGAAATAAATGATTAAGAATAAAACAAAATGAAGTTTCATTGGAGGTATAACAATAACAAGTAAGTTTTAAAAAATGCAGGTCTAGAATGTTACTTACATGTTAATTTTGAGTTTTACATCTAAGGTCTTTTGTGATTAGATGTGTTGGTTTTTCTACATATTTGGCCACCAGAAAGGAAATCATCAATCTCGGTTTTTTCATGCATTTTACAAACTTTACTGTCAACTGAAGAATTACACACACATATCACTGTCATTTTCTCTTATTAGTTTCAATCATTGCTACCTCCAAGAAGAAAAAGACATACGTTTATATTGTGCCTATCATGGATTCAACATTCAGAAGTTGCTTTACCAGGTATAGCCACTGAGGAAACAAGGTGTAGAGCTGGATGAACACAGCAGGCCAAGCAGCATCAGAGGAGCAGGAAGGCTGATATTTCAGGCCTAGAAAACGTCAGCCATCCTGCTCCTCTGATGCTGCTTGGCCTGCTGTGTTCATCCAGCTCTACACCTTGTTATCTCAGATTCTCCAGCATCTGCAGTTCCTACTATCTCAATAGCCACTGAGGAGTTGTTTACCTGACTGGGAATTTAGAACACATCAGAACAGTCTCAGGAGAAAGGATGGATCATTTCAGATTAAGAGAGGACATTACTTCACACAAAGTTGTGAATCTTTAGAACTCTCTACCCCAGAAGGGTTTTTGAGATAGTTACATTTTTAGTCACACAAATATTTTCTAATCAATCCTTTTGGAGATGTTATTACGCACCTCTGGAGCAGGTGGGACTTGAAACCAGACCTCCTAACTCAGAGGTAGGGACACTGCCACTGCACCATGAGAGTTATGATTGGTGATGTAGAAAATCATGGCAACTGGTGGCAAAAGAAGTTGAAGCAAAAGATTAGTCATGATTAGAGTGAATGGTGGAACAGGCTCTAGGGTCACGTGGTCCTGCTCTTGCTCTTATTAAGTTCTTAAAGCACTTTACTGGCAGTGAAGTCCAGAATGAACTTGCTCAGTTTTATTTCCATTCCAATTTCTTTTGTAACAGGCTCCAAATATATGCACTACATTATTCAGAATCCGTCAGTCAAGCACTGACTGCCAATGGGCACTCCCCACAACCAGCCCAGGAGTACGCAGGTAACCATCCATATGGGTTTGTTTGTCATACTTCCTGCATGCCGAGTCCACTGTTTGCTGGTGAGTTAATCCCAATGGTAGAGGAGGAGGCTCTCAAGTGGACATCAATTGTGCATCAACTTCTCTGTGGGGTGATTCTCCAGTCCTAGGAGGTGCAGCCCAGTTCACGGCTCTCTCTTGATGAACACAGCATAGTGTTAGTAATCACATAGTCACTTACTGCGCAAATTACAACATTTCCAGTTTTAATTTCATCCTGATAGACTTTTGCTAAATGAAGTTTCAAAACCTGAATCTTTTTAGGCAATATTGAATGTTGATGATCAGCAATCAAGGACCATCATCACAAATTGCAGCATCTGACCTGTACATAATTACAATTTGTTAAGAGAATAGTATTCATGTAGCTTTGCAAATGATGTGGGAATTTCACATGATCGCTTCCCAACAATATAATGGTAGCAAGACCTTGGAACAAGTATAGCTGTTTTAAATCAGATCTCTAAGAGCATATGAATTATCCACTCAATTGTTACTTTTTTAAAATAGAATTTAGTTCACTGCTTCCCTTATAGCTTCCACTCTAGTTTATCTATTATGCCTAGCTCCTGCCTTTTTCTGTCTCCTCTTCCCTGGACTTCAAATAATAAGTTCAAATCAAATGTCATTGCTGTATTTGGCCATGATGAAGTGTAAAGTTCAAAGTCATATTTTTGCGGTTCCAATGTTTATGATCATGCCAAATGCCTAGCAACTGTGCATATTTAAATTGGCTACAAACTACAGGGCATTTTAAAAAGCCTTTTGTTTAATTACTGGATTTACTGTAATAAATGCATGCTCATTCCTTTTCAATCATCATATCATCTTGGCTTGGCTGTTGTCCAAGTTTCTCTGTTTTGAAAGAAAACTATTTATATGCTTCACTTTTCCTCCTTACTTTCCTTTTCTCTTGTAACCACCTCACCCTGCACGCACATACCTGAACACATCATGAATCATTTTCTGTGGAAAAGTCATTGCTGTCTGAATTCTGGATGCAAACCTTTTAGACAAGAGTCATTCACACACGAGTGATGCCCTGTACAAACATTTTGGCTGTTACCTCCACAGTTGTGGGAAAAAGAGCTGGCAGAATTTGCGAATCCCATTCCTAAACTGCCAAGATGCAGTACTGGAGACTTGTGGCTAAGAAATTGTCTTTAAGGAAAGCCTTTGCAACAATTGTATGTCCAGAGTATTCAATTGGAAATACTTCTAATTCAATTTATATTGTTCACATTGTCTCTCTGTTTAGCTTTTAGCTTCTGTATTTTACTTGCTTCCTAATGTAGTTTTATCAGCTGAGTCGAATATAATGCTGGAGTTTCAGAATCCTCTCAGGGCTGGCTACTCCATTCCTTTTCACGGTGACTTTACACAGACATGGACAAAGGTCTATTTGTTCTGAGTTTAAACTCATAATTCTGAGAAAAACTGTTGGCTGAAACTTAAATGAAAATGTATTTATGTACTTGTTGTCCATTTCACATTTGAAAAGAAGGCTATTCAAAAATATGATCATCTGGTTTCAAAGCAGTGAAATCCCTATAAGGGAAAATTTGGTTGGTGGTAATGGTTGTAGCAATATATTAAAGTACACAAGAAAACCTGGATCGGACGGACACAAAATGTTGCTAAGATTCATCATAGACTAAATTTCTAGATGCTTGTTCACTCGCACTTTGCTTCAAGAACTTTAGCGTTACAAATCATAATAAGGAAGTCAACACATTTCAAGCAATTAACCAATCATACATAGACAAATCTGTAAACGTAAACATTCACCAACAGGATTTTCATGTAGCAATTACATTTTCCAGTTTGTTTTCCCCCACTCCATCATTTATGCCATTCGTGCTCATTGCAGGCCTTTTGCCTATAATGGGCAAATGTTGCTGACTATTCACCCGTTCTATAACAGTCAAGTACAGAGGCACTGCTCATCGCATAGAAACTAATTTGGGCAGTTCTTCATATTTCTTTCATCTCTTGTACAATATTTACCAATGTCCAGTGTTTTTTTATTCCTGATGTTAGCACTGTCAACTTGTCACAATGTTGGTCAAACATCAAGATGAGCTATTAACAACAGAGTGCAATGTGGTGTAAGTCTTCGTATGTCATTTAGTCTGGAATACTAATTATGCATATTTGTAAAAGTAATTTGTACAGTAATAATATGCTTCATGTCTAGATTCAGACAGGAAATTTAAACATGCATGAAGATACATTTTGAACTACATGCCAAATTCAGAATCAACTTTAATGTTAATCTACGTTGTGATTCATCCCTTCCATTTGATCAGGATCAGATCCTAGGGTACAAAGGTGAAACGGCTATTGTCTATTGATTATACTACACAGTCCCGTGAAGAGAACAAGTAAAATTAAGGACAGCGCCTGTACAGGAATTTACAAATCTTTTACCTTTTCTTATTAGCTGTTCAGTGTCAAACATACAGTTAAATTTTCAGTAAAGATTTGTTTGATGTTTTTGACAGTTATTTACACAGAAGTTTCAAATTTACAGGAATATCAAGAACTACAGTGTTTACCATTAGTTCACCAGTGTCCAGTGTCTCTCGGTTGGTAACACTGTTAGCTTTTGAGTCAGACTGTGAGCTTATGTCCGAGTCTAGGGAATGGAGCAAAATATCCTCTGACTGAAGCTGCATGTAGTACAGAGTGCAGGGCTGTCAGATATATTAAATCTAGGGCTTTTTTGACCTCAAAGAAGAGAAAAGGGCTTCT
Organism: Rhincodon typus; assembly: GCF_021869965.1. NCBI lineage: Eukaryota > Metazoa > Chordata > Chondrichthyes > Orectolobiformes > Rhincodontidae > Rhincodon > Rhincodon typus. The sequence goes on from NC_063358.1 coordinate 22,837,102, forward strand.
CCCTCAATATGTCGCTCAGCCAACACCTAATAAAATTCCAGTCACTAAGGGAGGTTGCTGGATAAAAATTGACTGTTATATTTCCTATACTGCAACAGAAACAGCACCTAAAAAATACTTTGCTGGCAGTGATGCTGGGATCTCATAAAAGGTGCTAAATAAAAGCACACCTCTCTTAGTTTCACAGGTACTGTAACTGGAGAATGATCCTTATTGTCTCTATCAACAAGGAGATTTCTCAATCAACATCTCCAAACTGCAAGTGTCTCTCTGCTATTTCTATTTGTTTGCATTCCTTTCACTGGTAAGTCAAATGTATCGTTAACCCTCCTAAAAAATGTCCTGTCAGAAAAGCTTAAAGGATTGGTCTGAGAGTTTTCTTTCGTTTGTTGACAGGTGACAAAGAGCTGAATGTACAGTCAGACCTGTTTATTATTCTTATAATCTTTCTCAAACCATTTCTGCTCAGTTTGATGGATTTATTCCATTTACTCCTTAAAATAAAGCTGTTTAGGGTGAGAAAATAGTTACGTTCAGTGATCCGGGACAGGTGTAATTCCCTCATGGGCAGAGATTTGTTTCTCATCTTATGGCTGAGTATTATGAACTCACAGATGTCTAAGAACTGCAACTTATTCTTACCACTCATCCTTAAATCTTCTTAGCAATACTGAGAATTGGGCTCTCAGTTTTACAGTCTCTGGTTTGAACTTTGGAGGCACGCAATTGAAAAGGCCTGCATATAGATATGGTAATCTCAGTGTGGTCCATGCAGCTGCAGGAACTAATGGGTGGACGGAGAAATGATTACATGACCTCGGTCCAGTGGAGGTGATGGTGCTCACTAACCTTGCAGCAGCCATGATCACTGAAGGTGAAACACTATCACTTACTCTCACACTCGCAATCACCATATGAGATAATTGTCACTTGACACACTTTACACACAAGGTCTGTACACACTGAAATCTCAGGCTGCAACTAGGGCAAAGGGAGCATTGGTTCCGGCTCCCACGGAAGGTGAGGTCATAGGAGTTCAGTTCCAGACAACTCAGATGAGGGCTTCAATGATGTGATGCACATGAAAAGGTTGATGGAATTGCTCAAGGAAATGCTTGGTGCAATGGTAAAACAGTTAGGAAGACTGATATCACTGTCAAGGGACACAGAGAAGACCAGCACACCAACTTTATCCAGGATTTACAAAATGCTGGAAGACCAGAGTTTCCTATATGGAATTGATGACCAGATCCAAGAGGACACTTGCACCCAATCATGATGCACTGCCGATAAGACTAACGTCCCAGCTTCCAGTGCCTGAGCAGAAGCCATCCAATGTCTGAGCACCGGAGTGCAAATTAAGATTGAAGACTTACAAGATCAACGTGTGGGCACAAACACTCCAATTGCTGCCATTAGGACTTGGATACCAATGTTTAAAGCCTACAAGATGTTACAGCAGACCAAGCAATCTTCAACATACTGACAAGATTGTTGAGGCACCAGGCAGAAGTGTGGTCATGTCTCCATTGAGCATAAACTTTACTGCACTTTTTACGTTGACAGCATTCATCTTTCCAACACCGGTGGACCAACCGGAGGACGCTTTACCTAAGCAGTTCAGTGTTCTGTTCAATGACACTTTGTGTCATGAAATGACTGTTGGTATAAGCATGTTACCCACGTGTGTATGGTTTGTGCATCTGAGTCATGAGTCACGTGGTCAGCAGATAGTTCTTACTGGCTCTTTATAGCCACCCAGTGGTTTCTTGTGATGGTTTTACTGTTCATGGTAACGCAGACTGCTGCCTGGACAGTAGGCAATGAGCTAAAGGACAGATATGCATCAGCTTAACATTGAAGAAATGTAACCATCTGCAGATGCAGTACATCCCTGAGTTTACACCCAGCATCAATTAAGTGATATGTATGTAGTCTATGGCATCCCACACTGCGGGAAAGCCTGCTGCCTGGTCAAATTCCCCCAGCTCCTCTCTAGAAGAGAGAATGCAGTTTATGCCACTGTCTTTGCAATTGCAGTGTTAGACATCTCAAGACAGCAAAACATGAGATGTTGCAGATATTGCTTGTTCCAGTCTGGCACAAGGTCAGCATGAAGCAGATCGAGAACATGGTCACCTTTACAAACACTGGCAATGCCATCCTCATCCTGCTTTCATACTGCTGTCTGTCCCAACTTTGGGCAGATTTTTGAGAGTGGCTCCTTCATGAAATGGAAATATTGCATGTGCTGTTTCTCACTCCCTTCTTCCCCTTTTCCTCTTCCCCCATTTCTATTGTGTGACTAAATCCTCTTACAAATTTAATTTCCCAGCATTCCCATTATAATTTCCTTAAATGCCATAAACTCCCTTCTCAGAACTATCTATGCTTTTAGTTCAAGTGTCGTGTATATTTCCCTCTTTAGAATCATTCATTGGTATTGTTGCCTTCAGCGATCTAGATTGGAAATCCCCTCCTTCAAATCTCACTACCTCTACACTGTCTTCTTCTCCCTTAATAACCCCATTAAAACTCTGATTATTAACTATGGACAACCCTTCAATGACTTAGTATCTATATGTGTTTGATCACACCACCTCTGCAAAATATTTCAGGGTCTTTCAAAGTTAAATGCCTCCACTTAAATGAGATATTGAGATCCTTACAGCCTCTGAAGCCATCCCAGGAGAATGATTGGACAAATTGCCCAGGATTTACACGAATACAACAAAATGGAATGCAAACTGAAGGTCATTAGGATACAGAGAGTTAGATAGTTCAATTCTTGTAGTATTTTTGCGGTATATGGGAAAACAAATCGTTGCTAATAAGATCACTCACACCAATTTCATTTGGTCGAATCCTCTAATATTTTCCTGATGTCCCATAGTTGTAAGTGACCATTGATCTCTTACTTGGCCAGCTACAGAAATTCTTTCCAAATTTACAAGTGTTCGAGGTTGACGATCTCAGTCACTAAACCCACATTACTAAAGCAGTTCACAATTAAGCTTGAAATCTGTGAGATATGGATAAACTGTCCCCAGAAGCAGTCGAAGCCTGAATCCCAATCATTAACCTCCCTACGTTCTTGCTGAAGCTTTCCACAAATCCCTTTGGGGTAGAAATTCTCTTACAGTTTCGAAAGGTTAATGTGGGAATAGCTTAAAATGATCTGTATGCTTTTAAAGAGAAAAAAATTCCAACGTTGTGATGACCCTGAGGCAGGATTTGTGTTAATGTGAAAGATAATCAAGAGTTGTCAGAAACACAGACCCTGTCACACACCTGTAAGGAACTAAGGTACAGCAAAAACTCAAACAGACAGCGTCAGCACTCAAGCAAATCAACTGTTCAAGGTGTGTTAACCCTTGGAGCAATTTGGGCAATAAAGTATATGGGAAATTGACAGTGGGCATTACAGGGTAGGGAACAGCAGAAAGATACCTTTATTCTATCATGAAAGACAAATTTCTGGGTGTTATGAAGATCTTTCTCACGACAAACTAAACTATGTATTCTATTGTTCCTCCTATACATTCAGTTTTGTAGCATTCATTCAATCTCATTGTTACCTGCAATTTTGTTTTGATAGGAATTACTACAAGCACAAAGGGTAGTTAAATATCCTACTCTGTTCCGTGAGCACCCTCGCATCTCCAGATAAGACTGAGACTGGTTACTACATCAAAAGTTTACAAACTGAGGCATCAGTGTTAAATATGTACTCCTCCGTATGGTAACACTGTACAGCTCTGGCCTCATTTCATACACTGTACAATGTTAAACAATCTTGGCCTCAAATAGCTGAATCGTGTGCAACATTGTGACAAAGTATTCACTGATTTCTTATGATTTAGATCTTTCAGCCTCTACCCAGCGGAGTTCAAAATATCAATACCTGTTTAGCTGAAAAGGTAGGCTCCTTGAGAAGCACTCAGGATTGGGAATGTGCCGAATGAAAAAAAAAGAAAGAGTCAATTTCCAAAGGTAGAAATCTGAACAATATAGTAGGACCATCTGCATCATAACAAGACAGGTTAATAATGTCAATAGAACATCGTTCAGCTTTCATCATTTCATCTTTCCTTTCAGATGCTAACAGACTTCATAGAATCCCTACTGTGTGGAAACAGGCCCTTCGGCCCAACAAGTCCACACCGACCCTTGGAGCATCCCACCCAGACCCATCCCCCTATAACCCACCTAATCTACACACCCCTGCACACTATGGGCAATTTAGCATGGCCAATCCACCTAGCCTGCACATCTTTGGACTGTGGGAGGAAACCGGAGCACCTGGAGGAAACCCATGCAGACACGGGGAGAATGTGCAAACTCCACACAGACAACTGCCTGAGGGTGGAATTGAACCCAGGTCCCTGGCATTGTGAGGCAGCAGTGCTAACCACTGAGCCACAGTGCTGCCCACTGTGCTGGATATTTTAAGCATTTTCTGTCTTCAGCCATGAATTTGGCATTGCTGCAAGGATCCACAGTTTCTGTCATATGATACATGACAGAAATGACAGAGGCATCTGTAAACAGTTCTTCTTCTGAAAACTGTGCCAAGAGCAGAATTTGTATGTATACATGAGTTATGAGAGCTGTCATAGTTATTGACACAGGCGTCCATGAAAACATTCCTAGGATAGCACAGTACCTGTTCATTATTAAGCTAAGCTGGAAATTAGCAAAGCTAGAGAGTGCAGCAGTGGTGCAAGTTGGGAAAGATAATTAGGGATTTCTCTCCATGCCCTCACACACCCCACTCTTGTGGGAACTGTAAAAACTGATAAAGGAGTAAACTAGAGGATATTACATTTGGACAGGAGAGACAGACTGGGTCAACAACTTCCTGGAAAGAAAAAGAAATAATCACAAATGCTGGAAGTCAAAAACAAACACTGAAAATGCTAGAACTAGAAAGATAAATGAAAAATATGTATTTATGTGGCACCTTAATATACACTTCAATCATCTTGTATGCTACACTCAGTGATTTACTTTTTGAAGTCATTATATCTCCCATTAATGGTAGCATCGCAATGTCTCAGTTTTACATCAAATTCCTCAGTCTGTAAAGAAGCCAATTCCATTCTGTAACCTCAATTGCCATGCATTTTCTTTATTCAATTGGAAATAACAAGATAAAATCAAAACATTAGATAAAAATTTAGACAGAACATATGGATGGAATTCTCCCAACCCCATGGGGTTGTAGAAGAGGTGTATTGTCATCAAGACAGTTCCCTGACACATTCCTGCTGGCTGGGAATCTTTTCCAGGGATAGGATGGGAATATGATTAGCTGTCCTCTCCCCAGAAGCAGGCAGCCAACTTTGCCAGTAGAAGATCTATCTTAGGGCTATTCAGTTGGTTTGTTGGCATTTTGCCAACAGCAGAATGGCCCTCACCTGACCATTAGCTCAATGGAGAGGAGTTCCATGCAGCAGGCCAGGGCCATCACAGCCAAACACTCTATGCCTCCATGATGGTCCCAAACATTTACTCCATATACACTTCCCCTCTTTTCCAAAGGCCTACTGACTTTGGCATTCATATTGTCTGAATTGGACCCAGGGTCCATGGGCACTTCCATATTGAAGGTACCCTCACTGTTTCTATCCTGTCTCAGCAGCAACCACCTCTCATGGTGGGGTTGTGATGTCCCAGAGCTGTTGACCCTCTGACTGAGCAAGCAGCGTCAAGAGTCAGCCTGCCATCTTTAATAGGATGGCAACCATGGAAATGAGTAATTAGGAGGCCACCTCCAGGAGCCTGTTTCTCATGGCTTTCTATCAATATGCACTGACTTGGCACCCTCACTTGGACTTAACATCAGGACCTCAAAACCACAAGAAAATCCAACCCTTTGTGGCCAATGTTACCTCCTCCCATTACTGAGTTTTGAGGTCAAGATTTGTTGATTGTTGGTCTTCTACCACTTCCAAACTTAACTATTTTCATTCAGACCATCAGTACCACATACATGCTCTCCATCGTCTTGTCCATTTATACAGTCACTCTGATGTCCACACTCTGGATGAGCTTCCCCAATTCATTATGTCCCAGATGGGATACTCCAAGCTGGTAAGCTCCTGGGCCAGGAAGATAAACTTGCTTTCCTTCTTTAGTCATTCACTCCTTCAGTTGGTTAAAATAAGGATAATATAAAAAGCATTCCTTTCCGTGTGGCTATTTTTCTCCCAGAAATGAAGTTATGTTTTAAAAGGAGCCAATTTAACCTTACATTATTGAGCTAACAAAGAGTAAGCTTATTAATTACTAAACATGAGAAGAATTAGTAACACATCAAACATTCGCACAAATTAGAAATAAGGGGCTAAATCTTTCATTGCTTTGGCTAAGTGCTATTTTTGTTGAGTTTCATAGAGGGTTTCTCTCATAGGGTTAGGGTTAGGGTCTTGCGAGTTTTCTCACATGATTATCTCAAACACGCCTCATGAAATACACATTACATCCCATGGTGCCCCTCTCGTCCAATGCTAATCCAATTCTCCCTCGCATCTTAATCAGGAATACTTTCCACTAAACCTTTCCAAGGTTTATCCTTTATGCTGGTGCCATCCTCAAAAGATTGTTGTGCACCTAGTCAAACACTGGCAGCGTGGAGCTGCCTGACATTTGGCCCCGACACAGCAGACATGAGGAAATTGATTTGCTGCTTTGTGCACAGAGACCCAAAGGTCCTGATGGATAGGGTGGGGAAAAGGAGAGTCTTTTTTCCTCAGCACTGCCAGAGGTAGCCACAACACTAGACCCTGCCAGTCTGGTCCAAAGTTGCCACCTGGATCAATATGGTGAAACCCAGCGTAAACTGGAGGAATAACATCTCATCTTCAGACAAGGCACTTTACAACTTTGTGAACTTAACATTGAGTTCAGCACCTTCAAATTGTGAACCCACTCCCATTCCTTACCTTTCTTTTGGCTTTACTTGCTGCATTCTCTGTCGCCGAGTCCTCTCTCCCCTCCCCCAACTCCAAAGGGACTATCTGTTCTTTCCTGGGATAGTAGGAACTGCAGATGCTGGAGAATCTGATGCATTTCTGAAGAAGGGTCTAGACCCAAAACGTCAGCTTTCCTGCTCCTCTGATGCTGCTGGGCCTGCTGTGTTCATCCAGCTGTACACCTTGTTATCTGTTCCTTCCTGTTTGGCAGTTACACACACCATTGTTCTGCCATTCTCACATTCTGATCACTTAACCTGCACTCCCAGTTAGGGAACACTTCAGTGGTCAAAAGCATCGCAGCCTCCGATCTTCGGGTAAGTGTCCTCCAATGTAGACTTCGAGATCCGCAACACACAGAATCGCCGAGCACAGGTTGACAGCCAAGTTCCGTACCCATGAAGCCAGCCTCAACCATGATCTTTGGTTTGTGTCACGCTACATGTAACCCCACCACACTGTTCTGTATCTGTGAAATCTTCCTTACCGTCCTGTTTTGACACCATCAGCTTGATAAATTGTTATGATCTCTCTACCTTATTTAGTTTGTACAGTTTTTAATTACTTATTACTTTGGTTAGACCCGCGGCATGAGACTCACACCCATTATGTTGTTCCAGTCATTTAGCTTGTCTCCAGCACCACCTTATTTTTAATTTTTTGTAATTATCTCTCTGCCTCGTTTAATCAGATTATAGGTCATCCCTTTGCTGGTTATTCAGCTGTTGACACTTCACTCACCGCCTAACACTCTTGGTCACCTGCAAAGACTTATTGTCTGACACTCCACTCACACCGGTTGTATGATTTTTTGATCTCTCAGCCCTTGATCTCTCTGCCTATAAACTCTGTGTCTGTGTGCTCTTCTCTCTCACTGTACCGGACAAAGGGGCTGTGCTCCAAAAGCTTGCGATTTCAAACAAACATGTTGGACTATAACCTGATGTCATGTGTCTTCTGGCATGGTTCAAAAAGGCAGCTCACTACCACCTTCTTATGAGCAATTAGGGATGGACAATAAAATGATGGACCAGCCAGCATTATTCACAGTCCCTGAATTAATAAAAAAAAAATCAACAAGAAGGGCTTCAGAGAAGTTCACCCTAAAATGATTAAATCATAGATTTGATGGCAACAGTAAAAGGTCAATTGCAAACTGTAACAGCCCTGGGAGTGAACAAAAAGATCATTTTCTTTCTTCGAATTTTAGCTGTAAGGATAGTAGGGAAAGTGATCGACTTGCAGCCAAAAGAATGTTGAACTGGATGGCTTCTGTCTTGCCATCTTTGAACTGAAATTAATTTGATCTCTTTCAGGATCTGGAAATGAACAAACACTCAGTGGGAATAGCTAGAGATTTGCAGCAATGACAGAGCACCTCACTTGTCTTTCTGTTTATGAATTCCATCCTAGCCCAATCAATACAGGCAATCTCTTCATCAAATCTAATCTTTCTCAATACTTCATATCTGTGAAATTTCGCAACTAACTTTTAAAAAGACTTCATGACTCTACACTCCGACATTATGAAAAGCGTGAAATAATTTGATATTGCACAGCAACAGTGTGTTCACTGCCAGTAGACAGTGAGAAGGAATGGTCTCTTTGATACAATTGTTACTCCTTAAACGAAACTTACCACTTGATAGATGTTAATGTTCTGACCTAGTGACTCTGAAAAAAGAACTACCAAGAACCATACAAACTGTGTCCTATTGATAGGTAATTTGTTCCAAGATTCCTTCATACCCCCATCCTCAACATGTTTGCGTGCATCTGATAAAATTTCTTCCTGCTTAGTTCGAGTAAGAAGAATGGATATTGAACTTAAGCCAGGAAGTCAGTTACTAGAAACAAAAGTCGGAGAAGTGTGGAATTCCGCTGCTACCCACAGAGTTTTGTAAAATTATTAAAAATTGACTGACAGGATTACATTGAAGAGAAGTAAGAAAGAACAGTATTAACGTTAGGTGATATTTACAGATACTCAGATCAGCCTCAAATACAGGCATAAAGGCAGCAACACAGGCTGTCTACCTAGGCCCTGTGACTTACAAACTCATTTGAATTTTGTTTTGCAACAGGAAAGTAACTACAAAGACATTATATTCACTCTTCTGGATTCCATCAACATCATATCAGAAATATTAAGCAACAAATCCACATTATATCTGTGGAATCATCTCACGAACTGTTTCCATGTTTGCTGCTTCGGATGTATCCTCACCACCACTTATAAGATAAGGACACCAAGTCAGTTCTAATTCAACCAGGATTCCCTCATGGCTGAACCAACAAAGTCTACGCTAGCTCAGCCAAATACATTGGATGGATGATGGTCATATATGCAAAGATAGACTGAATTGGTCACTGTACATGAGCTCCTGGGCATCTATATTCTGCTGTAAGGACACCTGTAAGTGAGGTAAGAAAATTGTAGGCAATGGCAATGTTTACTGGGAGACCGTTGCTGACAGGCATGACCTCTGGAGGCTGATGGTTTGGAAGGATACTGGAAGAGGCAGAAATGAAAGTCTCAGCCAGCCAAGAAGAGGGTCCAAAGAAAATAAAGGCCAGTGAATCTCTTTTCAGCTCACTGTCTTCGTCTTGCAACAAACACGGCAGAAACTGCCCTGTCAGAATGGGGCTGCTGGACCACACAGAATTGCCAACAGTAGCACGAACCAACATCTTATGTTAACCAAGGGATACCACCACAGTACATTATCCACATATTTTAGGAGATCTTGGTTAGGAGTTACAGCTATTTTTCTACTTTTATAAGGTGTACAGCTCTGTAGCCTAGTGTAGAATACCATTTCTCTGTTGTGATTTCCGTTATGTCTATTATTGATACCGAGTATGTTACCCGGTGCCTATTGATCAAATCAGATCTTGTAGAAAAAAAGTGGAATGCTTTAAGAAAAAAATACTTTGCTATAAAATAGTGCCTTTCAATTCGTAAATTCACACAGTAAGGTCTCTATACACTGACTGACACCATGTGGCATGCCATGATATTGCATATAATAAAATCCATGTGGTTGTCCAGAGATGATTTGACAGACTGACTATCAGTCATGTGATTGTATAGTTCAACTGAAGTGTGGACATTTATATAGCAACCTCAGGACAGTTCAAGGTACATAATAGGGAATGTTCAAAGTGCAATCACTGTTGTAGGAAACACGGTAGGCACCATGCACTCAGCAAAGTCCCACAAACAGTAACGTAATAGTAAAACTGAAAGAACTGCGGATGCTGTAAATCAGAAACAAAAAATAGAGGTTGCTAGAAAAGCACAGCAGGTCTGGCAGCATCGGTGGACAGAAATGACCAGCGTTGTGTCACAACGATCGGTGTTGGGTCCACTGTTTTTCATCATTTATATAATGATTTGGATGTAAACAGTGGAGATATGGTTATTAAGTTTGCAGATGACACCAAAATTGGAAGTGTAGTGGACAGCGAAGAATGTTACCTCAGAGTACAACAGGATCTTGATCAGATGGAGTTTAATTTAGATAAATGTGAGGTGCTACATTTTGGAAAGGCAAATCAGGGCAGGACTTATACACTTAATGGTAAGGTCCTGGGGAGTGTTGCTGCACAAAGAGCGCAGGTTCATAGTTCCTTGAAAGTGAAGTCCCAGGTAGATAGAATAGTGAAGAATGCATTTGGTATGCTTGCCTTTATTGGTCAGCGTTTGAGTATAGGAGTTGGGAGGTCATGCTGAAGCTGTACAGGATATTGGTTAGGCCGCATGCAATTCTGGTCTCACAGCGATAGGAAGGATGTTGAGAAACTTGAAAGGGTTTAAGAAAGATTTACAAGGATGTTAGATAACAAGGTGTAGAGCTGGATGAACACAGCAGGCCAAGCAGCATCAGAGGAGGCTGCCAGGGTTGGGGGGCTTGAACTATAGGGAGAGGCTGAATAGGCTGGGGCTATTTTCCCTGGACCATCAGGGGAGGAAACCTTATATAAGTTTATAAAATTACGAGGGGCGTGGATATAGGGTGAATAGACAAGGTCTTTTCCCCAGGTTGGGCGAGTCCAAAACTAGACGACATACGTTTAAGGTGAGAGGGAAAAGATATATAAGGGACTTAAGGGGCAACTTCTTCAAGCAGACAGCAGTGCATATATGGAATGAGCTGCCAGGCATCTGGATATGAATAGGAAGGGTTTAAAGGGATATGGGCCAAATGGGACTAAATTTATTAGGATATCTGGTTGGCATGGACAAGTTGGACCAAAGTGTCTGTTTCTATGCTGTACAGTTCTATGACTCTAAATCAGTTCTGAGGAAGGGTCACTCGATCTGAAACGTTAACTCTGATTTCTCTCCACAGATACTGCCAGACCTGCTGAGCTTTTCCAGCAATCTCTAGCAAAGTAATAGTAATTAGTTGCTATTTTAGTGACGTTGGCTGAAAAGTAATTATTGTCCAGATTATCAGGGAGATCTCCCTTACTCCAGACTGACAGCAATGTGGTTGACTCTTACCTGCCCTCTGGTTAATTGGGGATGGATAACAAATGCTGCCTAGCCAATGATGCCTACATCCTGTGAATAAATAAAATAAATGTTAAGATTTGTTGTGGTGAAAACATGAAGTAATTATGAAAATAACACTACATCCTCAAATAGAGAGTAAAAGCATCTTCTGGTGTTGTACTCAGGCAGAAATCAATTTCAGAGCAGTTGATGAACTTATTAACCTCAGCCAGGCTTGGCAACAACATCCCCATTGTAAACATTCCTAAGCACAGTTAAGCAAAGAATTTATTTTACATGCAGGCACTGTTATTCTGCAACATGGTGCCACAACAAGCAATGAGAATCAATTGAGATAGCAAGAACTGCAGAAAATTTTCTGAAGAAGGGTTCAGACCCGAAATGTCAGCTTTTCTGTTCCTCTGATGCTGCCTGCCTGCTGTGTTTCTCCAGCTCCACACTTTGTTATGAGAGTCAATTGACCTATTTTGCTCTGTTTTAGAGGAGATTGCTAGCTGAATTCTTCCCTGCTCCTTATAAACATTGAAGCCTATTTACGCAAACCATCAGGGCCACAGCTGTGTATAAAATCTCATCATAATGAACACTCACTGATAATGCAGGATTCCCTCAGTGTTGAACTGAAGTGTCAATCGACATATTGTGTTCAAGCCATGAAACAGAACCTAGTCCTAGAACTTTCTGACACAAATGCAAGAATATCATTAACTTAGTCAAGTAGCAGCATAGTTCACATTCTTAGAAATGAATTAGGGAAATTTCCTTTACACAAGACAGAAGACTCAGCACCAAATTCATGACAGGTTGGTGTCGAGGAAATGCAAGGAAGAAAGGCTCTGGTCTATATTACCTTGTGATAAACAACGTTTGAATGGGCATTAGTCACACAACAAGTGAACTTTTTTTACCCTCTGGTGACTGTCTGTGTGGAGTTTGCACATTCTCCCTGTGTCTGCGTAGGCTTTCTCTGGGTGCTCCAGTTTCCTCCTCCACAGTCCAAAGATGTGCAGGTTAGGTGGATTGGCCATGGGGTTGCAGGGATGAGATGGATCTGGTGGGTTGCTCTTCAGAGAGTCGCTGTGGATTTCATGAGCTAAATGGCCTGCTTCCACACTGTAGGGATTCTATGACTATGGGTTGCATGTTAAACCTTGTAACTCACATGAAGAATATTACCATCAACATATAATGATTTAAATGCTCCGTTCATGTTCTGCAGTAGTCTATGGTTCTATACTTGTCATTGGTACTTGTCATTGAGTTTAGGCATCCAGGTGGGTAACACAAGATGAATTGTCCCACGCACATCCATTCACCAGCCCAACGAGGAGATTCAGACCTGGTAGGACAGCTGCTGGAAAACGTTACCCAGAGGTTGGGTATGGGAACACTCACTCAGGGCTTGGCAACTACCGTGAGAGATTTGTAAAGGACAACATAATTTCTGCTTAATCTCCAAATGTTAGTCATTCACTGTTAATTGGCTCACGAGTGAGGAAGTGTGTCACTGGGGGCAGGAATACTTCCCGTTTGGGTCCAGATAACCTGGCAGCCCAATGGGTTATTGGCAGACAAGTTAAACACCAACAGCTGCATTGCCTGTGAGGGCAGTAGAGGTGAAAAACCTCACAAACTTGTTTGTGGATAAGCACTTGAAATGTTACAACTGCCAAGTGCTGGCAGAGTGATTGGTGTAGATAGGTCCGTACAAACAAAGGAGGCAAAGGACCTCTTCTGTGCTGCATGACTCTATGAGTTCTCCTTCACACATTATGCTTTCCTAAACTTCCACCTTACTAATTTGCACTTGTATTAGTGAGATGTAGTCAGCTGGGGAAGGGTGCATGCACTCTATTATAGGCAAAACAGATAACTTATAGCTGACTGAAGGCTTTTTTCCCCAACAGCTAGAACTGTAGACGTTCAATGATGGTTTGTGGTTTTTCCCATTACAAACAATCGTCTTCCAGTACTCACTGTGAATGTGAATGATTTGACACCCATGCAAGGTGAAAGGGCTGCTCATGCCGATGCTCTTCAAGCAGAGGCAATAGCCTAGCGGTATTATCACTGGGCTGTTAATTGAGATCCAGATAATGTTCTGGGGGCATGGGTTTGAATCCCACCATGGCAGAGGGTGGATTTGAATTCAAAAGAAGTCTAGAATTAGGAGTCTAATGGTGACCATGCCTCCGTTGTCAGGAAAAACCTATCTAGTTCATGAATGTCCTTTAGGGAAGGAAATTGCCATCCTTACCTGGTCTGCCTACATGTGACTTCAGACCCACAGCAATGTGAATGACTATTAACTGCCATTTGGGCAATTAGGGATGGGCAATAAATGCTGGCCTAACCAGTAATACCCACATCCTGTGAATGAATAACTTAAAAACAAAATGACTTTATCAGGAAAGGAAAGAATGATGCATATATTATCATGTCTAGTATTGTGCCCTAAATCCAACTGAAGCCATTTCATGCCCAAAGTATCATTTAATGATCAAGTTATTATTCCAGAAACAGTCATTCTGGTTTCTTTGAGTCTTTCAGTGATAATGCAGATATATATTTGGTAGTTCCAGGAAACATTAGAGTGCTTAAATACCCAGTGAATTGGAGTTGCATTAGTTGTAATTTGCTTGGAAGACTGAAGGGTGTTCTCAGACATCGTACTTTTGCTGCATGTCATAATGAGACGGTGTTAAATCGCTCACACAAGTGTCAGGATCTGTCCCATTGTTAGAAAGACTGCCCTCTGCTGACTGACCAGAAAGTCTCATTGATCGTGACCATGAAGAACCATATTCAAACTGGTCAGAATGGGTGAGCTAATCTCAGCAGAGATTAAATATAATGAAGAGGTAGTGACTGGGAAATACTTGACATATCTGCTTCTGCCAGGTAGCTGCGATGATTGACGTAAATCAGGAGAGAATACATCTTCGTTGTAAATAATTATTACACAAAAGAATCGAGCTGGATTTTAGGTGCCCGTACTGGATGACTATTGGCAGGGGCATCAACAGCTCAGCTGGCTAGCTCACCTCCTTATGCACACCCTAGCTCCCCCAATAATACTATAGGTGGGCATGCCATAAATAAATCAATAAATCAAGGGCCATTGGAGCAGGTTACCAAACAATTGACTTGAATAACACACTGCCTGTGCCACTTACAACTGGCATGATCAGTAGGGCAGGGTGCCACCCTGCTTCCTTTTGCGATGGCAAGCTGACAGATACCACCTCCCCCCACCCCCACTGCCCAGCCCCTCTCCCCCTCGTTGGGCCCCAGGATCCCTGCTGTCCGAAAACTCAAGGACTTACTTTCCAGAGCCATGATCCTCTTTGTGCATAGGACATAGAACAGTACAGCACAGTACAGGCCCTTTGGCCCACAATGTTTTGCCGAACTTTTACCCTAAACCTAAGGTCTATCTAACGTCCACCCCGACCTTATACTATCATCCATATGCCTATCTAATAGCTGCTTAAATGCCCCTAATGAGGCCGAATCCACTACCCTCTCCAGCAATGCATTCAACGCCGCTACCACTCTCCGAGTAAAGAACCTACCTCTGACGTCTCCCCTATATCTACCTCCACTCACTTTAAGACTTTGCCCCCTCGTAAGAGCTACCTCCGCCCTACGAAAAAGTCTCTGGCTATCCACTCTATCTATACCTCTGATCATTTTGTACATCTCTATCAAGTCACCTCTCATCCTTCGTCGTTCTAAAGAGAAAAGCCCTAGCTCTCTCAACCTTTCCTCGTAACACCTTCCCTCCATTCCAGGCAACATCTTGGTAAATCTCCTTTGCACCTTTTCCAACGCTTCCACATCTTTCCTGTAATGAGGCAACCAGAACTGGACACAATACTCCAGATGTGGCCGAACCAGGGTTTTGTATAGCTAGAGCATAACTTCACGGCTCTTGAACTCAACCCCTCTATTAATGATAACTAACACACCATACACCTTCTTAACAACTCTATCCACCTGGGTGGCAGCTTTCAGGGAACTGTGGACATAAACCCCACGATCCCTCTGCTCCTCCACACTGCCAAGAATTTTTCTGTTAACCCTATATTCTGCTTTCAAGTTTGTCCTTCCAAAATGAATCACCTCATGCTTTTCAGGGTTAAACTCCATCTGCCACTTCTCAGTCCAGCTCTGCATCCTATCAATGTCCCTTTGTAACCTAGAACAGCCCTCCACACTATCCATGACTCCACCCACCTTCATATCATCCGCAAACTTACTAATCCACCCTTGCACTCTTACATCCAAATCATTTACAAAAATCACAAATAGAAGAGGACCCAGAACAGATCCTTGTGGTAGACCACTCATAACTGAGCACCATTTTGAATATTTTCCATCCACTACCACCCTTTGTCGTCTAAGGATCAGCCAATTCTGAATCCAATCTGCCACATTTCCGCCTATCCCATGCCTCCTTACTTTCCGCATGAGCCTACCATGGGGATCCTTATCAAACGCCTTACTTAAATCCACGTATACCACATCCACTGCTCTACCTTCATCCACATGTTTGGTCACCTCTTCAAAAAATTCAATAATGATTGTGAGGCATGATCTACCCCTCACAAATCCATGCTGACTATCACAAATCAAACTGTGCCTATCCACGTGATTATAAATCCTATTTCTCAGAGCCCTTTCCAATAATTTGCCCACCACTGAAGTAAGACTTCCTGCATTCCCAGCAACACCCAACACTAAGCTCTGGCATTGCCAGGAGTGATGGAGCAAGGGTGGATGTTTCGTTCGAGTCTGGGATAGAATTCCCACTGGTAACCAATTTCACTTGCCTGCAGCCTTTTGCGACTATAGGACAGGCTTGCAGAGAGTGAATCAGCTTGTGGCCAACTTTCCCACTGGGAGATGGCGAGCAGTTCACCCACCCCCCCTGTTAAATGCAGCCCTTTGCACATTGATTGTATTGATCACTTTTGTGTCAGCGCTTCTGAGAAACCGAATTTCACACAGGATATTTATTCCCATTACAGGAAGTTGCATTCCATCAGGTCATAACAACCCAGATACAAATTACTTATGTGTTTAGACTCTTCCACTTGCCACTTGATAGCACTTAACAACTGGACACCCCAGAGAGATCTGTCACAATGACGTTCGAAGGCTCAAACATCTCATTTTTGTATGAGGTCCTTATCATTAGCAGGAAATTAATGATCCTATACCTCTTTCTTCTATACCAGTGCTTGAAAGTGAGAGAACAAGGCAATACATTACCAAGAAAATCAGTGCAAACCCAATTATTAGCTGTCTTTCTGGTCTGTGTATTGATAGTGATTTTTTTTTAAAATCAACAGAAATAAGTATATAACATTAGAAATAATTTTAGCATTCTTTTGTTTCATTATCTGTTGGGTTCAATTCTATTTTTAAACTAAATGAATATTAGATTGAGGGAATGAAGCTCCATAGGTGGAAGGAGTAACAGTGAGAGAGAACATATTTGTGGGAGTGATCACAGAGCTCACGGCTCAGGTTCTTGCTTTTTGTAGTTTATGTTAATGATTTAGACACCACTGTAGAGGGCAAGATAAAGAAGTTTGCAGATGATTGAAAAATTGCAGCTGCTGTTGATAGTGAGGAAGAAAGCTTTAAGCTTCAGGAAGATATCAATGGCTTGATCAGTTAAGCAGAAAAGTGGATTTTTGTCTGGGAAACATGAGGTAATGCATTTTGAGAGCTGTGACAAGGCAAGAAAGTATACGATACATGAGCTCATACTGATAAGTGTGGAGAAACAAAGGGACATTGAACTGATTGTTCACAGATCCAGGAAAGTAACTGGACAGGTTGATAAAGTAGTTAAGATGACATATGACAAACTTGCATTTATGAGCTGAAATATAGAAAATAACAGCAGTGGGTTTATTCTAGAACTGCATAAAACATTCTTTCAAACACAACTTGACTTCAACAGACAGACAGTCATCACATTTCGGGAAAGACTACAGAGAGTGCGCTAAAGAGACTCAAGAATATTGCCAGGACTGGAAACAATTAGCCATGAGATGGAAAGATTGATTAGACTAGTGTTGTTTTTCTTGGAACAGAGGAGATTGAGGATGGCTTGATTGAGGTCTATAAAGTCATGAAAGGCCTAGACGGAGTAAATTAGAATGCAGAGCAGTCAGAAACCAAGGGGCATAGTTTTAAAATAATTGGTAGAAAACGAGGGGTGTGATCCGGAAATATTTTCTTCAAGCGGTAAAGAAGTTCCTGATATTGACAGTACGAGAGGGGTGAACTATCAGTAAACATGCAATAAATCCAAAATAATGCATGGCCTTCCAATTTCAACCATTCAATTCTCTACCATTGTTCAGTTGAACCCTATTACTCCCCACAAAAATGTTGAAAATCATATTGTATTAAAGATTGATATTTCAAAGACTTATTTCCACACCCCATTAACCACCTATTGCTTGACTTGACAGCAAAGTTTATAAAATAAAAACATAGAATGTGATCATATATAGATCATGAATGCTTGTTTCTGCAATTGGAAAATCAGAATTAATAAAGACTTAACCCATTTTTAATTCTTACAATGGTGGTGTGGTTGACATTTTACACTTTGATTGATTTATTTTTGCTATTATTAAAATGTAATATAGGACTGAACACCAAACTGGGAAATTGTTGGTTATTGCTCTGTAATGTTAAATCGGCAGCAGACAACCTGGTGAGAGTGAGAAATGCAGAAGCATCTCTTCCCTCAGTTTTCCTCAGTTTCCTCTGAAGAATCTTCAAAATGTAACTTTTCTATGAAAGGCACAGTGAATTCACTTTGCAAGCAATGGACTACAAAGAACAGATAAAGCTGATGATAAATGTCATAAACCATTTTTTTAGATATAGGAGCAGACTTAGACCATTCAGCCTATCTAGTCTGCTCTGCTATTCCATCATGGTTGATATGTTTCACAACCCTGTCCTCTAGCTTCTCTGTGAAATCTTTTGCTCCCCTTACTAATCAGTTACCTATCCATCTCTGTCTTAAATACACTCAATGACTTGGCCTCCGTAGGCTTGTGTGGCAAGGAGTTCCACAGATTCACCATCCTCTGGCTGCAGAAATTTGTCATCATCTCAGTTCTAAAGGGTCGTCCCTTCACTCTGAGACTGTGCCCTTGGGTCCTAGTCTCTCCTACTAGTGGAAACATCTTTTCCACATCCACTTTATCCAGGCTTCTCAATGTTCTGGAAGCTTCAATGATATACACCCCCTCCAATCGAGTACAGATCCAGAATCCTCAATCATTCCTCATATGACAAGCTCTTCACCCCCAGGATCATTCTTGTGAACCTCCTCTGGACCCCCTCCAATGCCAGCACTTCCTTTCTTAGATAGAGGCCCAAAAGTGCTCACAATATTCCAAATGCATTCTGACGAGAGCCTCATACACACCAACAGGACATCTCTGCTCTTGTATTGTAGCCTTCTCAAAATGAATGCTAACATTGCATTTGCCTCTATAACTGCCAACTGAACCATGTTAACCTTAAGAAAATCCTAAGTCCCTTTGTGCTTCAGATTTCTGAAGCCTTTCTCCATTTAGAAAATAGACTACATTTCTATTCTTACTACCAAAGTGCATAACTTTGGGCAGCACAGTGGCTCAGCGGTTAGCACTGCTGCTTTACAGCACCAGGGACCTGGGTTCGGTTCCACCCTCAGGCAACCATGTGTGGAGTTTGCACATTCTCCCTGTGTCTGCATGGGTTTCCTCTGGGTGCTCCGGTTTCCTCCCACAGTCTAGAGATGTGCAGGATAGGTGGATCGGCAATGCTAAATTGCCCGTAGAGTTCAGGGATGTGTGGATTATAGGGGAATGGGTCTAGGTGGGATGCTCCAAGGGTCGGTGAGGACTTGTTGGGCCAAAGGGCCTGTTTTCACACTGTAGGGATTCTATTCTATGATAACCTCACACTGTATCCAGATGCATGTCCAAGTCTTTCTGTAGCCTCCCCACCTCCTCAACACTACATATTCCCCCCCCCACCTATTTTTGTGTCATCTGCAAATTTAGCAACAATGTCCTCTGTTCCTTCATCCAGATGGTTAAAAAGTATTTTCAACATAAGCATGTGGAAAGTTTTTGCCACAAGCAAATCATTACTTATAAAAAATATTTAAATATCCTTCCCTCATTTGGGTTTGTATCGTTTCTTTCTGGTTGCCACTTACTGATTTTCATTTTTAATCAAGGCGGTTTTCGCAACAATTTTGAGGTAAATTCCAAATTGCTGGTTCCCTAATTTACCACAGACAGGCAGATTAAGCACTTTCTAAAATCTCCAGCCTTAGAACTTTCAGTGGATTTTTAAAAAGTTTCTCAAATAGTGTTGTCTCCTTTATGTTGAAAGCATTGTTAATTTTCTAATTAATTTTGCATACAAACAAGATTGATAATATTGAAGAAAAACATCTGGTACTTGCCAACAATTTGCTTACATCAAAAATTTGCTTATCAGGAATGCACAAAAGGTGAATTAATTCTGTGTTTCAGTAACTTACGGTCTCAATTAATTTGGCAAAATGTCTCATCTAAATTTAACAGACGGTCAAAAGGCCATAAAAGACTGACATAAATACCAAATTGTCCTCGGAATGACAAAGTGTTGACTTTGTCCCAGCTACATTCTCAGCAGAAACAAGCAGCTGCTTTCCAAAACAGTGCCAACAACAGAAGTTCTGAGACTCACAGGTCAATGACAGGCAGTTTGAAAACTTTTTTGGTTTCGTCATTTGATCCGGAGCTGCCCACTTCCACAAGAGATTTAGGAGTACCTAATGTGAGTGAATAACAGATCAAGTGATTAAAAAATTTCACCTCATGATGTACCGGGGACAAAAAGTGACCACGAATTGAGAACTAATAGCTATTATTTTTCCTGGGATGCAGGAGTTACTGGCAAGGCCAGGATTTGTAGCCCATCCCTAGCTTCCCATGAACTGAATAGCTTGCTAGGCCACTTCAGAGGGCAGTTGGGAGTCAACCCTACTACTGTTGATCTGCAAACACGTGTAGGCTAAACCAAGTAAAGATGGCAGACATCCTTGCCAAAAGGACATTAGTGAATCAGATGGGTTTATTTTACAACACTTAATGATAGCTTGATGGTCATCGCTCCTGAGACTAGCTTTATATTGCATTGACTGAATTTGAATTACACCAGCTGTCTTAAAAAGGAAAATGAAAGTATATGACATACGGTAATAAGATGAATACGATGCTTATTTATTTATTCATTCATTTTGTGGGATGTTGACATCGCTGGTTGGACAGGATTTATTGCTGATCCCTAGTTGCCCATGCGAAGGTGGTGGTGAGCTGTTTTCTTGAAGTACTGCAATCCATCTGCTGTGGGTTGACCCACAATGCCATTAGGGAGGGAATTCCAGGATTTTGACTCAATGACAGTGAAGAAATGCCAATATATTTCCAAGTCAGGACAGTGAGTGGCTTGGAAAGAAACTTGAAGGTGATGGCGTTCACATATATCTGCTGCCATTATCCTTCTAGATGGAAATGGTCGTGGGTTTGGAAAGTGATATCTGAGGATCTTTGGTGAATTTCTGCAGTGTATCTTGTAGATAATACACACTGCTGCAACCGAGCATTGGTGGAGGAGGGAGTGGGCACTTGTGGATGTAGTGCCAATCAAGCAGGCTGCTTTCTCCATGATGGTGTCAAGCTTGAGTGTTGTTGGGGCTGCGCTCATTCAGGGAAGTGGGGAATATTCCATTACACTCCTGACTTGTGCCTTGTAGATGGTGGACAAGCTTTGAGGAGTCAGGAGGTGAGTTACTTGCCACTGTATTCCTAGCCTCTAACCTGCTTTTGTAGTGGTGAGTCCAGTTGAGTTTCTGATCAATGATAACTCCCTGGATGTTGATAGTGGGGGTTTTCAGTGATGGTAACACCATTGAATGTCAAGGGGCAATGGTTAGATTTTCTGTTATTGGTGATAGTCATAGACTGACATTTGTGGGGCACGAATGTTTCTTGCCACTTGTCAGCCCAAGCCTGGCTATTGTCCAGATCTTGTTGCATTTGAAAATGGACTGCTTCAGTATCTGAGAGTCGTAAACGGTATTGAACATTGTGCAATCATTGGCAAACATCCCCACTTCTGACCTTACGATGGAGGGAATGTCATTGATGAAGCAGCTGAATATGGTTGGACCTAGGACACTATCCCAAGGAATTCCTGCAGAGATGTCCTGGAGCTGAGATGACTGACCTCCAACGACCATGACCATGTTCCTATGTGTCAGGTATGACTAACCACCGGACAGTTTTCCCCCGACACCCGATTCCAGTTTTGCTAGGGGTCCTTGATGCCACACTCAGTCAAATGCAGTCACTCTCACCTTTGGAATTCAGTTCTTTTGTCCATGTTTGAACCAAGGCTGTAATGAGGTCAGGAGCTGAGTGGCCTCCTGGTGGGATCCAAACTGGGCATCACTGAGCAGGTTATTGTTGAGCACATGCTGCTTGATTGCGTTATTAATGACACCTTCTATCACTCTACTGATGGTGGACAGTAGACTGATGGGGCAGTAATTGGCTGGGTAACATTTATCATTATCTGTGGTAAAATACCCATCTTTCTCCATTCTACAACATTTAAATAAAAATATAAATGTGAGTCCATGCAAATAGAGCAGAGCTATCCCCCTTGAGGAAAGATCACATCAGTAAGAAATTGAGTAAAATAATGGAGCAGTCTCACTGCTTCTATAAAAGAAATTAAGTTTCCTGTCACATTCTACTCTTCTCTTCATTTAGAAACTGGTAGGATCCCAAGAGTCAAACCGATTTATATATTGCTCAAGAAACAACACTGATTGCAATCAGGAGTGGAAATTGTGGTACTTCTCCACCAACACCAGCATGGAACTTCAATGCTAATATGGCCCTAGTGGATTCTTGCTGAATTAGCAAATACATCATACCCTGAAGATCAAATCCAGGTCACTTCTGCATTGTGTAGTTCTTTGAAATACAATATAAACTTCTAATTACATATACACATTATCACAAAGACCTCTATATCCAACTTGGTAACGCTGCCCTACTCTACCCCTGCCTTAGCTCATCATTGCTGAAGCTCTCACCCATCTCTTTGCTATCTTTAGACCAGACTATTCCAACGCACTCATAGCATTTTACCTGCCAGGTACTTGAAATTATCCAATATTTGGTCTGTTTCCTCTACCCATCATCTTACTAATAAAGTATAATGACTTATTAGCTCCCACCTAAGCACATTTCAAATTTAAAATTTTCATCCTTGCTTACAAATCCCTCTGAGGCCTCATCCCTCTCTAAGTTCTGCATTCTCTTGAAAACCTACATACCTATATTTCAGCAATTTTGGCCTCTACAGCATTCCTGACTTTATTTGCTCACCGTTGTCAACTGTGAAAATCATAAGATTTGAAATTTCTTCCCTACATGGTTCCACCTCTTGTAATCTCAGTCCTCATTTAAGATACTCATTAAGACCTACCTCAATAACCAAGCTTTTACTCACCTGTCCCAAAATATCCTGTTGTGGTTCTGTCCGGTTTTATTGAATAATGCTCCTGTGAAATGTCTTGAGGTTTGTTGTTATGCTAACAGTGTTGTACAAGTTCTGTTCCTGTTATAGTGTATTTAGAAACTGACCATAACCCTTTTATTTCTTAACTAGAAGAAGTAATATTAGAAGACTTGGTAGTGAATAAATGAGGTTCAAAATTGTTCAGTAACCTTCTGTTCTTGTAATTTGTGGCTTAAGGTCACATTGCCATGTTGTCACTCAACATTTTGAATTCAAAGACCTTGTCTGGTTGTATCACACAAGTCTTGGTGAAAGAATAATTTGTCCTTCCAAATTAGAAATTAATTTGTCAAGGTTGAACTGTTGAAGGATATTGTTACAATAATGCAACAAAGATGTGCAGTCAATAGTGTCCTGACCGTGGACCAATACTGGATCACTTACAGACACACTGAACTTTTAATTACAACATGTGCTCGTTAAATGAAAGGAAATGCAGACAAAAGATGATTGCAATTGCAAATTCAGTGGCTGTCGAGCGAGAAGGACTCTGAAATGTGACACCTGATGAGGTGTCAAGAAAGCTTCAAAGCGATACACTTACAAGGGAAAATATATTACAAACTGATCTGTTACAACCTAGGGATTATTTCAGACAAATCTTGCACTTTCAAGAGTACGCAAAAGCCAGTTCAACACCAGTCTGAGTGTGCTAGTGGAAGAAAGTGTGCCAGTAGACTAAGGTACCTCTATGTACCGGCCTGGGTTCAAACACTACAGTGCTGTGAAAGTCACAGTTGAAGAACCACACACTAGTCACCCTGCATTTCAGAAGAAAGACTCTTGTCACTCTGAGTGTTAGAAGATAACTAGCCAGCAAATCAGTCAAAAGGAAACAAAGCAAAGGAAGCATTCTTTCAATCTGAGTGCTGCTGACCAGCCACTGTTGTAAAGAACAACAAAGTAATTTCAATCAACTTGCAAAGCCAAAAGTCTTGAAATTAACTGCTCAATTATTAACATTCCATTATTTACTCCTCATGAGTGACGTCAATTATCTTTACTTCAATTTCACTCACATCCATTAGATTTTCTGGCCAGATGACTGCAATGTATTAACTGCACTCTATCATTTGGAAGAGAACTTCACGTTCATAATTACCCTGAGGAACACTTCTGGATTAAAATTGTATTAGGGTACATCTATTTATTAGATTTTACATGAATATTGAGATATATTTTGTTAGTATTTCAGGAAAACATTACTACAAATCATGGGTGTGACTGACCCAACACTCCATAATGTACATATTACATAAAGAGAAAATATCTCTAATTTGCATTATGTTTGATACATTGTAAACAAAAGATTTTTTCTAACTCAAACAAAATAAAAATAAATCTTCCTACATTATCATTTTGGTCTAAATTATTTCAACCAACCAATCTAGAATGGAACATCAGACATTTGATTTTATGAAAACATTTTCAAAGATTATAAAAAAAAGACATGATTGATATAAAGCAGAATCAGATAGGACTTAAAATGAATTGCGGTAACTTAGTGAGCTAAATCTTCATGCTTGTAAGAGAAATGGTACTATGTAGTCAGTGAAAATTGAAACCTTGGCGTTGAGAGTTGGGGGAGTATTAAATATGATCAGTCAAATTGCTTGCTGCAATACCACATTAGGATCAATTACAGCTGGAAAGGTAGAGTGCAAATTTCTGCTGCCTTTAAAAAAGGTAATTGGGCAGAGCTTTTAAACTCCCAATTATTAAGATAGTTCTTTTACAAGCAAAGGTATACATCGTACCATACAATTTCCCAGACTTGACCTGCAAACGCACCATGGTGTTAGAGAAAAATTTCTGTAATCATCAATAGCCTCTAAAGGGAGGGGGTGGGAGTGTGAGAGAGAGGAACATGGATAGAAAGAACTAGGAAAAGTACTGAAGCAAAAATTGTTCTTTAGAACAAAAGTAATGAGCACAATAAATGAAGGGAACATTTATCTGGGATAAAATGCTGAATGCAAGTTTAAAAAATAAACTTAGCAAATACATTATGAACTAAAATATTGCAAAAGTTAAGTACAGAAAAATGTTTCATGAATACCTGTATATAATCACTTGTACATCATTCATATTTGTTTGCACTCTCTTCAGATTGCATTCTTCTGTGGCAGAAACTTGGCAAGTAGGAACTGTAAGTATTTTGTCTCTTAGGTTAGAAATGTCACTGCTCAAAAGGTTTGCTCAAAACAAAATTGAGTTGTGCAATTCAAGGGTTAGTTTTTGTTCTCTATCTTCTTCAGTCACAAGGGTAGGAGAGCCTGCTTCTCCTCATCAAGGAAGTCAAGGAGTCCAAGGTTTTTTAAGTGCTGTGAAGCTCTAGGAAGGGATATAACGTACATTATGTTCTCAGTGAAACAGATTCAAGCTGTTCTCGACTGCAGAGCAACAATAATGAGTAAAGCCAATTTGTGGTTCCAGCTCACCGATCAGTTTTAACCACAAAACTATTTTGCAGCAACTTTAAACTGAAACAGAAATGCTAATTTAGTATTTTAATAACTGACAATTCATAGATAATAACTCATTGCTGGTTTCTAATTTTGTTGACATGTTGCTAATGTCACTTTTATTCCATGAGCTATAAATTTCCTCATGTCTTTTGTATGGCACTGTATCAAACACCTTTGGAAGTCCATGTATACCATATCAACAGCCTTTTTTTCAGCAAACCTCCCTGTACTTCACAAACTCCAGCAAGTTAGATAAAACAATTTTCCCTTAATAAATCCATGCTGACTCTTCTGAATGAATGCACATTCTTCCGTGTGACTGTAAGGTTACATTTTCAATTCACTATCAATCTAGAAAAGAGAATCCTTATCTCACCAAAATCAAATGAAGCTTAGATAGTCTGGAGCTGGAGAAACACAACAGGCCAGGTAGCATCAGAGGAGCAGGAAAGTTGATGAATTTCTGAAGGGTCTCGACCCGAAACGTCAACTTTCCTGCTCCTCTGATGCTGCCTAGCCTGCTGTGTTCCTCCAGCTCCACAGTGTTATCTCTGACTCCAGCATCTGCAGTTCTTACTATCTCTAAGCTTAGATAGTCTGTAGGATTTGAAAAAAATATCCAAGCCTTACATGCTAAATTTTTTGTAGATCTCTGCAATGTAACATGGTTAATTCATCACAACTGAAAAGTGCGTATGAGATAAGGAGTCACGGGCCTCTGTACACAGATTCAATTAATTCAGTCAGGACTATCAACAGTAATATCGGACAACAGGGCAAGATTTATACAGATTGCCACAACAAATGAATGTTATTGATTCATTTATAATACTATTCTTTCTCTGACACCTATTAAGATTTCAAGAGGTGGAATGGAAAAATATACTTTGTGCACATCGAGGATTGCTAACGAAACAATGTAAGAAATGTAGGAGAAGTTAGACGTTGAGCAAATTCAGAGATGTGAGTGACATTAATTTCTGCACTTCAAAATTGCGAATGGTCCGTTGTATATTCAGTCAAAGTGAGGCATCTATTACGTTCTCATACTTTGCCTTTACAAAAGCTCCTATAGAATTGGATAGTGATAGATTTGAGTTCAAGGACAAGGTCATTACTTGAAGCCACTAGTGATAATAGAAAATAGTTCATTTACATATTTTAAGCTGCCAAATGGAATTTCTTTTTCTCAGGGGAAGGAAAAAGAATCCTCGTCAGATTCTGGAACAGCAATTCTTAACCACCAATGTTTAGACTATGCATGCTACATTGTACAAATATGACTAGACTAATATCTAATGGGTTGTGTTTGCAATCATGCTTCCCTCTTCCAGCAGGAAAGTACTCCTACAGACAATTATCTTACAATCTCCAGGCAGTGCCCGAGGATTGGACAATTGCAAACACTATGTCCTTCCTAGAAAAAGGTTGGAAAGATCAACACAACAATTACAGACTAATCAGTTTAACTTCAGTAGTGGCAAAGTTCTCAAAACAAATATTTGGGGTTGAATTAATAGTCACACGGAAGAATGTGCATTCATTCAGAAGAGTCAGCATGGATTTGTTAAGGGAAAATTATGTTTTATCTAACTTGCTGGAGTTTGTGAAGTGCAGGGAGGTTTGCTGAAAAAAAGGCTGTTGATATGGTATACATGGACTTCCAAAGGTGTTTGATACAGTGCCATACAAACGACATGTGAGGAAATTTATAGCTCATGGAATAAAAGTGACATTAGCAACATGTCAACAAAATTAGATGAGGTATAGGAGACAGAGAAAAATGGATAGTGAGTACTTCGCGCTGGAAGGTTTGTAGTGGAGCTCCAAGGGGTCAGTCTTGGGACCCTCACTTATCTTGATACAGGTTAGTGATCTCAAACTTGGTGTGCCAGGGACAATTTTACTTTGACTTGGAAGAATTGTAAACTGTGAGGAGAATAGTATAGAACTTCAAAGACATTGACAGATTGGTGGAGCAGATGAACAGGTGTCAGATGAAGTTCAATATGGGGGTGGGGGGCGGGGGGGGGGGGGGGGGGAAGGTGGCTGGGGAACCATTGCATTATTGAAGAAGGAAACCATCTCTGTAGTAATGAGGAAGGGTGTCTTAGAAAGCTCTTTAAATGAGGCCATCTGGGCACAGCTCAGAATTGAAACGGGGCAATCATTTGCTCGGATTATACTACAGCCTCCCCAATAGTCAGAGGGAGATAGAGGAGCAGATTTGTAGACAAATCACAGAAAGGTGAGACAAATACAGTAATAGTTGTCGGGATTTTAACTTTGCTGATATTAACTGGGATCACCTTAGTGTGAAACAATTAGATGGTGTGGAATTTTTAAAGTCCACCCAGGAGGGCTTTTTTGTTCCAGTACGTATAGTCTTACTAGAGATGGGGCAGTGCTAGGCCTAAACGTAGGGAATGAAGCCATGGTTGAAATGTCAGTGAGCAAGCATTTTGAGGATAGTGACCATAACTCCAAGTTTCAACGTCATTTTGGAAAGCAATAAGGATAGTGCGGAAGTCAAGTATCCGTATTGGTCTAAGGCCAATTACAATATCATTAGACAGGATCTAGTAAATTGACTGAGAGCATTTATTTGCAGGTAAGTCTACATTTGGAAAATGAGACTCTCTTAAAAGTAGTAGAGTGAAAGTTCAGGGCCAAAGTATTCCTGTAAGAATGAAGGACAAGGGTAGCAAGTCCAGGAAACCCTGGATGTCAAGGGATATCAACAGTTTGGTAAAGAAAAAGGAAGCCGGAGTTAGAACGAGAGCATTAAAAACAAGGAGGTCCTTGACGAGTATTGAGAGTGCAGGCAGTGCTTAAAAAAAATTAGGAGGTCAAAGAGAGGCCACAAAACATCTCTGGCAGATAGGACCAACAAAATACCCCAGGCATTTTATAAGTATATTAAGAGGACTACCAGAAAAAGTGTGGGGCCTATCAGAGACCAAAGGGACAACCTGTGTTGGAGCCAGAGGATGTGGGGGAGGTGTTAAATGAATATTTCTCATCTAGATTCACAAAGGAGAAAGACATTGTAGCCAGGGCTTTCATTTGGGATGGTAACGTTCTAGAGCACGTTAAGATTAAAAAGGAGGAGGTATTAGATGTTTTAGTGGGACAAAGCTGCATAAATCCCTAGGGCCTGATGAGATGTATCCCAGGTTGCTATGGGAGGAGATTGCTGGAGCCCTGGTGGAGATTTTCGAATACTTCACTGGCCATAGGTGAAGTGCCAGATGACTGGAGAATAGCTAATATGGTTCCTTTAATTCAAAAAGGGCACCAGGGATAGGCCAGGTAATTACAGACTGGTTAGTCTGACATCAGTAATAGGGAAATTATTGGAAAAAATTCTGAGGGACAGGATTAATCAACACTTGGAAAGGCAGGAATTGATTGGGTTAGTCAGCACAGATTTATTAGAGGGAGATCCAGTCTAATTGAGGGCAGTGCAGTTGATGTGGTTTACATGAAGTTAAGTAAGGCACCACGCTAGACAGACAGCTATTCTCATCACCCCAATGTAGACGTTGCCAGACCTGCTGACCTTATCCAGTGTTTTTTTCAGTTTTACTATAAACAGCCATGAGTGTTGTTGGACCTAGCGGAAGAAGTCTAATGAGCAGTAAACTTTAGTTTAAACTGCAACTCAAATGCAGAGGAAAAACATTTTAAAAAAAACAAATTTTACTACTCTGACACACTCCAAAGAGAAACCAACAACATTTCCTTAGTATGGGGCTACGTTTAGTACAATTACCATGAAATACATCTTCTAGAGACTTAATAATCACAAATGATCAAATACATTAGAAATGCATTTTAATATTAAAAATCCAGTTTTGAGTTACTATTCATTGGAGATGCACTTTCCTACATTACTACTTTTTAAGAACTTAAACACAAAGTAGACAATGTTGCCACGCTAGACAGACATCAATTCTCATCACCCTACTATTCTCAACTTTATACAGAAATAATTTCAGACCATCAAGCCTTTTTTAGGCAAACAAACTGCCTTCTGAAGTATTTACAATCAAGAAAAATCTTCACATACCTCTGTATATGACCCTGGGACATCTCAAAGTACTTTACAGCCAGTGAAGTACTTTTGAAGTGCAGCTACTGTTGTAATGTATGAAACACAGCAGTCATTTTGTATATGGCAAGATCACACAGCGAAATAAGGTAATGACCAGATAATCTGTTTTATAGTTGCCGGATGGGAGAATAAATAATTGTCCAAGACACTGGGGAGAATGTGCTGTTCTTGTTTAATTAGTGCTTTGGGATCTTTATTGCTCATGTGAGAAGGCAGATGAAGACTCAGTCTAATGTCTCATTCTGAAAGGCACCATCTACAACAGTTGGCGTAGTCTCATAACAAAAGAGTAGTAGCCCAGATGTTATGCTTAAGTCTCTGAAGCAGGAAACGTAAAGCAAAAATTAATACTTACAATTATGAGATCATTTGTCTGAAGTAAATCTAAGAGATATTGAATGCTGGCAAACCACAATACTTCTTCCCCCAAATTACTTTGTTCTAGTAATTCTTCCTTCAATAAACTCATGTTCTGTTCTGGTACTATAAATAATATCAATACTTATTTTAATAACTGAGAAAAATATTAGATGCTGTAAATCATATGTATACTCACTTGCATGACAGAATAAACCTGAAATTTTAAAGCCCAAAACAAAGCCAGTGATTTCTTGACTTTTAAAGTGCAAATTGTAGAAGGTATTAAAGATCATGTATGTTTTTTAAGGTTTATAAAAAGGGGTTCACTATACAAGAAGGATTACTAAATCTATAATAATCTAGGTTAGGCAGTTAAATGTCATGTTCATGTTTGAACATGCAACTTCTGGAAATAGTGTAAGCACCATTTATTAAAATGATGCCAGGGATGATTGGTTTAAATACAGAGCAGATCTAAGGAACCTGGGGCCACTTTCAACAGAACAGAGAAAGCAGAGAAAAAGTAACTTGCCAATTCAGATAATGAACAGCTTTGATAAATTAAATCAGAAAAAAATGTTGGTTAGCAAGTGATAAAATCATAAAAACCTGAAGGGAGCGGTTAGCAGACTTTGTTTCAAAATGCAAAATGTTTAAAACAAGGATCACCAACTCCAAATCTCAACCGTACGCCCACACGAGAAGCAGTGAATATATCTACTAGAAACAGCATTGGAAGAATCTGTTTTGATGAGAAATCTGAACTCTATCCAAAGTTGTTGCCTAGCCTGCTGAATACTTGTACCATTCTGTTTTCTTTCAGATTTCCAGCAAATACAGTAGTTTGCTTTGTGTGTTGTTGTATTGAAGCTGAATTTATAACAGTATTGATACATTTGAGAAAAACAGAAATCTTGAAGGTATTGTAAAATGCACAGCTCTGGAGAAAACAAAGGCTCCCAGCACTGCAAAACGGATTGGGAAGCACAGTGGTTCACAGCACCAGAGACCCAGGTTCGATTCCACCCTCGGGCATACGTATGTGTGGAGTTTGAACGTTCTCCCAGTATCTGTGTAGGT
>NC_063358.1:22868798-22880008 GCF_021869965.1 Rhincodon typus
CCACCACACCCGGCACTTTTCCCTGCAACCGCAGGAAGTGCTACACCTGCCCCCATACCTCCTCCCTCACCCCCATCCCAGGCCCCAAGAAGACTTTCCACATCAAGCAGATGTTCACCTGCACATCTGCCAATGTGGTATACTGCATCCGCTGTACCCGGTGTGGCTTCCTCTACATCGGGGAAACCAAGCGGAGACTCGGGGACCGCTTTGCAGAACACCTACGCTCGGTTCGCAACAAACAACTGCACCTCCCAGTCGCGAACCATTTCAACTCCCCCTCCCATTCCTCAGACGACATGTCCATCCTGGGCCTCCTGCAGTGCCACAACGATGCCACCCGAAGGTTGCAGGAACAGCAACTCATATTCCGCTTGGGAACCCTGCAGCCCAATGGTATCAATGTGGATTTCACAAGTTTCAAAATCTCCCCTCCCCCCACCGCATCCCAAAACCAGTCCAGCTCGTCCCTGCCTCCCTAACCTGTTCTTCCTCCCACCTATCCCCTCCTCCCACCTCAAGCCGCACCTCCATCTCCTACCGACCAACCTCATCCCGCCCCCTTGACCTGTCCGTCCTCCCTGGACTGACCTATCCCCTTCCTAACTCCCTACCTACACTCACCTTTCCTGGCTCCATCCCCGCCTCTTCGACCTGTTTGTTTCCTCTCCACCTATCCTCTCCTCTATCCCTCTTCTATCCACCTCCCACTCTCTCCCTATTTATTTCAAAACCCCCTTCCCCTCCCCCTTTTCTGATGAAGGGTCTAGGCCCGAAACGTCAGCCTCTCTGCTCCTATGATGCTGCTTGGCCTGCTGTGTTCATCCAGCCCTGCACCTTGTTGTCCAGGAATTCAAAAGGAATTCAGTCATGATCACCTGCCATCTCAATCTTTTGTATCCAGGCTCAAAATTGTGAATAATTGAAGCAAAGAAACACTAGGTCTGCTGCTATTTGCAGCTGTGGTCCCAAAAGCAGGACCTTTCTTCCCCGAGTCTTGTCCTACCTCATTATACCTGCTGTAAAACACTCCCAAACCTTTTCCCTTCTGATGCCTGAGAAATGAAGTAGGCAACAGAAAAACAGCATTGAACTGGTCGATATTGAGCTCAATAACTTGCTCATTGGTTACTTAAGTATGGTAGCAGCCTTCTGATTTCCACACCTCACTATCCATGATATTGGAGACTAGCGTTATGATGTCGAATTGGTGAGCCGACATCATCACATTACTTGTAACTGACAGGTAGACCGCTTGCTTTGTGACCATAACATCCAGGCATATATCTTGTTTTGCTTTGCCTTTTAATATTTAATATAAGAATCATTATCCTCCCCTTTGGCTTGCCAAATTAAATTCAATCAATTTTGTTGCCGTTTTGCTATTGTTTTGACCTTTCAGACATACTTCTGGATAATATGGATCATATGTGGTAATTTGGTGCCATTTTCCTTCACAGTTTTCTCCTGTTCAATGAAATCAGTGATGACTTTTAAACAAAGTACCTTTGTTTTTCACAATTAAATGTTGGTCCATTTCATTCAAAATCACCTCCTATAGATTCTCGAACACCTATCCATGTTTAAGTTTTCAAGGCTCTCTCTGACAAGGTGCCTCAACTGCTTGAAGTTAGTCTTTTGAAACTTGTTCTTTAAGTTTTTGTTTGTGTCTCTCTGTGTCTCTCTATGATTCAATAGTCTCTGCAATTTTTGTAATGTTAAAGGTGATTACACTATGATGACTGTTAATTAAAGCATCACCCACTCTTCTGTTGGGGAACTGATCATTCCAATTATGCATGATGAAATGAAAATATTTTCTTTTATTGCTGGCTGTTTAATAAACTGAGTCATAAAAGAGAATTCCATTAACTCTAAATATTCCTTCATCGTCTGACATTGGGACAGATCTTGTGGTAGAAATAGCAATGAGGCTCACCGCTATTTGTATGGAAATTGTACCACAAATCCAAGCAACCACACACGCAATGTTAAGCACAGAACAGAAGAAGTTGCTGTATAAAATGGCTTGTAACTCCACTCAAATAGATGTGAATTTACTGCATGTGCCTCATATACATATACAGAGCGAATACACCAGAAAACAACTACTGAAAGCCATACTCCTGCTGTTATTTGGGTCCCATATCTTTCCTGTTCACTGGAAACTCTCCAAATGATCACCAGCCTGCTCACCTCCATCTGGGGATCCAGCAGCAATCAAGATCAGTCTGGCTATAATACCATATGTGGCCATGGCTCCCAGTGGCGCTGCCAATATTGGAAAGCTGCTGGCTTCTGATTGGGTGGCAGTTACATGGCAGGATTTCTATCCTACTAGGAACACGATTATGTAGGAGGCATAAACCTGTCCTGATTTCCTCGTACTAGCACATGGCCTCAGAGACAGAAGGGACGCAGAGTTCCCACTGGTTCTCTAGCCCTCATTAACAACACTAAATTCCCTTGATACTTTAAACTGAAAGCTCTCTGTTAGTAATTTCATCCAAACGTCACCATCAAACACCCCGGGACAGAAACAGTACAGCGTTTGATACAGAGTAAAGTTTGCTCAACTCTTATAAACTGAAAGCGTAATGTAACTAAAGCACCCCCAACAGTGTCCCCATCAAACACTCCCTGGACAAGGGCAGCATTGGGTTACAGACAGAGTAAAGATCCCTTTACTGTTGTAAACAGAAAGTCAAAAAGTAGTTAAGCAGCTCCTGCATCAAATAACACAAATTAACAGTCAAACAGAAACTTCTATAATGAAACAGAAACGTACTTAATTAGAATAACGTTGTCCTGGCTGATGATGTACCCCAACCCTTGCAATGCCCACCAATTTCCAAAGACCTCTATCATGCCAGTGAGCACCTCATGCTCCCTCTCAAGGGATACCAGTCACAGAGTCTGTGGCCCCAGATAGACGGGCCACATGCTTTCATATTATATGCCTTCTCAGGTACATAACTGAATTCTAGGCCTTATATTTATTGCCATGTTGTCCTCTTTTTCTCTTAATAAAGCTTCTCAAAACAATTTACATCCTTCCAGATATAATTTCCATTGATTCGAATCATTCAACCTTGTCTCTAGGATGTTGATGACATCTAATCTACCAACTCCTGTAACACATTCCAAGGACTTACATTTAATTTGTCAACCAAGTGAAGGAAACTGGAAGCTTCACAAAAATCATTTGACAATGAGAGGTTAAGTGGTCCCAGATTAATGATGCATTCTCTCAGTGACCATTTCATGAACAACTTTCACAGAGAATTATAAAAAGTCCACTCATCTACCGTCTCACAAGGGGAACAATGTGTGGTGTTGAGTTGGATCAACACACATTTAAAAGTAAATGCAGTGAACAAATCCATTGCAGTACAAAGGGAAAGACAATAAAAAGATAATTCTACAACTGATATAATCAGAGATGGTTTCTTACTTAGTTTTATATCATAATATAGAAAGGTAGTTTATAGTGGTATAGTTGTGTTCAGGACTAATGGTTTAGAGGACTAGCTACATGATCTGGAACTGTGAGTTCAAATACCACCACAGCAAATGGGAGAGTTATAACAGCTATTTAAATAAATCTGCCATAAAAATATGATGACAGTGAGAAAAACAGATTGTTGCAAGACTCCAAGTGGCCCATTAACGCTTTTTTGGAAAGGCATTCTGTTGATCTGGCCAGTTTGTGACCACAGGTCTACAGTAATGTAGTTGACTCTTTACTGCCCTCTGAAATGGCCCTACAACCCCTTCCAGAGAAGAGTCACATCGGATTCAAAACATTAACACTGTTTCAGCCTCCACATTTGCTTCCAGATCTTCTGAACTTCTCCAGCACTATCTATTTTTATTCCAAAACTGCACACAGTACTCAGAACTGCCAAGTTCTTATACAACTGAAGCTAGATTTTGCCATTTCTGTGCTCAAATCCTCATGCAATAAAAGCTAACATTCCATTAGCCTTCTGAATTGTTTGCTACTCCTGTCTGTTAGACTTCAGCGCCTGGCTGACCAAGATATAAAATCCCATTGTAAATCCATACTTTACAAACTCTTACCTTTGAAGAAATATGGTACACAACTGTTCTTCCTAATGAAGTGGACAACCTCACATTTTTCCACATTATATTTCATCTGCCATGTCCTTGACCAACCATTAAACCGGCCTAAATCCTTCTGAAAATGTTTTATTTCTTCTTCACACCACACATAGTTTTGTATCATCTGCAAATTTGGAAGTATTACATTTGATCTTCATGTCTAAATTATTTGTATATATTGTAAACAGATGGGTCCTAATTACTTTCTTTGTGGTATATCACTAGTCACAGCCCATCAATGCAAGAATGACTCAATTATCACTATTCTCCATTTTCAATCTAATCATTAATCTATGCCAATACATTACTGCCTGTACCATGTGATTTATTTTATCTAAACAGCTTCCTGTGGGAAACTCTATCAAATGCCTTATAAAAATCCAAGTTTAAATACATCCATCAGCTCTCCTTTATCAATTTTGTTTGCAACATCTCCAAAGAAACTTTAACAAGTTTGTCAAAGATGACTTCCCATTTTCAATCCATGCTGGTGGTACCCAATCAGATCATTATCAGCTAGGTGTCTAATCATCCCATTCTTTGTAGTAGATTCTATCAATTTCCCTACTACTATTACCAGACTGACAGGTCTGAAATTCCCTGTTTTCTCCCTCATTCCTTTCTTAAATAATAGATGTATTAATGTCCTAATGGTGTGTGTACGATCATGTTGTATTGGCACCATCATAAATAACATTAAGTTGTCCTAAGAGCATTTATGTCCAAGAGCAAACACCTTAGTTAACTTTGTTAAACATTGCTTAAGCCCCGTGGATGATTACTTAATAATCTCTTTCAATATTACATCCAGGAGTGCAAATACACTCATGTACAAACATATCAGTGAAAGGAACAGTACTCAGGTCAGACAAAAAAACTAACAAAAACATCCCCTTTAACAAATGTTTTACAAAAGGTATTGAACTGCAGATTCTGTAGAATCATTACTCAATCAGCATAGGTACCTACTCTCAGTATGTACTTTTTATTGCCATTTGTGCACATACTTAACATATCAACTAAACCTTTTCAAAAGTAATGCATTGACTTTGCTATTGTAGAACTAATGGGAATTTTCAGGTCAATCACATATCATTCTTTAGCAATCACTATATGAATACACCTATGATTTAGCAGTACACCTGGCAATTGTACTAAAGTTATATCTTCATCACTTTGAAAACATCGGTCGAGATGCCATGCACTTAAAATGACAAAGTTGTCAAAGAAACATGGATGGTTTTCTTGCCAGTACACATTATTACAACCAGGATTAGAATTAGAATTTTATTTATTGTCACTATTTTTGCTAAGTCATTTATAACACCTAAATTCACAGACTTAGAAGAGTTAGATTGTACAATCTTCCCATAAAAAGGGCACACTGACATCTTAGTCTTCTGTAAAAATTATTTGCTTCAGACGTCAGGACTTAGCCTTCAATGTGGTATAGATATTGAATAATTGATCAATTTAACTTTATTTGTTTAGCATGAAGATAAAAAGTGAGAAGTGGGGTGAGGTTGGATAGATACATGGGACGAAGATGTTTTTGCCTGGTCTTGACAAACAGGTTCTTGCCTCTGCGTCACAAAGTTGTGAGTTCAACATTTTTGCCAGAGTCTTGAATGGATGATCTAGGCTGATATATCAGTGCAGTGCCAAGGAGTATTCAGCAACACAACATTCCTGGTTATGGTGTATTTGGATAAGATAGACGGGAGGATAGAAGAGGAGGGAGTTTACAATATTGATCAAGACATCAATTAAAGCAGCGAGGAGGAATGACATATTGGAAGGGTCTTCAAACAAGACTGTAAGAATGGGGAAAAAAAACACAAAAGGGGGATGGGGAGTGTTGCCAAACTAAGAGGCCTTGGAGTGCAGGTTCATAGTTCCTTGAAAGTGGAGTTGCAGGTAGACAGGATAGTGAAGAAGGTGTTTGGCATGCTTGCCTTTATTGGCCAGTGCGTTGAGTATAGAGGGTGGGGGGGTCATGTTGCAACTGTACGGGTTTAAGGTGAGAGGGGAAAGATTTAAAAGGGACCAAAGGGGCAATTTTTTTAACACAGTGGGTGGTACGTGTATGGAATGAGCTTCCAGAGGAAGTGGTGGAGGCTAGTATGATTACAACATTTAAAAGGCATCTGGATGGGTATATGATTAGGAAGGCTTTAGGGGGATATGGACCAAATGCTGGCAAATGGGACTGGATAAATTTAGGATATCTGGTCGGAATGGATGAGTTGGACTAGATATTGTGTTTCCATGTTGTACATCTCTACAACTCTATGACAAACACCTGTTGAGCAGTTACTATAGATCACACAGTCATGGACAGGTAGAGAATCAAATATATAATCAAATTTCAGGAATGTGTCAGAATAATAGGCAGTAATAGGGCATATTAACTTTAAGTTTTAGGTTGGGAGGGAGCAAAATTCTTAAAATGCATCCAGGCAAACCTTTTTAACCAGTAAGTAGAAACACTGACTATGGAGGGGATAGTTCTGAACCTAATATTTAGAAATGAATTAGGCAGGAGGAAGGGGTATCAGTAAAGGGACATTTTGAGATAGAGACCATAGATTAATTAGATTTAGGATGTCAGAGCAGTGGGAGGCAATCAAGGAGGAAATAGAAAAAGTACATAGCAGATTTGTTCCTGTAAAGACAAAGGGGGGGAACGAAGGCTGGGTAACACTGGAATGTCAAGGGACATAAAGATTAGGATTAAGAAAACTAGAGAAGCCAATGGCAGATACCAAGGGTTCAACATAAAGGAGGATAAAAAGTGCTGGAGAGAACTTAGAAAGAAAATTAGAAAAGCAAAGAGTATGCATGAGAAAGCATTGATGGGTTGAATAAAGGAAAACCCAAAGGGATTTTTTTAATATGTAAAGAGCAAGACAATAACTAGAGAAAGAGCAGAGTCATTAGGGACCATAGAGATCACCTGTGCACAAACATAGAAGACATGAGTCCTCAAGGAATATTTGCTTTGGTTTTCACCATAGAATAGGACAACGCAAGTGTAGGCATCACAGTGGAAGGTTTGTGAAATATTAGAAGAAATTAACCAGAGAGACAGGGGGTATTTTTAGTTTTAGCAGCCTTAAAATGGCTAAACCTGCAGGTCCAGTTGAAATTTTGAGGAAGGCAAAGGCAGAGATATCATGGACCCTGGCAGTAATTGTCAAATCCTCGCTGACCACAGGTAAGGTACCAGAGCACTGGAGGACAACTAACATTATCCTGTTATTTTAAAAAAGTGAGGAAGGGAAAGGACAGGAAATTATAGACCAGTTAGTCTAACATATGTGGTGGGGAGGTATTTAGAAATAATTCTGAGAGATAGAATAAATCTGCGCTTGGAGAGAGCTGGATTAATCAGGGATAATCAGCAAGGATTTGTTAACAAATTTGATCTTTCTTTTGAGGTGGTAACCTGGAGTGTCAATGGGGATAATGCATTTCGTGCTATCTATATGGACTTTAGCAAGACTTTTGATAAGATCCCTCAGAGCAGACTGATCAAGAAAATAAGAATCCATGAGATCCAAGGCAAAGTGCCACACTGAATCCAAAACTTGTTAAAAGACAGGAATCAGAAGGTGTTTGTATAATTCAAAGTCAGTTTCAAGTTGGATTCTGCAGCTCTCAGTGCTGAGACCTTGTTGTTTGTGGTATACATCAATAATTGGGACTTGAACGTAAGGGGTATGATCAATAAGTTCACGGATGACGCAAAATTCATTGGGTGGTAAATAGTGAGAAGGATAGCCATAAACTATAGAAGGATATCAATGGATTGGTCAGGGGGGCACAGCAGTGGCAAATGGAATTCAAACCAGAAAAATGTGAGATAATGCACTTGGTGTGAGCAGACAATGATTTATACTATGGATGACTATGTAGGGCCCTGGAAAATACTGAAGTGTGTATATTCATAGATCCTGATGGTCGCAGGGCAGATAGATAAAGTGGTTAAGGAAACACATGGCCGCTTGCATTTGTTAGCTGAGGCATAAAATACAAGAGCAAGGAGGTTTTGCTGGAACTGTTTAAACTGCAGGTTAGGTCACAAATGCAGCACTGCATGCATTTCTAGTTACCACATTATAGGAAGGATGTGAATGCACTAGAGGGGGTACAGAGGAGATTTACCAAGGCGTTGCCTGGGCTGATGGTCTGAGCTATGAGGAAAGATTGGATAGGCTGGGCTTGATTACCTTGAGGCAGTGAAGATTGAGAGGACATTGTGAGTGGCATAGATAGGCTGGATAGGAAGGCATTTTTTTTCCAATTGTAGACGGGCCAATAACCAACAGGCATGGGTTTAAGACACGAGGGAGAAGGTTAAGAAGAGAGTTGAGTACAATATTTTCCACCCAGAGGATGGTGAGACACAGGAGCTCACTGCCTGAAGGGCTGGTTGAGTCAGAAACATTATTCATGACATTATTCTCTTGTTTTGTCATAGGTTGCATTGCATTGCCTCCAGATCTATGAGCCAAAATCTGGAAAATAGAACAGTCAGATCTTTGATAACACGAAGGGATGAATGGTTTCTTTCCATCCTGTAAATATATGAGCTGGCTGTTCATAATCTACGTTATAAAAGTGAATAAACTTCAAAGCAATTAATTAGCTATGGAACACTTTGCTGCACCCTGAAAGTTACTGCAGTTTCACAAATCCTTCTTCTTCTAATAGTAAAAGGAAGCTGGGTGGAAAAGGATTTTTTTTAAAAATTAACCAAATGAAAGAAGAGACTTAGTAGAAGTGTTTAGTCATTTTGGGCAGAACATTTTCCCTATTTTACAGTTTAGAGAAAAAGTAATTAAGGATCATTAGAACTTGTGTAAAATAGAAGAGAACAATTATGTTGAGTGTCTAACGACAAAGCAGCACAAAAATACCAGAATAAATTTCGGTTCACCATTTGAACGTAAGCATGAAAGAGCCTGGAAGAGGCCGTATCACACCATTTGAAAATTTCACCCACCCTTGCTGATTACTGCAGCCAATGAGCACTAAATTGCTAAACTTTTAAAGTTAAAATTTGAAAGAGCTTCAGCTGGAATACCATGGGTGAAACCACTTGAAAGTGTCAACATGGATGATTCTGATTGGGCCTAATTTGAGTGAATTCGGTGAGCAGCCAAGTTGAAACATGCTCCCTATAGACAACCATGGGCCAAAGAAGGTGGCAAGGATTTGAGCAGACAGCTTTTTCCTGAGACATTGGTCAGTAAGGGGAATGGATTACGTAGTAATAGTAGGAAGACAAGAGTCACTGGCACTGCCTTTGATCTTCTCAAAATTTAGCTGGAGAAACGGGCAGTTCATAGAGGACTGGATTTTGGGCAAATAGATACTAGAAAATAGATGCAGAAG
Organism: Rhincodon typus; assembly: GCF_021869965.1. NCBI lineage: Eukaryota > Metazoa > Chordata > Chondrichthyes > Orectolobiformes > Rhincodontidae > Rhincodon > Rhincodon typus. The sequence goes on from NC_063358.1 coordinate 22,878,324, forward strand.
CAGTAAAAGGTTCGAGACAGCAATTAAGTGTCATTATGTTACATGTACAAACTGTTTCAATGATGTGAAGAAGCAGCACTTAAATAATAAAACAAATAGGCCTAAGAATGGATCCTTGAGACTTTGGAGCTGCTACTAAAGACTTGGGATGAAAATGCTCCTTTTGAAGAGACTTACGAGGGAATCTCAATCACTATGAATCTCTAATCTCTTTCAGGCTATTCTTCCTTTTACAAGTTTCGGGCTTTTAAAACTCAAGTTTTGTATCATTTGATATGAATAATTTGTTTTAATTTTTTGAACATTCCTGCTATCTTACACCATGGGCCTTTCACCTTCATTTCTCAATAAATAAAGTTGCATGAGAAATTGAGCACAGCTATACTTGTGTGGTGTTGAATTGCTATTTCACATCCATCAACAATGAACTTCAAGTGATTGGAACCAGGTCAAACGTAGGCATTTGGAAATAGGATTGTGGTCTCAGTTAGCAATGACTCTACAACTATGCATTTTCAAAGCTGTTACCATAACACCATCTCCACACCCTCTTCAATAGAATTTCATACAAGCTTCAATACTACAAAAGTTATGCATTGAATGTTTTCTATTGTGAATTCCACAAAAACTGGGTTTATGCCAAACCACATTGGAGACCTGTATGGCACTAGTATCAATAAAGCTGTTGTATAGAGAATGCCACGAGGTCAAATATTGTCTTCCCACTAACATCATCTCCACAATTTATGAAAACACCTTCCCTAATTACTGTCTGTTTTTTTTTCCATTTTGACGTGTGCAATTCTGTGTCTCTAGTACTGTTACTAAAGTGCTGTATACGTGTGTGGTCAGCTACTGGTAGATGTGAATAAAAGTAATTTTATTGGTTAGGTTCTTTTGCCAGATATTCAACAATGATCTGGATAACTAGCTATTCCAGGTATTCATTTAAAAGATTTATGCCTTTGTGCATTAATTGCTATCAGTGCATTTATGTCAACAACAGCCTTGCTCTTCTTTTTGAGAGGTTGAATCAACAAGAAAAACAATAGAAATAATTAGTTATTGCTGCAGAAAGGATAGGAAAAAATAGGAAAATTCAAATACTGAGAGAGAAGAGAACAAAAAGAGACTGAGGCATTTGCATTTAAAAAACAAGGGGATGGCATTTTTGCAGGAAGGTGGGCGTTCACCAACACCTTCCAGCCCAACATTAAGTTCACCTGGACCATCTCCAATACCTCTCCCTCCTTCCTGGACCTCTCTGTCTCCATCTCTGGCAACCACCTAGAAACTGATATCCATTTCAAGCCCACCGACTCCCACAGCTACCCAGAATACACCTCCTTCCACCCACTTCCTGCAAAAATACCATCCCCTATTCCCAATTCCTTCACCTCCACCGCATCTGCTCCCAGGATGAGGCATTCCACTCCTGTACATCTCAGATGTCCTCGTTTTTCAAGGACCACAACATCCCCCCCTCAGTGGTCGAGAACGCCCTCGACCGTGTCTCCTGCATTTCCCGCAACTCATCCCTCACACCCCCTCCCCGCAATGACAACCAAAACAGAATCCCCTTGTCCTCACGTACCACCCCACCAACCTCTGGATCCAACGCATCATCCTCTGACACTTCTGCCATCTGCAATCCGACCCCACCACCAAAGACATTTTTCCCCCCC
>NC_063358.1:22880508-22916661 GCF_021869965.1 Rhincodon typus
CATAGCCCCACAGCCATTTGCTGTGCAACCACTGAAGGTAGAATACTTACCCATTTACCTCCTCTTTCCCCAGTAACCAAGAGGCCAAACATACTTTTTCAGTGAAGCAACACTTCAGCTGCACTTAACGCAATCAAGTCTACGGTATTCACTGCTCACAATGTAGCCTCCTCTACATTGGGGAAACGAAACGTAGAGTGGGTGACTGCTTCACAGAACATCTAAGTCCTGCCCGCAAAAACGACCCTGAGCTTTCAGTTGCCTGCCACTTTAACACACTATCCACTTCCCTAGCCAACATCTCTGTCTCAGGCTTGCTGCAGTGTTCCAGTAAAGTTCAGTGCAAGCTGGAAGAACGACACCTCATTTTCCACTTGGGAACCCTGCAGCCCCCCAGACTCAATATTGAGTTCAATAATTTTAGGGCCTGAACTCTCTCATGGCCCAACCCCAACCCACAGACCAGGCCTTGTTATCACATAGCCTGCCATTGCACATTACCTATTGCCAGCCACTGTCAGTCTCCATTAACAGCTATTCACGCTCCTAGCCAGATCATTATCCAAACCTTTGTCTGTTCTTTTCTGTCTTCGGGCTTTATCCCCACCTATCATTTACTCCCTACCCCCTCCTCACACCCTGTCGTCTGTGTATAAACTGACATTTTCTTAGCTACCATCAATTCTGAGAATGGGTCATCGGACCCAAAACATTAACTCTGATTTCCCTTCACAGATGCTGCCAGACCTGCTGAGCTTTTCCAGCAACTTTTGTTTTTTTTTATTTACAGCATCCGCAGTTCTTTCGGTTTTTATTTAAGATATTCATCAAGTCTGGCAGCATCTGTGGAAAGAGAAGTAGATTTAACATTTCAAGTTCAATAACTTATTTCAAGCTTGTATTATGTTTGTTTCTTCTGGAAGCATCTGGGATGTCTTAGTTATCCCAATCAATCCTTTTAATTCCACTAGCTTTAGCTCCTCTTCTATCAACAGCATAAGAACATTATTTTCCAGCTCCTTTCAGTTTCAAAGAAGAGTCATTCTGGAATTGAAATATTAACTCTGTTTCTCTCTCCTCAGATGCTGCCAGTCCTGTTGGGCTTCTCCAGCACTTTCTGCTTTTACTTCTTGTTGGTTTTAGTCAACATTGCTGACGCCAAGTGGAAAAGGATATCCATACAAGGTCTTAGGCCAAAGAAAGGCTCAGTCATGATAAACAAAATGTGTTTATTACCTATTATTTAATAGTTATGTTACAACTGATCATACATGATTGCCTCTTGTTAGATGTCAGATTCATTTTATGATTTAGTGCACTTTACTGCTAATGAAACTTTCAAGTAACACAGGAACAACTAGCCTGCATTCACAGCTCAAACACTAGTTAGATCCTTGCAGAAACGGCTTTTTGTATCCTGTTGCAAGAACTTATCACGCAATGTCAGTTAACCCTATCAGCTGTTAAATGCTGAGTAGAAGGGAAGCTTCAAGACCAAGTAATTACATGTACCATACCTGTGAATTGCAAGGAGAGGCAGCAGAAAATTAAAGACTCAACACTTTTAAAAAGCATCCAACAAGCTCATACCCAAAAAGACCGATTTCCAGGAAAAACAATTTTGGAGTTGAAATATTAAAATTATTTCTCTTTATAAAGAAGCTGCCAGACATACTGAGTTTCTCCTGCACTTTCATTTTTATTAAACCCAAATGAGACTCTATTTAGGAATTAGAGATTGTTGCATTACATCCTTGGATGAAAATAGATATAATTTTTTTCTTTGGTGAAGTGTCCCGACCTGAAACGTCAACTTTCCTGCTCCTTTGATACTGCCTGGCCTGCTGTGTTCCTCCAGCTCCACACTGTGTTATCTATGATTAATCTGAGTTCATTTATCACTTCAGACCCATTTTTGGTCATTCATTTTATAAGTCATCATCCTCAAACCTCTTTAATGCCCCAAAAGGATTGCCAACTATGATTAAATGTAATCGCGGACATTTAATCATGTGACTCATTTCCATATTGGTCATAATAGCCCCAAGATCCCTGGTTCTAGACAATGCACTTATTCAGGGAATGTGAAATGAAAAGGCCAGTAGACAGGTTTCTCAGGGCAAAGAACTCTGTGTTTTTACAATACAAAAGGTAAGTTTAATACAAGAAAGAAAGATAAATGCAATAAACAGGGAAATTGACACAATCAACTACACAAAGGATAGTAATACTATTAAGTACACTGTCATATAGATTAAACACTTATAGACCCTACACACAACAGTTTTAAATATAGAATCTTTAATCAGGCTTCCCACCCTTGGAGTCCCTGCACTGTCACCACACACCTTCCCCTGCTAGCTAGGTCAGAAACTTCAGGGTCTCAGATGTTTCAGCTCACCACTGAGGAAAACACAGTTTTAAAGTGCACCCATTTGCTGAGGTTCTCTTGGTTTGGAACAGGCCAGTGTCTGGAAGATCTTGTTCGGATAGAGCTTGGTTAGCTACCCCACTCTCGGATGTCCTTTGTTCCGATGATGCTCTTGGTTTGGCTTCCTAATTCAGTTTCTCTGTTCAGCCTCTGTGGTTCTTGGTTCTAAAGCTGTTTGTTGGGGGTGGAAGCCTGTGGGGAAGCTGTTTGTGCAGAAGATTGTTAGGAACTGCAGATGCTGGAGAATCTGAGATAACAAGGTGTAGAGCTGGATGAACACAGCAGGCTAAGCAGCATCAGAGGAGAAGGAAAGCTGATGTTTCGGGCCTAGACCCTTCTTCAGAAATGAAGATAGATTAAACACTTATAGACCCTAAACACAACAGTTTTAAATATAGAATCCTTAATCAGGCTTCCTACCCTTGGAGTCCCTGCACTGTCACCACCCACCTTCCCCTACCTGCTAGCTAGGTCAGAAACTTCAGAGTCTCAGATGTTTCGGGTCTAGATGTTTGTGCAGAAGCTTGATGGTGAAAAAAAAAGACTCTTTTCAGGTGAGTTCAGGGTTGGCAGTTATGCAGACTGTGTGCCCTGTTAGCTCCCCTCAGTTCTGTGTTGTCCATGGTGTTTCTGGTGTTTCCTTCTGAAGTCGATTGATTTCCCAATAGACAAGAGTATGTGTGAATTGATTTCAAGTAAAGTTGAATGTCCAGTATCTCTGTAGGCCCCATACTCTGCTGGGTAGCCCGGTAAAACCGGGCCCTGGAGTTTTGGTTGATTGTCCTTTCGGAGAAGTGGTGTAAATTAGAATTCCATGCTAACAATAGTCCCAGACAGCACTCTTCATTCTGTTGGCTCTGTTGTGTATTTGCTGCAGTCCCAGACCAGCTGTAGTCCAGGATTTTGCCCAGTATTTTAAACATTGGAAAAGTCCAGGGTCTTGTCCAGTATTTTAGATGATGGGGATTTTTGCTCGCTCCTACACCAGGTCAGGTTCTTCCAACTCTGCCTCTGATACAGGCAGCGTGTAATGCACAGTAGCTCACCTCTTGCACCCAGAGCATCTCGGAAGAAATTCATTCTCCTCCAGACGACAAAGGTGTTGAGGTGGTGACATCCGCCATGTCCATCTCAGATTCATCGCTTGATGGAGAAGGATAGCCCAGGGGTTCTGGTACAGACAGAAAGGCAGTTGAGGAGCCAGGCATATTTTTCTCTCACACCATTTGTGAGTTTGCAGTTTTCATATGGTTCAAGTGCTTGTGCAAGACCATTGTATCTACCCAAACTTTATACGTCACTGGACCTGACCTCGCATTGACCATGCCTCTTACCTTGTGCAGGGCCATTTCTGTGGCACCTACACCAAACTTCATCTCCTGAAGTAAACTGTCCCTCTCGCTTAGCAGCATCTTGTGTCCAGCATTAGCGCTCCTGATGACATTTCACCCTCCCCTACAGATCTCAGAAGATCAGATTTAACCTGGTGCAGAGTCTTCTCCCCATTAGCAACTCTGTGGGAGATATCCCTGTAGTTGCATGAGGGGTGGTCCTATGATCAAATAGGAACGAGGGCAATCTGGTAGCTAGTGAAGGTGTGGGCTGTTTCTTTAAGCCTGCCTTCAAAGTTTGGACTGCTCTGTCTGCCAGACGATTGGATGATAGATGGTATGGAGTTGTCCTTATATGACAAATACCATTACCATTCAACTTTAGGAAAACTCAAATTTCCTGCTGGTAAACAATGGACGTTATCTGTGACCAACACTTCCAGGAGTTCATGTATTGCAAAAGATGTGCACAGTTTTTCTAATGTCATCCTCATATCTGACAAATGATCTCTCGGCATGTTCAGCCACTTTGAGTGGGCATCCACAATGACTAAGAACATTGAGCCCATGAAAGGACCTACATAGAATCCCTAGAGTGTGGAACAGGCCCTTTGGCCCAACAAGTCCACACTGCCCCTCAGAGCACCCCACCCAGACCCATTCCCTCTATAATCAACCTAATCTACAGATCCCTGAACACTATGGGCAATTTAGCACGGCCAATCCACCTAACCTGCACATCTTTGGACTGTGGGAGGAAACTAGAACACCTGGAGGAAACCCACACAGACACAGGGAGAATGTGCAAACTCCACATAGACAGTCGCCCGAGGGTGGAATCGATCCCAGGTCCCTAGCACTGTGAGGCAGCAGTACTAATCACTGAGCCACTGTGACATCTGACAGAGTTTTGGGTTTACCCAGCCATTCCCTCGAGTTTTTATTACAGACTGGTTCTACAAACACTGAAATGGTTACACCAGTATTGACCTCCATTAGAACTGCGTGACCTTTTAACCAGATGTTTATTTTGATCGGTTCTGATTTGGATGTTGCTAATCAATTTAACTGTTCTGAACCAGAGGTATGTGGACTTTCCAGGGTGTAAGCTCTCCTGGATGCCAGCCTACGAATTCTATTATTCCATTTATGTCTAGTGGGACTCTTTATCTGTTTCGAGTTTGCATACCAGCAGCAACTACAATGGCTTCCCCGCCCAGATCCTGAAGAAAAATTTAACCATTTGGCCGAGACTTGACTTTATTTTCGGGTTTTGCTGAGGGCTGACCCAGAGTCCTTCTGTTCAGGATATGTCCTGAGTGAGTCTTTGCAATTGCCTTCACTCAAGTGGTGTCCCTCAAGCTCAGTCGAACTGGCGAGGGTGTCCCCTTCCATCGGAATACCCAGTAACCTATATGCTCCACTTGCCATATTTTCCAATGATAATGCCAGTTGTAGTGCATGTTTGAAGTCTAGTTGGGCTTCAGCTAGTAGGCACTTATGCATGTTTACATCATTAATCCCATATACCAAACGGTCTCTCAGCATTTCATTAAGGGTTAAACCAAAGTCACATGCCTCTGCCAGTCATCTTGACCTCATCAAAAATCCTGATACGGATTCCCCTGGTTCTCAAATTGCCGAAAAAAAACTGATAGCATCTCAGAATTAGAGGAGGCTTGAGGGTCATAATATTCCTTAGACTAAATCTGTCAACTCTTGAAAGGTTGCTTTTCATTTGCCCCAATATCATTTGCCCAGAAAAATAACACATTCTTTCCATACACTGGGCCCAGTCTGCGAAAGCAGGATCAAACGAGTCAAGCTTCCAAAATAATGGCATATTTGCCAGAAATGCTTACCCCAAATGAAAGATGACTGTTATGAGTGAATTTTTTCAGGATCAAGCTTTTTTCTCATTGCCACCGAAATAACTCCTCAGTGTCCGGTTTCCCATCACCTAGTCACCCTTTACTTACATGTGGAGAGTCCTTGGCACTGACCAAGCTCCCTCAAACCCTGCCCTCAGAGTGAACAGAACCCCTGACATTCCTGTTTTTTATCTGTCAGCCAGAACTCCCTGATTGGAGTTAGGGTGGCACGGTGGCTCAGTGGTTAGCACTGCTGCCACACAGTGGTTTGATTCCACCCTTGGGTGACTATCTGTGTGGAGTTTGCATATTCTCCCCCTGTCTGCGTGGGTTTCCTCCGGGTGCTCCGGTTTCCTCCCACAGTCTAAAGATGTGCGGGTTAGGTGGATTGGCCATGCTAAATTGCCCAAAGCATCCAGGGATGTACAGGTTAGGTGGATTAGCTATGGGAAATGTAGAGTTACAGGGAAAGTGTAGGGGGATGGGTCTGAGTGGAATGCGCTTTGGAGGGGTGGCGTGGACTTGTTGGGCCAAATGGCCTGTTTCCACACTGTAGGGATTCTGTGATCCTGTGACCAGGTTAACAGCCCCAATCAGGGAGCTTATATTCTATGAGGTCCCCCTGGCTGACTTTGTTTACAATCACTACATATACAGATTGTAGCTTAGAGGAATAAGAGATGATTATATTGAACCATACAAAATTCTAAGGGAGCTTGACACTTTACTTGCTAAGAGGATGTTTTGACTCATGGAGAACACAGGTACATCATTTCAGAATACGAGATCTCCCATTTAAGAGGGAGTTTCGGATTCATTCTGAGCATAGTTAACCTTTGCAATTATCTTCCAGAGAGGAGTAGAGGCCAGATCTTTGAATATATTCAAGGCTGAGTTAGACCGACTTTTGATCCACAAAGAACTGAAGGGTCATGGAGAATGAGAACAGACCGTAAATCGAAAAATGGTTGGAAGCCACAGTCAAATCAACTGTGATCTTATTGAATGCCAAAGCATATCTGATGGGCTGAACGGCCCAATTCTGATCCTATTTCCTGTGTACTCATTGTTGTTATTATTTCAATAAAATGTTTTTCTATTGAAACTTTGAATTAGTTCTTATATATTTGGCATTATTTATCCCTTACCAAACCTTTTGACCTATTTTCCCAATCAATTTTAGCCAAGCTGTGCCTCAGCAGCATTTTATTTTTTAAATAATAAGCTTTCTCTTGAGAAATTTATATACAAACTTTATTGCAAAAACAAAATCACCTGCATTTGTTTTCATGCCATTGCTGGGCTGGCCTGTGCTATTGAAATCACTAGTTGCCTAAATACAGACAAAGGAGAGAAATAGGCCCACCTGGAACATTATATATCTAACGTATTAAATCATTATTGAATTGCTGTTATCTCTCTCCTAAGGAAATATACTCCACCCCACAAGCTCTGTCCCAGTTTGATACAGATGCTCTCTTAATCTTTCTCACACCATGGAAGATGAGAAATTGCAATGTATCTGACAGATTAATTTTGTCTTATAACTTGTGTTGAAATTTGCCCTATCACAGGAATTGTACTAAAATAGGATTTTTTAAAAGATATTAGTAGCCATAGACAAGTGATTTATTGAAGGATGAACATAAAAGCGCAAAGAAGCTATCAATATCAATATAAATTCAATCCCATTTTATGCTCCATCTGTTCATGCTGTGATAGAAACAGATAACTGTCACATAGCTCAACTACAAGGAGTTTGCACAGTGCAGTGATTCAATACTAACTCAGCATTACATTTGTGACAGCTTTGGTGACAGGAGCTTCGACACATTTCTTTCTCAAATTGTACTATTGCATAGAATTAGCTAAAGTGCATTTGTTAGAACAATGAACAACATAATGGCATAGTTGTGTAGGCAGTCAAATATTTTTCAATAATTTGTGTCACAGAACAAATATAAAAATATGATCAAAGCAGGATGGATGACACACTACTGTCACCTTTACTTTGTGAATTGCAACCCAGAACCATTGGATGAAAATATTGTTTCTGTCATGTGCAAAGCTCCTACATAAGCTCAAAGGGAATGAAGGAACTTGGGAATCAAGCAGATGTACTAACTTTGAAAGCCTGACTGGAAATGAACATCATCTGCTGTTGAATACCACAATAGAACCACTACTCATGGTGTACGTAGGCTAGTCCCAGCCTGGGACAGACAGTTCGACAGACACATTCCTGGATCTGCTTTATAAAGGTCTCAGTTGATGACTTACCAGGGGAAGTCATACTCAACGAGCTCCACAGGGAGATTAATTAGTGATTTTCCCATCTTTGTAAGGGTTATCACTACAGGAAAGTGGACTGAAGTCAAAGATCAGCCATAGTCTTGTTAAGTCACAAGCAGGTCTATTCCTGCTCCTATTTCTTTCATCCTTTTGTGTCATGAGGTAACAATTTTGCATCTCAGTTCCAAATGTATATATGTTCAGTGCACTAAATGTGCGCCCACAGCTTTATGCCTGAAACTTAGCATTCGTACAGTAGCCATTAAGATGCACAATATTTTCCTAAATTGGGATTAAGGTGTGTTTCTGAAACAGAGCAGATAAGGTTGATACTAATTAAATCCTACTTAATACTGACTGTTGATGAACATGGCAAAAAGACTACCTCCTTATCAAAGGAAAGCTGGCGCAAGGATGTTTTCAACGGTCAGAGACAGAACTGACGAATTGAGGAAGGGTCACCAGACCTGAAACGTTAACTCTGTTTTTCCCTTCACGGATGCTGCCAGACCTGCAGAGCTTTTCCAGCAACTTTGTTTTTGTTCCTGATTTACAGCATCTGCAGTTCTTTTGGTTTTTATTATAGGACTTAAATATTTTAATTTAACCTAAGATAGCAAGAGTATAAGGCTGAAAGATGTAAAGTTTCAGAAGTATGTTCAGGAGAATTTTCTTGATCAATACATTTCAACCCTCAGTTAGGAAGCATTGCTAGATCTGATTCTGGAGAAATGGTGTGTCAAGTGGATCAAGGGTCTGAAAAAAAAATATTGGATGGAGGGCTCATTGCATCATTTTTTAGACTAACTTTGGATAAGTACAAGAGCAATCAAGAGAATAAATACTTAATTGCCAGAGAAGAAAGTATAGTGGGCTGAGAATAGACCTTTCTCAGATAATTTGGAGTCACAGAGGGACTGACAAAACTTTTACAAAACAACAGGCTGCATTTAATGAAAAATAGTGCAGGTACAATTGGGGTACAGTATGATTGGTAGCAGGTTGATAATACAAATGAGACCCCAAACAAACATAGAAAATTCAAAGGGGAATTGAGAAAGGAAATACAAAAGGTAAAGAAAATAATATGAAGCAAAACTGGTAGTTAACATGAAAGGGAATGCAAAAATCTCCTTTTGGTAAATAGATGGTTAACATGCACTCAGGTGAAGGGTGGGCTGACTGGGGACCAAAGAACGTCATGTCTCCAAGAAAGCAGAACACTAAATTGAGATACTGAATAAGTACTTTCCATTTGCTTTTACAAGGAAGAAGACGCTGCCAAGATCATAACGAAAGAGGGAGCAGTTGAAAAGCTGAATGGATGAAAAATTGATAAAGGTAAGGTATTAGAAAGTCCGCCTGTACTTGAACTTGATAAATTGGTAGAATTGGATGAATAAGTGAATGATGGAAATTACAGAAGCACTGACATTCATTTTCCAACTCTTTTTATACGTAAGGGTATTGCTAGAGGATTGCAGAATCCTTACTCAAAAAATTGTACGAGGAAAACTCAGTAACTACAAGCCAATCAATTTAGCCTTGATGGTGGGAAAATGTTTAAAAATAATAAGCTGTGATGAAATTAACAGTCATTGGGACAAATACAGACAATTAAGGAAAATCAACATGGATTTGCTGAAGGCAAATTTTGTTTGATGAACTTGATTGATTTTTCGATGAGCAAGCAGAGAGAGTTGGTGAAGCTAATATGTTTGCTGGGGGTATTATTGGCTTCAAAAGGGTGTTAGTGAGTGCCACATCATAGACTTAACAGAAAATTTGTAGCCTGTGACACCAATGGGGCAGTATGAGTATGGATATAAAGTGAACGGAGTATCAGGAAAGAGTTTTGGTGCTTTTTGGATTGTAAAAAGTTATATAGTGCTGTTCTCCATGAGTCTGTTCCAGAATTGTTGCCTTCAATGATATTAATAACGGTTCCAAACTCAGGTGTATAGGATACAATTCCAAAATTTGTAGACGTCACAAAAATTCTAAACTAATGTGAAATGTGAGGATGCTTATATTAGACTTCAACAGGATATAAACAGACTATAGTGGAATGGGTAGACCTAGCAGATGAATTTTAATGCCAAGATGCCAAGGGATAAATTTTGGTAGGAAGAACAAGGAAAGGTAACATAAAACAAAGGGTACAATGCTAAAAGTGGTGCAGGAACTAAAGACAACCAGTAGTGTATGAACAATAATCATTGAAGATGTCAGGGCAGCTTGACAATATAATCAAGAAGACATATCATCATTGAATCCCTACAGTGTGGAAAGAGGCCCTTTGGTCCAACAAGTCCACACTGACCCACAGAGCGTTCCACCCAGACCCATCCCCCTATAAACCCACCTAATCTACACATCCCTGAACACTGTGGAAAATTTAGCCAATCCACTTAGCCTGCACATCTTTGGACTGTGAGAGGAAACCAGAACACCTGGAGGAAACGCATGCAGACACAGGGAGAATATGCAAACTCCACACAGACAGTTGCCTGAGGGTGGAATTGAACCTGGGCCCCAGGTGCTGTGAGGCAGCAGTACTAAACACTGAGCTACTGAGCCACTGTGTCACCCCCAATAAATGTTGTGTGTCAGTAATGAATAGCAGAGGATGGCTTCCATCCATCGACCACTGGGCTATGGGCCCAACACGCTCCCACTGTGCCACTCTGCTTGCTCCTATATACTCCTATATATGGGATCCTGTGTTTTATAAATGGGGCCAAACAGCACAAAACCAAAGAATTTATTATGGATCTTTTTGTAAAAGAAAGGTTCAGCCTCAAAGAAATAATGGAGTGAATTTTAGGGCACCCTTCCTCCTCCCTCTTCTGGCCTATTTGAAGATGGGGAGACATATAAAGTAAGATAGGTGGAGAAATCACCTTCTTCCATACAGCCCTCAACTTTCCCCTACATTGTATTAAAGCATCAGTCAGCTCACCCTCCATGTGCCTTGTTGAGACCCTTATATTGCCAATTAGGGCCATCTTTCACCTTCTGTTTCCACAGCAGTAGGGGGAGGTGGCAGGATGGTGGCCAGCCCACTATTTTCCCAGCTCATGGTCAAAGCTAGGAAGGAAGTGTGCACCTTCTTTGGATGTGGGGTTCCGTGTGTCAGTCGGAGACACCCTTCCCCAAGATGGTGATCCCATTGTGTCCACCCCCGAGAAAAAAAGTTCAGCCCTTCTCACGGTGGTTCCTGATCCCTGCCTGAACAAAAATCCCATACTTACCTTCCAGTCCAGAGTCCACAATCTTTACTGGTGTTTAGAAGAATGAAATTACATTTAATTGTGGTATGGAAGATGTTAAAGGGGATTGATAAATGTAGGACAATGTTTCCTCATGTGGGACAATCAAGAACATGAGGTCATAGTTTTAGATTAAGGGGTAGCAGATTTAAAACAGAAATGAGGCGAAAGTACTTCTCTCAAAGGGTTACAAAGCTGTGGAATTCACTACCCCAGAGTGTAGTGAGTACTGGACATTGATAAATTTAAGGAAGACACAGGTAGGTTTCTAATTACTAATGATTTGAAGGGTTATGGAGAGTTGTAGGAAAGTGGAGTTGATGCTGAGATTGCATAATCTCTAGCCATAATCGCATCAAATAGTGGGACAGGCTCGAGGGGCTGAATTGCCTACTTGTGCTCCTAGATTTTATGTCTCCTCACATCTCTTTTATAGTCTCAGAAACTGCCACTGCTGCATTCTGTCACTACTGGGGCTACTCAGTTGCTGGCCAAGCGTCTAGGCCAACACACTGGAGGGTGGGGATTCCTATCCTTCAGGTGTGGAAGTCCCACTCTTACCTTGTTAAGAATCCATTGTAGATATTTTTAATCAAGCTGTTGAGTTGTGTTATGACAAACCTCTGGAACAGGTGGTCCTTGAACACAGGCCTCCTGGATCAGAGGCAGGGACACTATAACTGTTCCACAGATATCAAGGTTCCCATTGTATTATTGCTGTAGGTAAGATATTTCTAAAGTTAGCAAGTTGCCAAATGACTTCAATTCTGGGCACCACACTTTAGGAAAGATATGAAAGCTTTGAAAGTGGAGATTTAAGAGAATGGTTCCAGGGATGGGGAATTTTAATTGTTCTGCTCCTTAGAAATAACTGAGAGGAGATTTGGTAGGGGCATTCAAAATCATGAAAGGTTAGAGATAAACTGTTTCCATTGGTGGAAGGGATGGCAACCACAGGGCAAAAGTTTCAAGTACTTGTCTGAGGAACCGGGGGCAACATAAGGGAAAACATTTTATGCAGCAGGTAGTTGTGATCTGGAATTCATTGCCTGAAAAGGTTGTGGAATCAAATCAAATATAGCTTTCAAAAAGGATTTAGATAAAGCACCTGAAGGGAAAATATTTGTAATGATTCCAGGAAAGGGCAGGGTACTAAGATTAGCTAAATTGCTCTTGCAGAGGCCAAATGGCCTCCTTCTGTGCCATAACTATTCATTCAGTCTGTGAAATGACTCTTCTTAACTATAATAAATCTGTCAAATAGTATGTTTTACAGTTTCCTTATATCACACTTAGCAAGCTGTTCCAAGTAATTCAAAAATGCAGCTCCAATGAATATCACACAAGGGACCTTACATACTTTGATGTATACAATTTCTTTCCAAAACAATGCAATACAGAGCATGTAAATATTCAAACACGGTCTCCAAAATAAATTGTAAGCGGTTGATTCACTTTTTCCAAGAATAATTCCTTCCTGTCAGTTGGTTTAAACTCAACCATTTCCTTAATAAAGAGAAATTGTTTCCAATGGCTAAAGAGTTGGTAACAAAAGGTTGTAAATTTAATGACATTGACAAAAGGTCCATGCTGACATGAAAAAAACTGCTTTTATACAATTACTTGGTCAGATGTAGATTACTCGGCTTGATTCAATATTTGCCTTTGCGAGGGAATTCAATGAAAATTATTGGATAGAACTGGGGAGATACATGAAGTGGTACTCATTGAAAAAGCCAGCGTGCCCAGTGGGCCAGAAGCCTTCGTCTGTGCTGTAGAATTCTGATTCTATGAAGAACATTGCCTCATTTTTTAATTTATTATTCAACGTTTCATAAGGAAAAAAGATAAAAAGGAAGTCTTGCACAGTACTTTTCACAACTACTGGATTTCTCATAGTACTTTGATCCAATGAAATGCTTTCTTTTAATTCATTCATGGATTCAAATTCCACCATCTGCCATGGCAGGATTTGAACCCAGAACATTAGTGGGGCCTCTGGATCAATAGTCCAGTGATAATGCCACTAGCTTATTGCCTCCCGTGAAGTGCATTCATTGTTGTTTGGTTAGAAATGCAGCAGCTAATTTGCAGACAACAAGTTCACACATACAGGAAAGTTATAATGTCCAGCCAATCTATTTTTTGTGACTTTCATTGAGGGATAAATATCAGTTGGAATAATGCTCTTCTTTTGAAATAGTACTTTGGGATCATTTGCATCCTCTTAAACAGACGGATGAGTTTTTCTATTAACGTTTCAATTGGAAAATTGCACCTCCAACATGCCAATGCTCCTTCAGAACTGCACTGGAGTCTCAACTTTGATTTTTATGCTCAGGCTGTGGAGAGGACTTGAACCTGCAATCTTATGATTCAGAGATACAATCAACAATGGCAGAAGATATTGGTTGTCATTCCTTAGGTACACATTTTCATAATACATGATACACAGTGGATGAATTTTCCTTTGTATCTATGGGAACATCTAATAACATGGTATACTATGACACACTATTTAGCCCCTTAGAAATATAGTCAAAATCAAATTGAATAGCTGTACAAAAGCTACAATGGCCTCTAGGTTACAAGCTGCCCTTATATCTTGCCAAGTTTCTGTGGGACGGATTAGATAGTTACAATTAAGGAAATGCAAATGTGTGCTTTAATTTGCTGATTGCATTCTGAGTAATGACCAGTCAAATATTACGGAGTAGATTCTGACAATCAGCCACAATGATTCATTAAGTTGTTGTGTGCACATTACATAAATTCTACTAGCGTTCTGACATAAGGCAAACAGTTTCCAATGTGATTCAAAGTGTTACTGAAGACATTAGGAAAAAAAGCAGTAAATCTAGCCAAGGTCGCAGCCTTCCAAAGTTCTGCAATAAAGCTGTGAAATCATTCAACATGCAACGTAAGCAAGTGAAGCTGGGGACAAGGATCAGTTCAAACTAATACGTGAGATGTTATACAGATAATGTGATCTTGCCAGAGAGGCACTTGGAACACTGCTTTTCATTTAATGTGCAAGCTTGTGGTGTGTCTTACGACCTTGCGCTATATTGTGGGGCAAGTCTGTTGTAATAAATACTTACCACTTCCAGTGATGAAAGTATGACATGCATGGATCATCATGGAGTCAAGAGGCAGATTATGGGATGAAAACAGCTCTTAAAGGTCTGCTGTTAATGCTTATAGATACCCTGCAACAAGCAAAGAAAAATGGCTTGAGGCAGGCAGAAAGAAGTGCTGCTCCATTTAGTGCCTGAATTTTAGAGGTCATTTGGAGGTTGTTTTGTAGCAATACCAGAGCAGAAATTTCCTTCTTGCCCTGTTTTAGTGAGACTCACTATTCAGCTACTAACTTTGCTGTGCTTAATGGATGGAAGCCAATAACTGGCCATTCAAGGACTTCAGCCAGCAGGCAATACAGTTTGATCGCAAATATGTAAACGTTTTGGAACCAAATCTTTGGAGGAAGTCTTGACTTAAAACAGTCATCTTAAATTGCCAAGGGCAGCTGTTGGGATTGTAATTGGGTTCCCAATTTAGCTGGGCAGGGGCAGGGTTGTTGGCTGTAACCACAGTGCCTTGCAAATTCCAGCCCCATATATCTGGATTATTTAAGATTTTGGTTAATGTTCAATCTAGAATATTGATGATGGGGAAATCCAGCAATGCTGTTGAACATCAAAGAGCGAAGGTTGTTTTCTGTCTTGTTGGAGATGGTCATTGACACACACTTCTATGATGTGAATATTACTTATGAGCCCAAATTGAATGCTGTCCAAGATCTGCTGCATGCCATCACACTCATAATCAGTGAAGTGTGAATATATGAAAAATACGAATGTGATACAGAGGAATTATAGATATTGACAATAGTATTTATGAATGGATATGGGAGCCAGTTTAATGATCATTATACAGGAACCACCTTGGAGATGACAGGAGTTAAGTACGCAGGACCTTCTGAGTACATAAGCAATGACTGTGGTAAAAACATTGAAGAAGATGAAGAAGAATGTAAGCATGTGATAGAATAGATATGGACCAGGCTGATACACTGCTGGGTGGCAGTGGGAAGAAGAGTTTACAAATATGAGTAGATGTAAAAAAAACTAACAATTATATTTTGTACTCCATGAAAGTTATATTACTTACTGAGAATCTAATAAATGCTCACATGGTTCTCTTCCCCAGTGGTATCAGCACAATAACTTTGATAATTTCATTTGATATTTCTCGTAATACTATTCATATTTTTCAGGTAAAATATCTTTCCTTCCGCTTCAACCTCTCCAGATTCACCTCAATCTCATAAATCCACCAGGGGATAGGAGGATCTGTTTAACATCAGCTACTGCAAATGTTGCTCAGTAATCGATTAGAGGCTAGTAGCACCATCCTCAATGGACTGAATTCACCAAGTATGGAATCACAATTGCAAATGTGCAGACACCCTGTGGTTAATAGCAGGTAAGCTTCCTCATTTAATCACACAATTGCAAAGTCATAGGATCTACTGTTTGTTTATAACCTCTTTATTTTAGCACATTTATATTAGCTGCCAAAGTAATCAATATCAACCAGGCAATCTAAATATCAGCATGTGCCTGTACGCGTAATGCATTGAATTGGATAATAAGTAGATGACTAATGCTAAAACTAAGACTTGTTCACCCTGCGTAAATAGAGAAATCACACTAACTACTGGGAATTATTGGATCTGAATAGTTACTATGGTCTTATGTAAAATGAAACTTGTATTTGGAACTCCTGTCGCCAGAGGTATTGTTTTGTGGGGCTGATTAATCTTTAGATCCTATAGAGGCTGTTAAATTAATTCTTGAATGCTGCAGGCAACTGCCATCTGTTAAATGATTATTCACACACACACACATATATATATGTTATCAGTTTTATTTTTGCTTGCTTGAATTGACAATCCACCGGGTATTGTAAATAGCACACAGCCATATAAAATTAACTTTTTCTTCCCAATATCTGTGATTTATTCAATAAAGGACAGTTACACTAGGAATCAAATTAATCATGTTCCTGAGGAAAGGACATTTTTATAGTGCTTACATCTCACAGCATTTTACACCAACATGGAAGTCATTTATGGAGTCAGTTCTTGCAGCAGCTTTTAACCTTGAAAACAATAAATACTTTTTACAATGCAGAAATATGGCACAGAGTGGCCAAGATCCAACTCATAGAAGCAACAAATGCAGTTGTGTTGAAAAAGGCTGCAAAAGTTGAAAATACAAGATAAGAATAGAACATTCTAAAAATATACAACACATCAGAACGTGTAAACAGCAAAGGAGTTAGGCAGAATCTTTTGAAGTCTGAGTGATATGGGCTATGGTGAGTTTATGGCAGAATCAGACACAAATCCAGAAAGGCCTATCTCAATGTTGGCAGCATATGTTATGCATTTGCTGAGTGATGTGGCGAGATTCTCACTAGGCAGAGCCAAATTGCCAATTAAAGGAGATTATAGCTTGTTAAATGTCTTATTATGCTGCAATCACCTTATTAATATTCAGCTTCCTATCTGACCAAATGCGCTGAACAAGCTACACGTTGAGCATTCTCAACATGGAAATCAGTTTGACACCTAGCAACTTCAGCCCACTACTGACTGTAAGCAGCATCCATGTTGCTCAGCAGAAAGTAGAGTCTCAGAGATAATCCATGGCCACCTGCCACATGCACCCCTCATCCAGGGACATTGGTACCTGACATTTGCCAACCCCTCATGACCGTTATGGCACTTCTTCAATCCACTTGCAGGCTGCTCAAAAAATACAGACCTTCATTGCAGGGCACTCCAGCAACTAGCATTGAAAGGCTGCTGCAAAGACACTTTGCACAGCGACAGGCATCCAGCTCACAACTGAACCAGACTGCATCCCAGGGACTGCTCAAATGCATTCTTATTGCTGACTCTATGAGCATTTACCTGAGTCGAAGATTATCAGTTCTGCTGTATAGATGTGCTATTTTCAGTAGTCCCGCACACAGGCTGCTCGTCATAGTTCTCAGTAGGGATCTTTCTGGGGAGGTGTGTGGGGTGACATGCTGCTGTATGGCACACCCAGATGTCAATCAAACAGCTACAACATACAACAGGTGCCCGCATGGCAAACTCACTGCACTTTTATTCAACCTAATGGTCATATTGGAAAATCGGTGCGCGCTAGATCTCAGTCCAGTCTAGAGAGTGGGGCATTGGGTCAGGGGCATCTGGTGCCATAGTCATGGACACAGTTTGAACAAAGTCTAGGGGCTTGGCCATTGTCATTGTCATTGTCATTGTCAGTCATTGGACTAGGCTGGTCCCAGTCAGGGCATCTGTCTGACTACTTTCAAAGGAGTAGACAGTGGTCAATGCTGTCGAGCCAGCAGCAGCAGTCAGGGCACTTGTGCATCATTAGTTGGGGACCTGTAAAGACAACAGTCAGGGGTCTCATCAGCCACATCTGGGGGCTGCTCATTGATGTTCGTCAGATATCTGGGGCAAATACAATTCAACGTTGTTCACTCATTCCACCGTTATGTCTAGAAACAGGAGTTGTTCTCTTCCCTGTGAATATGCTGTTAATATGGTGGTGTGTTTCTTCTAACTTTGCTCTTTTAATGATCAAGAAAATATCGTCCATGTACCTGACCCACAGTTTAAGCTGGAGCTGGAGGAGGACTGTGTGGTCAAGTCATGCGTAACTGCTTCCGCTATAGGATCCAAAATGGTTGAACACATGGGTGTCCTATTAATTTGTTCATATACCTCGCTGTTGAAGACAAAGTGCATGGTAATGCATAGGTCTAGTAACTTCAGCATATTGTCCTTGCTGATGGTTTCATTGGAGGTCTGTGTTTTCAGATTGTCTAGCAATGTGGCTAGTGTCTCCTCTGCTAGTGTCCTGTTGATAGAGGTGAATAGTGCCATAATGTTGAAGGAGACCATCATTTCATCCTTATCGATTCTGGACATAATGGTGGAACAACATTGAATTCCTTACCAGCATATACAGAAAGACTACACACACGGACCAAATCCTGAATTACAACTGTAACCACTCCAGTGTTCACAAACAGAGCTGTGTCAAGACTCTATTTAAATGAGCAATAACACACTGCAATACCCCAGAGCTATGCAAACACGAAGAGGAACACCAAGACAAAGTCTTTGCAAACAATGAGTATCCTAACAGCTTCATCTGTTAATGCCTGGGAAATAAACAACACCAAGAAAACACTGTACACCCCAACACACTGGCCACCCCACCCTATATTAGAAACATATTGGAACTGACAACAGGACTCCTACGACCTCTTGGAATAATGATAGTACACAAACCAACAGCCACACTTTTCCAGCTACTCTCAAAGACAAAAGATCTCATACAAAGAACTCCGACAAAAAAGGACATCAGTTTAACTGGGACAATGTAACAGCACTAGGACAAGCAAAGCAAAGACAAACACAAGAATTCCTGGAAGCCTGGTTTTCAACCACTAGTATCATAAACAAACACGTTGAATAGATCCCATCTACATACTACTACAGAACAAAAGCGGAAACAAAACTACTCACCATAATACACCAGACCATATAAATCCAGAACAGAACAGAACAATGGCACTTCAACGGAGGCTAGACAGCACTGAAGATGTTACCTAGAAAGGGGGGCAAAATGTTTGCATGAAAACCAGTCAGCTTGGTGAACCAACCACCAACCAACCAAATTGATAGTGGCTTTGAACTGGAGGTAGTTCTCCTTGTGGATGACAGACTTTAGCTCTATTTGGCATTACAAAGCAGACAGGATCTGACTGATACCCAGTTTCAGTGGATGTGAGTTGATGCAGAAAACCATCATGGAAAGTCAAATAGTCATTGGCCATAACACTAGCATTTAGTGCATTCTGGGAGTGAACAGCTGTCTCATCTTGCTTAGGTTCACCTTTACTGATTGTAAGTAAAAGCTCATGTTCAGAATAGTCTGATTGCTTGCCTGTCTGTGATGTTCCCCTACTGGACAATGATAATGCAAGTGTCTTGGGTTATTGGTGACAGAGTAGTGGTGACCTAGAGAGGGTGTTTAGATGTGATGTAGCTTAGGGCTGAGAAACTGTGTGGCCTGGTGGTTAAACAGCAACAAAGCTGAGGTCTTGAGTCAAAAGGAGTGTCAGCCATGCTGACTATGTGCCATGAACAGTGTGCCTTTGTGGCTAATGTGTCATCACATTGTAATGAGGAGCAGTGCAGGATTGTCAACATTTGTCTGGGTCCACAATGGCCTGTTCAAGATGGCATGGGCACAAGGGATATCTTTCAGCACATATCTGGTGAGTGGCAAGTTGTTCTGGGAATGATGCATGGTAAGATGGGAATAGAATCAGGCATGAGGGATAACATAAGGACAAAGTCAGTTGTTAATGAAGTGCGTTCAGCAAAATACAGTGAGAAATCGCACAAGATCTCACAATGAGAATCCACTTAAAATTCATACTTAGCCAAAAAGAAATTAATATTTAGCCCAGGATTGTTACTGTTGTTTAGAGCCCATCACCAAATGTGAAATAGTGTTGTATGCAGTGGAGCAATCAGTGGAGTGTTTTGATTTACTTCTTCCAATAAAGGAACTCAATGTGAAAAATAGATGCTCCCCAAATAAATCATTTTACAGGAAGCTTTTACCAGCTTTGTAAACAGGTCTGTACACATTGACAGCATCAGGTAAGCGCTCATTCATACTTGCATTTTGGAATAGGTGGAAAAGTGAAATTGATGCAATGATCAAATCAGTCATAATCGTATTAAATGGTGGAATACTGCCAAAGGAGCTGAATGGGCTAATCCTGCTCCTAATTTTGTATGTTCACACGTTAAATGATGCAGTGTACTCCAATTTGGATTTAGCCTGAGAATTTGAATTAAGTTTGACTTTACCATGTGTTAAAACGATGATCTTAGTCCTACTTTCTTTGCCAGCTAAGAAACATTTGAGGAAAAACACTTTATCATATCTTTTAGTAATCTTGTGATGTGTCATTCTCTAACCTACAGAGTGGCTCATTGAGTCTGCATTTTTGCTCTTGAGCTGCCCCTATGAAATATAGCATAGTGTATTTGGGTGAGTCAGTGGTGGAATATTCTGGCCTGTCTTGTGGTGTGTTAATGGTGAGTGGCATTTAATCCTATGGGAGATTAGTCTACACAGATCCCACTACCTTATGCCTCCACCAAAATTAAGGCTGGTGTGCAGAGGACTTTAGTCAGACTTCCCTCTTAGCTACCTGCTGAGACCATTAAGTGGCCAATTAATGACCGCATAAGGGTCTCATTCCACCATTATTGTTACTAAACCAGCTGTGGGCATATACGTTACTATGTGACATGCACAATATGTAAATATGATCAAGGTGCTTGCGGAATCCCTCCATAAAAGGCCTGATTAAGGAGTGCAACATCAGATCCTGGTCAAAGCCATCCTCTCCCCTTGCTGCTGACCTTTCCACCCCAGTAATCCCCACTCCATGAAACCATTCTCTTTGCATTTTACCGCTGGCTTGGATCACTCCTTGACTTGCAGTGACAATGTTTTTGTTCAAGCAGCAGCCAGAGTCTCCTGGTAACATGCTGAAGAGTTGGCAACCTCTGACTGGCCCAACAGTTCTCAGGGACAGTGGTGGTGAAGGCAGGCTATGGAATTCCGCACCTCCGCACGCCCCCACCCCCCACCGCCCCACCACCCCAAAGTCTTTAATGACACCATAGACCATAAGAAACAGGGACAGGAGTAGGCAGTTTGGTTGCTCGAACCCAATCCACCATTCAATAGGATCACAGCTGATCCGATATTTTGCACATCCACTTTGCTGCCCTTTCCCCAATAACCCTTGATTCCTTTAGTGTTAGGAAAGGTTTGCTGGTGGCCACTTTAGTGCCTGAGTGCCTCCTTCATTAGGCTCCCCATTCTCTTCTTCTTTCTGCCATTTTTTATGGGTAGAACATTTACTCCACTTGCCAGCTCATTCCATTAATCTGATTGAGATCAAAAATTCAGAGCAAAGGAAATTAAAATGACAAACCTGCATGTTGGTGACAGAAAGGTGTTGGCCTCAACCCACTGGTCTTGTTAAAGTTCTGAATATTAATACAATCTGTTAGAACATTGTTCCTCAACATAGGTTCCAGAGATTGCTAGGCATTAAAAAGATTTTTTTTTGGGAGCAGGATCCATGACAGGGGATGTGCTAGTACAGTGGTATTGTCAATAATCCAGCAACCCAGATGAATGTTTTGCGCACATGGGTTCAAATCCCACCATGGCAGATGGTGAAAATTGAGTAGAATATCTAAAAAACAAATATGAAATTAAAAAGTTAGTCCAATGGGAACCATCTAACCACTGTCACTTGCTGTAAAAACTCATCTGGTTCAGTAACCTTTAAGCTTCCTTTAAGGAAGAAAATCTACCATCCTTACCTGGCCTCGCCTACATGTCTCTACATGTGACACCAGACCTACTGCCCTCTGGGGATGATCACATTCCATGAACAAATAAAAAGGATTAAATGAGTAAGTGTTCATGAGTTTGGTTTGAGGCAGGAATATGGCGTAGCCACCAGAACAGTTACAGTGCAGAATGGGCTGGGTGTTTGATCCTGGGAAAGGAATACATGTGGAGAAGCGTTTAGAATGGCACCAAAAGAACCAGGTTAACCATAGATGCAAATGGTAGTGGCGGGTGCCAAGTAAGTTCAAGAGAGTTGAAGAGTTCAAAATTTACCTGATTATGACCGGCACGGTGGCTCAGTGTTTAGCATTGCTGCCTCAAAGCACCAGGGACCCGGATTCAATTCTGCCCTTGGTTGACTGTCTGTGTGGAGTTTGCACATTCTCACTGTATCAGTGTGGGTTTTCTCCAGAGTCCAAAAATGAACAGGTTAGGTGGATTGGCCATGCTAAATTGCCCATTGTGTCCAGGGATGTGCTGGCTGGGTTGATTAGCCTTGGGAATTGCAGGGTTATAAGGCAGGGAGTCAGTCTGTGTGGGATGCTCTTTGAAGGGTCAGTATAGACTAGATAGGCTGAGTGGCCTGCTTCCACACTGTAGGAATTCTATGATATGAGTGCAATATAACATTATTTAATTAGAAAGTAGCGTGTGGTGATGCGGAGACCAATCACAAATCCGTGACTACTATTCCATTTAATAACTGGCTCTTCAACCAAAATCTTTGGAAACCACTGCATGAGAATAATCTTTTTAACATAAAAAACCTCCATGAAATGAACAAATATTTGAAATGTTGTTCTGCCGGATTAAGGCGCACTTTCTTGATGAATTTGTACTTCAGCAAGTTCTCAGAAACAAACGCCAATCTGTCAACGTCAACCTAAGGTTAATCAGCAATAAATCAGTCTACTGGTTTTAATTTGCATATGAAGGTCAGCAGCAATCAGCTTTGCGATTACAGCAAAGTACTGATGTGTAGAAGAAGATACTCAATTAAAAATCATATCAAATTCACTATCAACCTGTGTCCTGCATGTATTGTGATTATTCTTTTCAAGTCCCACTATAAATTAAAGATAACTAGTAATGAAATGAGAGATAGTAGGAACTGCAGATGCTGGAGAATCCGAGACAACAAGGTGCAGGGCTGGATGAACACAGCAGGCCAAGCAGCATCATAGGAGCAGAGGGGAATGAGATATTGATTTAATAATCTTTTTCTACTAGACGGTCAACAGTGTAAACTTATATTTATGTGGTGCATTTGAAATAGGCAAACATTCTAAAGTGTTTCAGATTGATGTATTCAGACAAAACATAGTGAACCAAAGAAAGAGATTTTGGAAGAGGTTGACTGGAGAAGTGAGATTTAAGGAGTTTTTTACAGTAGAAGAGGTTGGTGTGGGATTTCAGAGAGGGAATTCCAGTGTTTTTGATCCAAGCTGATGAAGATAATAATCAATGGTGAGGTGAAGGGACAATGGTTTCACAAGAGGCCAGAGTTAGAGGAGTTATAACACTGTAGAAATTTACTGACATCGGAAGGGGCAGAGGCAGAAGTGATTTAAATCATACTTAGCAAAAATCCTATCTTCTGTTTGTTTTTGTTGATCATTCACTTTTATCTGAGGGCATCTCAATATCACAAAGAGCTAACTTTACATATATTTCAAAATAATACACCATTATATGAAACAAACAAATATGTTAGGCTTTGTCACCTGAAGTTATTTACTTAGTATTTTAATAACAAAACTAAACGATACCATATGCGTCTACTGACAAAAATGAGGACAAATCAGCAGCTGAATGTTTCAGTGATAGAGACGGACAAACCAGGAATCTTTTCCTAAGAGCAGAGGAGATTGAAAGGGGACATGATTGAGATGTATAAAATTATGAGGGGCATAAATAGGGTAGACAGGAAGAAATTTTTCCCTTTGATGGAGAGATCAATGACCAGGGGACATAGATTTAAGGTAAGGGGCAGAAGGTTTAGACGAGATGTGAGGAAAATTATTTTCAGAGAGTTCCAGAGAATCTGGAACTCAATGTCTGCAAGGATAGTAGAGGCAGAAACTCTCACAACACTTAAGAAGTATGTAGATGTGCACTTGCAATGCCAAGACGTACAAAGTTGTGGGCGAAGTTCTGGAAAATAGAATTAAAACAGTTTGATGATTGTTTTTAACTAGCATGGACTCAATGGGCCAAAAGGCCTTTTTCTGTGCTGTAGGTCTTGATGATTGTATGACTGTATGAATGGTCTAGTTATACATATCTATGTTTAATCTTCAAGACAACCATCAGTTGTTTAGTGTGAATTCTATTATTACTTAAAAAATGTTTTAAACATTGAAATCAATAAAGAATTGCATCATATTCAAGGTTAGCAGAGGAAGGTGAGAATGTGGAATCACAAAATTACAGAGTTATTACAGCACAGCAGGCGGACATTTGGTCTGTCATGTCTCTGTGTGAGCCATTCCACTTCCTGCTCCCTGTATCCCTGCACTTCTTTCCTTTCAGTCATCAACCCAATTCCCCCTTGAATAGCTTGAATGAACCAGCCTCCAGCACACTATCAGGCAGTGCATTTCAAACCCTAACTACTCACTGTGGAAAACGTTTCATCAAGTCACCATTGCTGCTTTTGCCAATGACCTTAAATCTGTGCACTTTTGTTCACAAATCTTCCAACCGATGGAAATATGTTATCCCTATCTATTCTGTCCAGATTCCTCATGGTTTCAATACTTCAAATCTCCCCTTAATCTTCTCATCCCCAAAGGAAACAGTCCTAACCTCTCCAGTCTACATATTTAACTGAAGTTCCTCATCAACCATACCATAAACTATTTCTGCACTGTCTCTAATACCTTCAAATATTTCCTGAAGTGTGCCACCAAAACTGGTTGAAATTTTCAGTTTGACACTGAACCAATGTCTTGTACAAGTTTAAAATAACTTTATTTCTTTTTGTTAGATGTGCACTTGAAATGCCAAGGCATACAAGGTTATGGGCCAAGTCCCAATATTAATAAGGTGTAGAATGGCATATGTTTTATTAACTGGTCTCTCACCCTGATCTGCCATCTTCAGTTTGTGCACATACATGCCAAAATCTTTCTGCTATTGCAACCCCTTTAGAATTGTATCCTTTATTTTGTGTTGCCCCACTGTGTTCTTCATATCAAAATGAATTACTTGATATATTTTTGCATAAAATTTCAACTGCCACTTGTCTGGTCACACCACAAACCTATCTACGTTCTTTGAAGTTCTACACATTTTCCAAACAGTTTGCAGCACTTTCAAGTTTTTTATCATCAGCACAAATTGATCTAGCTGAAGACTAAGGTATTTCAGATGTTTCGAAAACAGAAAGGAAATAACTCAAAGAAACACAGAGAATGCTGGCAAATCTCAGCAGGTCTGGCTGCGTCTGTGGAGAGAGAAACAGAGTTAATGTTGCAAGTCCAGTATGACTCTTCAGAAATCTGAAGGTCTGTAACTTAACTGAGGACCATCTCTTTCAATATTGGTATAATTATCCAAATGTTAGCGAAGATCCTTTGAAGAGTCATGTAGGGGAGTGTGATTTTGTCATGTCTGAATCTGGTTCCTAGGTCAATACTGCGTACTCAGTCTGGTTTTATTCTTCTTATATCTTTGTGTGGTATCTTTGAAACAACCGAATCACCTGGTAGGCTACTTCTGAAGACCTGATTATTTCATGGTTAGTTCACTGATAACTAATTTTTATTGTAGTTTTATTTCACTGATATTTCCCAATCATTAGTACAGGCTTCTGGATTATGAATCCAGTCAGATTACCCCTATGCTAATGTTCCATTTTCTGTTTAACCTACTTCTGGAATAGGTTCAAAACAATTTTGAACTATGAAAAGCAAATACAATCACACATCTCAAATGGTGTGAGATAGTAACAGTGGAAATTTCCACAGTACAGGACAGTGAAAGTATTTCAGTTGTATCTCTTGAGATTGGGCAAGTTATCAAGTTTCAGGTACACAATCATTAACAATCCTAAAAACATCATTGCTTTCAATTCAACTCTATCCCTCCACCACTTTCCTCAACCACATGACTGTTTCTGTTGTTTCAGCCCACAAGCATACCATTCAGTTTTTGATAAATTATAACTTCATCCAGTTTGATGGTGGGAAGACTAAACATGATGGGTGGGCATGGGTGGGCAGGAGGTAGAAATTTCCAAACTCGTGATGCTTACTTCATGGGGGAACATCCAGCCCTTTATTTCTGTTTTCTCATGAAGATATGTTGTATCATGGAAGCACAATTGATTACTTGTCGTTATTAGTAATACACACCAAATACACAGTAGGTCACCATCTTGACATGGTGGAGATGCTTCTGTATTCTAATGGTCCCTTGAATGAGATCCTTACAACTGGTAGGGCCACGCTGATAACTCTTTCAATGTCTTTGAGTCTTGAAGACAAATATTAGAAAGGAATCCCGCTCCTTGTCACTTGCTGTGCATGAATGATGTCATTTGTTTGTGGAATCAAACACAGGCAGCTTATGGTTGGGATAGAGTGTTGCCACCAATCCTCCTTCTTATACTGAATTTAAGGGCCTGTTTGATTAACGGTGGTGAAGGATGAATCATTAGTGATTCTTAATAGGAAGATGAATTCATCTTAACAGCAAGATGTATTTTATTGCATGATAGCAATAGGTACAAGTTACATTGACTAGTTGGACATAATGACTGTGACTATCAGAAGCCCAGACATGACAGGTCTAACTCCACCAGGATCTTGAGCTTTCAAATCATCACCCAAGACTGTGCAACATCATTAGTTTGTGTGGAGCCTGAGGCAGATTCCAACATTAACCCTTTTAGAGCCATTACCTTATACAACAAATGCCAGGTGACAAAATAACTCATATCTGGTCAACCTTATTGGTCTAGGGCGATTTTACCTTTAGCAGAGAATAAGAATTACCATGAGAAGGAATATTTCTTGTAATCCAGTGCCTCATTTTCCATTTTTATTACTGAATCTATAAAATATGTAACCTATTATCCAATTTTACCCAGAAACAGTAACGCACCTTCAAATTTAAAACATTTTGTATAACATATTTTGTACAAACCTTTGCCATTTTGTTGTGTGTGGAATTGAATCAATTATTAAATAGTTTGTAATTAAGGTGTGCTGATTTCCTGTAATTTATGTGCTGTGTGAGTTCTGCTCCTGATCATACTTGAGAGGGGATTTCCGAGGGTTTGCCAGGCTTAATGAATTTTAGTGAGAGGAAAGATTGAATAAACTGAAGTAGTTGTCTTTGAAGACTAGGACCAGAATTAATTGAAGAGTATAAAACTATGAGGGGCTTAGACAGAGTAAGTATATCGACCTATTTCCCTTAGCGAATCATAACCACAGGACATCGATTCAATGTAAGTAGTGGAAAGGATGGAGGGGCTTGGAACTCACTACCAAGAAGGGTGATAGAGGCAGAAACCCTCATGGCATTAGCGAGAACGCTTGGATAAACACCTCATAACCTGTATGGTTATGGGCCAAATGCTAAAAAATGTGTTTAGGTTGGGTGGCTCATTTCCACCTGAGACAGACACAATGGGCTAAATGACCTCCTTATGGAATATAAATTCCAATGACTCTGTAAGTGATAATCCTTTGCAACAATGTTTTCTAGTTGTCAGTAATTACTGCATAACAAGTTAAAGATTTTTCATGAATATTTAGAGACTATATCAATCTTGAATAGTTTGAGCCAATTTTTCTATTTCTACTTTATGATCTTTAGCAATCAACTTTTGCATCAAATTATGATGTTGTAGGAAAGCAAGGTGTTTCAGAAAGCAATAAATGACATTGAAAGGTAGTGTACCGCTGAGCAATATAATGTCCTTTCTTGTTATTTCGCATCCAAGTCATTCATTCTTTCTTGTGAGCGAAATAAAAGATGAAGCACACAGAAGGACCATTTGTCGTTTCTGGTCATCTAGTTTACTCTGTGACCTTTATCCACAAATAGAATGTTTCTTTTTAACTTCAATTCTCCTTTGAGAATAATCAGTTTTTCTCACCATCAAAAACATAACATTAGATGTAAATGCCTTTAGTTCTGCTATTGAGTTTCATAACTTTCTCAATTTCCATTTAATACTAGAGTGGAGTCCTGATAAATGCAGAGCTATTTCCCAGGACATTTTCAGCATCAATCAGGATCTCTGTAAAGTGCAAATGTGGATAAAAATAGCCAATTTTCAAAACTTTGTACCACAGTCTACTTAATCAACATGTCACAATTCTTTCAAAACATATCCTTAATAATAATGGATTTTGCACAAAGGTGATTAGGCTCTTAAAATGTGCTATAATAAAAATAGTGCTGGAGAAACTCAGCAGGTCTGGCAGCATCTGGGGAGAGAGAAACAGATTTAATATTTCCAACCGATATGACTTGTCTTCAGAACGTCGTGAACTTGAAATCTTAATAACCATCTCTCCCACAGATGCACACACAGATTAATACAAAGACCCTGAAGTTGTGGTCTGTGCATGTCCCTCTGCCACTTCATTCTGCAGAGCATCTATTCAGCAAAATTAATTAATTTGGCAGAAATTACCCCACTTCCACTCTAAGTAAAAAACAACCTTAAAACAAAGAGTCTTGTAAAATGTGTAAGTTGATTTTGTTTTAAATAACAATCTGAGTAACAACAACAGCTATTGATTTAACATTGAAAAAATATATAAATTTGCAGAATATTAAATTTCTCCATTATGATTCATCATTGTTTGTTATTTTTGTCAAAAAGACGTCTGTCCATCATATTTCAGTTTCCGCCTGAAGTCCACATGATTCTGACAATCATTTATTTTACTTTATGGAAAATGTTTTTACACATCATTTGATTTCATGCCTGGTGACTGTCTGTGAGAATTCTTTAATAAGATTGGCCACTTAGGCAGATTGATAACATTACTGCTATTCAACAATGAAATCTCCTTTAAATAATGCAATAGTGAATTCCATGTCAAGTATTTGTGAATCTCCTTGCTTAGGTTCTTTGGAGTCAGTGACGATTGCGTTGCTTCAGAGCTAATCACAAATTATAAGTCAAATTATGCTGCTTGAAGTCAGAGATGCTAGGATCAGAGATTCCATATTATTGGGATGAATGGAATAAACTGCTGCACTGAAGTATTGAGGTGGATTTTGCCACAGGGGTTATATTGCAATGTGAGAACCAAATTTGATTTGATTTGTTTTGATTTATTATTGTCAAATGTACCAAGATACAGTGAAAAGTATTGTCTTGCATGCTAACTACATAAATCATACCTTACATAAGTGCATCAGGATAATAGCACAGAATGTAGAATATCGTATTATAACTGCAGAAAAGATGTAGATATATGAGAGGGCTGTTCTTAAGACTGATAACAGTGGGGAAGAAGCTGTTCTTGAACCTGTTGGCACATGCTTTCAAACTTTTGTATCTTTTGCCAGATGGAAGAGAGTGGGAGAGAATAACTGGGGTGGGAGGTGTCTTTGATTATGTTGGCTGCTTTCCCAGGGCAGTGGGAAATTTAGATGGAGTCAGTGGAAGGAAGGCTGGTTTTCATGATTAACTGGGCTGCATTCACATCTCTTTGTGATTTTTTGCAGCCTTGGGCAAAGCTGTTCCCATACTAAGCTGTGATGCATCCAGATAGGATGCTTTCTATGATACATCTGTAAAAATTGGTAAGAGTCATCGTGGACATGCTGAATTTCCTTAGCTTTCTGAGGATTAGAGATGTTGGTGTGCTTTCTTGACTGTAGGTGCCCTGAGTCCGCATACAGCAGGATTGGCATAGCAATTTTCCCAGACGCTGTTGGCTAAATGACTGACTATGGCCCACCTTCTCATTAAGAACTGCAGGCAAAAACTTGTAAGCTGCCAGCCCATTTGGATGGGTGACAGCTTGGGAGCCTCAGGAGGGCCATCAAGAGACATCCACATGCTTATAAGGTGGAGGTGAATAGTTTCTTGATAGGCAGGAGAGTAAAGTATTATTCAGGTTAATGAGAAGGTTGAATTCAAAATACAAACATGTCAGCTATGACCATATTGAATGGCAGAGCATGCTTGAGTGGCCAGATGATCTACTTCTGTTTTATTTTGTACGTTCATAAGACTCGTAAAATCTTGTCCTATATTCTTGAATCTGAATTGTGTGGCTAAGGTCCAGACTGACCTGTAGCTGACTGTTCTTTAGGAATTAACTGTATAAAAATGTTTTTGTTAGGTTCAGAGAATTTAATTACTGATTCTTTGACTTTAATGATATACAAAATCATATCATGGAACAGGGTGTACTTTTGACCCTCGTTAATCAATGTGCCATGACTAGTTTTGTGTTGGAGACATCAGACTGCTGTAAAGTGTTCCTTTGTTATAATGGATGATCATCCAAGAGATCCCTAGGAAGTAATTACAAATTATTTAATCAAAATCCTGTTGTGTTTAGTGTTACCTTCACAATCCATAATCCACTTGAATGAACATCATAGAGTCATTGAGTCATATGAATGCATTGGATGGACTAATTGACATATTGAAACAATCCTAATGGAAATATTTTCTTTTCTTCAAAATATGTTGCAAATAACAAATTTCAAAGCTGTGTTTTGCCCTATGAAAATGGATGTGAGACTGGGACGTGAGAATTTTGTATTGCTAGCTAACTCCTAGACATAATAAGTTGCTTCCACACTGCACCTAGAGATATTACCTAATTATGTCGGATAGAGTGTGGGTCAGAGGCAGTGCTAATCTCTTTCTGTTTAATTCTAACTCTGTGCTTTAACAATGGCACCAAACAGCATCCTTTTTCTGTTGGGAGAGTTAATATTGTTTTGCACTCTGATTCCTTACAATATCGTTGAGAAATGTTATATCAGTGATGAATTCAACGCAGTTTTTTTCCTGAGCGAATTTATTTCTGCTTGAAATTGTGACTTGCACTTTCTTTTTAATTAACCTATTTATCTAACCAACCTGTTCAGAAATGCTATTACACACCTCTGGAGCTAGAGGGACTTGAGCCTGGTCCTCTGGTCAAGGGGCAGGGACACTATCACTACAGCACATAGAGTGGTAATTACCCTCTGATCAGGAAGACCTTTACTATTCCCTTCTACTAATTTGAAGTGGAGGTGCTGGTGTTGACTGGGGTGGGCAGGGTCAGAAATCACACGGCACTAGGTTATAGTCTAACAGGTTTATTTGAAAACACAAGCTATGTATAAATATGTGCATATACATATTTATCAATTAAAACCTTCTAACTGATTAAAGATTTAACAGCATCTTAGTTTTGTTTAGTATATCCTCATCAGTGGTGTGACCCTTTGATCTTTCACTTATAAATTCTGTGTCTGATACTACCTCTCTCACTAACACCTGAAGAAGGAGCGAGGCTCCAAAAGCTTGTGTTTTCAAATAAACCTTTTGGACAATAACCTGGTGTTGTGTGATTTCTGACTAAAATTGAAAGTAGGTGAAATAAATTAGCTCTGATCCCTTGCTCTTTGATGACATATTGGGCTTTTTCAGAACTAAGCTGATTCCTGTTAGGACAGGTAATGCCTATTTTGATGTGACTGAATAACGGGAACAATAATGCATGTAATAGCAGTTTACAGTAGCTACCCTAGTGATGTAAATTTAATATCACACAACAGTGGACTAAAAATCCCTACTGCAGTAGCTTTTAAACAAACGCTTGAGGACTTGACTTCCGATGCTGTTAAAATGTTATTGTAAAATACTCAATGGCAGTGCGCATGGTGAGGTAACATTAACGACATCACAACCTTGGAATGTTGTGGCAACAGGAGTTTCTGCTTTGAAATTACAAACTGCTGATGATACAGCCTCTTTAATTGAGTAACCAAAGCATAGCCATTTCCACTGTCTCCTCTGATGAGGCTTAAAGAATCATTAATCATAACTCTAATGATGTGACATGTGACAATGCTGATGTTGTACTTTTCTCTTTATTCGGAAACTGGTGTCTCCAGAGGAATAAGACTTTCTTTTTTGTACCACGGCAGCACTCACAGGCTAAAGAATTTTTGCTTAATGCAATTTCAATTCCATCCATAAAACACTCATTTCCAAACGTCTTTCTAGCTTAACTTTTAATTTGCCTTTTGAAAAGCAAATTGGAGCAGAACAAATTACTCCTGATCACTGACCTCATCTATGTAACTAACCGTTAAGTGAATAGTTATGTGAAGTGGCTATAAATTGAAGTTGGAAATCTGTTTTCTGTGCCTGCACATTATATTCACTATTGAAAACCAATCAATTTTAGTTTAAATTGTTTATGTAAGTGCTGTCTATATATGCCATATAAATGTATAATGTCTTTTTTCACCTCATACATTTTCACCAATTTATAGGATATATACAAGTGAACCTTTGCTGCATGGTGATGCATTACCAATATTCCAATTGAACTACGACGAAAAATAAAATGAGTAAAACAGTGCAGTTTGCAGGCAGTAATCCACTAGAGTGCACTAAGAAATTGCAGCATAAAGCTTCGTTGATGTTCACCGCAAAGCAAGCATCTCTATTAGTTACAGCTCAGTTAGAATTGCTGCGGCTCTGTCAGTAGCACTCTCACCTCAAAGCCAAAAAGTTACGGGTTCAAGCATTGAAGAGCAGAAATTAAAACAGACTTTGAAGGAGTCCTGTACATTTGGAAGCACTCTTTCTCTGCTGGAATGTTATATGGTGGCACTTTCTGGTGGATCAAACAGGCTGTGTAACTTCTCTGATAAGAACTAGGGGAGTTCTCTTTGATGTCGTCATCAACATTTTTTCCTCAATCATACATCATAGAAAGGATTTATCTGGACGTTGTTGTCTGAGGGACCTAGCTAGGTGCAAATTGGCTGATGTGTTTTTTATGACACTGACTATTCTGCAAAAGTATTTAATTGGCTGTTAAACATCTTGGAATAGTCTGAGGTTGTAAAAGGTGCTATGCAAGGTCAAATCTTTCTCTTTATTGTAGATTTTTAAAGAAAGTCAATCTTACAGACATGTTATGATACACCTCTGGAGGAGATGGGACATTAATCCAGGCCTCTTGGCCCAGAGGGTGTGGATACAACTGCACTGATATGCAAATATAACATTTAATAGCAACTAATTGTTCAATTCATTCACAATGCATTGTTCCAAAAAGTTATTGTACTTAAGAACATAATAAAACAACAATTTCTCAAATGGGAAAAGTTGAAGCTGTGACAGCATCTTTTTTGACGGACCAGCTCGTGAGGGTTTCCAAATGCAAATATATAAACAAGCACACAAAAAAAAATTGGACAAAGGTTGTGATTTTCCCTTTTTGAGGTTAAGTGTGAGAGTGGGTGTTTTAGGTGTTGGGTAACACACCACGCCCACCACTGGGAAAACCCGACCTATCGCACATTAATCAGTTTGTTAAAAGCTGTCTGGTGAGTTTTGATGAGATTATTGATGTCCCTGGTCACCAAAAAGGTGAGGAGCCAGTGACTTAAGTGGTAATATTTCTGGATTAGTCATCCAGAGACCCAGCTACTTTTCTGGAAAGATGGCAGATCATGAAATTCAAATTCAATAAAGTCTAGAATTAAAAGCTAGTTTAATGATGACTGTGCAATCATTGTGGATTATAGATTCATAAGACGATAAGGTATAGGAGCAGAATTGGACCATTTGGCCCATCAATTCTGCTCCATCATTCGATCATGGCTGATCTATTTCTCAACTCCATTCTCCTGTCTTCTGTGCATAACCTTTGATTATCGTAAAGAATCATCTGGTTTACTAATTTCCTTTAGGGAAGGAAGTCTGCCAACTTTCCTTCATCTGGCCTACATGTCACAGACACTCAGCAATCTGGTTGACTCAAACAGCCTGAAGATCCAACCAGTTCAATACCAGTCTTGCCAGCAAAGCCCACAATCCATACAAGAAATTTAAAAAGCTGTCAGACAGACAGTCAGAGGCTGGCAGCTTCTGGATTCTGAAGAGCATCAGTCAAAGTCAGTCTGCAGGGGATCCAGTGGCAAGAAACTATTTTTTCCTCTAATTGTGGGTGAGGATGAATAGAGGAGTCTGAGGGAGTGAATGACAAATCCGGGGTGTGGCTTTAACAGGCCAAGCCATTGGCCTGGATCCATGTCCCTGGCCGCCTATAGATTGAGGCGACAAACCCCAAGGCTGACAGCTTGCCCTGGTTACCCAATTTTGCGCCTGTCGGGTGGCAAGATGAGGTCCTTAACTGGCCATTAATGACCACTTAAAGACTGTAATTACTACCAGGTTGAGAAAACTCCTCATGGAATTTTTCACCCAGAACTTCATCGGTGAGGTGGCAACAATGGACAAATATCTGTCCAGGGCCAACTTGCCAAAATATTTCCCCATCTCCCCACCATTCCAGGGAGGGAAAATTCCACCCTGAGCATTCTGTCAGTAATATTGAAGTGCTAGCTCAAGTGGATAAGTCACAATCGCAACTTACCAGTCAACTACTCAGAAGTAGTTATCATTGATAACTCCTGGCTTCATGATACAGCATCACTGATATCAGCTATTGAGCTGTGTTCGGAGAAAAGGTTTTGTATCTACATATTTAGGAGAAAGCTATAAAGTATTTGGAGAAAAACAACTTGTTCTTAGACTTAAATTAATTGTTTTTGAACAGAGCAACCAACAAACATTCTCATAATTGTGTGTCAAAATACAAATAAGCATACTTAAAAGCTGTACAGGTATTATTCCAACTACACAATCGCGGCCAGAGAGCCTTCCATTCTGTACATTAGAAACCTTGGTGTGGAATCTGTAATATCCCAGCAGATATGTTCCCTGCAGAGTAGAATGTTGGAAAATTACAAAAACACTTTACAAATTTGTAAACAAATAGATGTGTATTTATCAATTTGTGTGTCTTTGCATATATAAACTTGATATAAAATATCCAAACTTATATCTTGCCAGATATGCAAACAAGAATACATAAACATTATATTCAAAAATGGTACACAATAATATTTAAATATATTTAAACATATAATTTACTAGTGTTTCGTACATTTTCAAAGGCCACATTTCACATTTTCTCTCACTTGGCTAGGAAGTTACAGTTTAAGGGATTAATTTTCACTGACAGAAGGTTTGACACAAAAGTAAAAGCAATTTTCAAAACAAAATTCCAAAGCAACAAATTAATCAGTTAAGTAAATGTGTATGTATTTAACTGGGGAGCTGATAGTGCAACTACACTATCCCTTGATTAGTAATACAGAGACCTAGGCGTTTGCTCTAGGGATATAAGTTCAAATCCCACTACAGCTGATGGAATTTAAATTCACTTAATAAAGCTAGCCACAGTAATGGTGGCCACAAAAGCTATCATTGATTGAGATAACAAGGTGTAGAGCTGGATGAACGGAGCAGGAAGGCTGACATTTTAGGCCTAGACCCTTCTTCAGAAATGATTTCTGAAGAAGGATCTAGGCCCGAAACGTCAGCCTTCCTTCTCCTCTGATGCTGCTTGGCCTGCTGTGTTCATCCAGCTCTACACCTTGTTATCTCAGATTCTCCAGCATCTGCAGTTCCTGCTATCTCTGAAGCTATCACTTGTTGTTGTAAAAACCCATCTGATTTACTAACATCCTTCAGGCTAATCTGACTATTATGTGACTCCAGACCCAGAGCAACATGGTTGATTCTTAAATGTACTCTGACATGGTCCTAGTAAACAATTCAGTTCAAGGACAGTTAGAGACTTGATGAATAGGTGCGTAGTTATGCACATGCCATGAAAGAATAAAAAAAACAAAGAAATCACAAAGTGTCAAGTAGCAGAGCTAACTAATACAGTTCTTTTCCCACCCACCTTAAGATATAAAGCTGGACAGAAAAATACTAATCTTGATGACCTGATCATCAAGAATGATAGTAGGGATCAGGGCCAAGGTACGTTAGGTCTAATTAATACTGAGACCTCTGGTGACACATACCCGGAGCTGGTCATTGCAGAATTCTTCAGAAAGTAGGGACCATGTGGATTTTCATTCTTTTCCAGCGTGCTTTGTGGATGGGGGTTTGGGGAAGAGGTGAGGAGGATGGATATCTGTTTCTTCTCTCACACACAAACACACAATCCTTCATACATTTTTCCAAACACACTCCCTCACATCTTCACCCCCCAACACAATCCCTCACACCCTCACCCACCATACACACTCCCTCATACCCTCCTCCCCACACACACTCCCTCACACCTTCTCCCCCACACACATTCCCTCTCACACTCCCTCACACCC